>NW_025408625.1:1236813-1855220 GCF_020137385.1 Morchella sextelata
CAGTGGAGAAAGGAGCATAGGAAAGCGAGCAGAAAGCATCTAATCCGGCTCGTTGTTGTTCCAGCCAACTGCCACCCCACCTATCTGCCCACCGTCTGGCGCCTCCCATCTCCCACGCCTGCCTGCCGGTCTCATCATCTGTGACTCTCTGTGTGTCCGTCCGTTGGGTGCACCAAACTCTTCCACATCGCGTTCCTTGCCCGTAACCAACCACGGGTTGTCTACTCCCCTCCTTCATTCACCCCCACCCCACTCACCCCCCCCTCACCTCACCACTCCCCTCCTGAGGCCAAGTCAACAGCAGCAATAGCAGCAGCAGGAGGCATTCTAGTAGTTAAGAGCCTAGGGTCTAAGAGCACTGCAACACACTGCACTGCAAAGCAACCCACTACCGACCGCAGCACTGCAAAATCACCAGCAGGCTCCAGAAGCAGAACAAGCAGCCCCATCACCGGCAGCAGCCTTGTCAGCACAAACCCAACCGCTTGCATACGTACATACTACATACGTCTCTATCTACCGTCTACACATTCTCTTACTCTTACTTAACACTCTCCCTCTCTTGCTCACATATCTCTCAACTATTCTCCCATCAACATCAACATCATCATCATCATCACAACAAACGCTCCTATCGTTTGCTTGAAGCGCTTCACTTTCTTCTTCCTCATCAACTTACCGTTCTATCCCATCATTCGTGACGGCCAGGGCGCACAGCCTGTCGAGAACAGAACAATGGCTCGTGTGTACGCAGATGTACTTTCCCTTGTTTTCTCACCCACCCACATGGATCCTTCAATTCTCTTGATTTTTACAAACTCAAAAGTTTTGGATGGGTTTGTGTTCATTCCTTATTAGGGGCCGCAGGGGAAATCTCCTCTTCCCCACCTGAAAATATACTAACATGAGAATTTTTGGCGCAACCAGGTCAACCAGCACATGCCCAGATCATACTGGGATTACGACTCAGTAAACATTCAGTGGGGTGTTCTCGAGAATTATGAGGTTGTCCGCAAAATAGGTTTGTTTTCACTGGATAAAATACGCCCTTTTTGTTTCCCGTGTCGGGATTTATGGAATTTGCAATTGGGGAGGATTTTCTAACTGAGTATGGATAGGACGTGGTAAATACTCTGAGGTTTTTGAGGGAATCAACATCACGAACTATCAGAAATGCGTTATCAAAGTCTTGAAGCCAGTTAAGAAGAAGAAGATTAAGCGAGAGATCAAAATTCTTCAAAATCTCTCTGGTGGGCCAAATATCGTTGCACTGCTAGATGTTGTCCGGGATCCTCAGGTGTGTTATCAACCCAAGGCGTGCTTCTCGGGGGAGACCGGCAGAAATTTCTAACAGAGAATAGAGTAAAACGCCGTCTTTAATCTTCGAGTATATCAATAATACCGACTTCCGCAGCCTGTACCCCAAATTTCAGGACTACGATGTGCGCTACTACATTTTCGAGTTGCTGAAGGTTGGTGCCCGCTTGGAACAATGTATCTTATAAAGGGCTTTAGTTTGCTGACTGTTGATTGGTAGGCGTTGGATTTCTGTCATAGCAAGGGTATCATGCATAGAGATGTCAAGCCACACAACGTCATGATCGATCACGAGAAGCGAAAGGTGAGCTTCATCGATCTTCTATCCTAGTCATGGGACTTAGATCGGACTAACCTTTGTAAAGCTGCGATTGATCGATTGGGGTCTAGCTGAATTCTACCACGCTGGTACCGAATACAACGTCCGTGTTGCGTCTCGCTACTTTAAAGGACCAGAGCTACTCGTTGACTATCAAGAATACGATTACTCACTTGATCTTTGGTCACTTGGTGCTATGTTTGCATCAATGATTTTCCGAAAAGAGCCATTTTTCCACGGAAACTCCAACTCGGATCAACTCGTCAAGATCGCCAAGGTTTTGGGAACTGAAGAACTGTTCGATTACCTTGACAAGTACGATATCGAGCTCGACGCACAGTACGATGACATCCTTGGACGATTTCCCAGAAAAAACTGGCACCAGTTTGTCAATGCAGAGAATCAGCGATTCGTCAGTAACGATGCATTGGACTTTTTGGACAAGCTTTTGAGATATGATCATCAGGTATGTGTTGCGCTTCCATTTTAAGTTGTAGTGACAGTGAGCTGATTCCTTAATTTTACAGGAGCGATTGACGGCCAAAGAAGCCATGGCCCATCCATACTTCGAGCCTGTCCGAAGGGCCGCTCAACAACAGAACCATGCCTCAGCTTCACATTCGTAATCGTTGAGAATATCATCGACGGTGTAGCCTATTAGTCTCGAATTCATGATTTACGCTGAATGCAAGCAATTCCTCTAAAGCTTGCATATTTCTACCAACTCCTCCCACCTCCATAAGCTGCGATCCAAATATCAACTGCAATTCATACACGATGCTTAATGTATCCTCATCTCTAAATATCATGTTTTTTTTTTTTTTTTTTTTTTTTTACGTCTCTAACGGTGATACTTATGGGCAATTCATTTTTTCTTTTGCCCTATCCCCATAACCCCTTCCCCCCTCCCTTCCCATCCTAGCCCGATTTTATCCGTACGTGTCATGCCTCCCATTCTCGCATCTGTTTGATTACCTTTTCATCATGGTTCTTTCCTTTTCATGGGGTTGTTTCTTATCTCTTTCTCCTTGCTCTCTCACTGGCGGTCATTGATCTGGTTCCCGTTACCTGTTACTGTTCGGGAATTTCACAGAGTTTTATATAACCTAGTTAATGAACGGAGAACCCGAGGCGGCAGAGCGTAGCTATACCAAGATCTTGAATTTGTGTGCCTGTAATCTAGAGTGAAAGTATTACATATAAATAACATTGGACAAGAAGATTAATACGAGCTTTTGTGTTTGGGAGACGATATCTGTGGCTTGTCTTGTGGCTGTATTATTCCCATGGGTTTCATAGGTATTTACTTACATGTACTTACCTACTAGAGTATACTTATGCACTGGCTCATAACCTAGAGTAAGACGGACGTCGTTTTAAAGTGGGCGGCATATGGTCTATATATAACCAGAAGGCTCATGCCCCGGTGCCTTAACTACTTCTTTGGGTTGGTATGCCGTCGAGTTCTTTTTTTCTCTTTCTTCCTTTTTTTCCTTTTCATCCCATTCATGGGATTCTCATCTTGGCGTTTATTGGTTTGTCTTTCTTTTCAGCTGCAGGTTCGGGTCTTGGATTGTTTGTTTGCTTTTTTCACCTGCATAGAAAAAGAATGAAAAATTGCTGCAGAATTGAAAAGCTTTTTTTCCTCGAGATTTCCATTTTGGAACCAGCCATTTTTCCTCATTGCTTTCGGCCCGGGACCGTCTTCCCTCCCCGGTCGGGTAGGTGTGGTGGGATCAAGTATCTGGGAGAATGTACCTAGGCTGGCTGTACGTAAAAAGAATTACTTTTTTACTGCAAGCACCCTAAAGGATTTTTCGCTACCGTGGGCTCCACCTTTTCTCTTTCTTTTTTTCCCATTCCCAACTTGCAGCTTGGGTCGTGGGGGAGTTGCTTTTTTGACAGGTCAAGTTCTTGCATCTCTAGAGTAATCGGGGGAGCCCTCGGGTGGCCGCGTGCTCGAGGGGGGGGGGGGGGGGGGGTGTGTTCAGAGGGGGTTGATAGAAAACGGGCCTGGGATGATCCCGACAGTTTGGCTGTGGTTTCTGGCGGTTAGCTGGAGAACTGTATTTTTTTTTCCTTTCTTTTTTCCCTTAAGCCGTTGCGGTGAAAGGTATGTGTTGTTTCGTTTTGTTTGTTGTCCCAATTGTATTGGATATGCGCAAAGGCCGCCACCGCGGGGAAAGGCGGTCATATGCGTGCTGCTGCGTTGTGGGGAAACGTGAAGTAGGTATCACGAGTGCTCTTACGACCTACCCAAGAGGATAACGAAACTTTTGCTATCTAAAACAGCAGAATTCTAACAAAAGAAAGACTTGCTACGAAGGCCAATCGTTTTGGAAACGGAGATATTCCCCTCCTAATTTCAAGCCGCGATTATGTACCCTGAGGGGTTCGGGCACGAGAAGCAGTTTCGGCCTGGGCTTACATTCTTAAAGCGGGGGAGATCTATGGTAAGTTCTAGAAAGGATCAACTGTTTCGCCCGGTACACCTCGTGCCACAAAAACGTTCTTTTTCATGCGGCTCTGGGGGGGGTTAAACAGATTAGTTACCCCGTGGCTGCGTGAATGGCGTGCGTGGCTTTTACCAGAAGAACAGTCAACCTGGTTCTGAGGGGACTTGTTTACAGTAGAGTACTCTATCCAGTCTGGTTCTGGATGGGGGCTGGGCGGAGAGAGGGGGAATAAGCTGATTGGTGATCGTCATTAGGCCGGTTGAGTGAGAATTGATGATGGGCTGATAAGGATGGAAATGATTTGAAGTGCATTTTTCTGCACACATTAAGGGACACGGACAAGCGCTTATTAGTGGCGTAATGAACGAACATAAACGCGCAAGAGCGTTTACAAAAACCGCTACTGCCACGGGGCAAATTCAACACGGTACAGGCACCCTATCGATCTGAACGGAAACGTGGTCAACAAGCAATACACACGTAAACTCCACTTGTCGCTTGGGAGCACGGGCGTCAGCTATATGTAGGTACATGTAAGTATGTATGTAAGTGCCTACTACTCACATGTTAGGAGTGAATGAATACCTACATGTACGGACTGTTGCAACTCTGTTTTCCTCCACCCGTCGTAGACTCGCAGCACACACTTAGGCGAGTGACACTACGTGATCCTTATCTACATGCCTCCTCTCTAGGGACCGGGGTTATCAACACCCGGCGAATGGTATAAAAGGCTCACATACAGAGATTCCGGTTACCGGAAAGCGTGGATAATCACTCATCTCCTCCTCCTCTTTTAGCGTTAGCACAGAGGTACCTTCAAACCCTGAGATTTTTATCGAGATCGGATTAAAAAATGGTCATCTTCGGTTTTTGATTCTCTGTACGATGGTTACGGTATAGGGTCCGTGGGGTTTCGGGGAAGATAAATTAGCCTTCCATGACACGTCGAAGAACATGGGTTGAATCACAGATGCTGTTGGGTATTTAAAGTGCGGAGTGTGCGTGGGGTTATCTATCACAACGGGTCCAGATTCGAGAATCTCGCTCACAAGGAAGGAGGGAACTATTCTGGGACCTGGTAACGACACGAAACCGCAGGAGAAGAAGAAAGACGCGCATCACAGCACACCACAGCACATCAAAGCACATCATGCTACATACATAACTCTCGACAGCGTAGAGTAGGTAGAGTAGTGTAACACCGCAGCCTATATCTAGATAAACCAGCATTTTACTGCAGATCTCGACTATGAAATGTTGAATACAGGAAGTATGGACAAATATGACGCACATCTCGTTCTTTCCCTTCTTAATGAGCGAGGATCCACCTACATTGCGGGGAAACCCTTAGTTCAGCGGCGGCAGGTTATGTCGAGATAGGGAGGGTGTGTTTCTAAGTTAAGAAACTCCGGGTAACTGCATACACTGCACTTCAACGAAGCTGCAACAACCCCGGCTCGTTGTTGTCGTCTTAACAAAGCCTGTCGTGAAAAGACGTCAGTTCTACCTAACTGTGTTTTGAATTGAATGTCCGGTCGTCGCGACAACCCATTTCATATCCAACTACAGTCTGTCCTTCCGATTGTTGTTGATTGAATCGCAACTCTCGGTCAGCCTCACCTCACGACCTAATCGTGTGTGTAAGTTTCAATCATATCATCTAATCAACATTTCTTCCTCTTCAGCCGTTCGCATTTAGACTGGTTCATCCTGGAGATAAAGAAAACAGAAGGGGAGAAACAGAGGGGGGAATAAAAAGAGATACACGACGAATTCGCGCAGAGCAGATAGAGAGATACACTAGCAACAGCAAACAGATCTAGAGACGGCCCGCGCCGTAACCGTAACATAGCTAACCAAATTCTTACGCACTACTTACTTTACCTTGACCTACCTAACGCATCAACGACGTACGCACTTTCAACTACATACACACCGCATACCAACTGCAACTATCTCATAGAGACATCCACAGAGACACCCTAGGTGCACCCCCTAGACAGATAGACATCTCTCCCCCACGTAAAAACAGATAATCATACACTATGCGTACCGACCCCCGCATCCGTCAATCGCTCAACCGCATTTCCACTTCCATAGAATCCGCCTCGGACAACGCCCTCACCTCATGCTTCACATTCACAAAGTCCTATTTGGACCCATGCCTCATATCGCTTTCTACATGCTGCATTATCAATCATGATCGCAATCACCGTCGGGACCGCCGTGAGTACCCATTCGGCTTTTATGACTATGACGACGATGAACACGGAAGTTCATCCACCGGCGGCTTCCTTGGATGGGGTAACGACGAACTAGATAGGCTCCTTGCTGGCGGAGGATCCGGAGGGGGTTATGGGGGTAATTCGAATAGAATGACTTATGGTGCTTCTTCATCAAGCGGCGCCATAGTCGGGAGTGGGTCCGCCGGCAAGCGGAAATCGGTCCCGGGGCATGATCAAGACCCAACTGTTATACCCCAAACATCTATGTTTGGGTTTCTGACGAGGTGGGCACCTTTTAGGGGGAAAGGTCTACGCTACAAGCCCTCAGCAGCGAACCTCCAAGAACATCCACATCGTGGAAACGGACTGTCTGCCGTTCAAGAAGAAGCGGAAGATGATCATGGTAGCAGGGCTACAGGAATGAGACGGAAACGCAGCGCTACAGGTAGCTCAGGCGACTCCGTAGGCGGGAGTATGCGGAGTAGGGGTGACCTATGGCCAAGTGAAGACGACGACGATGCAATCCCAATTGGTGACGATGTCTTCTTAAGAGGGTCTGACGGCGAAGAAGACGGGTTTCTCGTGTTAGCGCGAAGAGAGCACAGGAATAAAAATGCCGAAGAAGAAGAGGAACTGGGATCAGCGGAGACCATTGAACCTGGACGTCCGGGACCAGTTGATGATGAAGTGTTAAGAAGGGAGGAAGAGGAAGTCAGGATGCTTGAAGAAGAAGAGCTAGAAAAAAAACGGGAAGCGGCTAAGAGATTGGCTGTGCAGCGGGGACTCAGTACTGAAGACTACGCTGTTAGTTCTCTGTCTTATGTCCTGAACTAAATAATTACTAATCTGGCCAAGGGTTTATTGTCCCGCTCACAACAAGAGATCAATCCATCGGCTGTACCACTCCCTGAGACTTTACCATCTACCAGAGCTCCCTCGCTGGTCGAACAACTGGATTGCTTCGAACCACCAATGCCATCAGCACCGATGTCATCCCAACAAGGATATTTTGAACCGTCACAGTCGCTACCGCATGCAATAACATCGACACCTATCACTAGGACCAATTCTCCGGCCATTAGAGATTCAAGTCCTACATCGGTTGGGTCTCGAACGCCGATACAGATTAGGAAAGAGAAAGAAATTTTGGAGATACCGACAATGATTATATTAATGCCTAATAGTGAGAGGGAACTTGTCAAGGAAATTAACGAGGCTGCAAACTCTGGGGTTGTGATAGGGGATGTTTGAATGGCTTGGACGCAATGATATGAACACCAAATATCTCAATGCATTTCAAGAGCAGGTTTTTTTGTACCATATGTTTTTGCACGCGGGTTACTAGGGGGCAGGTGTTTATTTATGGATATCTATGGGTGGGTATATGGAGTAAATGTTTAACGCTTAAAATTTTTGTTATGGTGTATTGGGAGTTGAAATTATAAATGGAGATTAGTTGTCAGTATTTCAGACTAGGTATTCGATTTCGATGAGTTAAACCAAGGAGAGTGTTCATGATGAGTGCGTGTAGTCGCTTAATCATAGTATATCACTCGTTAACAAACTCAAGATCTGTACCCATACGATTGTGCAGCGCTAAAGAGAGGCATGAAATGCCTGATATTACGGCAAGGTAAAATACCACCGCAAGGCATTTTATTGGTACGATAATGATTTCAACTCTTGTGGTGTCAATATGTCTCATTCTTCATCCCGGAATTCTGGTGGTATCTTAAATTTCTTTCTTTACTAAGCCCCTGCTTAATCAAGCACACAATATATATACAATGGAGTATTGTATGAGGTATTTGGAGTAGTATGCTTCAGATGGTTTTTATAAGCTTCGGGTTTGCACATGTGCAGAGAAGGCAGACATACATAGATAGGGAGACTGCACTGGCAGTACATATAAATTATAAACGTTTAAACAAGATGTGGTTATTTAATTGGCTTACCATCTGTCACTGTAGTTGAGCGAGAGCATGAGCTTCCAGAAACGTCAAGATCCCTGCTAAGTTACAACCTTAGACTTTAGCTGTATAACAATTGTGGCTGGCGGAAATGGGCTGCCAAAAGAACATGGGCGCCGACTTTAGTCATGATCTTGATTTTTGACCGACACTACAATATGGACTGGAGATGCGCTACGCTTAGCAACGCTCTGTTTTTTTTTTTTTTTTGTTTTGTTTAATTCATTAGCTTAGCAACGCCCTGAAGCTTAAGCATACAGTCGACTCTAGTAAAATATAAAGAATTCGACTTATGACGTGACCCGTACTCTGCACTTGTAGCTTTTTGGCTCCGCCGCTATGGAGCGGTAAATGTGTCAAAAGTAATTTTACCAACGGTAGTAAATTATTTACCACCGGTGGTATAAGCACTGAATTTCAGTCATTGTATCTGCACGCTATCCTACATTAGTAAATTTCCACCGGTATAAACACTGAGTTTCGGTCTTTATGCTGCGCTATACTAAATAAGTAAATGTTCAATCATTAATGCCAAAACTTATGAAAATTTCCCACCGGTGGTACCGGTGGACAATTTTCATATATATTGGCATTATATGGCCCCTTTTGGCCAAAAGGTCTGTACAGCTGTGCTTTTATCATAAAAATTAGCATTATAGGGTATAAATACTGGTATTATTTTCACCACTGGTTGTAAAATTACTTTTGACACATTTACCGCCCCATACCGCCGCTCTGGTTTCCTCTTGCAACCGTCGATTTCGAAGTATCAATTACTCTATTACATAAATTCGAGTATGAAGTAGTCGATATTAAATAGTTACATCTCGATAAAACTCATAGAAAATGGGTGGATATGAGCTAAATTAAGGTCAATAACTAATAAACGGAAGGACATGGAAGAAGCTTTGTATGGGTAGGATGTCAACCCGGCCAGGCACACACCTCTCGAGCTCACCTTTGACCTAGACGCAGCTACCCTTGAATGATCTAAGCCATGAGCGAGCACGATGATGACTAAAGTAGTTACTAAGTAATGCCTGGAGTCTTGTGCCCGCTTAACCCTGAAGTAAACTTCAGGGCATACCTACAGCGGGAATGCCTAGGTGCTTAAATCAATTTAGTAATGTAACACACACTAGGGCCCGGGGCTGTGCAACTTCTTTGGCCTGCGGCCTTATATTTGGGGTGGTATTAATTAATTCGAGCGTCAACGAATTTCACAGACTAGACGTATGTATGTACATCCAGCCCAAAGAGTCGAATAATTCATTGATTTAGATGTGTATTATCATAGAGAAGTGTGCGGATATTTTTTCGGATCTAACGTGCTTCGATCTCGCGCTTTGAAGTCAGTCAGTTACAGGCCCAGGCAGTACACTATTTAACCGATCCCCCACATTCTTGTGTTACAAAATGATGATGGCCGGGGTGGTAGAATACTAATTAATCGGGGGCTAAGCCGCCGCGTGAGTAATCTTTGTTGCCCGGTGAACTTCACAAAGTTCGCAACTACTGCAACTCTACATTAACTACATGTATGTACATGTACTTGTGTTTAGGTAAACTACATTTTGTTCGAGCTCTACAGATCCGAAGACGTTTTTATTTTTCTGTATGTACTTGCTACGAGAATAAGTTTCCGCCACCACTTTTGTGTTGCAACCGCATTTTCACGTACAAATTTGGCGGAAACTTATTCTCGCCGCAAGTACAAACAATCACTCGACTCATGATCAAGTGATATATATGGTTTAGTCTTTAGTAATCAACCAGATACACCCCCACGTCCTACTTACTAGCAGAGCCCTTTGTTGACAACTTACATGCAAGTCTGTACAGGCTCTTCGGGCACTGTACTAGGAACCTCGGGCTGTGTAAAGTGGTGACACACCCCGGTGCTACCTTTGGCTGTAGAAGGCCATGGGACTTGGATTCTAGCCAGCTAGTCAACGGGGTAAACTCATACACAAATCGAAAGCGCAGCCAGTACTTATAGGACATGAAATCCTTTGATCGCTCAGTTTCCTCTCAGACGATGAATCATTACAAATAAAATGTCGGGTTTTTTGAAACAATTCGGGGCATACAAATTCGATACCGAGTTTTTTGAAGGTTATTGCAAACATACTACCGGTGCAACTGCAAAAAAATGGAACAAGGGCAGAGTTCTGGGAAGGGGTAGTGGTGGTATAGTGTGGTTAGAGAAGGGGGATAAAGGTGAGGTTAGGGCCGTGAAACAAATATACAGGAGTACCATATCGGGATGCTCGCAAGAGTTACTTGCTTTGGCGGAATTGAAAACGGTATATATTGTACTTTGATTCTTATTATTTCGAAATTCGAAATGAGTACTAACATTGAAGTCTTGTCACCTATATAGTATCCTCAACACTTTGTGGAATTCTTCGGGTGGTTTGAGAAAGAAGAAAATATCTACCTTGCTATGGAATATGTCGAATGCGGAAATCTCTCAAGTTTTATTACAGGAAAGGGAGAAATTTCCGAAAACGTCGCAAAGTCGGTCACATCACAGCTCCTAGAAGGATTGAAGATCATGCATGCAAATAACTTTTGCCACCGGGATCTCAAGCCAGAGGTTGGTCTTCATAAATTGGAGTTTCCAGGTCTGATTAAACTAACCGAGAGCGCAGAACGTTCTTATCGCTACAAAGGAACCTTTGGTCGTCAAAATCGGGGATTTCGGTATTTCCAAAAAAAGAGCGGAATGGCACTCAATTACGCACTGCCGTGGGGACCCAGAAATACTCTGCGCCAGAGATTCTGGACGACTTTTTCGACACAGGAACATCAGTATATGACAATTCCGTTGATATATGGTCACTTGGGTGTCTAGTGCATACCATGCTTACCGGAGATACACCATTTAATACGTCCGAGCTTAACGACTATGCTCTGGGTAGGATTATGTTCCCGACTGCAAAACTTGTCGCGAAGAAAGCGCCCGCCGAAGCAATCGATTTCATTACCAGATTGCTAGCCCCACACCCAAAAGACCGGTTTACCACTCAGAAAGCCCTCCAAGAACCTTGGTTAGGTCCCAAAGATGCTATCTTCTGGATGAAAATTCTATGTGACCTGGAGCGGAAGTCATTCTTCATACCGATGATCCTGAACAAGAACAAGCCTATTGCAAAACCATTAGAGGGGAATGGCATGCTATTAGTTAAAGTGATCTTCTCGGGGACGGAAGATTCCATCAGATTAGCCCTGAGGAAGGGAAAGCTAACGAGATCTGAGGCCGAACCCGCGAGAGCTCTCCGCCTGGCAGTCGAGAAGGGAGACTTAAGCTTAGTGAGTCTACTTTTAGAGAATGGAGTAGAAGTCATGGTAAAAGAGAAAGATGGCTACACAGCACTGCATGTGGCGGCTATTATGGGAGGGGTAGATATATCAAAGTTGCTTCTGGACAAAGGAGCAGAAGTCTCTGCCACCGCCCACAAGGATGGAAAAACACCACTACACATGGCAGCGTATGGTGGCCATGTCGACGTAGCTGATTTGCTATTAAGAGCGGAGCGGATTTTGAAGTAAGGGCAAAAGACAAAGCAACAGCTTTGTACCTGGCCGCCCAGGAGGGTCATATCGCTATGGCAAAGTTTTTACTGGGCAAGGGGGCAGATATTGTATCTAAATATCCAAGACGGATACCATTATATTGTGCAGCTCACAACGGACACACCAAAATGGTGAAGCTTCTTCTCGAGAAAGGAGCAGATATTGCAGCAAAATCTGAGGAAGGTTGGACCATATTGCACGACGTGGCCCACCAGGGTAATACCACCATGGTAAAACTACTCCTACAGAAAGGCGCAGATATCACCCTGAAGACAAAAGACGGAAGTACTGCACTCCACATAGCCTCACTGGAAGGTCACACTGAGATGGTAAAGCTTTTGCTTAAGAATGGGGCGAAGGTTTCGGCCAAAACAATTCTAGGACTGACGGCATTGCACTTTGCAGCTCGACATGGCCTCAAAGAAATAGCAAAGTTACTCCTTGATAATGGCGCAGATGTCACGATCAAAACGACTCAAGAATGGACGGCATTGCATAATGCAGCTCACAAGGGACATACTGCCGTCGCAAACCTACTCATTAATCGCGGAGCGGACGTTACCGCAAAGACAGAAAACGCTCACACGGCGATATACCTCGCTGTTAGCCAGAACCATGTCGAGATGGTGAAATTGCTACTGAAGAACAAAAAGTCAGATGTAGAGACTAGGTCAGACAAAGAATTGGCACCATTGCACAGCGCGGCCCATAAAGGCTATGCCATTATGGTAAAGCTACTTCTTGCAAACGGGGAAAACCTTGAGGCAAAGATGAAAGAGAAGACCACAGCCCTGTACTTGGTGGCCAAAAGGGGGGACATCGCGATGGCAAAATTACTTCTGGAAGAAAAGGCAAACATCGAAGCCAAATCCGATCTAGGATGGACACCATTATACGCCGCTGCACATCAAGGACACGATGATATGGTAAAGCCACTGTTAAAAAAAGGAGCGAATATTGCAGCAAAATCCAGCGAAGGATGGACGGCATTGCACGATGCATCTCATAAGGGTCACGATTCCACGCTAAAACTATTATTGAAAAACGGGGCGGACATTGTAGCAAAATCGGCCGGAGGACGGACAACCTTACACGAAGCAGCCAACCGGGGGCTTACTGATATGGCCAAGTTACTGTTGAAAAATGGGGCAAAGGTTTCAGAGAAAACAGATAAAGGATGGACAGCTCTACATAGTGCCGCACATCAGGGACATATCGGCGTGGCAGGGCTACTTCTCACTAGCGGTGCGGAAATTTCAGTAAAGACAAATAACGGAGCGACAGTGCTTTACCTAGCTGCCCAAGGCCACAAAAGTATGGTGGGGTTTCTGCTAGACCATGGAGCAGAAGGCTGGGTAGCATTGCATATGGGTGTCGAAAAGGGTCAAAGTTCTATTGTGAGATTGCTGCTAGAGGGTGGAGTAAAAGCAACGACGAAGGACAAAGACGGAAAGACAGCTCTGCATGTAGCTGTTACAAACGGCTATTATGGTATCGTGACATTGTTAATTGCGCATGGAGCTAAGATCGATGAACAGAGGAATGATGGATACGCCCTATTGCACGTGGCGGCCCATAAGGGGGATGAAAGAGCAGTAGATCTGTTGTTGAGGAAGGGGGCCAAAACTGCAGTAAAGACTTTAGATAAATGGACACCACTCCACGAGGCAGCTCATAAGGGACACGAAGGTGTCGTGAGGTTACTGCTTGACGGGGGGGCGGGTGTTGCTGCGAAGACCTCCGACGGATGGACGGCGCTTCATGAGGCGGCTTCCCGGGGGCAAAATGGCGTAGTGAAATTGTTACTGAACAGCGGAGTAGATACTGAGGCGAGGAATTCAGCTGGATGGTCACCACTTCATGAGGCGGCACGCGAAGGACACAAAGAGGTCGCAGAATTGCTCCTGAGGAATGGGGCAAATCTCTCAGCAAAGACATTAGACGGATGGACACCACTTCTTGTAGCGGTCGATAAGGGCCGAAAAGACACGGTTGAGTTACTATTAAACTATGGAGCAGATCCTACGGCGAAGACTAGTGCGCAGATTGGAGAATATACCTCTTTACATCTTGCGGTCCAAAGAAAACGAAAGGATATCATTTTGTTACTTATCTCCCATGAGGCTCAATGGAAAACAAAGGATAAAAAAGGGCGGACAGTGCTTGATATAGCCATCGAGGATGGTAGCAAGGATATAGTGGAGTTATTGAGGCAAAATCTGGGTATAAATAGAGTTCGAATTTGGATGATCAGTGGCCAAGAGTCAGGTTGGATTTTGCCTGTTTAGGTTTTCGTTATCTTCCTCTTCTCGATCTTTTTTTTTTTTTGTTTGTTTATATTCAATTCCTTTTTGTTTCTTACCCTTCTCCTTATTTTTCGATGTTGGTATATATCGTTCATGAGGTACTTGACTTGTTTTTTGGTTTTCTGGTAGGCGTTTTTATTCCCCGTTTATTTTCTATTCTAAGTTCATAGGTGTTGGTGGTGCGTAGTATTTTCCTTTTAGGTCTGGGGAGTGTATGTATATCACTTGTCGATGGGAGTGGAAGATTTCATAGTAGGTTTGAGCTATTTTATGTTTTTGTGGTTTTAATCATTTCCAGTCCTTGAAGGGCTTAGGGCCGCTTAGGGAGTGGAATTATTTGTCATCATGGTAATAGTTCTACGAGAATACCTACGGTCAAAATGAGATGCAGAGGTAAAATAGCTAAGTCTACGCGACAAAGTCAACCTCTACATATATGTAAATATATTTACTAAGGCATATTACTTCTAAACTTTAAAATTTGACTTGGTATTTCATAGCATTAGTAGCTAGGCGGAGTACTCTACTATAGCTTTAATTATTATGTAAGGCGGGGAAACCCACTAGAGCCTCACAAATTGAACCTAAGCTTCTACATAGCAACCTTCAAATACAATGTCAGCAACCTCTGAACACGAGGCCCGAGCCTCATCGCTTGCTATCAAATCTCTCGAATATCTTAAAACCGGCAGTCACGATGCAAGCACTCCTACCCACACAATGCGCGAAAAAACCATCTAACCGTTAGCATTCAGGACGCAATCCGTTCCTTGCGTGAGGCCCTCTCCTTAGCGCCTCGTAACGAAACAGTGCTACACGCATTCCACGATTTTCAGAAAGACCAAAATGTTCCTCCAGTTTCGCGACTTTGCCAGAAGCTCGTTGTTGAATCATCGCCTGGTGCGGGCAAAGAAGTGTTAAGGGCATTGAAAGATCCAAATCTTAGTTTACAGCCTTCGACAGCTACTGAATGTCTTGAATTGCTTCTCGCACATGCCGATACTATGCCTTCTCCCGAAGGAGGTGAAGTAGTGGGTGGCATTCTGAAAGCTAGTAGAGGCGGGAGGGAACATTTGACCGACCTACTAGAGAGAGATGCTGTTCAAGTGTTGAATAAATTTATGGGGCTTGGGGGAGCTGCCGTTGATGGGCTCGTAGTGGTGCTTCTAGACCCTGCGGCTTGGAAGGTGGTAGAAAAGAAGAACAAGTGCTTGAGAGAGTGTTTTAAAGCCTTTCTCCAGAACTTGAAGCTTCGAGAGAAGGATAAACAATTAGCAACCGTAAGATCAGTGGCAAGGTTACTCGCAGCACATGCAGACGAGCTGCATACTTTCGTAGGGCAAGAAGCATTGGAGAGATTGCTGGAGATGTTGGATATAAATTCAGCAGAGGATTTGCGATCTCATGCTACACTAGCAACAGCAAAGTTTGTGGAGGCCGATGAAGCAGTTGCGGCGAGTATGCTGGGGAGGTTTATGCTTTCTCGGTTGGCTGAAGACTCAGACGACGACCTCCGGATTGCGTTTTCGGCTGCGGCAGCGATATTTCCGCTTGTGCCAACTGTAGGAGCACAGCTGTTCATGACCGATGGATTTGTCGAAGGGATTATTCCGAGCCTGCAAGGTCGCCCAGGGGATGTTGAAAAAGCGGCGCTGGAAATGATGAACGCGGCATGTGTGGATAAGAACTGCAGGGCTGCTGTTGCGGGGCAATGCGAGGGCTATTTGGAAGCGGTGTCAAAAAGTACAGAGGGCACAGGGAAAGCCATCGCTTCCACAATTCTTGCAAAAGTACGATTTGGCGTCGGAGAGCCAGGAACTTTGCCAAAAGGGATTGATGAATTGGCAGCGGTGTTCAAAAATATGATACTGCAAGAGGACGCCGACTCACGACATTCATCGGTAGAAGGCCTGGCATATGCCACACTCAAAGCATCAGTCAAACAATCTCTCTGCAAGGACAAATTATTCGTCAAGAATCTTCTAGAAACAATAAAGGACACTTCCAGCAAACCAACAGTAATGTTCGGCGGTTTAACTGTTATAAATAATCTTACATCATACCTCCCTTCGTTGTCAGAAGAGCAGAAAAAAGTCGCCCAGCTCAAGAATTATGCGAACGCTACCCCCAAAGCCAAGACAGAGCCCGATGTAGGCGACAAGGACCCTGCTGTAACAGAGCGCTGTAAAATACTTCTTGAAGCTGGTATTATTCCGGTTCTTATTGCATGCATCCGAAAAATTTCACAGAATGCTATTGCAATCGTTACCAACATTCTTTTATCACTCAGTCAACACCAGAAACATCGTGGTCTTATTGCACAGCAAGGCGGCGTCAAGCTTCTCCTCCAATTCTATTCAGCGGTAACAGGAGATACGTCTCAAGATAGGCAGATAAAACAGGCATGCTCGCACGCACTTGCACGGGTCCTAGTATCCACAAATCCGTCACATGTATTCTCGTCGCAACTCCCAGTGGCATCAGCTGTGCGTCCGCTCCTGGCACTGCTAGATAACTCAGATGATCAACCCACCCTTCTCCCGGTCTTTGAAGCACTTCTTGCACTTACAAACCTGGCTTCAACTGATGATTCCACTCGCGATCTTATCATCCGTATTGGCTGGCAGAAAATCGAAGAGACCATGCTCTCATCAAATTCAATGGTTCAGCGTGCCACTGTTGAATTGGTTTGTAACCTCATGGCATCCCCAGCCGGAGTTGAAAAGTTTGCAGACGGATCCAAGAGTGCTGGTAATAGGCTTCATATCCTCCTCGCCCTAGCAGACTCGGAGGATCTAGCAACTAGACGAGCAGCAGGAGGCGCACTGGCAATGTTGACGGAGTGGGATAAAGCGTGTGAAGCAATCATGAATAGGGAGAGGGGTGTGGAGATACTTTTGGCAATGGTATCGGAGGACAATGAAGAAGTGAGACATAGAGGTGTGGTCTGTGTAAGGAATTTGGTATGCGGGGGTGGAGAATATGTCGGAAAGTTCAAAGCCGCCGAAGGAGTGAATGTCGTCAGAGAGGCACTGAGAGGCACAAGAAATCCGGAAGTTCTCTCAGTTGGAGTAGAGGCATTGAAGGTTTTGATGCAGGAGTAGATGAGATACATTTGTTAGTGTGGTAGGGCAGTGATTCCTGTGGATGCCTTGTAATGCTGGCTATGTGGTGCTATGACCTTCTTACACACGTTACGTAGCATACGTTACATTTATGTAGTTCATTTTCACTTCACTTCAATGTCATTTCAGTTCAGTCTACTTCATACGTGTAGTCAATGGAAAACACCAACCTCCTTTCCACCAGTACTTACCTTACCGTCGAAACGGGTAAAATAATAAGGCTGATTTTGAGCTCTAAGACGTAGAAAAGCCTTAAATAAGGCATATATCTCAAAAAAGCAAAAAATAAGCGTGTTTTAGGCAAAAGCATGATATTTGCTTAATATTACCACCAAATAAGACTCTTTTAAGGCCTTTACTAGTATTAGGATTACTAAATAAATAAGCATTATGGAAATTCGTCAGGATTATAGGCATTTACGGGTGCTAAGGCTGGGTTAGGGTTAGGCACTTAGCAAATATTAAACAGTGTTCTTCCATCTGTTCTTTGACACCCCACATCTACCTCTCTATCACCTCCGTCCCCTCTACTCTCCTAACCATCCCCCCCCCCCCCCCCCCCCCACATCTCCCAATCGTCAAAATTAATATCAAAACATGAGCTAATCAGCGAATCCAGCAGCAGCAGCAGCAGCGAATCGAGCACCAAATCGAGCACCAAATACAGCACCAAATACAGCACCCAATGCAGCACCAAATCCACCCAATTGAGCGAAATAGGTCGATAGGCAGGTAGGCAGGTAGGCAGATAGGCCGATAGGCAGCTGCAGGTAGGCAGGTAGGCAGGTGGGCCGATAGGCAGCTGCAGGTAGGCAGGTAGGCAGGTAGGCAGGTAGGCAGGTAGGCAGGTAGGAAGGTGCGTAGGCGGGGAGATAAATAGATTGTCTTAAATCAATGTACATATTAAATTCAGTATTGATAAAAACTTTATTTCCGAAATTCACTATGGCGAATAAATGTAAAAGTATACCTATCAGGCTATCATGCTGATCTCACGAATAAACATTATTCAGCCTTATTTTTCAAAAATACCTTAAATAAGACTGATCAAGCTCAATAAGCCTGAAAAAAATTAATTCTTAGCGAAACCATAGTCTAATAAGGACTTTAAAAAGCAATAAGAGAAAATCGTCAAAAAAGGCAAATATCATGCTTATTTAAGCCTAAAATAAGACTTAAAAAAATACCCGTTTCGACGGTAAGGTAGTACTTAAGATCATGAAAGATACAAGGTATGAATCATGACATATCACTCGTTAGTTGATGAAATGCGTATGATTGATTTATTGATTGATTGATAAAATGTGTGTTGTGACTAGCCCTCTTTCAAATTAAAGTGCTAGTTCGGTAATCCCGGCCGGCCTCTTGCCTCAGTTAACTCGTGAATCTGAGTTTGGTATAAATCGGGATGTGGGAGCTCAAGTGTTCCGGGAAGAAGTATCTAGCACACACTCCCAGTATTTAGAAACGTTGAACCCGGTATTCCGAAATCGATTCTGTGCTGGTTTAATCAAATATCTTCACGGGATCCTTAATTGAATCGTGACCTTAGATTACAAACCCCTACCATCGTGTACCTTCAAATCGCCGGAGCGTTTGACCCATCATCTTCAATCTTCTATGTCAGCAGTTGGGAGTACTTGATTTGTAGGCCTTGTATTCCGACTTATCAACCTTATACTTTGAGGATTTTACTTATGATCTGTCATGAACTGCTTGATCAATTGCTCAAATTTCTTTATTCCGTCTTAATCGGGGAGATGAAAGAAGCAAAATCTACCGAGAATAGAAAAGAGGCGAAAGATTTTATATCACGCTGTTAAGTATCGCTATATTCTTATCTCACACTAAGCTGTGAATTAACAGCGGAAAGGTTAGACAATATGGGCGGGTTTTTTCTGCTTTCATTTTAATTTATCGACGTCGGAACTAGCGGATTTGTCAAGCCTGCCAGATGCACAACGGATTTCCCCTGAAAGTTGGGGCTTATTAACGCCAAGTACTGACTCCATATTATAAGCAGACAATTCTATACTACCCTCGAGTTTTCTAGCTCAATGTATATGGATCTAGTCTGTCTAAGAAATCTAATAGCCACATGACTGGTTTAGACGGAACTAATGGTAAGGAGTATCGACTTCATCTAGCTGTTACTTCGGGTCTAACGCGTTTAATTGCAATCGATAGACATCTTTTAAAATCTATACATATAGATATATGTAAATATGTGGTTTTAATATCGATGGAATTAATGGAGTATATATGTTGAGTTACAATTACTGGGGTATCTGAGAGTGAAGTGCAATAAAATTAAAGCGCAAATAAAACGAGCTATCTCTACCCGTCGCCATCTATTTATCTCTTGGGGACTCGGAGGAATGCATGAGAAATTCCACCAGAGTCCAGGCTCTGTCTCTGCCTGATTCTTTCCAAGGTAAAAGACTTTCTCTCCTACATAGAACAGATTGTGATAGGAAAAGAGAGCGGGAGAACTGAACGACGCCCGTTATGCTTTACTTTTTTCGCGCACAGTTCTTGTAAGGTACGTACATGTACTTAGGAGCGCTTGCTATATATAGTTCCGGGGCTCGCGTGGTCCGGTAAAGGCGTGGTAAATTGGGGGAGAGTTTAGTTATTAGTTGTAGGGCTACGGTCTGATGTAACTTTGGGTTAAGCTGTTCCTTGATCTGCTGGACCAGGCGCTGCCAGGTTGGAATGTTGCCGTCGCTGTCACAGCATATCACTCGAATAGATTAACAGGGATAATGACCTAATCAGTCTTGGCGAGCACGTTCATTCGTTGGTGAGACTGGCGCGTTAAATCACCATAGCATTAAAGAGCTCCAGAAGCCCACCCCGCAAACTAATTTGCTCCAGTATCTTTCTTCCCCCTATCTCCGTTTCACTGGGTCTATATTTTCCCTTGCTCCGTTCACCAGCGGGGAGCTTATAAGACTCTCGCTCGCCTTTAGCCCTAGGGGATAGCTAATTCCCTTTCCCGCTCTTTCACTTCCTAACAAGTAGATACGTTTCCACATCGCTCGCCCCCACCACTACACACAATGGAGGACGATATCATCCCAACCTTTCCCCCACTCCCGCGCGCACTCTCGGTTGCGATCGATCCGATTGCGCTGGTCACAACAGAATGTATCATTATCACCTCGGCAATGCGGAAGAATGCCAGATGGGCACAGAGCAGCGTGAGTGCTATTCTCGGGGGAGGTGGAAATTCAGGGTTGATTGGAGCTGGAGGGACTCCTAGTAGTGGGATGTCAACGCCAGTTCCGGGAAGCCCTGCCGCAAGCTTGCAAAGAGGGAGGGTAGGCGCGAAGGGTGTTCTGGACGAGTTGAATGGAGACGTGGGGTTAGCGGGGAGGTGGGGGTTGAGGGGAAAAAAGGGAAAGAGCATACAGGTTTGAAAAATGATCAAGACAATGGTCAGAGTTTGACTGATTAAGAGATAGGATAACCCGCTTATGGCGGCATTTTCAAAACTCAGGGTAGATCTACAGGATTGCAAAGGTACATTTGCATTTCAATCTCTGGTTTCTCGTAGGTTACAACTGTGTTTTGAGCTAAATTCCTCGTAGATATTAGAACATTTGATACGCCTTCCCTCCTTCATCCCTTTCTCCAAGTGATCCGTTCCTCCTCAACCTCCGGCCCAATAACTTCCCTAGCCCTCATTAGTATTTCAAAGTTCTTCTCATATGGACTCATCTCTAGTACCTCACCAAGGCTCTCCACGGCTATGCAGCTCCTCTCATCAGGAATCACCCATTGCCGTTTTGAGGCCTCCGATTCGGCACAAGATGAAGTAGTCCTGCTACGTATCCTTAAGCTTATGGAGATGATGATCTCAGGTCCTGGTGGCGCTCTGCTGGGAGATGAGAGCGTGTGTGAAATGATGGAGACAGGATTGAGTATGTGCTGTCAAATGAGACTCTCCGAAGTCCTCAGAAGGAGTGCAGAAATGAGTATGGTATTCATGTGCCAGGTTGTTTTTGAACGACTGAAGCATCTGGAAATCGAGGCGGAGGATGAGGGCACAAACCTTGAGGATGGGTATTCGGGGGATCAGATGGAAGCCGTGAAAATGGAACCGTCAGTTAATGGAGAAAATACAGCTATCCAGCCTCTGCAGCCTTCTGATGGGCGACCATCTACCGATTTAGTCATAGACACGAGTAGAGATCAACCAACGCCGACTCTAACTGTTGCACCTGTGAATATGGATAAAGCGCCCGACTCAGAATCAAGCACGGAGATTGCAGAGATTAAGCCATACTCACTCCCTTCTATTAGGGAATTACTAAGGGTTCTGGTGGAGTTGCTAGACCCTCACAATAAAACCCATACAGACACAATGCGAGTCATGGCCATGCGAATTATTGATGTTGCGTTCGAAGTTGCGGGACCTAGCATTGCGAAACACCCAAGTCTGGCAACCCTTGCTAAAGACGATCTATGCCGCTACCTCTTCCAATTGGTCCGTAGTGATACGATGAGTATTCTCCAAGAATCACTCCGCGTCACAGGTACCGTCCTCGCAACCACACGCGGAGTACTTAAGCTACAACAAGAGCTATTCCTGAGCTACGTGGTCGCATGTTTACATCCCCGAGTCGAGATCCCACGAGAACCGGGAATAGATCCAATTCTGTACGAGGGTGTCCCACAGGCCCCGAAATTAGTCAAACCGGCACCGAGCCAAGGGAGTTCTGGAAGGAACACACCAGTTCAGGTGAAAGAAAGGCAGAAACTAGGCTTAGAGGGTGGAACAAGAAGGCCAGATGCACGTGAGGCAATGGTGGAAAGTGTTGGTGCGCTCGCAAGAATACCAACTTATATGGTGGAGTTATACGTGAACTATGACTGCGAGGTTGATCGGAGTGATCTATGCGAAGATGTGGTGGGGTTCTTGAGTAGGGTAAGTAATGACTTCTTCTATGTCTGCAATGTTTAGGCTTTGATTGATGTGGATTATTTGAGTAGAATGCTTTTCCCGATTCAGCAACATGGAGTACCACGAATGTTCCCCCATTATGTCTGGATGCTTTATTGGGATATATCTCATTTATTTCTGATCGACTCAATGATCACCCTCACACAGAAGGCTTCCCCTCACCCGATGTCCTTAGGGCGCAGCGCTCCCGTAAGCAGACTGTAATCCGGGGCGCTGCCCGTTTCAACGAAGACCCCAAGAAAGGAATTGCATTCCTCGTTTCACAAGGGATCATTGACTCTGCAGACAACCCTGCGTCCATTGCAAAGTTCATACAAGGAACTACTCGTCTTAATAAGAAAGTCCTTGGAGAGTATATATCGAAGAAGCAGAATGAAGAGATACTTAAAGAGTTTATGGAGACGTTTGACTTTAGAGGGAAGAGAGTCGACGAGGCATTGAGAGATATGCTGAATTCATTTAGATTACCTGGGGAGAGCGCGCTGATTGAGAGGATCATAGAGAGATTTAGTGAGTTATATTGTGGACCAGGGAAGCCTGAGGAGGTGGCGGATAAGGATTCGGTTTTCGTCCTCACTTATGCCATTATCATGTTGAATACGGATCAACATAACCCAAATGTTAAGGTAGGTGATGTTTATGTTTGAGTACGAACTTTTATTGACAGAATATAGCAACAAAATCGTATGAAATATGAAGATTTCGCTCGAAACCTTAGGAGTGTGAACGGCGGAAAGGACTTCGCGCCGGAATACCTTCAAGCTATATACGACACGATTCGTACAAATGAGATTATATTACCCGAGGAACACGATAATAAACACGCATTTGATTCAGCGTGGAAGGAGTTGCTTATTAAGGCATCATCCAACGGAAACCTCACTATCTGCGACACCAATATCTACGACGCTGACATGTTCGCAGCGACTTGGAAACCAATTGTAGCGACATTGAGCTACGTTTTTATGTCTGCCACTGACGACGCCGTATTCCATAGGGTCATTACTGGGTTCGACCAATGCGCGATGATTGCGGCAAAGCATGGACTTAAGGATGTGCTAGATCACGTCGTAAGATGTTTAAGCACAATATCCACATTGGCCACCGAAAAACCACCCAGCACAAGTCTTAACACAGAGATACAAGTTAAGGGGAACAGCGTAATGGTTTCTGAGCTTGCGGTAAAGTTTGGAAGAGACTTCAAAGCGCAATTGGCCATGGTGGTCTTATTTCGAGTAATTACAGGGAATGAGGAGATCCTGAATAAGGGATGGGATCAAATTGTTAGGATATGGTTGAATCTTTTTGTCAACTCGCTCATCCCTCCATTCTTTGCACAGAGCGACAGTGGGTTGGATATTCCGCCAATTCAGTTGCAGACACCGAGTGTAGTGATTGAAAGGAACCAGGCAACGAGAGATGTGGGGTTATTTTCTGCCCTGAGTAGTTATCTGTCGAGTTATGCGAGTGATGATCCGCCGGAGCCGAGTGATGAAGAGTTGGACAGTACGCTGTGTACTGTAGATTGTATAAATGTTTGCCATCTGGGGGATATGTTTGCAAATATCATGTAAGTATTCCTCTTCTTACACCGCAAATGTTTCTCAAAGTTGGAAATGTGGTGGAATTGGCTGATACATATTATGGTTAGGCACCTTAACGCCGCCGCGCTGGATCCCCTGGTTACTTCGCTACTGGCGCAACTACCAAATATTGATGACGACGACGATGACGAAAATGTTGTTGTTCTGAAACCAGATTATAACTCGCCCGCAAACGGAACTCACACGGTCAATAAGGGACCAAAGTATGATCCTGCGGTGGTGTATGTACTCGAATTCGCAACGAGCTTGGTGCTTAGAGATGAATCGACTGTTGCTACACATGGGAAGGTACTTGCAGATACACTTATGGGGATTATCCGAAATTCGACTCGCGTGCATAGCATTATCGTCTCGAGGGTAGTCTATTACCTATTCTCACTCCTTCAAGCAAGCCACGAGCACTCTTTCTTGAATGTTCCTGTTGTCTTACATTCCATCGCGGCGCTTGACAAGGCCCTGCTGGACAAGGCGGCTTCATTAGTAATCAAGGGACTTTCTAAGTGCGCAAAGAGCGGATCATCGTCGTTGAAAAGCGAGATGATTAATTCTCCGGATTTTTGGGTGTTATTCAGAGCACTTCTTCCGAATGTGGATGCATGTGCTGAGGTGTTTGATGTGATGGAGTTTATCACTACTGAGAATCCCGGAAATGTTACGAGTGATAACTATGTTCCTGTTGTGTCACTATTGAACGATTTCGCGAGCGCGGGGAGTGTTGGAAGTGTCTTTGAGCAGAAGCAGGATAAATTGGCTAGGCGAGGGAAGGCGAAGAAGCTGGTGGACCGTCCGTATGTTCTCTTTACCGGAGGTCAGGAAAGAGTAGGCTAACAGGAATATTAGGGATTCGGAGGTTGTTTTGAGGGGTGTGAAAGCAGTTCATATGATTTTTCAACTCACTTCCAGAGTGCCAACTCTAATCTCGCAATCTCACCTGGAAAAAAAAGAAGGTATTCATCCACCCACGTAGCCGTCTTTCTCGCAAATGTGAGGATTAATGGATATAGCTTGGACAACTTATTGGACGCCAATCCTTGAATCTCTTAGCGCACAGTGTATCAATCCATGTCGTGAAATTCGAGGCCAAGCGTTCACTTCTTTGCAGCAATCGCTTCTCTCGCCGGCGCTCACATCTGATGACCATCACGAGTGGACGGCGATTTTTGGGGATGTTTTATTTCCTCTTATCAACCGCTTACTCAAACCGGAAGTGTATCAGTCAGATCCTAGAGGCATGAGTGATACCAGAGTTCTGGCTGCTACTATGCTTTGCAAAGTGTTTTTGCACTACCTGGTGATGCTAGCAGAGTGGGATGGAATGCTGGATCTATGGTTGAAAATTTTGGATATCATGGATAGGCTCATGAACAGTGGACAAGGTGATCATCTTGTAAGTTTTCCTTAATTATGTCTTTCCGGGTTGAAATTGATCGGAAACTCGATATTAGGAGGAAGCGGTACCGGAGAGTCTGAAAAATGTTCTCCTAGTTATGGCAAGTGGGAAATATCTTGTTCCACCAGAGGAGGACGCTACTGGCGAGGAGTTATGGAACCAAACGTGGAAACGACTGGAGCGATTCCTACCAGGCTTCCTTGCAGAATTGTTCCCTCCATCACCTCCGCCGCCACCGCCGCCAGCATTGAAAGAAGAGCCCATAGAAAAGTTGGAAGCAGACAGTGCAGCCAAGGCTTCTTCAGAAATTCCACCTGCCTCATAGAAGGTCAATGTGAGAGTATATACATCGTGTGATAGTGAAATTAGGGGTTTAAAAATGAGTTTGGCTTAATAATATAGCGTTGGGGTTGTTTTTGTTGGTTTACTTCACTGGTTAGGAAGAGGCTTTGATTTGGGTTAGAATCCTCAAACATTTGTACTCTTTTTCAAGTTTTCAAACTGTTTATGAGGCCTGAAGCTGGCCTTGTGCTAAAGTTAAAGTGGCTGAATTAAGCTTTACGCAAAACCAACGCAGCTGCACAAGTCATGCCACTACCCGCAGTTTTGCATCCCCTGAAGGCTGGTTGTTTGAATTTAGACTTTGATTTGAGCCCTAGATCGGTGAAGGTTTGGTCAGTTGCATCCAACAAGGCTGATAGAATCTTCAAATCTGAGGTTTGATGGATGATCCTCCGAATAGGCATCTGGTTGATCCCAATGGACTTCCCCAATCATCGCCAATCTCTCTGGTTCAATTCATGGTCTTCTGATTCCGTTACGGCACCGATAACCGTGGACGGCATGTTGAGCATCCTCTCAAAGAACAATTCTTTTCGAAAGAGAAGCCGAATCCATCCACCCATCCTTTAGTTTCCCAATATAAGTAGGCGATCATCTTGCATAGTTCAATCAGAGGGTCTAAAAGGGTATAAAGGGCCTAAATGTAGATCCTCATGGTTTAATCGTATGATGAAAGGCCACGATACGCAAGCCACTGCATACCGATACTCATGGGCAGACAGGTAATTAGAAGTGATTATTGATGGGCTATTTTGGACCTTCAAGCTGACGAGTAAGAAGTCACATGCACTGCAACTGTAACCTTGGGGCCTCGTGGCAATCAGCTGTAAAGATGCTTACCCGGGTTTTTCTTGTCAAACGGAGCCTCATAGAGCAGAGATCCCAAGATGGGCTCGCCGTCGCCGTGGTTTAATAGGTATCGATGGCGTAAAATCGCATCGTCGGCCAAACTCGCCCCACTAATCCAGATGTGGGGGAGGACAATAGGGAGATTATCATGTCTCGGCATGGTCGGTACGGTACTCCAGGTACGACGATGCCAGGGGGGTACGCTTCTCTGGAACACTTCTCGAACCATGGATTGGATTGCGAATATTTGAGACCATTGTTGGTTTCGTACTCAGCTTGCAAACGCACTTTCTGGAGAATTTCCACAGAAGAATAGTTCCATTACCTAACTGTTTGTAGTTGGGTCGGTGAAGCAAGATTAGAAACATCCCGTCACGAGGACGGTGGAACGAATGTGATAGGCGTCTTTCACGTACCAGAGTCTTACTTAGTCTAAGGAGGAGGTCAACTTTCGGAATTGAGGAGCTTCCTGAAATCTCCTTTCGATCAGCAGCTACAGGCGTGATCATGTCCAAAGTGAAATGAGTGGCCGTCGACTTTCTAAGGAGCTTCTTAGCCCATCCATTTTTGAAACCTACATGTGTAGTCTTGGTCTACCTATGTGCTACTGTATGTACAGGGTTGCTGTTAAATGTACTCGTACCTATTCGAAGAGTTGACCGCTGAAACCAAATTGAATTCGCCTGCCTGTAAAACAAGGGTCTCCAAACCCTTGCCCTGCTTACCCCCCTTGCAATACCAAAGTAGGCCACGCAGACACCTTGAGTGAAGCACAGAGCTCGTTTTTCCCTTTTAGACGTGATTGGTATTTCAATCCCGTTCTCTCTCTTCTCTTCCCTCTCCCCCTTTTCTCTTTGACCTTCTTTCGTTGAAAACCTCAAAGCTATCCTCTCTTTGCCATCAATTCTATCTCAGAGCTTCCCCACTGTTTCAATCTTCGCCATTTGTCTCTGTATTCCACTCGCTTCCTAAATAAACTAATTGCCATCATCTATCTATCTATCACGTTGACTAGACCCCAGATAAATCATTCATCATGAAGGGTACACTTCCATCTCCACATCTGGACAATGCAGGCAGCTCACTCGTACCTACTAAAGCTCTTATTCTCGTCGGTGGTTTCGGAACTCGTCTTCGGCCTCTTGTATGCCACTCCCCCTGAATTTTCACCCCACATTCAACATTACCTCCGAGCGGCTATCCGTATCTACATTTTTAGACGGTGGATTACAGCGAGTCTGAGCGGTTTTGCTTCAAAAGTATACAATTGATGAGCAGAATGCTGACCGTGCCCTTGTAATGCCATTTTCAGACTCTCACTCTCCCAAAGCCTCTTGTTGAGTTCGGCAACAGGCCTATGATTCGTCACCAGGTCGAAGCTTTGGCCGCTGCTGGTGTAACCGATATTGTTCTGGCTGTCAACTACAGGCCAGATGTCATGATTAGTGTACTGCAAAAGGTAGTCTCAATTCGCGAAACACGTTCCCCGCAATGTCTTAGAAGCTAACAACAACTTTCCTACGACAGTACGAGGAGCAATACAATGTCAAGATTACCTTCTCCATCGAGACCGAGCCTCTGGGCACTGCCGGTCCGTTGAAGCTTGCTGAGAAGATTCTCGGAAAGGATGACAGCCCCTTCTTTGTTCTCAACTCGGATGTCATCTGCGATTACCCTTTCCAAAACCTTGCCGACTTCCACAAGTCACATGGTCAAGAGGGAACAATCGTTGTGACTAAGGTTGAAGAGCCTTCTAAGTATGGTGTGGTTGTCCACCAGCCCAACCACCCCTCACGTATCGACCGCTTCGTGGAGAAGCCTGTCGAATTCGTCGGTAACCGCATCAATGCCGGTATCTACATTCTCAACCCCTCTGTTCTCTCCCGCATCGAGCTCCGTCCCACTTCTATCGAACAGGAGACTTTCCCTGCAATCTGCGCAGATGGACAACTGCATTCTTTCGACCTTGAGGGTTTTTGGATGGACGTTGGACAGCCGAAAGATTTCCTCACTGGAACATGTCTCTACCTGTCATCTCTGGCTAAGAAGAATTCTAAGCTACTTACACCAGCCTCCGAGTCATACGTGCACGGTGGAAATGTTCTGATCGATCCCAGCGCCAAAGTTGGAAAGAACTGCCGCATCGGGCCAAACGTGACCATCGGCCCCAACGTTGTTATTGGCGATGGTGTAAGATTGCAGAGATCAGTCCTTCTGCAAGGAAGCAGAATTAAGGACCATGCGTGGGTCAAGAGCACCATTGTAGGATGGAATAGCACTGTGGGGAAGTGGGCTCGTCTGGAGAATGTGACTGTTTTAGGGGATGATGTGACTATTGCCGATGAGGTTTATGTCAACGGCGGAAGTGTTCTGCCACATAAGACTATCAAGGCTAACGTTGACGGTAAGCCGATCTTGTGGATTGAACGGGTTTCTCACTCTTGCTGTTCGAACGGGTTCGCTAACGAGAAAAACTATAGTTCCTTCCATTATCATGTAAATTTTGGAAACATCATTGTCGAATTTTTATCATCATCGCTTAAATCTTTTTCGGCGGGCCCTCGATTTGTCGTGAGGGATATCTCTACTCTTGGTTTTCCTCGCGATTGATTCTGGATTATATTTTCTTGTAATCATCTATCTAGTTTCATCTCTGTGGAAAAAGTTATTGCTGTGATGTTGGGAGTTTTGTCTCTTTATTTCTTGTCCATTCTTCATTTTTTTATTTTATTTCTAGTTTTTTTTGAGCTTGGGAAAGGTAGGGTAAGGCATGGGAGGGAAGGAAAGGAAGGCAAAGGGTGTGATTTTGGCTACGCATCTAAAATTTCTTGCCTTGTGTTGATGGATGAAATAAGTAGTAAGATGTGGTGGTTAAGAGGGACTTTGTTCTTTGTGACGACTGCGATACTTGAATACTTGAAATTCGTGGAATGAAAAATTTCAGAAACGAGCAATACATAATTTCATAAAGTGGTGATGCAAATCATTGGATGCTTTGTAACACCAACATGGGTACCGGGTATTGGGATTTTCTTGGGGTCTTGGCTAGTTAAAGCTTGGTGGCTCGGTGAAAAGCTTAACGTAATGAGTAAAAATCTAGTTATGGGTAAAAAAAAAAAAAAAAAAAAAGGCTAAGGCAATTAAGAATAATCAGAGCCCCGGAAATCATGCGGTAATAAGATACTTTAGAAATCATTGCATTGCAGCTTTCAAGGGACCTCGCCTACAACGTCCGTTTTCCCCACGCGACTCTAAAGGTCTCCAGCACATGTTCTGGTTCCTCCAGAACCTCGCTACTCCCTAACCGGTCCTTCAGGAAAGCTCCCAAATCCTGCCAGAACTTCTCCTCACCCAGCGCGCTCTTCTTCACAGCACCCTTATCCTCGCCAGGATCCACCAAGCCCTTGCCCTCAGCCGGCGCACTCGGCGCCGGCGAAGCCCCGCCCATGACCATGACCGTGAAGCCCACGTCCGCGCCATCCACGATCCCAAGCTCCTCTAGCGTCTTGAGATCCGTTAGGACCTTGCCCTTGAGGAGGAGCTTGAGCTTGTCGATCGGGAGGCCGGTCGCTTTCGAGAGGTTGTGCTTGAGCGTTAGGATCGTGGAGCTGAGGGGCGTGCTGGGGATTGCATGGTTGATTTGGGCGCCGCGGAGCGACTTGATGCTGATGTTTGCTGGAGTTGGGTTAGCTTTAGCTTTGTCAAAGCAAAGTACTGGGGAGTGGGTAAGGTACCGGAGGGGATTGAGGTGGTGGTGCTGGGCTTGGTGCGCTTGGTTTTGGGCTTCTTGGTGTGTGGGAGGGTGTACTGTGATGTGAATGGTGGTCAGCGCTGGTGTAGCTAGCTAGAGAGCTTGGGCTGAAGGGTAGTACGAACGGGAGTGCGCGAAGGGAGCTTTCGCGCGTCTTCGCAGAAGTCGGATGGGATGTGGACGTTGCGGGTCGCGAGGGTTGCGAGGAACTGCTTGGTGAAGCTGAGCTCGGTCATGGTGGTTGGCGTTGTGGAATTACTATTATGGAGGTGAGTGATATGTGGTGGCCGGTGGTGGATAGGTGGGTGGTAAGTAGGGTAGACGGGTACACGTCAATCATTTGGTGGGGTTCGGAAGGGGTTACCCGGGGCGGGATCTTCATGGGGTATCACTCGGCGCTTATCATTGGTTGGGGCGGGTGGTGTTTTATGAAGGGTTTGTTAATATGTGCATGTGAGTTATATGTCGGCTGTTAAGTCGATAATACATTTCGCTGGTTAATGGGTTAAAGTGCAATTCTCAACTTCTCTCCTAGTAATATATAGTGTGTAGTCTGGAATGCACTGTGGGTACTCATACTCAAATGGAGGCAGTTCGGAGTCCATGTCGGTCAAAATCATCGCCCACAATCTGACTTAAAAACTGTAACATTCTGGAACACCTACAGTCTGCGCCGGGTTTTTTTTTTTTGTTTAATTCAAGTCTGCGTCGGGTTGAATCTAGAGCTTATTGGTAGATAATTGGTTCTCTCTAATAGGATAAAGGAACTAGAGACGTCATAAACTGCACATTTCAACACTTACTGTCTGGACACATAAGCTCCATATACACATTTTCACTCTTCAAAAAACTTGTGGGAATAAGACTCTTATTTTTATTCTCTAAGTAAGTAACCATCTAGCTACTAAGTACAAATCCCCCCTTAAAACCGCAACGAGTGCTAACCTATGACCCCATATCATCCACGGAAGAATGCTACAAAGCCCCGATACCGAAGAAAGATCTTTTTTGTAAGAATAGAATCTACCAAACCAGCTCCGTACTGCCCCTGTAAAACGGATACTCCTGCCCATCCGCCGCCATAAAGACGCCATTCCTGAGCAGGATCTTCCAGATTGTTCCACCACGCTTGACCTTGCTCTTCTTGACGGCCTCGTAGAGGCAAACGATGGTGTTTTCGCTGTCCTCAGCGTCGTCGTCGTCGTCGTTGCTTTCTTCGTCCCCCTCACCGCAAGGGCCGATGGCATCGTCGTCGTCGTTCTCGTTGAGTTCGGTCTCGTCGTCGTTCTCGTCGAGTTCGGTCTCGTCGTTGTCGTCGTTGCCGTCAAGCTGGGGCGGAAAGGCCTGGCTCAGGTGAGGCGGGAAGACCTCACTGGAGAGCTGAGGCGGGAAAGCCTTATCGACGAGTGCCTGTAGCTCAGGATTAACCTCCAACTCAGGAGCGAGCTGGTTGCTATCGGTCGCTTCAGGTGTAGCCATGGGCGCTTCTGTGGCAGGTTTCCAGATGTATGAGTCGGCGGGCGAGGCGCTATTGCTGGTGCCGCCATATGGCTGGAAGGGGAGGGTGTTGTCCCAGTAGAGCTGCCCTTCCGCGCCTAAACTGATGCCGCCGGTCTGCTGTGGTGCGCTGTCGGCGCGCCGCTGCACGGGTGACATGGGCGTTTGTATGGTGCTGAGGTATGCCCATTGATCAGCCGAGACGCCGGCGGGCGCTGAGAACGCTCCTTGCGGCTGCCATCGCTCGGTCTGGGCGGGCCTGGTATTGTTGCCACCAATCGATGTGGTTCCTTGTAGGGGCAACTGAGGAGGGATCGGCTGCCGCTGCATCTGCGCACCGGCCGCACGCTGCCGGTGCGTTTCCGCGAACCCAGTGAACTCCATCCCTGTGGTCGGTGCCGGAATCGGGGCCGCCATCGCCGGCGGAAGCACACGGCGCTCATGTGTATGCCTGGAATCGTTTGCCGCAGCAAGCCTCGCCTCGTAAACCCTCTTTGCAGCATTTCTCGCCTCGTTATTCCTTGCAGAGATTGCGGCCGCCGCCCGATTCTGGCTCTCGGCCCTCTTGATGGCTGCCGAATCCCGCGAGCAGATGCTTGGGGCCGCAGAAACCGCCGCCGCCGCTCTCGCAATGTCAACGGCATTGGCGTTCAGCGCCGGCGCCATCCGCGACGTAAGATACCGGTTTGCGCGAAGGCGGGTTTCATAGTTCCGCGCCGCCTCCAAGCGTTCGCGGCGCTCAGTGTCCTCCTTTTCGTCCGCATCCCTCAGGAGGCGCTGGCGCTCCTGGCGGCGGATCGCCGCCATCATACGCTCCATCTCGTTTGGATCGGAGGAGTTGGCGAGCTCGCGCGAGCGCCGCATCATATGCTCCATGTGCGCGATCTCGGACTTTGTGTGCGTGCTGAGAATATGCGAGGTGAAGGATGGCGGGAGCTCTGGTCTGCCGGCTGTTGTGGGAAAAGGTAGCGTTGGGTGCTGGGGCATTTCCGCTGGCACGGGCGGCGTTGGGCTTGGTGGCCGCAGGATACGTCGCCTGTCCGGCTTTCTTTGCTCGGGCTCGGGTTCCGGGGAAGCGGAAGCAGAAGGGGGCTTGGGCTCCCAGGGGAAGAGCTCGCCGATATTTGCTTCTGTGAGGTTCTGCTTCCAAAGCTGTGTAAAGGGAGTTGGGATTAGCTATTTAATATTTGTATTTATTTGTTTCGGGTAGTCAATGATCGTCTGGCGGGTTTTGCGCAACTAGAACCCTAACCCTGCAATTCTTGGTGGAAGGGACACTTGAACTTACCGATTCGAGCTCGGCGAGAAGAGAGGAGGGAATACCAGCGTCTTCGAAGGTGGTGCGGGCCGCGTCGATGACATCTGCCATAACGAGAGGGTAGAGCTCCGCCTATGTTAGAAATTGTATTAGTATAGAGATGCGGTGGGCCGGTGCGAGGGAACTTACAGCATTGGTGGTCCTCTGATTTGCCGCCATCAGAGATTGATGCTGGGGCAGAATCGTGGGAATGAAGGAAGAGATTTAGACAGAAGAAAAAGCAACGGATTGTGCGTTGGGATGGAGGTTGATTTTTGTTTGTGTGTGGTGGTGGTGGGGTGTTGCAGTTTTATCTGGGGGCGCTTTCGCTGCAAGTGTGGGAGAGTGAGATATGCTGTGGGTGCGCGTATGTGTGGGCATGGCTACAGAGAATAGAATGGAACTGGTGGGAGCGGGAGGCATAGTATGTGTGCACCCGAACGTTGGGTGGGCTTAGGTCGATTGGGAGACGATAGAGAGAGGTCTGCGAGCAAACACCTCGACCTTTGATTGACGCAACTAGATGTCACGTAGCTGCGTACGCACATTACAACACCGTCTTCTCATCGTAGTTGCATATGTATATCTTAAGTATATAACATATACATGTATGTCCGGTCATCCAGTCAGTGCCCATAAATCTAACCTAGGAAATGAAGCCGCAAAGGTACCACTAGCTGGCGTTCGGTTATCTTGGTCTAGGTGAAGAAAGACGTACAGACCTGGTTGTCTTTTGAGGTGGGAGGTAACTGTGCTAGCCGGGGTGGGAAGCACCCGGGTGGACAGACCCGCACCAGCCACGGGGGGTATGCTACACCAGCTTTCGTTCCTCGTATAAAAGGATCCATTCACTGGTTAGGACCAAACGTGCCCTTGAGCCAATATATTTCGCGTACAAATGGTGAACGTTATACTAGCACCATCAAGTCGTGAGGACCACAACCCAGATATCTGCATCCACCATACCAGCTACGATACAAATACGACGAGAAATCTAAACTTAAAGCGCCATGATCAAAATAACAAAACCCGACGTTTTATACAAGCTGCAGGTACAAGAAAACATCACAACCAGAAGACCAGCTACCATGGAAAGCGGCCTGATGAGTGATTGAGATAGAGTTTAGCCCTGTACTCCAAAATTGACAGAGACGTAAAACTCTGGTGCTCTGCTACTTAAGTTTGCGTTCACACCATGACTTCTACTCCGGCCGTCAAGACCATGACTGCTCTAGCCATTACCTTCGACGCTCAATTCCTACCGAGAATCATTGCAGCCCCGTGTCTATTCCGCACTACAAATTAGCAGTCACGTAACTAAGGGCTGGAAGCAAGCCTTCATATAGCTACATGTACTGACCGTGCTCGCTCGAAACGATAGACGGATTATGAGCGGTGTCAATTGAGCATAATTCAAGGTGTAATAATGCTCGGAGAATTCGCGGGGAAAGCTCTATTATCTTCTTACTCAGGAGTTAAACACTCGGGCTCTGAAAAAAGTTTCTCTGGCTTGTATCGAGATTAATTATTCCTTTCTATTTCTGGTATAACATTCCCTTAAAAAGGAACTGGTTTTCTGTAAAGATGTTAAACCTTTACAGCATAGAAAATCAATGACTAGACCGATTTGTCGGGCGATTGAGCGGGCATAAACGTGCACGATGTCAGGAATTGATAAATGGGGAGATTTGTTCACCATTTTCTCATATTGGGTGTTGTGTTGCTTCAAGATATTTTTATACTCTAACACTCGGATCGTATGTGTAGAGGAAGTATGTAGCAAGCACCATGCGCTACACGCGCACGCCTTAAGCGCGCTTCGAATTATCATTACCCCGTAACCAGGACAAAGGGCATTGTGAAGTCTAGGAATGGATGGAGTTTTGAGAATGGCGACTCGGTCTACTTCCCGAGTACATAGATTGGAGTACGTACCTACAGTCTGTGGAGTAAACACATGTACTCGCTACGGTTGCGTATTGGTGCATGATGGAGAGATCACTTTTCATATCTGCTGATTTATCATTTGCGCGCAACAACCTGATTAATCTTTCCACTGTGATTTTCCTTGTGATATCGGCGGCTCCATCTTTAATTAAGAGAATCCTCGTCGCGATCCCAGGCGCAAATGGACGTGTGGAATGCGGAGCACTTGCAGTTGGCTGTCGCCATAATGCATATTACCTTGTACCCTTTGCTGTATGACATATGTAGTAGCACATGTATGTATTCGGGGGAGCTGTATGTTGAGTAACATGTACCTAGGTATCGTATCGCAGAAGAAAAACATATATAGACTGTAGAGTAGGAGCACAGTATCGGGAAAGAAGATTATCGCGCGTACCGCAACACGCGAGCTCCACGCTCCTCCGGAACCCCCGCCAAAAGTTATCTAGTTCCACGACTTTCCCCCACACTTCCCGCATCTGTTAGCGATCGCTACACATCATCCTACCAACGCAACCTTCCAACTCTCCTCCCGGACGGACTAGACTGGAAGTCGACGATCTATCTCACTTCACCTCCCACTTCCACCTCCTCCTTCAACATAAACCTCCACCCACCCCCCATATTCTGGATCTCCCACACCCCACTTCCCGCTACATTCCACCCATCAATGCGCCTGCTGCTGGGCTCTGGAAAACCCCGTAAAGAACCATGTCTGAAGCTGCTCCCGGTTCTCTCCCACGGCCTCCAAGTCCAGTCAACCCATCGTCCTTCCTGCGCCCGCAGCAGAAGCAGAATCGCCAGCAGCAGCCCATAGACATCGTCGATAAGGAGCAGGCTGAGGGATTGGTATGACTCCCCCCCTTCTTCCCCGTTGCGAGGCGCTCAGGTAGCAGCTACTGACCTCCGTTGCAGCGTGCTATCCGCGACTTTCTGAAGGTCAGAACTACTTATGACGTATTACCGGTCAGTTTTAGGCTTGTGGTGTTGGACACAAGTTTGTTAGTTAAAAAGAGTCTGAATATTCTTGTGCACAATGGTTAGTAGGAAATGAGCCTCCTCCTCCTCCTCCTCCTCCGGAATGTTTGAGAGAGGAGTAGAAAGCTAAAGCGGCCGGTGTAGGAATCGTGTCGGCACCATTATGGAATTCAAAGACATCGACGTTTGCAGGATTGCTTACGAGCTCGGACTATATCAATGTCATCCAGTATTATTGGCAGTACCCAGAGAAATTTGAGGAGATTGAGGGATTCAAGTTGGATAGTTTGAGAGGTATGGGTTTCTTTTCTTTTTTTTTTTTTTATCATGTGAAGCTGGGCTAGATTGAAATTGTGCTAATGTGTGTGCGGGTAGATATCGAGAGGGCCATCGGGGTTACTCCAATTGAAACTGTTTCCGTCCACCCACTTGTGCCTCTCTACGATGCCTGTAGGCGCATGCTAAAGTCTCGCGCTCGCCGTATTCCGTTAATTGATCTTGACGACGAGACGCAGCAGGAGATGGTTGTGTCTGTTTTGACCCAATTTCGTATTCTTAAGTTTGTGGCGGTAAATGTGCGTGAAACGCAGATGCTGCGTAAGCCGATAAGTGAACTTGGGATTGGAACTTATGATAATGTGAGCACGGCGAATATGGAGACGCCGGTCATCAATGTTATCCATCAATTGGTCGAGAAAGACATTAGTAGTGTGCCAATTGTGGATAACAGAGGTATGTCTCCTCCCTTCCCCTCAATATTTCAAGGATGGGCATTCATGTGGGTGTATAGGAGTGCTTTTAAATATCTACGAGTCTGTCGACGTCTTAACTCTCATCAAAGGAGGTAGCTATGAAGAACTCAACCTTAGTGTAGGAGAAGCTCTTTTGAAGCGCCCCGATGTAAGCTTTTCGTCCCTCTTCCTTCTAGTTCTATGTCTAATAACTACCAGGACTTCCCCGGGATTCATACATGCTCTCCCCAAGACCGTCTAGATGCCATCTTTGACACAATCCGCCGTTCCCGTGTGCACAGACTTATGATAGTTGACAGCCACAACGTCTTTAAAGGAGTTTTAACACTAAGTGATATCCTACAGTACCTGCTCCTTGACGGTGAAGTCTAGAAGCTATAGAGTAGGGTACTGAAACTTTTATCTTTGTTTTATGCCTACCTCAAACCTACCGAATACGTTGTATACTTATTAGCATTTCATCTATTCCCCCCATCAGCCATATTACTGCCATCACCACTCTGCTCATCGTATCTCGGCCCATAGTTCTAGTTCTAGTTCTTTTATATAGTTTGGATGTGAGAAACCTACAACGTCTCAACCCCCTCACACCCCCTCCCTCCTTTTGTATGTCAACCCATCTCCCCCTCCTCCCTTGGAGGCGAAGCGGGTTTTCCTTTTTTTTATTTTTATTTTCTACTTTCTTTTTGCCGTCTCTTATTTTTACTCTTTCCATTGGCGGTTTGTGACTTGCTTCCTTGTTTTGTGTTTGTAGCTTGCGTTCGAACTGATCGGCGTTTCTGGAGGTTTTGGGTGTGTTGGTTGGCTTAGCGGGATTGCTATGATAACGGTTGAGAGGGGAGGGGATGGGGAGAGGAGAGGAGAGGACTGGTTGAAGAGTAATGATACTATATTAGCTAGCTGGGTTTTACTTTTGTGGTTGCATCGTGTGATCTAAATATTAGTCTGCACCGGGAGCCAGGGGCGGCGGAGGTGCCTGGCCGGGAGATGTTAACGGAAGTCTATCCATGGAGAAGTGCAGCATCCAAAGTCACCCGCCGGTGTTCCAATCTATCTTCGATGACTATCCCTTCACACTCATCTCCGCCTCCTGATTTAGACCCGCAGGAATCAGATGGTGCCCACCAAACCTTGTATTTTCTGCAGACATAAATATCCCAGCCGGGAAATCACCTGGTGTTTTCGTGCTCTGTAATATCAGTAGACTGAACCTACGCTCCACCCCGTCCACATGGCGGTAGTCGTAATAGGTACACACACCTTGGAGTGGGCGAATCTAGCTCTAAAGAAGTGGGGACGGCTCATTGAGTCTCCGGTTTGATTATTTGGTGTCCGATATAGATATAAAAAAGGGAGGTGGTAATTCATTTGCCCATTGGGGGGATCTACACTTGACTGCGGTAATCGGCATAACAATGACTTCTCCCCCGCACCATTGGGGGCGTAGGTTTGAATTCGCACATCATGATCTAGATAACTCACCCATAGAGACTTGACTGCGGCTTGACTTAAGGCTGTAACTATGGTTGTGTTTGTGCTTGTGGATGCCATTGTGGTCGGGGTTGTTGGTAAACGGGGTTGTGTGGTGTGGTATTAATCAGGGTCATAGGTTGTCACTCGGTATCGCCGGTCATGGCGGGTGGGTTTCGTTCCTGGCCTATGTATCATCACTACATGTACATGAGAAAAAACAACTGGCCGACTTGATGCGGTAAGGGTTGGCTTTAGAAAAAACGGCAGCAAAAACTGCAGAAAGTTAGGCTGGGATGGTTGGAACCACCCATACGTTAACCCCCCGCCCCAGGATTCGAACCTGGGCCGCTGATACAGTGACGGTAACTATTGAGATTACAATGTACTTCCCAAGTTAAACCGAACGCTCACTTGCTATTTCATGTCCTTACTCAATCTTAAACCCCACCTAACGCAGGGGGGCTCGCTGGGATTATCTGACTTTCTTATCTTTGCCGAGTCCTAATCAGATCTCCTTTAAAATCAGGAAATCATCTGAGCTTAGCATATTAGACCGTGTGCACCTGTGGAGAGAATGTACCTGTGCCGAGCATCTTATCTGATCTCTAGGGATTTACTCCAAATGATGGCCAAGATGCTGTCTTTACTATGTAGATCAGATAAGATTCTCGGCACAGGTACATTCTCGCCACAGGTGCACACGGTCTATCGGATCTAGGATCTTTTCCTCTCTCCTTACACTCGGGACCTATGGCTTGGGGTGCTATTTTAACTATCCTACTCGAAATTTCGAACACGAATCCCTGTGGACTGGTACGGGGGGTGATAATGATAAAAATATTGATAATCAACTTTTCAATATCGATGCTTTATGCAGCTAGCTGTGCAGTGACCTACTTTAGTATGGCCGTTGGAGGTTTGGCAGAAAACTGCTACGGGCCGACTTGAATGGATGGATATTGATATCAGGAAGGTATAGTCACTCGGCTGGACAACTTTTGCCGTTGCAGTAAGTATAGGATCTCACGGCTGTTTTGGAGAGTGTAACTAAGCTTCCCGTGGTCATTACTTGGTAGCTACTAAAACTATGGTCTATAGACCATCTACGAGACAGATACAAGCTTTCCCATCACCACAAAGCCTTGTTCCAGCTCTCACTCCACAATAAAGACTTCCCTCTTTACACCACCCAATCCCACCTCCGCCACCAAAGCCCAAACAAAGAACAATCCCAATATATACCCTCCCGTATCCCTCCCCACCAATATCCAAACGCACCCCAAAGACCCACCGGCACAATGACACCCAACCCAAATAGAACGCACCTCAACTCTGTAATCACCTCGCGCTCGCACCGCCGCCGCCGGGTCTCCTCCCTAGTCCCCGTCCCGCTCCTCCCCGCCTCCAGCTCGATCGTCGAGACCAACCCGACCGTCATCCCGCCGCTCATAGCCGCAAGTCTGATCAAGATCAAAGCCGCGGAGGCCCGTGGGCCCACGGCACCCGATGAGACAAATACATACCCATATCCGGTGATTGTGGTGTGGCGTGGGAAGTATTTTCCGGTGTTCCCGGGGTCGGTGGATCATGGGGGGAGGCTCATGAATGGGAGGTTGGCGGCTGCGAAGGTGAGTTTCTGGTTGCTCTTGGATTGAGTGGGTGGAAGATTATGGGGTGCTGATGGAGAGGGGGAGTAGATGAATGAGCCGTTGCTGTCGACGGCGTTGTGGGCGAAAAGGCCGGCGTGGGAGATGTATGAGGCCATAAAAGGTATTCTAAGTGCCGGGTGGGGGTATAATAACTCGAAGGACGAGTATGTGTTGAATATCTGGGGGTATCATGAGGTTCGTGATTTCCCTCTTCCTCATCCATTCCGAGAATTAATGTGGTGCCTGTACTCACTAGGAAACAACGCTCCTCACAACACTCGACGATATCTGCAAGCAGTATTTCCGGACCCAGGTGGACGGGAGCAAGCGACGTGGCCCGCTGGTTCTGGGATTTAGGCCGTATGCGTGGGCAAAGAGAGACTGAGCTCGGCCGAGTTAGGGTATGTGGCTGGTAGACCTCTTTGTTCGTGCATTCGTGAGGACAAAGAAAACGGGTTCCGCATACGTCTATGTACTTTTAATTTAAGCAGAGGAACATATAACATACGTGCAGTCTTTTATATAAAATATATTGTCTTGATTTAGATGCGGTGAACCCAGAAGCTACGAGGGGAAAAACATAATTGGCCCAAGGGGTAAAGGGGGAAAAAGAGAGATGACACAAATTATTTTTAAATAGTTATTTTTCTTTCTTTATTGTTGAGATGGAGGCGAATGTAGGGTAGTTCTGGGGCAGGGCGATATTGTCATAACCTACGGGTTGCATACAATTAATGAGTTAAACCAAAAAAAAAAAAAAAAGATGCGGTGAACCCAGTGGTGAGGGTTAGGGTTGAGGTATCAATGATCGGGATTGGTTTTAGTGCATTCCAATCATTTCTGCATCAAGCTCTGGTAGATCCCCTTAGTACACTTTACTCGGGGGAAACAAAAGGATCCCGAACATGCATGTTCCGAATATAGAGGTAACGAAGTGGAGATATAATTGTTATTATTGTGAGAATGAAAAACGCAGAGTCTTCGGATTAGATGGTGAGGGTGGTATCTGAAGGCGCCGGATCCGGAAGCTAGGGAAGTTGCTAGATAGAGTCGACGTGAAACAATAAGAATTACCTGTAACCATCCCTCAGAGGCCAGTGTACTCGCTCTTTATTTTTTAGAAGCTCCACATAAGATGACATATCATGCTTTTCATTTGGGGGTGAAGGGGAAGGGAAAGTAAGATGGGGTTGTTAGCTATAGCGCTGTTACAACTGCATGCACTTACTAAAGCCTGCGTGAGATTTGTATGGGGCTTCGCACAAGAACTAGCCGACTCCGCGAGCGAGTGACCTTCCATGATCGATTACTAACAGCACTCGAGCCCCATGCCCTAACGCCAATTCAACTGGAGAGCGCGAGTCACGTGCAGGAAGAGTCTAAACGACATACGTTGACCATCAAAGGAACGTCCTGGAAGGCGTCAGTCCTGCGCAGTCTGTTTCTTTCCTCATCACCATCTTCACCCCCTCGCGTCGGCGAGAACATCCATACACATTTTTTCCGCGATCACCGCGCTCATTCCACTCCGGTCCTTTCCTAATCAATCAGAATCACCGCGTCGCGCGACAAAACGTTGGGCTCAGCCTCGTGACCTTCATCGCCTGCTAACTGCTACGCACACGACACAGACAAAGCCAACAACGGTCTCTCTTCGCCCACACTCGCTTGCTTACTCACACTCCAACTTGCAAAAACAAAAAAACAAAAAAAATGGACGCGAAGGATGTCAAGGCGCACGTCAGCAATCTGGAGAAGGGAGTCAAGGAGAAGCTGCCCGCTCAGTACTTGCTGGATATCCTGGGCGCGCTGAAAAAGGAGGTTGTGGCCACCGAGCAGCTGTTGAGAGTATGCCACCCCTTTATGACGGCAAATTGCTATAGAATAGATGGGAAACTTCCACCACAATTCCATAGAGAATGAGCGATAAATTTAGAAACCAATTTATGCCGTCTCTTTTTTCTCCACCCTGTACTAACTCGAACTCGTTCCATCGCAGGATACTAAAGTCGGAATGGCTGTTAATAAGCTGCGCATGAATCCCGACAAGACCGTCTCGGAACTTGCGAAGGAGATTGTTGCGAAGTGGAAGAAAGACGTGCATAGCAAAACAAAGCCCGGCTCAACCTCTGACGTCAAGAAGGAGCGCAACTCAACAGCCTCTCCGACTACCGAGTTTAACCCAAGGTCTCCTCCTAAGCCGTCGGGCAAGAAGCCGGATAGCAACAGCAAGGTGGACCCAGGCAAGAGGAACAAGACCACAGATAAAATCACCTGGGCGATCACCTCCGACCAGGTCAGGAATAATTGTATCGGCGCAATGTATGACGCTCTTGTCCATGAGTCGGATGCGAGCAGCGACCATATCTTCACTCTTGCGAAAGCTGTCGAGGTGTCGGTATTTTCGAGTAACAAGTCCAAGACCGACCAGCCGTACCGTCGCCGCATGCAGGTCCTGTTCCTCAACCTAAAGGACACCAAGAATAACCTTCGCATCCGTGTCGTGTCGGGTGAAATCACACCTGAGCGTCTGGCGACTATGGAGACCTCAGAAATGGCCAGTGCTGAGCGAAGAAAACAGGATCAGCAAATTATTGCCCAGAATGAAAAGGATTCCATGATGCCAAAGAGCGAGAAGAGTATCAGTGATCAACTTACCTGCGGAAAGTGTGGGAAGAAGAGAGTATCGTACACACAAGCTCAGACCAGATCCGCTGATGAGCCGATGACTACTGTGAGTTTCATCCCATCTCCGAACCTAGCTGTATTGTGCTAACATCCATTTTCAGTTCTGTACATGTGAGCTCTGCGGTCACCGGTGGAAATTCTCATAGATTTCTCCTCAAAAACGTACAGCTAAAAAAAAGTAAAACGAAAAATAAACTATCTTCAGATCAGTATCACACTTGGGGGTGCACTTCTTCATCTATTTTTTTTAGATGGAGAGGTGCACCCCCGTTTTATGTATATTAAGTTAGGGGATTCACGGCAACCTTTTTCTTCTTTTGCCATCTTTTCCCTTTATAAGGCCTTGGAGGTACTAGTAGTTGAGCGTTTTTTCTTCCTCTTCCAATCTCCTTCGTAACATGGAGTAAGTGCTCTGAGTCCTGGTCTAGGAAGTCGGGGGTTAGGAGGTTTGTGTGTGTTTTTAGTTTGGACATTTTTCTTTCTAAATTTTTCTCAGTTCTTAATTTTGTCCCTGAGGTATCTAAAGTAGTTACAGGGCGTTTTTTTCTCTTTTTCTTTTTCTCTCGTTTCTTTGTTTTTTGTGTGACGGTAGCTCTGAAGGGATGGATGGATGGATGGATGGTCGGTGATGAGTATGGATTTTACGTATGCTGAATGATGTTGTCGGTTCCTGGTAAGCTGGGCCGCGGGCCGAATGTGTCGATGTTGAAAAATTGAGTGTGCGTGGTTCTTTTAGACCTTTTCGTGCAGTTTGTATTGGTTCGTGTGATAATTTCGGAGTGATCTTGGAAGGTTGCGTAGTGAGAGTTTGATGCTCAGGTTCACAAGGGTGAATGATGGGTTGTAATAATCGCAATAATAATACTTGGGTGAGAAAACCAGAGAATGGAATCGACGAGCTACAAGTAGTGGCTGCGATGCCTGGTGGGATGGCACAGAGTGATAATGCATGATTCCTGTCCCGTGACACGCAGAGAGTGGTAACAGCTTCATGAGACATCACTCCGACGCCCCGTCACACGTGCAGAGTAACCGGTTGTAAAACTAGCTGTTTCTGGTTCTCCTGATCATTTTTCGGGCTGGTCCGTCTTGCAAGTGGTTTTCTTCGAAACGACTTCTGTATAGTAGGAAATCGTATCCTTCTTTGTTTACCGGCAATATTTGGGTATCGGGATTTGTGCAGGTTTTGGCTATGGATTACATTTAGTAAATAAGGCATTGTACAGGAGTAGGCGAGGGGGGAAGGTTTGTACACAAAGAGACCACGGGTTGTGGCGATACTGTTTTAGAGTCTTTTCTGTTTGTAGGTGCACTGCGTGCATTACGTATATAAATGTATCTATTCCCCTTAATTTTCAATTCTTAGGTAGACTTTTACTCCCAGAACCGGTTTTTCAATGTTTAATACGGGATAACATGATTTCCACCACAATAATAAGTTCATTGAACACCACTCCCCACATAAAAAGATTCCAGTTTGGTATTTACAAAAAAAGGGAAGAGATTATTACCCGCTCACTAAACAGAACTCATCACAGAGGCGTTCTTGTACCAGTTGAGCATCGGGTTATCGCCGCTCTGCGTCTCCGTCTCTTCTAGGAACGCCCAGCTTTTTAGGAACTCCTCGTGCTTCATGACTCTGGTGAGGCGGCCCGTCAGTGCTTTGTACATGTCATCCATCACGTCAAAGTCTGTGGGGAAGAGAATGTCAAAGAGGCCTTGCTGCACCTGCTAACGGTTAGTTTAATTCCATTCAAGACTTATGGCAAGCACTTACAAAAGGCGTCGAAACAGGAATACTAGTCCGTTTATATCTTGTTTGCACTACGGGGGCATTTACGCCCTCCACTGCATCTGGTAGAGCGTGGAAGTCGCTCATGAGCAGCTTATGTGCTGGGAAGTTCTCCCTCAGTACGTCAAAAAAGCCCATCATCTTCGTTGGGATAAATTCAGGCTTGCTTAAATTTGGCGTGAATGGCAGTGCCTCTCTCAGCTTTCTTATGATCTTTGGGGTCCGTAGAGGATGCTGGAATCCCGGCCTTGCAACGCGGGATCGGATCTTTAGAAACCTCTCTGCTACCGGGTCCAGATGGGGCGTGTAGAATTCATGGAAGTCCCCTTGCTTGTCAATCATTACGATACCCTGTAGGGCCCGCTCCGTCTCGGGGTCGTAACGGATCATGTCATGCGAGAAATTGTCGAACACTTCGAGCGCGAGGAAGAAGCAAGGATCAGGAACATAAGTATCCCAGTCAAATATACTCTTATTCATGATCTCAATCTTGTCCGCATGTGGACCTTGAGATGCCTGTATACTCTGCAGCTCCGCAAGAGACGGCGAAATCTCAATGATCCGATATTTTGTACGTGCATAGACGTCGGGATCCGTATTGCGGATATGGTCTAGAATATTACTCATCATGGTGCCATTCCCGGCCCCCATCTCGTAGATGATGAGGTCATTATAGGGGAAGAGCGACAGCTTGTAGTTCTCGACGAGGTACCGCGAGATGGCTTCGCCATAGTAGGGCTTGAAGAGCTCTGTGGGTGTGTGCCAGAGCTGGCGGATGTCGGAGGGGTGCGTGGCATCGAGCGCGTCCTCGAAGGCCGTGTATGCCTCCCCGAGATTACGCTGGAAGTCGGATTCGTCAACGAGGGCGGGGAAGTTGAAGGCGTGCGGGGTGGAGAAGATGACGGCGTATTTGGAGAAGTAGCCGTAGTTGGGGTTGTATAAGCTGTCTGCAACGATCATATGTATACGGTGATTAGGAAATAGATCGTAGATCTTCTTCTTCCTGCGACGGGGACACACCGTCGATAAAGTCCCGCACAAGCATCTTCACCCTCTTGGGCCTTTCCGTACGGGTGGCCAATTGCTGTGCGGTCACCATAGGGTATCGCTCATATTCCTCTGAGCGGTCCCGTTGGAGGAATGTGCTCCGCGGCTGCCATGTATTCTTGTCGCTGTCAGGCGCAACAGGGAGTTTAAACCCCATAAGGTTTCGCCGCTGAGAATAGCCATTGAGGCCGGCGCGAAGCCGCAGGTGAGCTCTGCGATGAAACAGAGATCTGAAAAGGGACGACACAAACGGGGAATCCATTGATGTTCGGCGGGTGAGAAAAGGGGAGCCACAAAAAGATCGTTGCAACAGGTGGTGGGGTTGATCGCTGCGGCCCGCATGCTCCCCACCATCACCGACGTCACAAGCTTCCCCACGCCTCAAGTCTGCTAATCAAGTCTCATAATCGAGTCTTTTCTCGTTCCCTTTCTTTTTTCGCATCTTCTTTTTGCATTTCACGACCACATAATCTTCAAAATTACAGGCAAATGGACAGATACGATCAAACAAAGCTCCTCCTTAGCGGAATAGTCATCGGCGCTGGCGCCGTTCTCGCAGTTCAGACAATCTCTTCACACCGACGACAAGACTCAACAAAAAAATCCCAAGTATTAAAAGAAGATATAAGAAATGGACTCGAAGATTGCATCGGAAATACCCCTTTGATCCGAATAAAACATCTTTCCGAAGCTACGGGCTGTGAGATTCTAGGTAAAGCTGAAGTATTATATACCGTTTACTTCGTTTGTGTCCCAATATTTACTAATGGAAAAAATAGTTCCTGGAGCCCGGTGGTTCAGTGAAAGACCGAGTGGCGCTTAAGCTTATAAAAACTGTAATAACCTTTCTCTGGTTTCCTTTACTTCGTTTGCGCTTTGCTCTTTCTGTCACAACCCAATCTTCCCGGAATACTAAAGAAATACTAATAAATTAGTTAGGCCGAAGAGGCTAATCTTCTCACTCCTCACAGCGCTGACAAAGTGTATGAAGGCACCGTGGGCTCCACCGGCGTCTCTTTGGCCTTTATCTGCCGCGCCCGCGGATACCTTGCTCATATCTGTATGCCAAATGACCAGTCCACAGAGAAGTCTTCCCTTCTACTGAAGCTCGGTGCCATGGTTACTCTTGTGCCTCCAGCTCCCATAGTCGACAAAGGCCAATTTGTAAACCGTGCGCGCGCTCTCGCTGCTGCCCAGACAGCCTCGGAGACAGAACCTGGGCGTGGATTCTTCGCGGACCAGTTTGAGAACCCCGCGAACTGGAAGGCGCATTACGAGGGCACAGGCCCAGAGATATACCAGCAATGCGGCGGTCGTGTCGATGCCTTTGTGGCAGGCGCTGGAACTGGCGGAACCTTGAGCGGCGTGGGGAAGTACCTAAAGGAACGTCTTGAGGGTGTTCGTGTGGTGCTGGCTGATCCCCAGGGAAGCGGCCTCTACAACCGTGTCAAGTACGGCGTCATGTTTGACATCAAAGAGCGGGAAGGTACTCGGCGTCGACCTCAGGTTGACACCATAGTAGAAGGCATTGGTATCAATCGTGTCACTGCCAACTTCGAAGCAGGCCGCCCCTATGTCGATGATGCTATCCGTGTAACTGATGATGAAGCGTTAGCGATGGCAAGATTACTTGTAGAGAAAGAAGGTCTCTTTGTAGGTAGTAGCAGCGCAGTGAACTGTGTTGCTGCTGTGCGGACGGCGATGAAACTAGGCCCAGGACATAGGGTGGTCACTATTCTATGTGACTCGGGGACTAGGCATCTAAGTAAGTTTTGGAAGAAGGCCGGGGAAGTGGCGGGCGACGAAGAAATGACCTTGGATGGAGTATTAGGATGCGGAGAGGTAGGGAAAGGGGTGAGCTTAGAAGGCGAGAAGAGTGGATATGGGGTATAAGTGGGTGGTGGTGTATGTATATACATATCGATGAAATCATGTGCATTATTGCCCGAGTAATGTGTGATAATTTAGAGATATTTTTGAAAGCCTGGGCACCAGACAGAAATCAGAGTAGTCCGCTAGCTAGTGGCGTCCCTCAATATTAATGAGCTCGAGAGTTACCGCTATCTTGAGAGTGTAACAACGGCGAACGCCCGTTGAGGGGCAGATTCCGGAAAAGAACTACTGAGAAGCTAGATTTATACGGGCCTCGTGCCACAACAAAATGGTAAGTGCCTGGGGGTGAATAAAAGGTAAAGTTGAGTTTCATATAGAAAAGTAAACTAAGCCTGGCTACCAATTCCGGCCAAAACTAGCACTAACTTGCGGGAAATTTTAATAGCTATAAAAGGCACCGTCGAAGTAGCATAACCTGCAGAAACTGTGACAATACTATACAGGTAGGCTTTTATGCTCAGCTTGCATTGTAATCGGTTTTTTGTGGAAGTTTATATTCGCAGCAAATAGTGCTACGGAAGGAAGTTTTATTCAAGCCTAGCATTGGACGTCTGATGAAGTGGGTGTTATGATAGGAGAAAGATATGTCTCTACTTGTATCCCTCTCGCACCACTTATTTGAAATCTTACGTACCTGGGTGTGGCCTACATGTAGTACTTCGGTTTTCCAGCCGATCTTACGATTTTTATGGATATCATCGTACAAGGCGCCTTAGATTCTTTTCCTCCAATTCATGATATAAGGGAAATTTAGCTAATATTTCTTTGATTTTAGCTAAATAGGACGCCTGGTTCATATCCCGAATAAGGCTCCATATTCACTCAAATAACCACTTAATCAACTCTATATCTCCCCCGAAAAAAAGGAGACATAGAAACACCCCCATATAGAAGACGGTACACCGTAGATCTCTATCATATAAGAAATCTGAATAGTTGATAAGATCACCCGCTCTTAGATAATCCCTTAGATTGTCTAATATTCTCAACCTTCCTAAACTTCCTGATCGGTTCCTCGTCCCCATTCTCGTCCCCATTCCCGTCCTCATCGCCCCCATTCCCGTCCTCATCGTCTCCATCCTCATCCTCGTCCTCGTCCTCGTCCTCTCCGCTATTCTCGCCATCCTCTCCATCCTCGCTGTCTTTGTCATCCGAAATCCCGAGCTTTCTTCTCCTGTTGGCCTCGACTTCTTCTAGCACTTTTGACTCGGCCTCCGATAACTCGGTCCAGAAAGATGGTTGACCACCGGAGTTGTCTTTGAAATTTGTTCTATCATCTTTGTGAACTCGTCGGATGTGGTGTTTAATATTGGCGAGACGCCTCCTCGATTGCTGGCAGAAGTTGCATTCGAACCACGGCACGCCTCTTTGGGGAAGCAAGTCTGCAGAATCCATGCCCATCAACGAACGTAGTTGAAGCTCGTACACATCCCACTCTTCGTGCCTCTCTTTGATGTGAAGGAACAGTGCATGATCCGATTTACCGACGTACCGATCGCAGTGGTGACATTTATATCTTTTGTCGACACGTTCGTAGGGGATTTCTTCGACTTTCATGGTGCCGAGAATAGCTGCGGACACTCGATATTTGTCTTCGCTAGGATGAGCTGCCTCGACATGATCTCTGATGGCTTCCATGTGAGGAGTCCTCCACCTGCAAAGAGTACAGGTGTATGAGTTGAAGCGAGCATCATCTCTTTCCTTTGATTCGGCAAGACACTTTTCTGTAGTGGCAGCCGTTCCTTGACTTTTGTGGCGTTTTGCGACATGAGTCTTGAAGAAGTACTTGTCGGTATTCCAGCAGGGACAAACATTGCATAGGAAGATGCTGACGGCGCGGCCAAATTCCTGTCTCAGATGAATTCCAACCAAAGTATCCGCTACGTCCACTTCTGGATGATCATTTTGAATGTGCTTCCGTATACCTGCACGTAGGCCGAAGTATTTGTCGCACAAGCTACATTTGAATTCGCCACGGTGATCTGTCGATTTATGTTTGTTCAAAGCCGCCTTAGTAGGAAAAGGCTTATCACACTTATTACACTCATGGCTTTGAGTGTTATCAAGATGGACCTTTCCGTGGGTTTTTAACGCTCTGTTTGTGGTGTATCCTTTGCCACAGTTCTCGACTTGGCAAAGGAACTTCTTCTCACCTGGAGCTGCTCGTGGACGTTTTTCGGTCTGGCTGGTCGTAGGAGTTGAAAAGGAATTGACGGTTGTAGGCCCTGTGGAGGGTCCTGGCTGCTTATATTGAGGGGATGGTGTTCCAGAGGCAGCTGATACTATTTGTTTAATCTCTAAAGATATATCATTAGTGCGTCCCGAACGCGTAGTATGGCTTTCTGGTAAAGAGGCAGCTGGTACTATTGTTTCGTTCGACTCTACATCCACGGGGGCGTTAGTTGTTTGAAGACTTTCTGAAGAAATGGGGCCGAGATTACCATGAAGGTCTTCATTGGTACTTCCTCTCGATTCTCCTAAAGCCAATAGAGTTTCTGCTGCCTCCTTATGTCTAGGCTTGTTCTCATTGAAGTTCGGAACTTCCCCCAGCACTTCCCGTTCAGCAACTCCGACGATGTCTGCTGAGTAGTTCGACATTTCGCACACGATGGTTTACGGTACGAAGGTTTGGTTAAGATGATTTGACTGAGTTATTACCCTAGGCGCCTACCGGCCACAGACTCAAGAGAAGGATTGATTTATGAGGCTTCGGTTTAAACAATAAGGTTGTACAATTGTGGATTGAGCCAAACAGGTTATGAACTGAATCAATGATGGTAATAATAGAGAAAGAGCGGGATGTGGATGGGATGGGACGGGATGGGTCGGAGGAAGATGTAGATAACTGGTCAGAAGAGGATGGGAGAATTGGTTTTACACCGGGCGTGGATGGGAAAGTTGGTTTTGCACCGGACGTGGATGGGAGAATTGGTATTACACTATGTAGGCGTGGCTACGTAAATTACGAGTAGCCATATAAAGGGCTATGGAGCGAAAGAGAAACGAACCTTACCTCCGGCCAGCTTAAGTACGTTATAGCAACAATTACAACCAGGAAATGGCCGTGCCGAACAACCCAGCCATTTCTCTAGGAGCAAGAAACTATGAAGCGAGAAAACTAATTATTTTAAGCTAGCTCATACACCAGGAAAATGACCTGTGGGTTTGGGCAGTAGACCCTCGGAGCAGGAATGAATAGGTAGATTCACTCTCCCACAAACATGGCATCACTGGAGCGAAAAGTCCCCGAATACTGACTTAGCAAAGAGTTCTCATGATATCACACTTCGGGCATCCAACCCAGGGACTGCTACAGTAAATCTGGGAACCGGTGGCAGCTCGTGGTGTATCAGATCATAGTCGCACGTACTGGCAGCAGAGATCGAGACACAATTCTCGCCCGCAAAATGAGAACCACCACCCCATATAACGACCGGAAGGCTCTGCTACGTATACTGCTTCTAGAGATTATATATGATGACCAGTTCATCACTGTTGAAGAAAGTCTGGGTGGGTGTCGAAATCGCGTCTGGGTGCAATGAAAAGGGAATAATCATATTATATTACCGCATTTACAAAACCCATAGAGCAAGCGATACTAAATTCTACAAAAGAGTCAGAATATTCTGCCGAGTGATAGCTGGTGGAGAAGTACCAGAAATACAATGCAAAATCTACACCGGGAACCAGTGATGAGAAATACGCTTACGTGACTCATTTTATCGAGTGATATGTGGTGAAGGTACCACCACCGCACCCATGCTACCATGCCGGAGCTAGCCGGGCACGCCCGCCTGGCCGCCCACAGAGCCTGCCATAATCCTAACCCATCACTGTAACAAATAAAAAGGATGACTTAATCCTGCACTATAATCAATCAAATGACAGAGAGTATACCGAAAGATCCAGATTGTAAAGTTCGTAGAGACTGGTACCGACAATACCAAAAATCTGAGACATCTCTTACATCCGCCGCTGAGAATAGACCGTTGTTGCGCCGTGCGTCCTGTTAGAATGTAGGAAAGGAATAGCACTTACTCCTCTCCTCCGGCTCCTCATCCGCTCCTAGCTCCTCCGGCAAGGTACCACGGCCGATTCATCACCTCTGCCCGCAGTGTGGTCTGTGGCCGCGAGCTGCCCTTTCCGTCTCAAGGATGCTTACTTAGAGGAAGAGGGTTAGGTCTAAAGCTGCTCAATTTAATGCCAGATAAAACTACAGCTACATGATATAACTGCACAACTCTCTCTGATAGCCTTCTCCTTATACGATTTTTCCTAGCTAACCTACTACTATCATGCCTACTAATATCTTCAACTACAGAGGGAAGACTCCTAATAGCCACTGAATACTCTCTGTCGCCCCGACACCTCCAGATATCGCACTTTCCGCCCGTGGAGGCCGTCTTTCGTACCCTCCAACCGATTCCCCGAACTGCTCGGTTCCGTTCGTTCTGTAGTCGCCCTGGAAGGCTATGATACTCTCATGAGAGCTATAGGTAGGAAAGATATCCCATCGTCAGTTATTTCTGTCTAGCTGCCAGTGAAAGACTGGCTGGAGCACTCGTCATATCTCTCTTCCCCCACACCAATCTTCCTTCACTATCCTCCACACCCTCAACTATCATATGCCACCCCTTACACTTTCTCTATCTTTCTCTATCTTCTCAATTCTACTTGCGACTTCCCTGTTTCTCACCCTCCCCCCATCCACATACTGAGCGAGAATTGTGCTCGGTATTCAGCTACCAGACTTTTGATCGCCCAAAAGCTTCTTACTTTTTTTAAAACTAACATTTACTAGTTTCTAACTCTACTTGTTTGAAGTCTTTTCATGTTATCAGAGGCTAAGAAAGAACAGCGGGTCGAATTGTCCCTCAGTGCTGTCCACGAAATCGAGGCGCATCGTGCCTCGCCTCGAGCGTTTTCAAGCCGTCGGATTACTTATACTCTCTCGTGAATCGAGTTCTCGAGCCAGTTGATTAGGGCATATAGGGATAGAGTTGGTACCTCAATTTATGCCTACTAAATGCTAATCCTGGGATTTTTTGCTCGAACGAGATATGGGTAGATACATGTATTTTTTAATTGCTATAATTAAAGTCAAGGCCTCAAGGGACATCAAGAAATTCGAAGCTCACATTCCTAACTCAAGAAAGTCCGAGCCAGTCGATGCACTGGCCCTGTTTTGCTTGCCTGGAGTCGACCACATTATTATCAATATCAGTGGTCTGGAAGCCAAACATAGTGGTTGCTAGAGTTCAAACCTAACAAAATATCTCTTGATTGGACACCCATCACTTTCTGATATGGTTGGTACCAGACCTTTCAATCAAGTCACAGATACCGATAACATAACTTCAACAGCTGCATGACGGAAACTATATAGGGGCTCTACCTCGCCTTCACCGAGAAGATCGGAACCCTCGAATCCAAGTACTAGTACTACGGAATGGGAGCAAAGTCATAATAGGTATCATGTGGGGAAATATACCATAGTCGTCGTTGAGCTATGTACTTTAAAGCACCCATTTAGTTGGGGCTATGCTATTGATTCTGCATGTGCGTGGCCAGCTTCTTGAACCCGGTACTGTTATAGGCCAGCCGACCCCGGGGGTTTGATTGGTTGCAGCTCTGTTATTACAAAAGCCAAAAGCGTCGGCAACTACATGTAACCCTTAAAGATAACTGGCTAGAAATCTTTCTGTAACATCCTGTGGAAACAATCATTACCCCTAATATCCAACCCGGGTATCGTATCTCCGCAGTTCCTCCGCTTTAGGCTTTCTCGGGATTAGTTGCAAAAGACAGTGATATCAACATTCGCTCCTCGGCCGCCCTTCGTTGCAATGATAAAATGTACAGTGTGAAGGCGCAGGATGAAGCCCGATAAAATTTCTTCTACCTTAGCGCTTGTTACACCGCAATGAATATTACTCCACCACCTACTCTCCCATGGCAGGATGGCCGAGTTGGTTATGGCGCCAGGTTAAGGTCTTACTCTTAACATCAATTCCTGGTTCGGAAACGAGCGTGGGTTCAAGTCCCACTTCTGTCACAAATCTTTTATTTTTTTTGCATTGTCTAACAGAGCAAACATATCAAACGACCAAAGCCAATCGTATTTTTTCTCTACGCTGATATGCTTTTTGAATAGATCTTTTGGACTTTCGAATTCGAATTCTGCTCGGACTTAACCAAATCAAAGGAGGCATTTCTATTCCGTACGGCGAATATTGTTCTTTTAAAGCCACATGGAAGTGGAGAAGAAATATTTTACCCCTCCGAGATTTACTAAGTTAGTATCTTCCCTTTCCCCCGCGCATTTTGAAAATGCCTCAGGGCTTGCGTTTAGCAGGAGGAAAACTGACTATGTGTGTATATTGTGTCACGACATGCGCACCTTCTATCTCGATACAACAACCGCACGCAGCGCCTGGACGTTGCCTATTTCAAGACATATTTCTAGTGTGCATGCAGTAAACCCTCTGGAAGCCTAATTACCCCATCCATTTCGTCTGGCCCAGCAATGTTCCTGAAGAGGCCGGTCCGAGAGTCTTCGACGTGGTGTGTGACCTAGATGTTGTAATGATTTGCAAACTGTCCAGTATATGTGGTTATTGTGTCCCTCTTTCTACTTGTATTGGTTTGGAAACCCTCATAAAATCTAATCATGGCACATCGAACGATCGATAGTCGAATTGGTCCAGGTTTTGATGAGATGGATAGATTCGAAAGGAAAGATAATTAGCTTCCCTGAGAATTTCTAGGCACTTGAAATCATATGAATCTATCTCAGAGATACACCTCAAAGGGACAAGGATCTCGGGTGCGAGTATATCCATATGGCTGAATAAATTGGTTCTAACACTGGAGGACTAAAGAACTGATTCGAAAAAGGTAGACGACTTCCCTAGACACTCGAACATTTAATGCAAAAGAAAGGGTCTTCGTTATAAACGGCTTCTATACCGTTATTTCACCAATCATCACCCGCTGTTCGAGTGAGGAAGGTGTTCGAGTGGCTAGGGAAGTCGTCTATGTATTTTGGTGCCTTCTGGGACGTTGTGCAATATTGGCGCAACCCCAATGCCCCTCTTACTGGACTGTTTGATATGATCTATACGGAGTTTAAACGGCAGTTTCTTTTAAGTACGTAAAGGTCTCACAAAAATTGTCCTTGAAATATCAACAACACCGAGACCTCATGCCATGATGATGAACACGAGAAAGTCTTAAAAACTCAAATTATCTCACCTCGGCCAGTGAGGATACAGTTTTCCAGTCCAATTACTCCCCTCATTGTTGAGGTTATGGCAAACCTACTGTAGGTTCTATATATCTTCGAGTTATTCAATTAACTTGAGTGTTCTTTTTAGTTGTGGTAAAGAAGAAAAAAGAAAGAAAAACATCCAGTATCAAAAGGGACTCTGCTGTCTTCTCGAGTGACAAAAAACAAAGATGCTGGTTGGGTTTACTTCCCCGGACAGGCTTGAACTGTCAACCTCTCGATGCCATATGAATATAACAGTCGAACGCGCTAGCCAATTGCGCCACGGAGAACTGGGATTATGTTTAAGCTTTACCTTTTTGAGAATCGACACCCCGAGACTGTCTTGAGATGTATTGCGAGACGACTCGGAGTAAATTGCCCTCTCTAAGGTAAGTTTATAGAACCATTATCACGAAAGTAATTCTATATATAAGGTATTTTTCTATCTATTAGACAACTCATAAGCGGGCATAAATGATCTGGTGACGATCAGTGACCGAGTGATATCCTGTGTCACATTTTTTCGCCGACGATGATAGTTGAGGTATGCAGCAATTCGGACGGAAATTGCTACGTTATCCTTAAAGCATTTAGCGACAAATCGAATCTAACCAACAACTAACTCAGAAGCACATTTTATTACAAAAATCTATTCCAATCTAATAAAGTTTGAATATCCGGTGGCTATCACTACTAAACACTCTAGATTTTAATTTTCTTGTTATTAATATACGTCTTTAATAATTACATAAAAATACGAGCAACTAGAGAAACAACAATTCTAAGAAGGCCTGTTGATTTCTCCCAAAACAAACCACAATACTGTGGAAATGCGTTAAACACCAATGCCCAAGCTGCAACGGTACCCCCCACTCCAAGCAATTGATGAGGTGGATCGACCGGCCCCTCACTCCCTGGCTCATCTAAAGAAAGAAAAGGCCCCCGGCCCTATGTGAAGATAGAGTTAATATCAATCCCAGCTATGGTATCGTGGAAAAGAGTAATAGCAACACATACCTGATATATAGTGTCCTGCCCCCCTCCAGATCTTAAGGAGCGGTGCATGAGTGGACCAAGAGCCAAACCTAGTGAGCTTTGGATTTTGGTCTCGCACGAAGCAGAAACGGCCCAATTGGTGGCTGCTGTTAATGTTGGCCCCATCTGTCGATCTCATGGAGGTAAGGAACACCGTAGCTACCATGGTTTGATAAGTCATTAGTTAAATATCATTTTTAAATGTGGTTATTGGAAAGAGGTACATACAATAAGATTATCAAGGTTGAGGCAGGCATTTAGACCCCCCCACTCCATAATAATAAGGGTAGGGTGCTTATCCACCCCCATATCAATTGGAGCGGATGGGGTGTCGGCTCCACCTGAACCTGTATAGTGATAGGGGACGAGATCCCTAATGGGTATCTTCAAGATTCAGCGGACCGCACCACCAGAGAATCGCTTGGTGGTGTCGGTGGAGGACGTCACCAATAAGGTGATGCAGGCCCACCAATCTATACTATTGATAAAGACCTACTACTATTTGATTTTATCTTTGTTAGTAAAGCTCGGTTTATTTCATAGGGTACTTGAAACATACTTGCTGGCCTTTTATAAACCCAGGCAGGCAATTCTTTTTCCGGCCTTTTCTTTCCTCCAGATCAATCCAGGGTCCGAAGCGCAAGGACCCCAGAAACAAGAATTCGGGACAAGACTGAGCAGTAGAAAAAAGTGAAATTTAGTAACCTGATACAGTAGCATTGAGGGAATGAAGGACATACTCTTTCTCATTCAAACCAAGAGGAGATCAGACCCAACAATCGTTTGGAATGACTTCTCCTTTGGAATGGCTTCTCCGCTGGGCAGAAGCAGAAGATGCTTAGGTACCCATTCATGTTTGGCAGGAAGGGGATTCTTGGAGGTGATCCGACGATCACCTCTAAGGTGGGTGCAGGATAGGTCGAGACATTCAAATTTGAATTTTAAATGTCTTTTTTGAAATTGGAATATCTGAAGATGAGAAATATGAGGGGATGTGATGGAGAGATGAAGGAGGAAGAAAGGTGTTCATAAAATCAAGATCTTGGTTGGAATCAGTTATCAGTGTGCCGAGATTAATAGCCCTATTAAGTATTTAGGGTACATGAAAGTTTATTTTATGGTCTCATTCTAACATATATGCTATCTGAATATAAGATCTGAGCATGGAAAAGGTACGTATTGAAAGAAGAATACACATATGCTAAAAGCCTAGGCGTTTAGGTATAATAAACCCGTCAGTACCGAAAGTGAGAGACTGTAGGGACCTCAATTACACAATCAATAGAACCTTCTTCGCAAAGAAATTAGGAAAGACCATTTTTAAACTCACAATACCACAGGCAGAAAAGAAATATATTCCGTGACCATGATATCATATACATACACAAAAGATCACTCGTACCTCCCCCTCAACCTTTCTAATCCATTTCCATCGCCTCTCCACACCCTATCTTCGTCCGCTCCCCCCAGGGCAGAGTGGACTTCTGCAAATTACCCCCTCCAAGGCTGGTCGGTGCACTACACATCGTCCAGTCGTCTAATCTCCACAACGCAGCTACCCATTTGTCCTCTTCCTGCCATCCTTCAATCCACCCCTCCTTCAGTCTGAACGTCACCCGCCTTGTCTTCTTATCCCACCACCATGTCCCTATCGCAATCGCTGCTTCTCGCATAGCACACTTGTTAGGTGACCGCCTCCCAGTCGAGGACAGCATCTCCCGCACACACGTCTTACGCTTACCATGTCCTGTCTTGTAGAGCTCCTCGAGGATACGCTCGGGGTAGAACTTTAGCATGAGGCAGTTTACAAACTCATCGCGGAACTGGGGAGCGAGAATAGTGAAGCTATACTCGTATATCTTCTCTGGCGGAGGTATGTGTGCTGGGGAAACTATTGTGAAGGGGCTAACCCGTGCCCACGTACAAAGCAGCACCTCAAGCTCTGGGATGAAAGGTGATGTTGAGATTTTCTGAGGTGGGTGCTCCTTCTCGAGCTCTGGGATCCGGATTGGCGTAATTTCGGGTGGTCGAATTGTTGTCATAACGCGGTTCGCCAGGATGTCTTCGACCAGACTTGAAACCCAGTGGGGAGGATATCCAATCTCGACTACTCGCCCTAATAGCCGTACCCAAGCACTTAGATTAAGAGGAGAGTAAACCTTCGCCATTGATCGGGACTCGCTATTGGGCGGAACCGCAAACTTGAAGAATAACGTGAGGAGCCACCTGGTGAATACAGTCCGGGGTAGAAGTTCCTTGTATGACAGTGTCTTGGAGGTGCTGTGCTGCCAGCAGGTATATTCACTCATGGGCATGAACTCGTGCAGTCTTTCATCTTGTCCAGGACATAGCCTCAGGCATGTGGCGGCTTGAAGTCTATCTAAAGTGGGAAGACAAACGTATTCTGCAACATAGTCTTCGATGGACTGCCATAACGGTGGGTTCACTTGGCATATGGAAGTTATGTGTGCATGTGGGGCATCTTTAAGCACTGGGAGGGCGTATAGAACTGGGGATAGGTGACCACCGGTATAGTCACTACAAAATCAGCCCAAAAGAACGATCCTTTCCAGCATAAAAGTGACTTACGGAAGATTACTGAGATGGATGGTGTCATATATACGAGGAAAGTCCATTGGTCTTTCAACATCCCTCCTGGAAACTTTACTCCCATACCTGATCTCTTCTAAAGCGCCGCAGCAGTCACCGACGTTCAATTCAACCTTAAATATGCCCCCGAAATGGTTAAGCGAGTTGGCCGTATTCATAAATAAAGGCTCAAAATAGTCATAAAGCTGTGTCGGCTCCTGTGGAAGCGATATATCGACCTTACCATAGAGCATTTCCACGAAACTGAAAGGGTCGAACGAAACATCCCACACCCCGGCCCTGTTCACAATCATAAGTATCACTCGGTCCACATGACTGGACGAAATAGACAACTTACTCCGTACACCACTCCCGGTCAACCAAGGTCATGTTCACCTTCCACTCCCGGCCCACATACGCCCTCAATCCGGCCTCCCAAGCGGCCATCCCCGGACCTCCCACCCCCGGGCCCCCAGCCAAGAATGCGTCAAGCTCACTCTCGTGACACCTTATTGCCATTGGCGGGAATAATGCACCGGTCCTCCGGTAGGCGGTCCACTCCCGCTCACACCCCTTGGGCTTTTCTCCCTGCGGCATGACCCTTTCCGCCTCCGCAATCTGGGCCTGTGCATGTGTAACCGGAAACATGGGCTCCACCCAGCTGTCGAGAATCTCTATTATTTTGAGGCAGTCCCGCTGCGAGATCCATAACCACGACGGAAGGCTGGCTCGTATAGTGAGCGCAGTCCTGGTCGTTTGTATAAACTCCTGAAGGTGTCCATGTACTCTTGCGGGCATAAGCACGCCAAGGTAAATATAGTACAGCAATGCAAGAGTGTCGGTCTTTGCCTGTTGCTGATCTTGCCCGAATATGGCGAGCTGGTGCATCAGCAGTAGCATCAAGACATTTCGTGCAGCAGCATGAGCTTTTATGTCATTTACTGTAAAGTGATATTTGACCTGGGAGCTTGAGGGGCGTGTTTGCTGGAAAGCACTCTCATTGGACAGCTCGTGATGGGAGATTGCTACAATTGTTGCAAACAGATGTCGTGAGTCGCCCACGCGACTGAAGAAGAACGAGTGCGTAGCTCCCGCCGAATCAGTTGAGGGGTCGAATTGGGACTGTGCAACGTCATGGCCGAGGTTATAATATTCTAAGACATTCGTAGACCTATGCTCCTCTCTTTTGTCAGCTTCCGGCCGGCCATCCATCCCATCCATCGAGAACCCAATCAAAAGACATCTCACTCACAGCTTGGGCCTATATTTCGGAACCTCAAACACGATTCTCAGCGCCTCCTCCTCCGAAAGCAACGAATGATAGTATATCGCCACCTCAACCGCATTCACCAGTTCCTCCGCATCCCTCCGTGTGCTCTCCGGCGCCCTCCCAATCCTGGAAACCTGTTTTGCAGCCTCCCCGGCAGCCCTGTAGTTGCGCAGATGGAGCTCACACCTAGCTCTGTGTAGCCACAGCTTCGCGAGGAGCTCCCCCCCATCCCCGTCGTCGTTGACAGCAGCAGCAGTAGCGCCGCACAGCTCGATGCCGGCCCGGGTGGACTGGAGCGACGCCGCATACTGCCCCGTCTCGAACTGGGCGGCCGAGAGGTCGAAGCGTAGCAGCGCCGAGGTCGGGTTGGCGGCGCAGGCGAGCGTGTACTGTTCAATTGCTATTGTTTTTGGGCAATTTCCAATTCCCCTCGGTCAACATTCAGAGCTTCTTCCATCATGATCAATTCGCGGGGTAGATTTGAGCTTTGTGGAAGAAAGAAAAAACAGGGCATGTGGTATGGTAAGCTTTGTAGCTATGTAAGTATTGGTAGTTACCTTCCAGCAGCTCCCCAGACTTGTAATGGCCATTCTCCATCTCCCTCGGCGTCGAGAACGCGTCCGGGCCGTCAGCAGCAGTCGAGTCTCTCGTCGTGGCAGCAGCAGCAGTAGTAGTAGAATGCATCTTCATCATCACCAACATCCCAAACCAAAAAAGCCAAAGTAACAAACCAGACGAAAGAGAAAAGAGAAAAGAAAAAAAAAAGGAGAATGCAGCAGCAGCTAGCGCGGGTTAAGTACTCCTCCTCCTTCCTCAACTCCCTACTTCCTAGACACACCTGCTAGCTAGCTGCTACTCTACCTACCTTACCTACATACCGAGACGTGAGGAGAAAAAAGCCACTGAGACTCTCGATCGTACCGGGGGATAGGGCTTCCATGTTCGGGGCGCCCGCCAGGGATGCGTACGGTTTCTGGTGGAGGACATACATCGAGGCCCTTGCTTTCGGTCAGCCCTAACCCTGCCCGAATCGTGGGCGGACACGCTCGTTGACTTGCTTTTGGTGGCGTCTGAGGATATGTACAGGAAATACACTGCTACTGGCTCTTCTTGGGGTTGGGTTGGTTGTGTTACTCTACTCCAGTGTCGGATCACAGCGAGAGCAGGGGTGGGGGTGGTATGTAGGTACATGTAGGTAGGTGCAGTGATCGATATGTAGGTGGGTAGGTGGGTAGGTGGGTGGATTGTAAGCTATTAGTTAGCAGAGGAGTGATGGGGTGTGATGGATCGATGGGGTGTGAGATGCTGTGATTCAGATGCTTGACACCGCCGCTTTCCGTTTCTGTGTGGCCGGCCTTTGGTGCTACCGTGGATGGGTGGGTGTGGGTGTGGGTGTGGGTGCTACAAGGTGGGTGGCAGATGGGTAAAGCTATTAGTTAGGCAGGCAATAATGTCAACGGAGTGTGAGATTCTGTGATTCAGATGCTTGACGACCACCGCTTCCCCTTCCCTGTCCTTAAGACTCATTGTATGTATCCCTTTTAAGTGTTACCATGGATTGTGCCGGTGTTGTAGAGTAGAGGATATCATTACATGCAGTTAGCTCAGGCATCAATGGAGTGTGAGATATTGTGATTCAGATGTTTGACACCGCTTCCCTGCCCCACATCTCACCATGGGTACATGCCGCTTGTGTTAGAGGCAGCGGAGCTTTTTGGCAGCTATTCCAATTTAACTGTGTCACCATAGGATAAGTTTTGTTGCAGAGGTAGGTAGCGGAGCTTCATGACAGCTGGTTATTCCAATTCATTACTACGCCCTCACTCACTCACACACTGATCCGCCCCATTAGTTCCTCTAAGTTATACTATGCTCTAAAACTACCTATGTATAGTATGCTGCTTGCTACACCTCAAAAAACCTCACAACGCCATGACAATATCCACAACCAACCACAAACGCGAGTGAAGAAAAGAACAGTACCCATTGAAGAAGAAAGAAAAAAAAAAAAGAGGCTAGCTAGCTACTCGACAGCTAAAATCAAATCAGATCAGATCATCCTCCTCCCCCTCCAGATCCATGCACACGAAGCAGAAGCCCTTCTTGTTGCATGCGTGTGGCGGCTTGACCGTTTTGTCCGCCTTAATGGGGGATTCTTTCTGCGCTGCTGGTGCTGGTGCTGGTGCTGGTGCTGCTGGGGATGCGGAGTCGGCGGCGGCGGCGGCTACTACTGATGGTGTGGTTGTGGTAGGGGCTGAGTGTTCTACTGGCTGTGCGGCCGCTGGTGTAGCAGCGGACTCGGCGCTCGCGGGAGTGGCCACTACACCATCCTCTCTACCATCCCCACCACTCTCTCCAATTTTCTCCCTATCCACCTGCCCATCCACCGCCGCTCCCCCTACAACAACAATAACATCCTCCTCCTTCTCCTTCTCCGCACCACCACTCCTCCTCCCCCTCCTCCGCTCTTTCTCGTCAGGACCCGGCGACGCCAACTCATCCTCGTAATCACCGTCCGCGCCCGCAAAGCCGAGGAAGCTGTGGCCCTTGAGCTTGGTGCGGTCGATGGATGTGGTCCAGCCGGGCGTTTCGGGTTCCGAGGTCTTGGGGGTCTTGGGGGCTTTGGGAGCCTTGGGGGTCTTTTTGGCGGGTGCGCTTTTTGGTTTTGGCGTTTTGGTAGCGGGTGTTTTAGTAGTGGGTGTCTTGAGGGTGGGTGTAGATTTTGATCTCGATGGGGTCGCAGTACTGGACTTCGAGGGCGTTTTGGCGGGTGTGCTGGTGGTGATCGGGGTTTTGACCTTAGCTGTTTTAGTTACGGGGGTTTTGGACGCTGATTTTGCGGGGGTCGCGGTGGTAGATTTCGAGCGAGTTTTGGGGAGCGGCGTTTTGAAGGCGGGTGCGTCGACTTTCGGCGCTTTAGTTGTAGATTTCGAGGCGGCAGCTGGGGTGGTGGTGGACTTCGAGGCTGTCTTAGTCGTGAATTTCGAGGGTGTTTTAGTTGTAGTTGTAGCTTTCGAGGGCGCCGCAGCTGCAATTGCAGTTGCGGTTACGGGAGTGCTAGGCTTCATGAGTATCGATTTAAGCCCCGGCGTCTTCAGGATCGACTTGAGGCCGGGGCCCGTAGTGTTGCCCGTGGATCTGTCGCCCGGCGTCTTCCTCGCACCTGTAGTAGTCTTGCTAGTAGACGCAGGACTGGGGGTCTCCACAGCGTGCTTCTTCACCGCCTTCCTACCCCCAGGCGTCTCCCGCTCCGCAGCCGGCGGTGTCGCCGTCCGGGCAGGTATAGCCACCTCAAACGCCATCCTCCTCGTCGTCCCCTCCGCATCTTTCGGCGCCCCAACCCTCACAACCTTGACCCTCTTCCTGCCACTCCCACTGCCCAGAGCGCCATCCTCCTCCCGCCGCCGCTTCCCCTTCAGAAACGCCGCCGGCGTGCCATCCGGATGCTCGTCGCGCCACGCGGCGCCATAGAACGGATCCTCCTCCTTCGGAGGGGGCGCCCATGCATCTTCCTCCTCCCCCCCCTCCTCCTGCTGCTCTTGCACCCCCGCTTCTTCTACCTCCTCCTCCTCATCCGCGTCACCAGACAGGATCCGCTGCAACCGCCGTATCTCGGCCCACACAACGCCCACCACCACCGGCTCCCGCAGCCGCAGCTTCGTCTCCAGCTCCTCCAGCGCCAGCGCCCCCAGCGCCCGCCCGTCGATGTCGTGCTTCTGCAGCTGGAAGCTCAGGTCGCACGAGTCGATGCCAGTGCGCGCGCTCAGCGCGGCAAGGTGCGTGTGTAGCTTCGCGGGCGTCCACGACAGGATCTGCTCCTTCGTTAACCCCCCCACGTGGCGGCAGGGGGGGGTGTTGTCGAGCTCGTCGCGCTCTAAGCACCGCCCGCACTGCGGTTGTGGTGGTGGTGGGGGGGTGTCCTCGTCGTCGGTGCTGAAGCCGCCGTCGGTGGAGGTGTCGTTGGGGTCGTCGTCGTCGGCGTCGGCGTCGGCGTCGGCGAGGCTGCGCAGGTGGCCGTTGTCGATGAGGAGGGCGCCGGTGGCGTTGTCGATCTCGTCGGCGATGCCGGAGAAGTCGTGGCTGAAGCGGGCGAAGATGCGTTCCCAGGATTGCTTGAGGCGGGCTTGGGAGAGGGTGCGGGCGCGGTGGAGGTCGGCGGGGGTTTGCAGGGGGGGGCGGGTGGTTGTGCCGGGATGGCGGTGGGGGGGTGCCATGGGGGCGGTGTTTGTGTGTGGTTGCGGTTGCGGTTGTGGTTGTGGCGGTGGTTTGGTGGTGGTTTGGCGGTGGTTTGGTGGTGGTTTGGTTGGGTGAGAGATGGACGGACGGCACGGGTGCAAGACCGTGTCACGTGAGGGCGCGTCACGGGGGAGCACTCGTGCCTCGTCTCCGTCGCTTATCTCAGTCTGTCTGCTGTCTGTCTGTCTGCTGTCTGTCTGCTGTCTGTCTGTCTGTCTGTCTCTGTCTCTGTCTCTGCCGCTGGCTGTGTCTCTGTAGCTGCTGTCTCTGGATGCAGTGTTTAATCAATCACTGGCCAATGTCAAAGTCGACAAACCCGCACAAAGCGGAGAGGAACAGCACAGTAGGTAGGTAGGTAGGTACATACCAAGTGCATCAACCAACCCACCTGCCCGTTTCAAGCTGCCTGTCTGCGTCGTTCAAGATACAGATCAGATCTCGCGCGAACCAAGGAACCAAGGAACCAAGGAACCAAGGATCAGGCATCAAGCTTGTTTGTTGCTCGCGCTGTCATATTTTCTACGGGAGGGGAGTGTCTCACTTTAGCTACACCCCAAAGACCGACAGACGGCCCGGCAGCCGAGAGCCTCCCTCCACAAACCTTTTTTCTTCTTTCCACACGTTCTCTAGCCACTGCACTGGCGGGCTGAGCGAGCCAGGCACCGTGGTCGAGAGAGGAAGTGCAGGCGCAACAACGGGCGACAGAACATTCCCCGCATACATGTAACGAACCCGTGCCCCCCCCGTGCCCCCCGTGCCCCCGTGTAACAAACACCCCCGGCCAGTGCACTTCCCGTCGTCCCCTTACCCTCGCCCACTCTGCTATCAACACCAGCTCTCTCATCCTTACCTTCACTGTCTATACCCCGTCCATCCCACAGCTCTCCCCTCCCCCAACACGCACACACACACCCACCAAGCCATCCGCCGATCGATCGTTCGTTCGTTCGTGCCGGAAAAAGCAACACCACAGCAGCGGGAGTGCGGGAGCGGGCCCAACGAACGATACCAAACCTGCCATACAGCACCCCCCCCCCCCCCCCAATCAGATCAGATCACGACCCTGCTGAACCCCTCCCGTAGACGCGATGGCCATGTCCGCAGCCTCCGCCACCGACCGCGCGCTGCGAGTGCGCGAAAGTAACCTCCCTCTGCTCCCCAGCAACAACATGCAGAGCCAAACTAACACCCCCCAGACTCCGAAAAGGCCGTCCGCAAAGAGATGACCGGCGTGCCCCCCGACGTGCCCTACACCGTGCTGGAGCTCGTCGGCAAGGGCAGTTTCGGGAGTGTCTACAAAGGGTTCCTTCCCCCCTCCTCCCCTTCCTTCCTTCCCCCCCCCCCATTCCCCCTCCTCCTCCTCCCACCACTAACGGCACAGCAGAATCCACAACGAGACCAAACAAACCGTGGCCGTCAAGTCGCTCGACCTCGACCAGCACGACGACGAGATCAAAGACATCCAGAAGGAGATCGCGCTGCTGTCGCAGCTCAAGGCCGGGGATGCGCCCAACATCACGGCCTTCCACGGGAGCTATCTGCTGGGGCACCGGCTGTGGGTTATCATGGACTTCTGCAGTGGGGGGAGTGTGAGGACGTTGGTGAGTTGCCCTCTTGTGCTTGTGGGAGTTGGGAGGAAGGGAGGGCTGACGAGAGTAGATGAAAGCGGGGCCCGTCGACGAAAAGTACATCACAATCATAGTGCGCGAGACGTTGACGGCGCTGGGCTATCTGCACAAGCAGGGGATCATACACCGCGACATCAAAGGTACGGGCATGCATGCAGTCAGTGTCTTGGGCTTGGGGTGGGTGAGGTTTGGCTGACGGGCGGTGATGAATGATGGTAGCGGCGAATATACTTGTCGGACAAGACGGGCGAGTGCAGCTCTGTGATTTCGGCGTCTCCGCGCAGCTCGCCGGCAAGAACGGGAAGCGCAACACCTTCGTCGGCACGCCGCAATGGATGGCGCCCGAAGCCCTCACCGGCGGCTCCTACGATTCACGGGTCTGCACTCTTTCTCTCTCTCTACAGCTCTCAGAGTCATAGACACACATGCTAACTAGGTCCAGATCGACATCTGGTCATTCGGCATCACCATCATCGAAATGGCCAAACAGAACCCCCCCCTCTTCAACATCCCCCCCTCCCGCGTCGTCGACATGATCCCACGCCTTCCCCCCCCGCGCCTCGAAGGCGGCACCTGGTCCAACCCGCTGCGCGAGTTCGTCGCACTGTGCCTCAACGAGGTGCCCGAGGAGCGCGCAACCGTCGACGACCTGCTGCGCTCTAAATTCGTCAAAGCCTCCAAGGGCCTCCCCTCCTCACTCATGCGCGAGCTCATCGTGCGCTACGAGGCATGGGCCTCCCGCGGCGGCGTCAGAGACAGCATGTGGCAGGCGGCCCTCCAGAGCGACATGGACCAGCTCAACGCCACGCTCGCATCAGAGCCCGGATGGGACTTCGACACGGTCAAGAGCCGCCTCAGCGGCGTGTCCGAGTACATCAAGCAGGAGATGAGCGGTAGCGGCAGCAGCAGCAACGTCAGCACGCTCAAAGCCGCGCCACCGCCCATGCCCTACCGCGGAGCGTCTGAAGCCGCGCGCCAGCGCGCCGCCGAGGGTCTCGTACGACTGTTCCAGAGCCCCGAAGAAGAGGCTGCTGCCGCGGCGGCGGCAAAGCCAACGCCGGCGCCGGGCAGCCTGGGGTACGAGTCGTCGTTCCGCAGCGATGCCAGCAGCCGCAGTACCACGCCCGAGAACAAGGTGTCCATGATCTCGATCCCCACATTCGACGACAACGGTCTGCGGGTGCCGGAGAAGCGCGCGGCGAGCCCCAACACCGGCGCGAAGCCCGGCACGCCCACGCCCACGCCTCCGCCGCCGCCGATAGTGCGCATCCGGCGCAACCGCGCCGACTCGGCGGGGGCGTCGGTGCACAGGCCGAACCTGTCGTCGTCGCCCACGCCGCCGACGCCGGTCGATGATCGCGCGGTCTCGCCGTCACCGACGCCCACGCCGACGCCGCCACCACCGCGCCGCCCGAGCACCGCGGCGTCGGCGCCTTCGTCGCCACCGCGGAATCACTATAACCCACCGCAGCTCGGCCTCAAGTCGCACCACCTCCCGTCGAAGTCTGCGCCCAACATCGCCGTCATCCGTGACGGGCCACCGCCGCTCCCGACTATCGCGCCTACGCCGCCGCCACCACCGTCGGCGGGCGGCCTGCGGCTCGCGAGCTCGATCCCGCATGGGAAGTCGCGCAGCGCGGATATAACGAGGGGGCGGCCGCCTGGGGGGAGGCCGGGGAATCTGAATCTGGATTTGCCGGCGGCGGCGGGGATGCTGCCGCCGAGTCCGGGCAGGCCGTGGGGGGGGGCAGGCGGGACGGGGTTCCCGGTGATTGAGCCGTTGGATGTGGGCGTGTTGCCGCTGGATGGGGGGGATCCGAGGATGTGGGAGGAGCTGGATAGGGTGCTTGGGGGGTTGGGGGATGCGTTGGAGGTTGTGCAGGTGGGGTTGAAGGGGATGAGGAGGAGAGGGGGGGAGGAGGAGTAGTGTGTGTGGGAGGTGGGGGGAGTGGTGGGTGGGGGGGGGGGTTGTGTTTTTATATTTTTAATGAGTGCTTTTTTTCTTTTTTTATGGCTTATTCTTTATGGCTCGTTAAATTGCTTGTGTCTGGCGTAGGGATTCTTTTTTTTCTGCTTCTTTTATACTTTTGGTTTCATTTTTCTCTTGTCTGCTATATTTCATTATATCATCTTATTTCACTTCACCGGGGGGGGGGGGGGGGGGGTCAGAAAGCATCTAGTAGAAGAAGAAGAAGAAGAAGAAGCATCGAACAGAACAGAACAGAACAGAAAAGAGAAGAGAAAAAGGACGGACGCGACGGGGGGGGGTAATGTATGCCAGCCAGATATCGTGGGGGACTTTTTAAAAACAGCATTTTACTTTGAGAATTAGGCATCTAGGAACTACTTATATAGGAATTGGTAATGATAGAACGTATTTTTTATTTAGGTTTTTAGTTTGGCTGGGGAGCAGAAGGGGGGGGGGAGGGGAGGTTATCTAGCTTTTATATATATGGAGGACGGGAGGGGGCTGCAGTCTGCAAAGTAAGGCACGGGGCGAAGCATGTATTGAAGCTCCCCCGATATCCTCGCCTTGAAATTTCAAGTGGCAGAGAGAAAAGAAGGGGGGGGGGGGTGACAGATGTCATAACTATTTTCACAGATGATATACCTTTGTGAAGCAATTAACGTGAAGAACCGAATGCATTATATGAACTGATGAGTAGAAACAAGCTAGGAGAGAGAGAGAGCAAAAAAGGCTCTCTCTCTCTCTCTCTCTCTCTCTCTCTCTCTCTCTCTTTATAGTTACAGTTTAGAGGCCCGACACAAAAAAGTATAGATGGTTTGTAACAACGGTCCTAAAACCGTTTTTTGTGAACAACATCCACCACCCACCGCAATGTCTTGCCACGATTGGCAATGACTAACCCGGCCTACTTGGTATCTAGACGGTCAATCTGGGCCGCTCCAATCTATCTACTTCTATCTTACGGCAAGATCACGGTCAAGATTAGGCGTGAGCGAGCGCGTGCGTGCGACATGGAATATCACTCGGACGGTACCCGGCCGCGGGGGGGGGGGGGGGGGTTTGTTTGGGTGCAAGTGGGCTTTCTTTCCGGTTTGCCCCCCCCCCCCCCCGCGCCCAGAGCGGAGGGGGGGGTTGGGCGAAGAGGGTCGAGGAGATATGGAGGCTGCAGTCGACGGGTGTTGTGGTTGTGATTTTTTTTTACTCTCTGGTTTTTTTTTGGTCGTGTGCTGTGATTGGTGGTGCTCATTACGCACATTTTTTTTCCATGGTGAAGCCACCAGCCTACTACCTAAGGCCAGCAACTTTTTTGTTTAGTCACACTCCGCATTTTTTTTTTTTTTTTTTTTTTTTCTCCGCATGCCCCCCCCAATTTGGGCGCCGGGTGCTGGAAAAAAAATCTCTTCTCTCTCTCTCTCCTGTAGACACCATTTGCTTTAGTCCCAAATTGAGATATAGGGACGCAGATATCCAGAGATTCAAGCGGATAGTAGTTACCTATATCGGGGCTTCGGACTCATAATCTCCTCATATAGAGTTTGGATCTCAAATCCCCCCCATAGACATGGAATATCACTCGTATTCCGGGTCGGGTGGGGGAGTTATTATCAGCAATAGGAATTAAGTAGCGTATATATAGAAACCCACAGAGGAACGGTATAGTCCGGTTCCACGCGGCAGTTATATGAACCTTAATTGGCCGACCAGATGCATACGTATTATAATTACTGATGGGCACAATACAAGACAATACGAGACTCGAGCAATAGTCTTAAATATCAGGCTTCATAGTTTATAATTGCCAATACCTAACTAAGGGTCAATCTTGCCGAAGTGTCGATAGATCTTTGTGATCACAATTTTTTTTCTTTCTGTTTAACGTCGTGACCTTAAATGTCTTGATAGTAATGTGGTTTTTTTTGGTACTGCCGGCCCGGGTTAGAGAGGGTTAGGGTTGTTGGTTAAGGATTTTGTGCAAAGCTCGAGCCTTGCGAGCCCCTGTCTCCCAGGACCAGCAGAGCCAGCTCGAGCTTATATGTCGGCTCGACTCGAGCCGGCTCATGGACCACACTACTCTCGAGACCCTTGAATATACAACTCTACATGGTCTCGCTTGTCATCTCCAAAATTTCGAGGCGAAGTCCCGCCAGGTTTTATCTCTTGCCCGCCACTATTGCTAGCACTGATGGGTAGCAGTGTAAGAGTTGAGTGATGCGGTGTGGGCTGGTGGGGGAGGGAATATACAGGAGATAGGAGGGTTTTTTTTTATAGTTGTGATTAGCTGTGGGATACTTAGGCGGGGTGGGTAGGAGGTTTGCTCACTCTGGCTACATGTACCTACTTTTCTTAGTGACAGGTAGTGGAGACATGGTGTATCACTCGGTGCCTAATGGCGTGAACACCAGAACGGGCCCTGGAGATGCATTTCATTCGTGGAAATCAGGTTTAGAGGACAAGTCAGATGGTGTACGCTATTAGGAGTCTTTCTGAGAGCCATAATACGTGCCCTGGGCCTAGCGAGTGAGAAGACATGATCTGGAGGCCAAAACGATTCGCCCTGACCGCGTAAAAAATAGTTTCCCCTAACCGATAGTTTCCTACAGTACATATGCGATCCAAAAATCGCCTTGCATTCTTTTTCCTCCCCTCGCTCGGCTGGGGGGCTGGCAGACAGGTGGTCAGCACCGCTCATCCCTATGGTTACAAAATAAGATAAAAAGATGACGAAGAAATAAATAAGTAGCTGGGAACGCAATGCAGAAATTGGAAAGAAAAGAAAAAAAGAAAAGAAAAGAGAAGATAAAATAAGATAAAAAATACCGAGTGTGTGAGAGAGAGAGGAGGGGGGGGGGGGGGGGATGATAGAAGGTAGATGCATGGTGATGAAATGAGGAAAGGTTAACGATAATTGAAAGTGCGTCGGGGAATAATATAAGTGTAGACGACCAATTAAATCATTTCACACACAAACCCACACACAAATTCGTAGCTGGTTTCATGAGATATCAGTAGTCTTCCTCATCTGTATCAATGAATCCGTTGAGCTTCCTGCTTCTTTTGATTTCCGCAATCTGCAGTCATGTTAGACCTAGCTTCGTGAAGCACGATATATGCGTTCGAACTGACCTCTAAATCTGCCTGCCTTGAAAGCAACACCTCTTCATCGGTGGGAACACTCGGGTTTTTCTCTTTCCATTCCTTCTTAAACTTTGCGGCTGCCTTGTCGTACTCACTCAGCTTCTTTTTAAACTCTGTAACGCTCGCTGCGTTGCTCTTTTTATTGCTCTCTGTCTCGTTCAAGTAAGGCCTCTTCTCATCCTCTGGAGCATCTCGCCACATCTGACCCAATGCCGCACGGACTTCATTCCTTGTTGCTTTAGCTTCGGCATTGTTTGTACTCTTTCGTCGCGCTTCATCACACTTGGCTTTACAGATAAACCAATGATCCTTCTGGTACAGCAAGAAAGGGTTTGCTCCTGACCGACCGGGCTTAGTGGGTCGCTCGCCAAGTGCTTCGTGGAGCGCCTGTTTTAGCTTCTCTTCGTATTTCTCTAACCGCGCTGATTTCAGTTCTCGCGCTTTTTCGATGACCGAGTCCTCGGCCTTTCTCTTGGAACCGGCCAATGAGCCATATGAACCCTGGAACTTTGGCTTCGGCGGGATGAGTGGTGATGGTACGTGTATGGGCCCTAGAATAGACTCTGCAATTTCACTCGCGGCTTGAAGGCCGCTAATATAAGCACCATGTACTGTCGCAGGGTACGACTTGCAGGACGCTTCTCCGGCAAAATAGAGAGAGCTTCCGACAGGCTTCGCCATGAGATCATAGTCATCCGCAGTGGCTTCAGGTCCCACATACGAGTAGGAGCCTCGTGAGTATGGGTCTTTCTTCCATCGTGTAACAATGGTTTCTGTGGGCTGTGGAACGTTCTTGGTGGGATACATTTTTGAGAGGTAGAAGGTAGCTTCTTTGACAAGTACCTCGTCTGATTCGAGTTCTGTTTGCATTGCAGCTTCGCCGGCCATGAGGGCCACTGGATAGATCTATTAGCAGAGTGCGAAAGATGTTTTTTGATTGGAAAAATACCTAAGGTAGGCTTCCCGCTGGCTTTCGTGCAATTCCAGAACATATAGAATCGTCCTCTATTCGCCTCGTAGCTTTCCTGAATCTCGGGAGGACCCATTGGGTCCCTTAGCAAGCCAACCATATCATTATCTACGTCCCAGAAAGGCTCATCATATACCAAAATCACCTGTGTCCTCAATTAGTATTCTTTCTGGACGCTTGATGTCGCCCATTAAGGTTCCAATGTACAGACCTTATTCAGCAATCCATACCCCAATCTCTCGATCGCACCACTCTTCCAGTCTGGAAGCGCCGGTTCAAACTTCACTTGTTCTGCTTTCAAAACTCCCAATGGCAACGTGACAACAACCTTATCCGCATGGAAGACTTGTTCATTTTCACATTCAATCGTGGCACCTCCATGAACATTCCCATCTGCAGTATATGTGATCTTTCTGACTACATGTCGTGTTCGGATATCCAATTTACTAGGGCTGAGCCACAGGCCTCTCGGAAGCTGGGTGTAACCACCCAACAGCATGGCATGCGCTCCGCTAAAGTCATTCCCATCATCTTGATCCCAATGACCAAGGGATAGTGAGTCAACATTGGAGGCATTCGCATATTCTAAGTTTGCATAGTGCCAATTCATGAGTCTAAGGTCCTGGGGGGTGATATCGATAATATTTTGATATTGCCGTAGTACAGAATCCATTGTCTTCCCGAGTGTTGGATGCCGTGAATCAGTGCCATGAGGCTCAAGAATGATTGTCTCCTCGCCAGTGGTTCCCGGTTTCAGCTGCCAACCAATTTTTCTGGCCTGCTCGGCTGCGGGGACTTTGGCACTTGAGCCGGTGGCTGTGGAAGGCTTTCCTGTAAATTTGTCGACATTTGCAGAGAAGATCTCGTCTGTAGCGCTATAGACGGATGGCAAATCTACTTCATTATTCTCTACCTTAGAGATCATTTCACCACCTTCGCCGGTTGGATCCTTTCCGGTATCGATGAGCTCCCGATCACCCTCGACTGTTTTCTGTGCGACAATTTTATTTTTAAAAGTTGACACCCGATCCAGAATATCATTGTAGAGGCGTTCCACCAAAGTATCTCGATCCTTATCGACGGAAACACCATCGGAATCATGCAGGGATGAGTTATCTTGCAGACTATGGTAATGTAGTGCCAATTGTCCTCGAATCAACACACCGAGTGGATTTCCATTATCGAAACCCGTGATAACCTGTGCTCCCAGATCTGCAGTAGCCCGTTTCCCCTCCGGGAGATTCGCGCCATATTGATTCTTTAAAGGATGTGAATAGACTCTTCCTCCCAGTCTTCCTCTAGCCTCCAAGACAATAATGTTCGGGGGTGCTTCCCCGGAAGGCAGCCTATCCCCGAATTGTGAAAATAACCCTTCTAGCTGTCTTGCGCACCCTAATCCGGACATACCCGCGCCGATAACAACAATAGTCTTTCTTCGAGCCTTTGTCGTATTTAGAGATGGTAGGATTGTATTTGGAACCTCGATACATCCAAAATTAACATACCCGTGCCGTACCAACCACTCGTATGCCACCTCTGCTACATCAAAAAAACGATAATCCTTTGCGCAACCGGCAGCCTCTTCCCTAGTAACGCTTACAAGAGGATTCCGCTGCCATAACCGCAGGATCCCATTTCGGATGTGGATATAGGTTGTTACTTGAATATGGTTGATATGGTCTTTGAGTATGAGATACTCGTTGGGGTGTAGAGCATATGGGGGTAGACGACTAGCAATGGCAGCCTGGATACATTGCCGGGCATATTCTTCTGCTGTCAGATCTTGTGGTATGGCGGTTTTAGGTCGGAAATCGGCTCGTCCTTTCGTTAGAGTCCGATCCGGGACAGTTCGTACTGTTGGAGTCGAAAGTACTTTTGATGATATCGCTGAGTCAAGATCCATAGGAGTCGAGGTATCGAGAGATTGAGGGGATGACAGATTCGAGGATTCCGCGGAGATGCCATGTGGTCCCGGGGGAGCGACTCTATGTGCCCCAGTGATAATTTGAGGGCGCTGGTTTTGTTGTTGCTGCTGCGCCTGTTGTTGCTGCTGCTGCTGTTGTTGCTGCTGCTGCTGAGCTTGTTCTTCAGCTTGTTGTTGATGTGCTTGATGCTGTTGAATTTGCTGTTGTTGAGCGTATTGCGGATGGACAGCATGTTGTTGTACATGCTGAATCATTCCTGCGCTCTGAACCATATTTCCCTGAGCCAATGCCCCGGCTGCAACCTGCTGTTGTCCCCTTTGCTGCATTGCGAGTAGTTGAACCTGCTGTGCTTGCTGCTGTTGTTGTGCCTGTTGCTGCTGCTGATTCTGGTACTGAATATGATGGCCAAACAGCTGCTGAAAACCAACGACGTTTCCTCCAGCGGTGTCCATCAAAGCCTGCTGCCATTGCTCTGGTGTAGGGGTAGGATATCCTGTCGCTCCTTGCACATAACCTTGTTGAGGGTAATATTGCTGGGGTTGTTGCTGCTGCTGCTGCTGGTCAGTCATGTAGAACATGGGATCTACTAGACTGTGCGCTGCTGCTGCTTGCTGTTGCGATGTCGTTCCATGGGGACTATAGGGAGCTTGTTGTTGAGCATGGGCAGCAGTCGCGAGAGAGTCCATATTCCCCATAGCCTCGAAGTAATTCGCACTGGTTGCGGCGCCATTGGGATCCATCGAGCCGGCGCCGTGCGAATTGTCCTGGCCGGGATCAGCCATTCCCCCCTCACTCTTTTTTTTTAAATGAAACCCTCAGTTATTAGCTAGGGTTTTATTTTTTGCCCTATCCTCCTTACACTTCTGCTGTTATGTCACTCCGGAGTAGAAAGTTATTTTTTTGGTTATATCAGATTTGGAGCGTTGACTTTCTGAGTTTCTTCCAGCCCCGGCCTGTCTCTCTCAGTCTTTGCTTTCGGTTCCGCTGCTAACCAGGAGGCAACCAGACGCGACGCGAGTGGTTTTGTGCGATATGTATAAGGAGGCGTGAACCCGCTGCGACAATGGAGAGCGAAGCGCGAGCTATCGGGTGGAACTTTTAGAAGGAGATAGAGACGAGGTTGATAATAACAGACGGAAAGCCCAGGGGAGAACCGTACGTTCAGGTTGGGGGTCGTAAGGCGCTCGCTTTCCAAGCAAAGACGACGACCGACGGCACCGTGGCTTACACACCCAATCAAAAGTGAAGGAAGATCCTCCGCCACACAAACGCCTGTAGGTTAAGGATGTGGGCGCCCAGAGAACAAGCGAGCAATTGAGCACCGAACCAGAAGTTTCTTCAGGTTCTTCCTCCGTATGCGTCTCTCTCACCGTGATTCACAAACGTTATTTCCTCTTTCTTCTTTCCTTTGACGTTGGCCAGAGATTTTCCGTCATGCGGTACGACGGGAGCAGGGATGATGTAAGTTTCTCTTGGCAATATATCACGTGATGTAATGCCTAGAACTTTTACTACGGTCACAACAGATCACTCGCTAAGAGGTTGAGTGTCGCACGATAGTGAGGAGCAATATTTCAGCTCCGAGGGGTTGATACTTAAAGGGGAAAGAGTTATAAGGGTGTTGTGGCCAGTTAGTATAATATTGTATTTTTGTTTGATGGTATTTTGTTGCTCTAGGAAAACTCAAGTTATTTCTGTGATCATAATCAGGCGTGCGAGAGGTCTTGATTGGGGTTTTAGGCAGAACCTAAGTTTCACCAAACTGATATGTTTTGCCAGTATTCCTAAATAAAACAGCCTGCATTCTCTTGGGTGGTACGAATAAACTGACTAATTGAAGGAGAAACATAAAACAAAAGGAAAACTTATGGGGCTAGCATGTAGCTACCACCCGTGGGCCCCATACGAGGGGCACTTTCTCCGCCTGTGTATCTATTAGAAGAGTATTTTGGTTATCTGTTCACAAACGGAGCGCCGCGGTCGATCGAGCAGTTCTTAGCCCCCCCCCCAAGTAAATTTGGGATGATGAAAGAGTTTTTGAAATTGTGAATTAGTGCGCACTATTTTTGGTGCTCGAAGGCGGGCTAGATTGAGTCAAAATGGCAATGATGTTTTTCTACAATTGAAGTTCAAACTATATCTAGCTATGTAATTTGAATCCACTACAGCATAGCGTGATCTGTGACATCAACAAATATATCGACAAAAACATGCGTATGTCCACGTACATGTATGTGGTCGTTGACTCGTTGCAACTGTCAATACTTACTTAGTAATTATATGCAACTACCCCCGCACATGTACGACCGCATGCACGCATCGCAACCAACCACCTTCGAACTAGCTTTATTTATAAATACATGTATATTTAAGTTAGGTTAGTTACAATTTTTCAAATAAGAACGTTATCTACACGGGTTTAGCCCTATATCAGTCACAAAGAGTTGGTTCGTCAAAGGTCAATGATTAAAACGCCGCAACACAGTATCATCAGTTGTACTGTATTTATCACTACGGATACCGATAAGCCTTTATCCAATATGGTGGAACCTCTTTGAGGTGTTCAGCTCCAGGTAACTTTATCCATACAAACCATATATATACCTCGAAACTCCAGTTGGAATAATATCTCCCTGTTCTAGCCATGTATGTGCGCCTTCTTTACAAAATTAGAATGGTGTTTCTTTATGGCGCTACATATACATGTAGCTTAGAGACACTGGTTTTGTCTGTAAGTTTCTCGAGAAGTCCGAAGTACACGTAGTATATATTTCGTGCGGAGTATATATGTCCTTAAAGGTTAAGTGTCGTAGGCATACGTGACTGTCACTTAAGCATATTACAACTGTATAATTAAACTATGGACTTAAATTATGGCAAAGAATAGGTGGCCCAAAAATCTGTCCTCAATAATGTCATATAAAGCTAGAAATTCTCGCAGTCCTTACACTATGATCTCCTCTCTCATAAAATATCTTGATCTCGTCATAGCCATTGGAATACACGACGCGTGCCTTACGATATATACCTACCACCTATATCTATGGGCCTTATATGGAAGATCATAGTCACATCTGTTGCATTCGTATATGCGGGGTGGATATATTTCTCCCGAGAATTCCTTAAAGTCATTCATCATCAGCCCACTGCTAAAATATCATCACCGTGGGGACTCTCACTTTGTCGATCGAGGGAGCTAAACGGACGCTATATATATGCATAGCCCATGACGATTTATCTCGTCTTGTAGGGCGACTGTACTGGCTGTTCTGAACAGATGATAGGTGCGAGAGGTGTCTGAATGGCTATATAAACCCGTCCATCTCACTCTCTTTCAACTAAATTCTCACAGACAATACAGATCCCTCTTCATATATACCCTCAATTCCGACTCGAGATTTTATTTCAATCTCACCAACCAAGATGAAATTCAACAGCGTGCTGTTATTTTTAGGGTTCCTTACAACCCTCACACTACAAGCGCCTTTACGGTGTCTTGAAAAGAGTAAGTGTTCCCATCTTTACAATAACCTAATAGTATACTGATATCTTCCAGGGGGCGAAGATTACCTCTCTCCCGTTTTCAGAAAGCCTTCCATGCTCAGTGGTTTGGCTAACCATGTGGACGAAATACCTCTAGACCTTTCAGAGGATTATGGTCTTGACGGTGGATCAGACAGAGACAAAGACAGAGACAGAGCCACAGTCTTTCCAAAGGCAATCCCTTCGGCTCCATGGCCCTTCGGCAGGGGTTTGGAGCCAGTATGGGAGGGCCCGAGAAACTTTTTAGGCCCAAATCCAGAGTGGAGTATTTGGGAAGAGGAGCTGGATACACCACCAAGCTCCCCGTTCCCAAAGCCTATCGTTGGGGAAGGCGCATGGGCTCCGTTGGGCTCCGTTGGCGATTTGGTGGATAGTATGCCAGTTGCAGAGGACAATGGAATAGCTGAACACGAAGCATGCCCAACTTGTGGACGCAAACCATCGGGTAAGTCTTTGATTATTATTTTTTTATAAGTGTTGAATGCTAATTACTGGGATAGCTTGGGAAAAGCTGGTCAAATGGGTTAAGGGTGCCTGGAAGAAGGTAACGGGGGTCTTCAAGAAAAAGGACAAAACGGCAACATGAGGGAGGAGAAGAAGATGACCAAAATAAAATACAGAAACAATAATACCCAGAAGCAAGCGGAAATGTAGAAGTAATGATTTAAGTGTAGAAGGAAACGTAAGTTGTATGAATGGGACGATGTAATTTTAGACGGGGGAACCAGGATAGATAAATAAATATTTCAATATCTACAAATAACAATCTGGATTTAGCAAAGTCTGAAATATTACGATACGCCCTGTGACTTGGCGCATGAAAACGTGAAACCTAGTTTGCCATCAGTACTCCCATGACACCATCTCTTTACAGAGAATTGAGGATGTAAAATGTGATAAATCCCAGCATAATATCGATTTACGCCTATTCAAAGGACAGAGCGGTTATATTCTGTGTACACCCATAGGTTTTCAACTCTCTCTCATGTTATCAAAGCTCAAGAAATCAGAGGTGAGACGACCGTAAGCATGAAATTCCGGGTGAACTCATAAACGAGAGCATATGTATGACTCTTCAATGACCTGTTATTACGGTGCTGGAGGAGGAGGAGAAGGAGAAGCTAGGAGAAGCTAGGAGAAGAAGAAGAAGAATAAGAGCGGTACACCTCCTTTAGATCATGGTAATATTGCATGTAGGCGCAGCATACGGTTGGTCTAGAAGCTATTCTACTCAACTTGACTGATCGGGTTTTCAACGGCAACCCTGGGCGCCGGGCGCCATACCCTACTGTGAAACACAAAGACGTCACTGTAGCCCCCTAGCGTCGACCCACGAACCAGGTACAACAGGCGGGAGCGGGAACGGGCACTAGTGGAGGGTGCCGTTGCTATTTAGGTTGGGTACATGTAGATACATCGTGTAAGGATCTGTTGATATTCACAGGCAGTACATGTACAGAAGATAGTGTCTGGGAATTACTAGTATTTACAGGAGCGCAAATATATGGAGATGGATAGGGTACGAGGGGTGAGAAAACTGAGCTCGCCATAGACCGATGAGTAATACAGGAAGAACGAAGAAAAGAATACTAGACAGCTAGCTATAAGACTAGAACACGCACAGAAAAAAAAGAGAGAAAAAAAAGCCAGCAAGAAGAGAGGGAAAATGCTATCGAATCTCTGCATGCCAAATGAAGATTTTTGGGTTAATTGAAAAGTATAGTTGAAGAAAAGAAAGAAAGAAAGAAAATCGTGAGTATGTGCCCCATTTTCTTTTAATCTCTTATCCCTATCTACTAAAAACCTGCTTCTTAGAATCATTCATTTCGTTGCCCGTTTCCGTTTGCTTCGTTTATCCGTTATCCTTGAGCGCCTATAGTGATGATAAGGAAAAAAAAAGATTCATCCCTCCGTTGCGTTTCGTGAAGCGTGGCTACTGAACGTTCGCCTGGAAGTTCTTGGGGCGCCTGTAAAAAGAAAAGTCAGCAACTTAAACTAGAAATCGCCAAAAGGAAAAAAAGAAAATGGGCGAGCGCAAAATAAATTACGATCGAGGAGTGGGCACGAACTTGAAGAGGAGGATGTGCGGCTCAGGCGCATGAATCTCGTAGTGCTGCCATCCCAAGCTCTGAGTGATACCGAGACCCCTCCATTCCTCTTCGTGGAGGATCTTAAGGGTCCCGGTCTCGACGTCGAAATAGTCCTTGGGGATCGCTTTAAGCATCTGCTTGGGAAGCATGACATGCCTGTTCAATAAGTTAGCTTCGCAATTTGGATTGGGGGAGCTTCTAATGGCGGCGTATGCACGCACCTGTACTCGTAGGTCTTGTCGGAGTAGCTATCAAGGTGTCAGTTTAGGTTAAGCTTGAGGGGGGTAGGTGGGATTACCGGTCGGAGTAATGGATCAGATCGATAAACTCATCAAGGCGCTCTCTCTCGGATTCAGAGAGCATGCGCGGGCGACGATTGCGGGAACTAGAGCCTTTCTCCATGGTATACTTGTAGTAGGTGTGATTGAGGTGGAAGGGTTACGGCGACGAAGCTAGGTGATGGTGCGTGGGAGTTATCAGCGCACAGTTGGAGATTGTTGAGCCTTTGCGCAGAAAAGGATGCGAAGGCGGCGGGGCGGGTGGGTTAATAAAGTAGTGGGGGGGGGGGGGGGTGTGGAGTGATTTGAATGGGGGAGGGAAGGGTTAGGGGCAAATACGTGCGGCGTGTGCGGGGGCGGGTAGGAGGGCGGCCAAGGAGGAATGGTTTCAGAAAGGGACGGATCAAACGCGTGATTTGCCTACCTATTTGTGTTCTCTTTGGTTTTGGGGAATCTCAATGGGGGCTGGCTGGGGAGCGCGGCTCTGTTCTATTGTTGTTGCGACGATGGCAACCAACGTTTTTTTTGTTTTGACGAAAGGGGATGGGAAGTGTGCTGAGAACCAACGACAGCTGATAAACACCGAATGTACTAGTATGGCTCTGCGAACAGAATCTCGCAGATGTTGTGAGGGGAGAAGGGGATCGTGGACGATAGGGAGCAAAGTCGATAGTTAAGTAGCGGAGTCCCTGAGCGTCAACTCGTCAAGTCAGCGCCGCCTCTCTTGTTTACTTTCAAAATGGGCTAAAGTTGCGCATACATCACAAAGATACACAAACTACGTAGCCCTAGAGTACAATAAAGCTCTGGATGATAATGCAGCACCATTCTCATCGTTACCTGAAACGCCTTAATCGTCGTCTGACTACTGTTACTCACTCGCATACTCCCCTACATGGAAGAGAATATTCTTTCACCTCTGACCTCTCTTCTCATGCGATGTGTGGCTTGTAAATATATGGGATGGTTTGGAGGCAATTCACAATATCACATGACCCTCCAACCACAATTCCATACAATCCCTTTGTAATCTCCCATCAATCCCCCATTCTCGAAACGAGAGCTCGCCTAGTTCCAAAGTGTGTGGCTTTCCTCCCGTTCGTTGACGTTCAGCGACCGACTTCAACGCAAAGGAAAAAAAAAAAAGAATCCCTCCCCGCCCGCCTTACCTGTGAAATCGCTCGCCGCCGTTTTTCCACCCCATCACGCTTGTTGCTATTGAAAAAGGTCCTTCTAACTGCCACTAAAAAAACGAGCAATTATCAAAAAAAAAAATATTGATTTTTTTTTAAAACAAAAAAAAAAAAGTATTGGGCGCGCATCGCTTTTGGTCAACCCAACCCAACTCACACTAAGCCAGTCAGTTCAGTCGCGAAGTCGCGTTTCCCCCAACAGCAGCGCCCGCCCCGACTTCAACAAAGCACTCCCTCAACTCTATTTTTCTCCCCTCCGCCCAGCGCGCGAAAAGAAAAAAAAGATAGAAGAGATGGATAAGCGCAAAGCTGCTCATATACAAGCAACCGCCTCCTCGCCTACACCCGACGTTGATGATCGAGCGAGGAAACGAAGAAAGCAATCTGTAAGTTTCTGTGTTCTTGTTTGGTGGGGGAGGCCGGGGAGGTAAAGGAAGGAAGAAAGGACAGGAGAGGAAACGCGACCTTGGGATAGCTATCAATCAACCTTTCTCGCGTGGTTTCTGGCTATCCCTGATCATGAGGCTCAGCTATTATCTATCTGACTACCTACCTACCTGCCTACCCCCCCTTACCCCTTCTACCCCACTGCGATATGCGATATAGGTAGCTCTTCTTTAGCTAACGGGACATAAGACTGTGCAGCAGAATGGATCTGATTGTACGGGAAAGTCTGCACAGGCTTTGGGCCAAGGTTTGCTGGATGCGATTATGAACCATCAGGAGAGGTAGGTTGTGATATATATCCTATTATTACACTGCTATACTAGTAGTAGTTGCAGCAACTGTAGCATTAGTAGTACTGGTAGCAGCTGTAGTTGCTCTTATACGCTCAACTCAACCCGAACTCATCTCATCCGATCTTGTTCTCCCAATACTACACCCTACATAAAATAGCTTCTGTCGAATGAAATGCTAACCATAATGTTTCTCCCAGGAATCGACACATCCGTCAACATTTCGAGAAGCTCCCCAACCAAGTAAACGAGCTCTTCATGCCCCTGATTTTGTTCCCCACCACTAACACCCACCGCAGGCGGATTATCCTGACTATTACCAAAAAATCAAAAACCCAATCTCCCTGCATGAGATCCAGGTCCGTCCATAAATCCACATCCTCCCAATCTTTCTGCCCCACTCACGTTCGCTAGACCAAGCTCAACAACAATCATTACGCTACACTGCAAGATGTTGAGGCCGACCTTCTGCTCATGTGTCAAAATGCCGCCACATACAATAAGCCTAAGAGCCAGGTTCACAGCGATTCTATCCGAGTTAAAAATGTCATTGATGCATATATGGTGGAAGTCTCAAAGTCAAAGGAGGCAAAGAAAGAGGCCGACAATACACCAGCGGGTAGAGCGATCAGAGGTAGAGGGACCCAGACGCTGCAGCAGGCGATGATGGGTGTTGTTGAGGATATGATGGCCTTGGTGGACGAAGCGTGAGTTTGACTTCTTTGGCGGTTTGCACTGGAGAGGGAAATGTCCAATTCCTCCAGACAGGAACTAACTGTCAAGTTTAGAGGCGAGCCCGTGGCCCACTATTTCCTCAACCTCCCCAGCAAAAAGCTTTATGGCGAATATTTTCGCATCATCAAACAGCCGATCTCACTCAATATGATCAAGAAGAAGGTTACACAGGGCGAGTACACCAGATGGGCCGATTTTGAGAACGCAGTCGCATTGATTAAGAAGAACGCTGAGGAGTTCAATGACGAGGGAAGCGATATTGTTAAGGATGCGCGCAAGTTGAATGTAAGTTGGGACCTTTAGTCATGCTCGGGAATGGGAGATGGTGGGGCTGATGGTATTGTGGACGTAGGCATACTTCGTAAAGCGCCTAGCAGAAGGAAAAGCAAAGGTTGGAGACGCTCCAAGCGTAACAAACGGCGCTCCCAGCGGTATAAAACTGCGCATAAATGTTGGCGGTCACCGCGCCCAATCACCACAGAAGCCACATGCACAAGAGACATCAGGGCCAAAAATTAGACTCAACGTTGGAAAGACAGCCGCCGCACAGCAAACACCCAAAGTCAGGGCTCCTTCAAGCTCCCCGGCGGCGCCATCTGTGTCACCTATCACCAATGGCAACTCCACGTCAAGCAGTCCATCAAAACAAACGAGCAATGGAAATGTATCACCGAAGAAAGCGCCCAGTCCTCCCACGCCCACCCCTGTTGTACTCCCACCCCCCGTAGTCCCAGTGGCAGCTCCGACCCCAACAGCTCCTGTTGCCGCGACATCATTACCAGTCGGGGGTTTGGCCCCCATACCAGTTAGAATAACTAGGTCCCGGACTCCCGAGAAACCAGAGTTGGGGCGGTCGGGTTCTCCACACAATGAAACTATTACACTTCGTGCGAATTCCATGACACGGACGCCAAGGTCTCAACAGATGAGTCCTCCAGCCCCGGGATCAATGCCCCCGCCTCCGCAGAGATTGAGTATCACACCGGCACCACAGAGCCCAATACCGTTGAATGTTCCGGTTCCGGCACCACCGACTCATCGTGTGGGGGGCTATGATGAGCCAAAGTATCGTGCCGAGGGGAAAGGTAGGGAATTCACTTATCACATGCTTTTGCCGCTTAAAACTAATTGCCCGGAATATAGACGCTTCGAGTGCGCTGATTACAAACCTTCGTGTTACATCGGTATCAGCGACTTCTGGGGAGGTCAAGTATACGAGAGACTTCTCCCCCGATGATCATAAATTGACTTCCCAGTTCTTTATACATCTTCCGGCGGATTGTCAAGCTATTGTAATCACGCCCACGCTCTCTACTGGCCTTTCGGGCCGGCAGCATAAATTTAATGTGGAGCACAAAGTGAACAACAACGCTGCCAAGCAGATCCCTATGTGGAACACACAGCTCAAAAAGAAGGAGGAGCTTGCCTATGAAGTGAGACTCAACCCAGGCGCAGTCAATACCATTGATTGTGCGGCCATCGCCGCAGCAAGGAGTGGGATGGTTAACGGTAGTGGAGGGGGTGGGAGCCCAGCGGGCATGTGGGAGTTAGAGAGATTTCGGTTGTTTGTCAGCTTGCTGCCTAATTAGCTTTTCTCTTTTTGTCTTTATTCTCTTTCCAGACTCCACTGGTTAAATTTCCTGTTCTCTGAATTATCTGAGTACTAATTATTTATTAACGCCCTTCCCTTTTCTCTAACCTGTTGGTCATCAGTTACCTCTTTCATTTCTTTGATGAATTGTAAGTTTATTAGGAGGGTATTTTTTTATTTTATCTTCACCGTGCGAGTTTCCATCGGCGATGCTGTTTTGTGTTATGCATTCTTTCTCCCTCTCGCTGCTGATACGCTAGAGATAGGATGGGGATAAGTTTAGGACGGACAAGGTAAATTTAGGTTACTTATTATGTAGTTACTTCTACTCTATATGCCCCTCTAGCTTGGGCGCATGGGTGTTTGTTGTGTAGTTTATTATTTATTGCAGGTACATATGATTCTGGTACTTTTGCTGCCGTGCCCGTGGTGGGCCAATGACGCTGTGATTACTGTTACCCCGGTCCCATTCCTATCGTCATCGATTCAGATTCGTCTTCGAGCGAGCTGCAGGATTGAAGCCACCCAGGTAGAACGTCTTGTCCGTATCACCATATCACGAGCTCGGAGCCCGAGCCCCTGAAGAGCAATTACCGAGATACTTACTTTTCCCCTTGATACATACATGTGGGGGATGGCTGGCTACATGGAGTAGGTACAGGGCAATCCAGTAGAGTTTGCATGTGAAAAGCAATTATTTTTGGTAGAAATAGAGCAAAGCACCGGTACTACTGCAGCCCGCGTGTACCCCCGCATCGTTGCATACAACGCATATAAAGACCTCCCAAGCTCCTGGGACTTCATCTATATCCATCTACCTACTGAACTATATCCCATCCAATTGAACAAGTAACACTACACAAAATGGCGGCACCGGCAACAACCACGATGAAAGACTTGACAGGAAAGTTCTGGATGGTATGTTCAAAGTTGTGGTGGAATTGCACTGTTCGCGAGTAAAGTACTAACTGACCAATTTGCGGTTATAGAACAAGACCCTTTCGGACGACACTGATGATGTTCTCACATTGGTAATTCCCCCCTTTCGTCTAAATTATTGGCGAGTGAGTTGGTAGAATTGCCATACTGACTATATGGTGTCCCGCGGTACAGCAAGGCATTAGCTGGTTCACCCGTAAAGCCATTGCTCTTGCGAATCTGTGCCTTGATATTAAACACTACCGAGATGACGATGGTGTCGAGCACATCGACATCGTCCAGACTCTTACTGGTGGTATTCAGGGCACCACTGAGCTCAGGACTCTAGACTGGACGTATGCTCTCCCGCTTTCTGATGATCTGATAGCAGGACTAATTACGGGCGGAATAGGGAGCGAGAGCACGAGGACCACATCTTTGGGAAACTCAGAGGGAAGAGCAGGCGCATAAAGCCATCAGAGCTAGATGATGACTTCCTGAAGAAGAACTTTTTGCCAGAAGTTGAGGCGGATTGCGCTGTGGAAAGCTATGTCGTTAATGATGCGAACAAGTGGACTGCGCAGCAGGTATGATCGTTTTGTTATTTTTGCGCTTTTTGACGCCACTGATCATCTCGTGTGGGAATTATAGATTTGGGGGTTTGAGACTATCAACGATATTAGATACTACGTCCGCCATCTCAAGTTCACAAAAAACGATACCGACCAGGTACTTTATAAAAGACTGGTGTATGATTGGGCTGATGCTCAATAGACTTCACGTCTGGGCGGCGGGAGTAGGCTCTGTTATGAATTCAATAGAGATATCATACTGTCCTTTTATTTATTACCGGATCAGAAAAATGTAGTTTGTGTATCATCCAGCTTTATTGTTAGATATAAGCATGCCAGTAAAAATATTCTCGATTACGCTTGGTGAATACAGTGCAGTAAAAACAGTATTGAGCAATTTCGTAACTAGTCATCAATAAATAAACACGAACGCAGTAATAGTACAGCTATTATGAGTGGCAACAGCAGTAAGAAACAAAAACAACCTAGAGATTCACATACGAAATTGGCGAACTAAAAGATCCTTGCGTGAGTTTGACCATGATATCAAGCGGAAGGAAAGATAGTTGCCGCTGTCTCAGTAATTGATGACACCGTCAAGGATCCAGATCTCTCCGTTGGGGACAGTTTTAATATCGCGGTGCGCGGCAAGCTTGGTTCCGTCGGGATAAATCTATGTCGCAAAAATATCAGAATAAGTATAATACCCAGACGCGATGAAGATGATCGAAACATACAATCCTGTCCTTTCCATCCATGTCCCACCAGATTTCCTTCCCCTGAAAGGTCTTTACCTTCTCCCCCTTTGGCCATGGCGAAACGCCGATTAAGTGAGCCTCGACAAAATTCCTCTCATTTCTGCTAGCACGATCCTCTCCCACAAGTCCCTTATATATGTTGCTGAGAACATTCCCACCCGCCCCTTCATCATTTGGATCCTCCCATGGTTTCCTTGGTAGTTTCGAAACGGCAACATTAGACGGCGCCAATACAGTCGTGTTTTCATCAGTGTTAGAAAGTCGAGTTGAGATAGACTCAAATTTTCTGGTCAACTCCGCAAAAATGTCTATGCTCCTATCTTGGGAGAGCTTATCAGAGAGAAGCAGAGCGCCCGTGGGTTTGTCGCTGCTATACAGTATTTCATGGGACTGGAGAGGAGTCTGATCGGTGTTGAGTGAAGGCATTTTGTTCTGTGAGGCGCCTTTGTTGGAGTCAAGCGGATAGAGAAGCTGTGCAGAAGCGAGCGAGTAGATAACTGGAAGTAGGACTAGGGAGAGCTTCATGTTGGTCAAATAGTTGGCGATGAGTTAGTAGAATTTGTTTGAGGGATTTAACCAGCTGATGGTTGCTGACTTGGTTGTCGGATAGCTGCACCATGTTAAGTGACGTATTTAACATGTTCATTAAGCCCTAAGCCCTGAATCAGCAATGGATAGCGCTTAGCAGAGTACTACATGAGAATCAATACCCTGTTCAGTTCTCTTGTCAAGGTACCTACATATGTATCCAGGGCCAGTACTATCAACGTCCAAACGAGTTATTTTTTATTAGTCTGTGTCTACTCTAGCTGGTTTCCAAATATTAGACATGATCTTAAAATGTCGCTCGTGCTACTAAGTTGAAGTTGAAGTTGTCGTTGATGGGGTATATGTAGGTACATATTATATAGCAGATGCAAGCTGGGTAAAGCAAAAGAAGGGGAATAGACTAATTAACCAAACACGTTCCCATTGGCTCAAACTTCCCCTGCTCATCAACACCCGAAAACAACATAGAGTATGTACTATAGAGTGGTTTTAGTCGGTAACTAAATATTAGAATGATAAGACAGGGCTTCGATAGGAATATTTGATAATTATAGCACTAGGCTTGAATCTGTCGGATAGAGACCAAGATATATGTATGTATGGTAAATTTGCCAAACGTGCAGCCAATAGCACAATACGCCCCCGCAGTACATACAAGACTGCGGGGCTGCGAGGCTGTGTAGCGACAGATATAACTTATAACTTCATCACCAACTCTCAATCCAAAGTGCTCACCAAAATCTTTTACGAATAATACTACCATGGCCGAAGCAATAGCTCTCGCGGCAAGCTTGGTTGGCCTTATACAACTCGCAGGACAGGTGACAGCAATAGGGTACACGTATATTAGCGGTGTGAAACGAGCCGCAAACGATCTTCATGATCTTTCTAGGGAGCTAAGCATACTGAACCTGGTTCTCTTTGCCCTTCAAAAATACGTGGACGCAAACCCGCAGTTCTCTATGCTACAAACACTAAATAGCAGCGATGGCCCCCTCCAAAAATGCGAATCCGAATTGAAGGCTCTTCTTGCAAAGATAGAGCCCAAGAATGGGTTTAAAGGGGTTCTTAATAGCATAAAATGGCCATTGAAAGAGGCAGAAACGATGCAACATATTACAAGAATCGAAAGGCAAAAAAGTCTACTCATGCTCGCTTTAGAGACTGACAACATGTGATTCAAAACTCAAACACTATACCCTTTGTCAATATTTCTAACTTAAGACCTAGGTCTTTGACACAAGAAATACATCATGTCCAAAAGACTGATCTCGCCGTCCAGAGGATTCGAAAAATATCAGAAACCTTGAACTCTTGGGCTAATAAACACGACACAATTCAAGCTGGTTGAGACATCTACTCACGTCACGTACACAGCGAGGAGAATTTCTGGCTAACCATTCGAAAATAATAGACGAAGATCGAAGGGATGTCTTGGCATGGCTCTACTCAGAAGATTTTGATAGGACACACCTCGAGATTTGCAACGAAAGGCAAAAAGGGACTGGTACATGGCTTTTGGAAGAACCGAGTTTCCGAGAATGGGCCAAAAAGCAACCAGGTTCCAGCTTACTTTGTGGATATGGTATTCGTATGTCTAGAACCCCATTCCTTTCATGAATGATGGAGCTTTCTTCAATGGACACAATGCTACAAGTACTGCCATATTCACGATATCATTTTTTTATGATATTAAATATGTAGTAGTGTTAAATCAGAGAGGTTCTCTAGACCACTAAGTGTAGGTACTTTTATTCAAATTGATAGATTGGTAACCAAGTTTGGTGATTTAATGGACTAGACTTGGGTATTGGTGTATTATCTGAAAGAATTATCGCCACTTAGTAGTCTCTAGACGCCTCAGAGAGAGATTGGGGTGACACCACGAGGCAAGGCCATAAAGTTAAAGCCACTATTTCTCGTGGGCTGCATTGCAATGTCTCCATTGAACAAGATACCCATCGGTACTTTAGCTTCCACGATGCATATACTGACAGTCGCCATATTTTAATAGCCGGGGCCGGGAAAACATTTTTAAGGTAGATCAATCCCAGTACACCTTTCTCCATTCGCAACTGACAAATACAAAAGCTCTGTGGTAATTGACTACTTAGAGGTCCGGGCCTCAACCGAGAGGTTTGGGGTCACATATTTCTACTTCAACTTTAAAGAACAGTGCCAAGGGCCCACTCAGTTTCTCGCCAGCCTTGTAAAACAATTGACCTGTAAATTGCCGAAGCTTCCCTCGGAGGTCGACAAGCTTTACAAAGAATTGGTCAAAGAGGCGAAAAGGCCGAGTTTAGATCAGTTAAACGCCCTTCTTCGTGCAGTTTCAAAGAACTTTGCCCAGGTCTTTATTATCGTTGATGCATTGGATGAATGTGCTCAAGAGCAAAGAATTATTCTTCTTCCATTGTTTCATCGTCTTGGACAGGACGGGTTCAATATGTTCCTGACTAGTCGTCCGCATCCTGAAGATATCCAAGAGTCCTTTCGTAACGTCAAAAAAATCATAATTTCCGCAAGAGACCAGGATATCAGGCTCTTTATTAATCAGAAGATCGAGGGAAATACACGAGCAAGGCGCCTTGTTCGACAAGCGGGGTTACAAGATAGGATTGTCGATGATATAGTTGGTTTTGCAAATGGAATGTAAGTAGATTATATCCCAGATATCCACGATGGGCTTTAATTGCATTAATAGGTTTCTGCTTGTCCGTTTTCACGTTGAATTTATCTGCCAGCAGGTCTCCGCGAAACAAGTGTTAAAGGCACTCGCATCTCTCAAAATGGCCCCAAAGAAGAACCCACTTGACCCTACCTACGAACGGATAGTGAATTTCATTCGTGGACAGCCACAGAGCAATATGGAATTAGCATTGTCGATTCTTTCTTGGATTATCAAAGCTCGGCGGATATTGCGGCTTAATGAATTGCAAACGGCGATATCTGTGGAACCAGAAACATATGAGCTTGACGAGCTCAACTTACCAGATAAGGACGTCATACTTGATATCTGTGGGGGGTTAGTAACAGTAGATGAAAGCGAGAATGTTCGTTTTGTTCACTATACAGTCCAGGAATACCTTGTGAATAATCGCATTATTCCAGAAGACTCAGATCTAACAACCGCGCTGACTTGTATCACCTACTTGTCCTTTGATGTTTTTACCGCCAATTGCAATGAAGACCCCGTTTCTCCGTATAAGCTTCGACTAATATATCCTTTCCTTGGATATGCGTCCAGATACTTGTATTCCCACCTACGCTCTTGTGAAGAGAATTTGACGGCAGATGCACTCGTTTATCATCTTGAAAAGCAGGGTCACAGTTTATCCTACTTATATTATACTCTTCACGAAGAAGTATCCCCATTGCAAATGGCAGCTAAACTCGGACACTGTCTAGCATTCCAAATGTTGTTAGATAATGGTCACAATATCTCGGTTTGTGACGGTGACGGCAACACGGTATTACACTATGTCGCAATGGCAGAAAGTAAGGAAATGGCCAAATTTTTATTAAATAAAAAGGCTGTTTCTATCATGGCCCTGAATGATAATGGGCGTTCACCATTAATGATTGCGGCACTTCGGGGAAATGACGAAATTGCACGCATCTTGATTGATCATGGAGCAAACATCTTTGACCAAGATTTTTATGGAACAACAGTAGCCGGTCTAGCTGCTAGCAACGGACACTGCGCGTTAATGCAACTACTGATTGAAAATGGCGTCGACCCGACTGGGGGATCTGATTCATGCTGGTCCCCGTTCGAATCGGCAATCTTGACTGGCCATGAAAAAGTTGTCGAGTTACTGATTCAGCGTATCAACTTCGCCGATCTCCCACTTCGGCCCGATTCCCTCTTGATTGATGCCATAGAATTTGGTTACCGCGGGATTGCAAGGATGTTAATCGAAAAAGGGTATGACTTGTCGTCCCAAAATAGGGAGGGCAGCACAGCACTTCACTGGGCTGCATTTAGTGATTGGGAAGATATTGTGAGGTTGATGTTGGAGAGAGGTGCCGATATATCAGTAAGGAGTACTAGTACACGTCTACTATTCAGTAATATTACAAAAAGAGACAATCATATCATGTTCGGGAAAACAGCACTAGAAATAGCAATTTCCGAGGGGCATGACTCAATAGAGGCAATATTGGTAGCAGAGATGAAAGATTTGACGGGGGATGAACTCATACAGCAAGACGAAGCCCCTGTACTTCCTATCCTCGATTCTCAGTACATGTAGGTAACCCCCGTATATACACCTATTTGACCGAACCAGGATGTGCTGACATGGAGCCGGGTGTGGATTCAGAGATGAATACATACTATCGATGAAATATATGTTCGGGGCCATATAGAATGCTTAAATGGCGAGGTTGGATAAACGGGGAGGCATTTTGACAAATAAAACTGTGATCGATTTTGGAAGATCGTGTGGTACTGTAATTGTACGTTTTTAGATCTAGGTACTAAGCTCAAGAACGCATGTAAACGTCCAGAGGCCAAACGTACTTGATTGCTTTTGTAAGACTAAAAGAAACAGTCTTATGACAGTTTTACTGGGAAGAACAATGCTCGTTGTTCAGGAACGTATCTCATCTAGGTCCATCATATTGTCCTGTGATCTATGTATGGTGCGCCCAATCATAAAGGTAGTCAAAAAATTGGGGCGAGGTCGAGGTTGAATAACTTTCCAACGAAACAAATTATGAAAAATCCGGTTGGTAAAATTGAAGTACTAGTGATGAAGAAGAACTTTACCAACCAGATTTTTGATATCTCTCCTGGTTAAAAAGTTATTCAAGCTTGAAATTCGGTATTTTAGTATGTAAAAAGCGCCAAGACTAAACAAAGTGGAACAGTATTATACCCATTTATACCCTTAAAGAAGCAAACCTGATCAGGCCATGGCAGTGATGCAGCAGAAGGCTAGAAATGGGCCCTCTTATTGGCCCATGAGGCCATATTGCAGCCACAATTGTTCCACTTCTGTATCTTCCGTATGCCACCCCATCACCTTTAAGAGTGTGCGCACCATACCTAAATGACTTAGTGAGTACTACAATTCGCGTTCTCTTGACTCTCCCGAATCCTACACATCTAGGTTCTCACCTTCACTATTCGATCGGAGAGGTATCTAGACCCGGGAAACACAGAGACCGTTCACAGCTCGGCACCAACCGCCTGGGCCAAAAGTCCGAATCTTGTACAGTATGTGGTGGCAGGTAGAGGCGCTTCCCAGATGAGGTCGAGCACTAACGAGTACTGTTAATCCCCACGCAAGACAGCTGCAGATTTTGATAACCGTTGAGCGACAGACCTCAGCAATACTCGAAAAGACATATAGTCAGAGATGCTAAAAGTGCGATCGATTGTAGAAAGCCAACAACTGAGGTATTCAAGGCAATGGCCACGGTGATAGAGAGAGAGTAAGTACGTATACATGTAATTCAGTCTCGATCTTAATTGTCTGTGACCGAGTGATCGACTATGCGCCAAGCCCAGCCCCGGAACGACAAAAGTTATGTGCATGCAGAATGCCCGTTAGTATTTATAAGAGACGAGTACTTCGGGGTATGTACATAAGTCAAAAGAGACAGCTGCAGTAGATGGATGCTAGATAGATAGGTGGTCACAACTACTCTAGATGACCACATATTGTCAGAAACTATAGAAGCTACATGTAAGCTGGTATAAAAAGGATAGATTTGACGCAAACCTCCTCCAACGATCTCATGATCAAACATAAACGATTCAAGTAACTCCTACATACATATACACTAGCCCTCACTTTCCGGGCTGGGCTTCCTGGTATATTACCACACCCAACCTAAACGACCATCTTTCAGGGATAAGACAAAGCTGCAACTTCCGCGAGTGATAGTTCGTGATTCTGCTGATCCAGTTACGTTTGCACCAACGATTGACGGCCAGCCATCAGATCGACATAAACAATCGCAAGCCCAGTAGTTGGTCTCATTCTTCGCAATCAACAGTTGGTCACGAGACCAGGTACTGCATAGCAGCCATACTGTATGTCTCTCTCTTACTATGTACATGTATGCTACAGCAACCTCTAACATCCGCCCCATAAGCTCTGTTACCGGAGACTGGATAGTTCACGCCACACATATACAGCCCAGCCATCAAGAAGACAGGGCGGGATCTACTATCGGAAAGACAACCAGACAAAGGATTATAGGATCCGGCTCCGGGCTTGAGTACCTTAGGAGGATGTATCTTAGGCCTTCTGAGAGCGCCGAGCTAGATTGTGTGGTGTCTATCGCCCGCCCTTTACTTACACTCGATATCGGAATACTGATGATACATGTCTCTGACATTACAGTGAGCATCACCGCCATCTTTAGGTGCCACGCCAATAATCACGTCGGTTTGGGGTTGGATGAATACCGAATTTCTGATATGGCACACCCGATACATATACAACAAAGTGATTATGAGGGGTCGATCTTCATGTGGAATGGCCGTTTGTGATGGTTATCATAGATGGGCACCTCATTTGGCCGAGATAGTGCTTTCAATACTATACTAGCATAACGTATCAAGCCTTTTCTACACCCCGATGTTCAATGCCATCCACAAGAGGTGTTAACCAGCCTCTTCAACACTGAATTGTCGTTGACGTGAACACGGACCCCGATGAACTCCCTTCACTTTCGTAGCCTTGAAAACATCTAGAAGTTAGGGTGTCTAGAAACCGGTTTAAATCCAGCGTGGTGGACTAGGAGTTAGGCTCCATTCAAATTTATATGCGCAACTCTATGTATAGAGCGGTGATAGACTCGGCACCGTGAAGTGATCGGTTTGACTACATTTACGCCCCTCGGCGGTGCTGTGCTGTGCTCCTACGGTTTGGGCCTACACATGATCGGCTCATATCTGAAGCTTGACTCTGAGGTCTGGAGCAACTAGAATCCCCGCCCTCGACCGCGGAAGCTTACTAGACCCCCGGCGTACCTCAGATTGAAGTCGAGTGACAGCTTATGATCCAAGACTAGATAATAGGGCTAGGGTTAGTTGGTTGGGCGGCAATAACTAGAGTACACCACCAGATATTAAGTTCGCTGGATATTCCAGAACCCAGAAGTGATCCGATTTAAAACGATTTGAAGGGCACTGGCTTTGGTGATATCCTAGAACCAGGCGAATTTCCCGTCATGCCGGCGTAGCTCACAGCCCTTGATGGTGGGGCTCTTTGGTTTCTTGGCAGCGGTAGATAAATCCCACCGCATATCCTCACCCCCACCGGCTGCGGGAGCAATTGCGATTGCGATTGCGGTCATTCACAGAGCATCACAGAGCACCACAGCAGCACAGACACGCAGACAGACAAGTAAGGACTACACACGCCTCCCTCCATACCTTCAACCCCAACTGACAACCCCCAGACCACCACCATGTCCGCCTCCCTCCGCCTCCTCCGCCGGCCCCTCCTGCGGGTCCCCTCCCTCCCCACCACCACCCTCCCCCTCCGCCGCCACGCCTCCACGCCCCCCAAAGTCCTTGCCAAACCAAAAAAATACACACACCCCTCGCACCCCTCCGCCCCGCGCTCCCGCGACCCCCTAAACTACCCGGGCCCCCCGCAACCGCCCCGCGACCCCACACGCCGCTACCCAAACACCATGCCGCCGCCCAACACGCTCGCGCACACACTCCTCACCTCCCGCGTGCTACACTTCTACATCTCTATGGGAATCCTCATCACGCTCGCGGCCACCGTGTCCATTCGCAACTTTCTGAAGACGTCGCCGTTCGCGGCCAATGTGCGCTGGGAGTGGTTGCACCCCTACGAGAGCATGCGGTTGTTTCTGGTGGCCGTGCGCGAGCATACGGAGGACCAAAGCCGGCGCGTGGCGGAGATGCGCCGGAGGAAGGTGGAGGATGTGGAGTTGAGGGGCGAGTATAGGAAGGCGCATGGGCTGGAGAAGACGGGTAATGAGGGAGGGTTTGGAGGGTGGGGGGTGAAGAAGAGTGGTAGGGAGCCGGTGGCGCCGGTGGTACAGGAGGCGAAGGGGGATTGGGTGGAAGAGCAGATTAGGAAGGCGGAGGAGGAGGCGGCGGCGTTGGTGGAAGCGGCGGAGAGGGAGAAGACGGCGGAGAAGGGAGAGATGGGGCCGGAGACAGCGGTGGCGGTGGTGGAGACGCCGGCGAAGGAAAAGAAGGGGTGGTGGTAGGTTTGCTGCGGTGAGGCTGGTAGGACCGTTTTTTTGTATATAGTGAATAGCAATTGTTGATATGGAGTTTTTGTTTCACCGATTCTTCTCTTTTTTCCTTCTTCTTCTTCCTCCTCCCTTCTCTCTTCTCTACTCCTGTACATCCCCCCAGAAACACATCCCTCCCCCTTTCATCCCCTCCCTGCAAAGACGAGACTATATCAACCCACCCTCTCCCCCCTAATAAGATATCCTGCTAAGTGTATCATTGACGCTGCACCACGTTACCCCCACCCTCCCGCGCAAGTCTCGCCACAGCAATCTGTATGTAACCACAACTATACCATACCATACCATACCATACCATACCCACAGCCCACAGCAGAAATGACGTTATAGCGTCAGTTGGTTGGTGGACGGCAACCTGTCCGAATGACAGTTCATGACCCTGCATGCATCGAGTGACATTACTTGCCTTCTTGCTTGCCTGCTTTCCTGCTTTGCTTGCGGGCCGGCACATTCTCGAGATCTCGCCGGTGCGGCCGCAAAAAGAAAAACAGGAATGAAAGGATGAAAGGGGGTCGATACGCTGGCATTGAAACGGAACGGAACGTTGGATGCCACTACATGTGCATCAATTCTATGGCGGCAGCAGATTGATGTCTCTCTCCGGCCCCCATGTATTCTCGATCCCTCGTGGGCATGACACAGTATAGTACGGGCGGGACCCTTCATGATCATCCTCGTTGGCCGCTGGCTGACGACGCAATTGACCAGTCCTATGCAGTCCAGTACTGTCCGCTGTATACCATATATATCGTGCCACTAAGCCCATTGAATCACCGGCTTAGCTGGCCAGCCAACCATTCACCCGCTGCTTCAGCAGTCTGGGTCTGCCTGCCCACACATGCAGCCCGTGGTACATTAAACGGCGATCTAGCAAGAGGAGGGCCAACCGCGGATAGTTGCCTGAGAGCCACCTCAGACGGGAGGAACATATAATATAAACTTTTAATTAACGACCTGATATATGGAGCTAGCTGGCTGAAACAAACTTTCTCTTTCCCCTCACACCCAGCACATTCACTGAATCCATCTGTGGCTGTAGTTGGGCTTTCGAAACCCCATCCCTAGCTCCAAACTTATCCACACATCCACAACCCACAATCTGCCAAAAAATATCAACCATCGAGCACAGCCGCAGAAAGCAGACACGATGAAGTTCTCGATCATCGCATCGTTCCTCCTCTTTGTAGCTAAAGCTATCTCGCAGGATGCCACCGCTCCTGAGCCCAAAGTGAACTGTCCGCTGAACTCACTCTATGGGGAGGAGAGCACAAAGTTCATAGTGACTACCGTGTCCGCCAACATCTACCCTCATTTTGGGGACTTTTACTCTCAAAGCTGTAAGCCCCCCCCCCCCCCCCCTTTTCCCGCACTCCTGCCCTTCCCTGGACCCCACTAATATCCCACTACAGGGCCCAATATTCTGTTTGCGCCTGACAACTTCACATTCACACCTCCAACTCGCACCATTGTCTTCAACGGCGGCAACAATACTCTCTCGGAATATCTCCTCCTAAACAGCAGCACCGCAGACTCGTTCATGCTCCGTTGGGAACTGTCTTCGGATCCGTTTAAACCAACTGGCAGGTTCGATGTTGTATACTACCAGCAGTCCATCAACGTCTATCCTGTCTGTGACGGTGGTCTCCTCTCTTCTGTGGTCTGGAAAACCAGAGCATGCATCTATGGAGACCCGGGAATTGGTATGACATGGTTCAAAGAGCGCCATAATCAGGCGATTGCAAACATCTTCTCGGGCATTGAGGGTGGGTGGATGGGAGGGCCGGAGACGACTGTCGGAAACTGCTATGGGCTGAACAACACGTTTGAAGCAAACAAAACTAACGCCGAGACCGAGACGGATATCCTGGGGCCGAACGGAGTGGCCATCTACACTCCTGTTCCGGAATTGAACAGCGCTGGGGTCAAGAGCTACATGTTTCGTGGGGGTGAGCTTGCTGCGGTGCTTGTGCTGGCAGCGGGGACGGTTATCTGGCTAGGGTAGATGCATTAATGGTGTGTAAGTTGTTTGAAAAAAAATGTATTTCTTTTGTGTAGTAATAAAATTTGAGTACTTGCTGCCTTTTCCCCCTCACTAACGTGGTTCCGAGGATTACACACGTGCTTACTATGATCTCATGCGGCGTGTAATCACAAGGGTCAATACTCGGGTACCTGCAGGATCTTGTCTATTGATAGGTGTATGCACTCTTGAGCGAGGTATTCGGAACCCTCAAGTCCCTTAGAATTTCGATGTGACTCGGGTGTAGATAATACATATGAAGACATGTGGTAGTTTGAAGCGGGTGGCGAAATTACTTGTAGCAATGGGATAAATTACAGGAGAAAGGTTTTTGAAACATGAGAGAGAAGAACCTCGATGCGGTGATGGTTGCCAGATTATGAAGATATATGGTGATAAAATATAGATGAAGCTTGTATCTGTAGCAGAATGATGTATCTTGAAGTCGCTCCTCCAGGAGAGATGTACGAAAAATAGTAAGGAGAAACCGGACCTAATCAGTGAATAACGCACACCTCAAAGAAGCTGCTACATATATGAAGTGAATTATCAAGCTACGTACGAAGTTGGTAGGAAATGAAGAAAAACAGGGAAAAATAGCTATGTACATCGTCATCAGCGCTGCGACACAATGAGGCACACATACGCAGTGTCACCACCTTACAACCTGTTCTTTTAAGTGCTGCATGCATCTTTCTAATGTACATGTAGTACTTTGCCCAAAATACAAGCTTTAGGGAGTACTTGTGCGTGAATTGCACTATGTTGGAAGATTGGCGATCGGTGATATGGGCCGAGTGATGGGTGGTGAATCTCAATATGATTAGTCTTCCGGGACATTACTTAGATTCAAAAACTATATCCTGTAGTACTCGCGTCGGAATCCAATCAATAGAGCTGATAATGTACATATATTCAATAACCGGGTCCAGGATAGATTAGACATATCCGAACTACATGTATACTTCATTTTCTCTGTGCCATAAATATAATCCACAAAGCTTTTGGCGGCCGCCGCGGGTATCTGTACATATTGTAACCAAAAAAAAATTGTGTTAGGGCCCAATTTGTATCAAGGTTCCTACGATAAAAATCTCTTATCTTCTTCCTGTCGGATCATATATCTCAATATATTCACATATAAACCCTACCATTTTTCTCATAAACTAGCATCTGATGCCGTCCATGCCGTCAAACTCCGCAACATCTAAATTCTCTGTATATCATGTGAAATTATTGGTAACATTGTCACGCTCCTCCCTCTTTTAGTTGAATGTACGAGTCTAGCATTATAACTACATGTACATGTGCTTCGGGTGTAACTAGTGGACGGTCATTCACTTTTTAGGTAAATAACGGAAAGTAAGAGGGTCTTAACAATAGTCTCTCGTAAATCAGTTTAAACGAGAAGCGTGAGTACATGCGGAGAAGGTGATTGCGGTAATGAGGTGTGGGGGTGGAGTGATGAAAGGAAAGGAAAGAACTGGCAGGACCGTAATTTACGCGTTTGATCTTGCATTCCCGCCCACATCATCCATAATCCGTGCATCAACCATCATCTACTCTTCCATCCTTCAATCCCTTGCTGACCAACACCTCGCACATGCTACCTGATCCCTTCATGCACTGAATACAACCCCACAATCAGTTCCGCCTGCCTAGCAGCGATCACGATGGAACATGCTAAATGGGGGCTCTGGCACCGCTGCATGTAAGCACTGGTCGTTTGAGCTGTATTTTAAACCTGGGACAGTTTCTTGATGACATATCCGAACAATACGAGGAACATGAGCCAATAATATTTCATCAGACGGAGCTCCATTACTGCCACGGGTTCCTTAGGGTTTACGATGACTTTCGGCACCACCCCCGACTAGCTTGAGGAAAGTGCTAAAACATATATTGGGCGTTAATAAGCACACCACCAAACGCCCAGAGCATGCGGTAAACCCTACGATATTCGGAATCCCCGAACCCATTTGCAAAACCCGTCACTTCCTTTAAAGGACAAAGAATGGAGGGTCTGACAATTATAACCCAATTCCAGCATAGTTACGGTCTCCTGGCCCAATTAGGCCGTGGATGGTATGAGACACTCCTTTTTCTTGGAGGGGTTCAGTCTTCGGCAACGGCTCCGAAACAGCAGCCGAATATTACACAAACCCAACATCGACACCAGAAGCCATGCGGATTGCTCGATCCAGCTGTCTCGAGGTAAGTCAACTCTTTCCTTCCCGCCTACCGAAGATTGACATTGTAAGATCGTCTGAGAATGTTCCTCTCACTGGAGACACATACACAGTAGCTGGCGCACATAACGGTTTCTGCGCTTATGTCTCAGTTATTTCCTTGATAGGTCTCAAAATCCACAGAGAGGATTGTTAAAAACTATTTAGATCGTATGGTCGAGTGATCCACCATGACTAACAATAACCCCGGCGAATACTGCACCCAGCAACCCGGTTGGTCGTTAGTACTTTACCCAACCCATGGATGGGAACCCCCCTTTCTTATTGGAGCTATGATCGAACCAATCAAGCGTGGCCTTTATGCGGGGACTGTCTTGATTGTCATTGCCTTTCCCACAGCCGGCGGGGAACCTTTACATGTGGGCATAAGTCCCATAAGATGAACCTCAAATCTTCAAGTTTGCTTTGGCCGTTACTCTTACATACTTACCTCCGCGGCCCGCGGAGATGAACATCGAGTTTTAGAATTCCCAGATAGTGATAATAGTGGTTTCCACTCCGTGCAGACTACCTAGCACGTGATGTATTGATCTCCTCGGATGAAGGGCATATGTATATATAAGGAGAATTATAAGCGAGGGTCATCAACCATCACTCATACCCGTTGCAGCCCAGTATGAATCCTCTCTCTCTCACCGACAATCCATGCAAATACGCCAAAGAGATCTACAATCATGCCTGACTGAGGAGTTGGTTGAATGGTTTGAACTTGACTAATTGACGCAACTAAAACTTCAATCTCGCTGTCCGATATCTGCATATTTTAATTTCCCCTGAGGATTGATATTGTATGAACGCAGGTGTTGTATTTAGTGACTACGGGTATCATTTGTACTCATTTATGCTCATAGGATCGTTGGAATTATCCCAGGAAACCATCGAAAGATCCAGGTACAGTGAGACAGATAGAACACACGCATGCGCGCCTCACCATTGCTTCTTTCTTCTTCCACAATTTGCCGGTATACCTAAAACACAGCTATTACGAGCTCTTGATATTCTACTCAGGGTACATATGTACTCGGCGACATATTACGTTAGCAGTCCCTGCAGCAAGGATGGATTCAGGGGCCGAGGAGTTTTTCTCTCTTCTCCAAGAATTATTGCAGCACAACAGTCATAATCATATGTTGCTGTCGAATAAAAGTATTCCCAAGTAATCAGTGGGCCCCTGTGTCACTATCAAAACCCTCTAATGTGGATCGAGCGCACACGCGAGAAAAGGCAGAAGTAAAAAGAAAAAAGCGTGAGAGAGAAAAGCTTAGCTAGCATACGAATGGTTCCGGAACTACCTAGATTTCCAACTGGCACCACTATCGTTATTATTCCCCCGGGAGAAGGGTGTTTATTTATTACTTATCAGCCTCGTAAAAGTAAGTAAGCCGCCACAACAGATATAGTGGGCAGTTCAGGGGGTTGTACTTTCCTATTCTTCTGGAAAACACGAAACCGAACCATGGAAATAAAAAAAAAAATATTTATCCCACGAGGATGGGTGGCGAAACGCACGTCAGTTATTTTTCTTTATTTCTTTTTTTTCTTTCTACACACCGGCCTCTCCGGTGTCGTTACGCAACCGAGGGAGTCGTTATGTATGACGTTTTGGGTATGAGAGTCCCTGGCTTGCAAGCTGTGTGGTTCGAGAAAAAACTTTGCAAGAAAGAAGCCACAGGGGCAGTGATTTGCACGACCAGACAAAGGTTTGTCTTAAGCATCTGCCATAACTCCATCTAGTAAGTGTGATGATAAACAAAGTTGACAACTTGTTTCAAAGGAACAAATCACATTAAGAATAAAGACTTTCCTTATCACGGTTCACATGAGCGTCCAATAATAGAAAGCACCTAAAGCCACCCGTACGATTTGGGGTTGGCCCTGGTCCGCCGGAGTTTAATCGGGTTGCCGGAAAGTAGAAACCGAGAAATAGCTACTCTACTTGCATGGGGGGGGACGGCGGTACTGGCCATTGATTACGTGCTATGTGCACATACCCACGATATGTATGGACGTTTTTTTCTCTCTTTATCACGCTTGTATTATGCATGTAGGATAAGGCTAGATACAAGATAGTTATGCACGCTCCGATGCGAAAACCCCGGACTGAAAAAAAAAAAAAAATTCAATAAAAATTAATGATAAGGAAATTGATCTGCTATAGTAATCTCCCACACTTTTTTAATCCCTGGAATGCCAGAGAAATTGGTTAATACTGGGAGTTTTTCTGTATCCACGAAATAGTGCCGAATATTGGGAATGGGGTTGTGTAGGTAGATATTGTGATGAGAGGATCCTCCTCCTCGGGTTCCACGCCGTAAAAATAATCATAAAAACCATAAACTTTTGATCATTACCACACACCCAGTCCCCAATTATGGCATTCAGTCCGCTTAAGCCGATCCATCTTTTTGCAAATCAATTGGCGGCCACCAATTGAGTCTCTTATAGCTCTCGATGATCTGTAGTAGGCCCTCCTCCGTGACCTTTGGAACATCGTACTTGAATCCCGTAACGGCCTCAAATCTGCTGCCATCGAGACTGAAGTCGTCGTCCTTCACCAGCTCGTTCTCCAGGTACGGGTTGATCGGGCCGGGCCTCGTAATCCCCGCCTCATTCAGCAGGTCACCCCACGGCTGCAGCACCTCATCGTTCTCCTCATCTACCGCGGAGCCAAGGTTCATGCGCGCAAACGAGGACACAATCGTCCCATGGAAGCCAGTCTTGATGCTGAAGATCTTTGAAATGTATTTCTGGAGATCACCCTGCGCTGTTTGTCCGTTAGATTTCAGCTGTCAGTCATTTTCTCGCACTGCCCAGAACTGCGGGGGGGGGGGGGGGGGGGGGTAAAGCTACAAGTATCCCCATGATCCACGATATTGAATATCGGCACGCTCCCCCATGACTCGTCCCAGTTCTTCTTGCCACTGCAGTACCAATCAGCTGCGGTCCAGACGGACCGCGCAGCATCAGTGACGTGCACGGTGTGGCTACGCAGGTCCTTGGTCCACAGCCATTTCATCTCTTCGCCCAGATACGAGTACACGCGAGCCATGCACAGCATCGTCGCAATAACCTTACTTCCGTACTCGCCGTAGACATTTGCTAGTCTCAGGATGACCAGATTTAACCTATATTATCCCACCACGCCGATAATCAGCACTCCCGCCCGTTCATCTCTATCCCCTATCACCCCATAGATACGTACCCCTCAATCTTCGCCAGCTCTTCCTCAGCCTCGAGCTTATATGTCGCCAGCTTGAGCCAGGGCTTGAGCTTGTCCGTCTCCTTGCTTGGCTCCCGGTCGCTCTTGTAGACGGCGCCGGTGCTGAGCTCAACCCAACACTTTGTGCCCTTGCGCGCGGCGACGCGCGCAGCCGTTGTCGACAGCTTCAAGTTTCGCTGCTTGTAGATCTCGTCGTCCTGGCTGAGGCGGGTGTCTCCGCCGCAGTTGAAAATGTAGTCGTATGTGGTGCCGTCGGCGCGGGTAAGCACTTTTTCACATGTGTCTATTGGCAGGAAGGTGTTAGCTGTGGGGAGGATGATATGGAGGGGGGGGGGACGGACGCTCGCGTGACATGTCGCCCTGGTAGAACCGCTCCTCTGTGCAGACCTCGGCGAACTCGGGGGCAAGCCAGGCGAGCTGGGGGAGCTGCTTGTCTACTATTCGGATCTCGGAGGCAAGGTCGTGAGTGTGGATGTATTTGGCGAGGTAGCGTCCGACGAAGCCTGGAAGGAAGAATTACGATTGAGTTAATATGATGATTATGGCCAGACAGATGTTCGAAATAACGGTACTGGTTTTCTTCTCTTCTCTTTCTTCCTCTTTCCACTGCTACAGGACTATCAAAGGATGTGGCAGACTAACCTAGGCCTCCAATGATCAGGACAGTGGGTTTCGATTCTGAAGCCATCGCGGATTATGTATATGTGTTGGTAGTTGGTGGGTATTTGAGTTGCGGGGGAGAGGATGAGAGGGTAGGTAGTTGGGTAGTTGGGTAGATGCAAGCTGGATTTATCAGAGCAGCAGTAACCACGATGAATACCAAAGAGCAAGTAGGGCGAGTGGGTAGCAGTAGCAGAAGCAGTATGTAAATTATCACGATAGTCGTTGAGGATGAAGATTACCAGGGGAGTGATAGATGGGCGGATATCCGAGGGTACTTATTCGAAAGGGAGGAGGGGGGGATGGAGGGATAGGTGGGGCTTTTCTCCTACCACAGCGCTGGGGGGAGTAGTGGTGGTTCTGCGGAGGAGTGGGAGTAGTAGTAGGTGGAGGAGGAGGAGGGCCAGCGAAGCTACATACCAAGCATTCGATATCTGGTAGTCTAGTCCACTCTAAGCAAGCACGAAGAGCGGGCCGGGGTTTGTGGTTGTGGGTTGTGGGTTGGTTGTGGTGGTGGCTCGGGACGGCAACAGGTGTAGGTGGAGTATCACATCGGCCACTCGAAGCGGGATCTCTACTGCCGGTAGCTGTGCAAGCAGAATATCCACTCCAACTAAACACGGTACTGTACCTACCAATACCTACATCACGAGTATCAATCTACCTCTCTAACTACTCCAACTTTCCAACTCTGCTCCTCCTCCTCCAACAACAGCACCAGCCTATCACATTACAGCCTGCACTCTTTGGCCGTTTCTTTGCCCTTCCACATCCCCCCCTCCCCTCTTTGCATAAGCCAGTAAGTAGGCAAAGTACAAGAGGGTTCAAACCTGCCCCCTCCCTTCGACCAATAATTGGCGCGCGCGCGGCATTGAAGCGCGGCAGCATTTCTCTGAGCTGAACTGCCAGCCGAGAAAAAGATTCTTCGGGTGACACAGATCTGATCAGTCAGCTACATGTAGTTATCAGTGCTTGGGGCAGGCTAGCCAGGAATGGATGTGTGGTATTGTAGTAGTGATTTCATTTCTATAGCAATGTCTCAGCAAGAGAGAGCGTACATGGACCTTGGTAGGTATAGCACTGTGCTTGTACGTAGTAGAGTATGGAGAAGACTACTCTCCCTTGCAGCGGGTAAAAGTCGTTTCATCGATGCAGGACGGCGCAGAGACCTCAATCAGGACGCAAGCGCCATGTACAATCTACATCTTACTCTGCTGCCAGTGCCTTCAAGTAAGTATTGGCTATATATCAGTATCAATAAACATTTTCGCATCATTGTAATATATACGGAATCACGGCGGCTGATCAGTGATACTGATTGATGAATCGTAGTTTATGCAGCAGGGGAGGGATGATGGGGGTCGATCAGGGGTAAATAATGGTACGTCTCGGTTGGAGAACAAGAACCATGTAGACGGGTTGGAGTGGGTTGGTAGCGTATATGTGGGTACGAGCGAGCGAGGACTTAAGGTTTGTTGCGGGTGATCATGACGGTGGTGGGTTATGATGATAGCTACAGCTGCACGGGCCATCCAAACGAAACATGGCAGTGGGAGAGTGCTGCAGGTACGGAGCTGATCAGCACACCTGGTGGGTCATCTACATGACGAATTGTGGGCTGATAAACCTGCAGATATCTAGGAATCGGTCAATGGATCAATCAATATAGGCAGATTACTTGTTCATCTAGTTGACGTTGGCTGATTGATCGACTTCTGCGACCCGGCTAGATCAACGACATATGCGTACGTGATCTATGGGTTATGGATCTTTCCACCACCATTCTGCATCTGCAGGTATCTACCAGGAAAACATAACCGCCAGGTCTAGTTTGCATACCCCAAAATCATCATCACACTCAATGTCAAATTATTAGCCCTCGTTTCCGGGTTAAGGCAGACATGCTAATGACACAGATAGATTTCCTGGCTGATATGAAGTTAGGGAGAGAAGAACACGAAGACAGAACACGAGGACAGAACACGAGGACAGAACACGAGGACAGAACACGAGGACAGAACACGAAGACAAAACACGAAGACAGAACAAACAATGAGACCCCCCTCGACATGAAGATACTACATCCAACACCACTGTGAGTACATTCACTACTTCGAAAGTTCTATTGTTCTTCTTTGACATCATGCCAAGCTTAGGCTGGACACGGGAGTTCGACCTTCCGCCAGGACCTCTCTGCAGTACCTCAAATCATTAAATTATCAACAAACTCATCCATGCCACCTACTCGACGCATTATCAGCAAAACAGAACCATTTCTCACCATTATTGCGCTATGTGTACCATACTTCGATATGAGGCCTACCTGCACTTCACTCACCGTCCATCACTCGACGTTTCCGGTACAGCTTGTTCAGAGATCGACGGGCGAGCAAGGGCTCCGCTGTTAGGCAAGTTGCAGTTTTTTGTACTTGTTTTTTTCTTTCTTTCTTTCTCTGGCTGCCTCGAGGTATTCGGTTTGTGGGGCGGTTTTTCAGGGCGGAGGGATGGGATCCATCATGTGTAGGTTAAGGTACTCAACCTGGGGCTGAAACTAATTTCAAACATGATGCAGTTAGGAGGACAGGTATGGGCAGTTGTTGTAACCCAAGGCGAAGATGGGCTGGACATGAATATGGCCAGGCCCCGCCAATCTAACAGCAGATGCCCGGGAGGCCGCGCTTGCGGGGCAGTCACAAATACATAAACTAATACAGCCTACAAACTTCATCTCACTGATATACACACAAACCACAAAGATCCTTTCCCCAAATCTGATCGTCAATCTTTATGATTAAAAGATTTTACTTACCATTGGGGTGATTGATGCAGCAGATACGTATCCCGAGAAACAAAATAAAATAGGGCGAGTCGTTCAAACTTTAGGTGCGACGAAGCCCATAGCTACTTATTAGCAGAGCAGGGCGTCGATTGTACCGAAATTTTCGAACCAATCCAAAGCTTCCGGGACATCTTCCGCCCAATAACGGCTGTTGTAATATGGATAAGGTAACTGGGATAAGAATCGCCGTCTAGAGATGGCAGAATTGCTTAGACGCTGGTACTTAACAGGAGAGAATAGCAGAGAAAATTGATCCTGTGCCAACCGGGACAGAGGAAGACAGCCGAGCTGATATTTTCTATGAACTGGCCCATCTCCTCGGAGGATGTGTTTGAGTTCTCATTTATGTTTTTTCGGTAACAATGTGAAGAGTTCCCAGCTTTATGGACGCGGTTGGGGCTCTCTTTTATCGAAAACATGAAGAATATTGGTGATACCAGGAAATATATCACACAGAACCTCAAAGCGCCAGATAGGAGGAGGATTTTGTTAGTTGATACAAGAGTATTATCACGGCTATTCGAAATCTTTCGCAATGGCCTAAAAGGCTAGAGAATAAACTAAGAGTTGGTGGATATTTCATATACTCATTGGTGACTATCACGTCATAGGACGACGGGAAACGGTGTACCAGACCAGCCGAATAGCAGATCCCCGAACGAAACAAGGGATCAGACATAAAACTTTCATTCCCGTATCGCCCAGAATATTAAACTAGCTCCCAAATGTCTAATCGGTTGAGAGATATTCCCCGATGGCCAATGCGGTCGAAGGTCGGCTCTATAACAAAGAAGCGCCTCGCCTCTGAAAATAGGACTAGGCAGCCCCTCCAAACCAACTATATTTGACAAAGTAAATTCAAGAGCAGTCAGGGTACTGGTATGACTTTGTCACCTCGAGAAAACGATCCTTCTTAAGGAAAATTTGGACGAGACTTTAATTAGGCTCCCCATTCGGAGTGGGTTCATTCCCCCATTTTCATAGATTAAATATTGATCACAAAAGAGGGTGGTACAATCTAGTCCAAACCGCCCGTAATGGTGTGGCCCTGAACGTATAAATTTGGCTTATCCACAAACCAAGCACCGCCTGTGGTTTCGGTTACAAGGTCAAATGCAGAAACATAGATGATCACTCGACAAATATGTAACACAATATTTATCAATAGATATACAGACAACAGCCGCCAATTACCATTGGGAGTACTGACGAATTCCAAACGAACTTATAGAGCCTCGTTCTTATAAAACCAACGAAGTCTTATGGCTTCGGTCATACCCTAATGCCACCGGGACCTAATCTCCCCCACATTCTTTTTTTTGTTTAATTCATTAATTAATCTCCCCCACATTATGTACTTACCCGTGCCAGAGGCTCCAGAATCCAGATCACTGTAGCTACCCATCGATGCTCGAATTTATACGCGGATTGGGCACTCTTCTCCGTATCCCGGGGGGGGCGCAAAACCTATACACAATCCAATCATGTGAGCACTATCGATCCTATAGGTCCATGTGGCAACCTCTGAGAGAGGGGTCTTCTTATGGGCCCGGTCAGCGGCGCATGATTGGATTTGGGTGTTAACATTTTCTCATCATTGAAGCGCCTGTAGTTAACATTTCGGTGGCGTTAAAATGTCTAAATTCAACCCCAAATTCAACCCAAATTCAACTGTTCACGGATGTAAAGACGATCTCCGTGGGTTTACACACAATCGTATTTTCTAGCGACAAACCTTTCGCCAGATGAAATCTAGAGAACGTTATCCGTGCCAATCGTCAAATATAATCCAGTGCTCTCCGGCTGGTTTTATACATAAAGCTCGGGACCCCCATTGCTTGAAATTATCAAACTGTACTTTACAATCTAACCCCACTGTATTTACACCTACCTTTCCCGATATATACCCACCCAAATCCATTCTACTTGACACTAAGGAGATAGAGAGAACCTATTTTACATGACACGAACACGATACAAAACAACAAGAATCGAACGAAGGAAAACACCAAGATGGCTTGCAACACAACTCAGTTCTATGTAAGAAAATCCCTCTCGTACTCCCATAAAGCGAATGAGATAAATGAGAAAGCAAGGAGAAGGAAAAAAGAAAGTACTCTTAAGTTTTTCCGTGAAAAGAATGAAGGCAAGGCATTCCAAGCCACAGTAGGTACAGAAGGGGTTTAAAGATACAGAGAAGAAAATCACTGCCGGAAGAAAGAACTGCCACCCAAAGTATCCCGTCCAACGAATAACTTCCAGTGAAACCCGAATGCTTCACCGACATACAATTCCTCAAGCCAAGTGATTCCCGTTCTCCGAGACCAGAGTAAAAACCGGAATTATCGAACTTGCTGTATGCCATGTCAACTTTCGAAATTTTTTTTAAAAAAAAAGGTAAGGCCAAGGTTTACAAAAATAGTAACGGAATCCAAGCGCACTTCAAGAAAGTTAGAGAAATAAAAAGAGGCATATTGACAAAGTTTACAGGAAAGAAGCGAAGATACAAACTTAGCACAACACAATAAATCAAAAAGAAAGAAAGAAGAAAGGTGTAGTGGAACAATGTAAGATTCATAGGGAAAGTCTCGAAGCAAGCCAGAAATTGATACCCGTGTCAGAGACTTTCGCACACCTCATGCTCTTACAACCCATAACCGGATTCATTTTCGTTATCATTTAGTGTATTTTCATCTTCCAAAATTATTGTTGATATTCTATCGGAAGTAATATCTAAACCAGTTGATAGGTAAAGATATTTTTAGCCCATCAGTCGTCCTTCAAAACTCCCAGTCCTCGTCTGCCGATTCTAGGGCCCACTTAAACTTCTCACGGAGAGTTTTCGCGAAGACCTTCTCGATAGGTACATCGTATTTTTTGCAAAACATGACCGACAATCGGGGATCAATGTAATTCTAAGAATGTGTCAGTATACGCCCTGGAGAACTAGGGAATTTTGATAGAGTTCAAACATACAATCTTACTAGTTCCCAACGCAACGGTCTTATTGTCCTCACGGACTTTAGCCTCAGTTTCCTGCTTCAGGATTTTCTCATCCATTTTCTCAATCTGAGATTCGAGTTTTTCGACCGTAGCCCCCTTTGTCTTTGGTTCCACGACACCAGTCTTGTTCTCTGCTTTGAATTCGGCCTCCAATTCACTAACAGCTTTAAGTCGTTCCTTTAACTCGCTGGGCTTTTGCTCCTTCTCGCCATTCTCGACAGCCTTCTCGTTCTCCTTCTCAAACTTCTTGCGAATTTTCTCCTTCTCTTGCTCAATAAGAAATTTCTGATGCTCCAGAATCCAACTCTTGTCGTCAATCTCGGGGTCCGGTTTAAAGAAAGCAGCTCTTTTCTTCTTCAACTCGGGCTTGAGAAAGAGAATTTGTCTCTTTAAGCGCAGCTTCTGGTAACGTAGAGCTTTGATCTAGATAACGAATCAGCCAAGATCAGGACAAGGATACCGATAACTTCACTGATATCAAACATACCTTCTCTTCTGCTTTTAGCATCATGGTCTCGTGGCTTGCGCTAACAGTACGTTGATGATTGCAAAGAATAGCGACTGCCTTATTAGCCTCGTTATAAGCGGCATATTTATCATGAATAGAGCCCTCGTTGGGAATTTTTGCCAACTGTTGTTGCATTGTCCAGGAGGCGTTGTAAGTACGAAAAACCTTAGCTGAGAGTCCTGGCATGTAATTCTGAAGGTGTTTATTCAATTGACTCGTCTACCAGACTGTTAGCATTGAATTGAATAAAGATGTGAGAAACGTGTGGGCGACTTACATCCAATCTGTCAAAAATCATATCACCAGTGGTCTTAGGCGCCTTTTTGAAGATCCTCATGTTTTTAAATACCTGAGGAATAACAGGAACTTCCTGGTAAAACCTGATGGAATCCTTACCCAAGAAATCGAAAATTACCAAGTCGGGTGCTTTCAAAGTGACATGCTCAAATCGGAGTGAACAACAGCCAACAGTATCAGCTTCATCTTCGCCCTTCTCATTACCAGCTCTGAGAGCAAGTCTGTCAATAAGATACATCGCAGTAGCACGCTGGCGATCGGCCATGAGTTCGGACTTGAGATCACGGCCATAGTCGGCACGGATCCGATCAATGTGTTTCTGTTTATATTCTCGTTAATATTTCTAGTGAAGAATGTGATTAACCTCTTTTCAAATATATGAACCGTACCTTAAGTTCTCTCGCCTTCTCAAATTTCTTGAAGTCGCTCATTCCCTTCAAGCTACTTGTGGCTGCCAACATAACGTATTTAATGTTGCCGTTTATGTTCTCTTTCCATGTAGCCAACCAGGTGACAGTATTGTCATGGATGACATCGGCCCACTTGTGACCTGGGGGTGGTGGGGGTACGGGTACTCCCTTGCCAATATTGATTGTTACTTGTTCTGGTTGAACCCTCTGTTTGACCATACCGGTTTTTGGGTGCTCTCCACGACCACGAAACAGCCCAGGGGGTTCAATGCGAAAATTGCCGACCTTTTCTTTCCGGCCATCGAGCAAACAGTGCAAGTACTTTTCCTCGGCTTTGTCTTTCTCTGCTTTGATCGCTTTTTTCTCCGCCGAGCTTAAATTCTTTTTCGCCTCCGCTTCAGCAACGAAATAATTATGCATATCAGTAAAGTCGCATTTTGCAAATTCCTTGATAAGGACCTTCTGTGAAAAGTGTCAGTAAAAATTATTACCACAAAAGAACACAACAAACCTTGCCGGTGGTGTCCTTGGCTCCCCCCGATTCCTTCAAAATTCTCTGGAAATCTTTAAAAAAATTTGCAGTAAATGTAGGATTTGTAGCATGAGTAGAATTTAACATGTGTCCGAAAAATCCAACAACCTCCTCTGCGGCAAGTGGCAAAGTAACGGGAACTCCATCATACTTCAACTTGACATTCTTTGGCAATGGCTCATACGCTGGTGGAAAAAGAACTCCATTATGCTCCAAAGTAGTCCATTTTTGAGTCCCATCCGTTTCTGCTTGGTTTTCCCACCATTTATACTCTTCGTCCTCGGCAGTCTCAGCGCTAGCAGGCGTATCCTCCTTGGCAGCTTTTGCCTTTCCTTTAACCACCACCTTTTTGTTATCGACCGCTTTCCCCTTGGCAGTTGCTGCGTTCTTGGAAACAGCTTTGGCTTTCTTCGCCAAAGGAACATCATCATCCGAAGACTCTTGCTTGACGCCATTCGTCTTCTTTACAACTGGTTTCCTCTTGGCCTTCAACGGAACATCGCTATCACTTTCGTTCTTAACTGACTTCCGCTTTATCCCGTTTGCTTTGATAGCAGCCTTCTTATCCTCCGCTCTCATCTCCTTTGCAGTTGCTGCAGCTTTGTTTTCAATGTTCCTTTTTTCCTTAGCAAGCTTCATCGTGGCCAGAGGGGTGTCTGAATCCGACGATTCTTCTTTGGCAGCAGCAGGCTTCTTGTTGGCGGCCTTTGATGTTGAATTCGTGCGGGCTTTTGATGCTGCTGCCCTCTTAGCTAAGGGTACATCATCATCAGATGACTCAACTATCGTACTTGCTTTGACGCCGTTACTTGTTCTACGGCGTTTTGTCTAATCGAGGGAAGTTAGTAACATTTAACTGGATTATACAATAAGTGTAGTGGCTCATGACTCCGCGAAGGGTTCGTGGGCGCTGGCGGACAGGGATAAACTCACCAGTGGAGCATCGCTATCATCACTGCTTTCCTCCTTAATTGCTGGTTTTCTCCCCTTCCTTTTCGCCCTCCCATTGTCTAACTCCTCTCGAACAGCAACATTCACAATTGGCACACCAGCCCGGTCTCCCATGGGATAATCGACAGCCATCGCATCAAAATCCTTGTCAGCTTTTTTGTCTACAGATTTTGGGATTCTGTCCGGTAGAATAGGCCCTTTCCCGTTGGTCGATGCAGAGGTCGCGGAGGATGTGCCTAGGAAAGCAGTAGTCAAGTGTTAACGGGAAACACGATTGAAAATGAAAATGATAGAAATTCATAAGAGTCTGTTGCTCTGGGGAACAAATGTGTTTCGAAGAGGAGCAGAAAAAGTAAGAAACGGCATTCCAGAAGTCCCGTCGTACAAGAATTCGCTGGCAAAATAGAGAATTAACAAAGAAGGGTGGGAATTACCGTTAGTGCGACGGCCGTTCAGCATGGCGAGTGGAACGTCATCTTCTGACGAAGACATGTCGAAGGACGTGAGTGAAGATCTAAGTGATCTAGAGGCGCGTATGAAATACGCGAAAGTTGGTGTACAGGATGTGGTAAAGGGCTTCGACGGCAGACAGGAAGTGCCCTTTAAAGCCCGTCCAGGGGTGGGGCGTGAGTTCAATACAATGTATGACAAGCAGGTATTGATGTTTCGTGCGGGAAAAATACGATGGAATTGGAGTTTGCAAAGGTCAAGAAGAGGGTGCAGCTTTTTAGCGGGGGTGTGGCGAGAGGAAGAAAGGGTGGAGAGGGAGGGTGGAGGCTGGGGATGACGGGTTGATCTGTTAAGCACCAAAGGCTAGAGAGAACTGAGCGGCGTGGTGAGTGTGTGTTAGTGCGAGTGTTGTGAAGGACTCGCAGAGAGTGACGGCAGTGTAGGTAATGGCAGTAGCAGCAGCAAGCAGCGGTAGCTACAGAAAGGCAGATGGAGAAGAGGGAGTGACGCGCGAGAAAGTGCAGAGGTCAACAGCAAGCAAGGAGGGCGGTGGGATTTTGCAGCCTGACAGAGTAAATGCCGACACGCTGGACGCTGGGACTGTTCTGGATGCTGGAACGCAACAAGTAAAGCACGGTGCAAGGGCGGGTATGTAGGCTGAGGTGTGGGCGAACCGAAGGCTGACGAAAGTGGTGAAAGGGAAGTAAGTGTGTCGGTAAAAAGTCAGAGAGCGAGGAGGCGAGACGAACAGCGAAAGTTAGAAGAAGAAGGATCGTGCTGGGCTGTCAATCGAGTGCGAGAAAAAGAAGAACACCAGAAGTCGAAAACCGCTAAAGCCGGGTGAGTAAGTGTTCAAAAAATATCATTGGCTAAAGCGTGATCTTCCTGGCTGCTGACTTAATTTTTACTCTAGTTGAAGAAAAAAAGGCCTTGGTAACCACCATACCTAGCCCCGATTCCTTGGTGTGCCGCCTGCTGCTGGTTCCAGATCCCCACGTTAGGAAAAGGAAATCCGCCCACGCTCCATCCATCATTCCGAGAGAGTATTCATCGCTCTGCAGTGAACCACCACAACCACCCCCCTCTCCACTCTCCCCCCTCAACCCCCTCCATAACCCTGACCCTCACATTCAATTTCTGTATATCCATTTTTTTCGTTCAAGATGTTTTCTCGAGCAGCCAGACCTGTTCTCTTGAAGGCAGCGGCCACTTCTACTAGGTAAAGGATTTCAATTGATATCCCCCCCCCACTTCCTCGGCTGTTTCATCACTACCCATCATCATCACCACCCATCATCATCACCATCACCATCGCTAACATCTCGCCTCGCATCGTCGTCCCGTTCGTAGGCCAGCCCTGAGCAACAACTATGCCACCCTTCGTGAAATCGAGGGTCGTCTCAAGTCCATCAAAAACATCGAGAAGATTACAAAGACCATGAAGATTGTCGCCTCCACAAAACTTGCCCGTGCTCAGCGTGCCATGGGTGACTCTCGTATCTACGGTGAGACCTCCAACAAGGTCTTCAGCAATGCCGAGACAAAGCCCTTGGAGGGCGGAAAGAACCTCATCATCGTTTGCTCTTCCGACAAGGGCCTATGCGGTGGTATCCATTCCGGTCTCACCAAGGCTGTTCGCAGAAAGCTCATCGAAAACCCCGATACCGACCTCGTCGTTCTCGGAGAAAAATCTAAGGCGCAATTGGGTAGATCTTCGGCCAAGAACATTGTTATGAGTTTCGCGAACGTCGGCAAGGATATCCCGAGTTTCGTCGAGGCCCAGACAATTGCCGACCAGATCTTCCAGCTTGGAAAGACTTATGACAACATCGAGGTTCTTTACAACTCGTTCAAGTCTGCTATCTCTTACGAGCCCAGCACCATCGAAGCTTACTCTGAGGAAGCCATCATGGCCTCTGGTGAGTCTTTATTCCCTTATTCCCCGGACTGTCATCTCCCATTCAATGATGAAGAATTTTCGGATGTAAAAATACTATGTTATCCGAGAGCGCAAAACTATGTGGATATTTTCCGTTGCCTTCCTTCTGAGATTTACCCTTCCGGCTTTACCCGGTCCGGATTTTTATGCATTTTCAATGTTCGTCGTTGATTCGTCTGCTTACGTCATCAATAGCCAACATTACCTCTTTCGAGATTGAGGACGAGCAGCTCAGCAACCTCCGCGAGTTTGCCTTGGCCAACACACTTTACTGGGTAAGCCCTATCCTCTCGCGCCTATCGTTCACCCTGACCTTTCCATCAACATGACCTCTAACGGAACATGAAAACAACATAGGCCCTTGCCGAAGGCCACGCTTGCGAGAACTCCGCTCGTCGCAATGCCATGGACAATGCATCCAAGAACGCTGGTGACATGATCAACAGATTCCAGATTCTCTTCAACCGTACCCGACAGGCTGTCATTACGGGAGAGTTGGTCGAGATTATTACTGGTGCTGCCGCTTCCGCAGAATAAGCTCACTAGCGGTCTTATCTTTCTTATTAACACCCTTTGTGCATATATGTGTGGAATTACAAGAAGAAAAATGTGACGTGGTTGAATGCCTGTGGTACCTGCATGTAGTAAATTTACAGAGCATACCTATTATGTGTGGTTTGGTTCATGAGATGCGGAATTTAAAAAAAAAATAGAAATGTCTTTTTGTTGGAAATTATTGACGCGGAGGATGTGGAGGGCGTGGAGATGGTATTGAAACCTCGATACAAAGAACTGTTCATATGCAACCCACATCGCATAAGGCAGGGCCAGTCGAGAAGAATGTCAATGGGTCAGTTTTAAGCTTTCTGGATCAAATCACAGCCAACCTTGTTAATGCTGTTTGTTTGCCGAAGTTTATTTCAAAACAGGAACAACGAAACCTTTCTTTTGAGTAAATAACGTGACTTTTCCATTGTCTTTGTGCCGTGGCACGTGTTAAGGTACCCATCTCAATCGCGTACCAGCAACTCACGTGTTGTCGCGTTAAGTGCACACTACTGGTCGATCGATCGGATATACATACATGTAGGTACATGTAGCATTTAAGTCTAAACGGCAACGGTGTCAGCCGTCAGATATGAGGGCGGCAGACCCAATAATTCAAATGCTCCTCAGCATGGAGCTAGCTAGAGTCTCGCGGGTTGTTGCATTTCTATACCATAATAACTGAAGGTACATGTACCAAAATACATGTATGAAGTAAGGGGGTGTTATTTTTTGTTTTCATATCAACATATGTATTCTACCGGTCTACTCTAATGACATGTATGTACTCCCACCCCTTCACCGTCTTTAAGCGACTATGACATTAACGCACCCCTCTTTGTTACTCCCCTTCCTTTCTACCGATATTTCAATAACAGCCCCCCAAATCCCATCTCAACCACATCCGGGCCTGCCCCTACTCTCTTCTCAATCTGAGCCTTACTCTAGATTAAGATGAAACTGTTTCACACAACGAACATCTAAGGCGGACCAGAAAGTTAGCAACAGCAGAGAGGTACTTGGTGCATTGACGTCCTCGGGCGGGAATTAGTATTTTGACACCCAATCATTGCCGTTGCGGGAAAAGAATAAGACCGAAAGCCTGTCCGCCGAGACCACGTGGCGAGTGATTATCTATGAAGAAGGCTCTCCAGGTACCGGTACCGGTATCAACGCAATAAAATTTGATGACGTCTCCACGTCTGATGAATCCACACCATCGTGGGCGTCAAGATGCTGACGATGTCAAAGCGTCAACATCATCATCCACCTAATTCTTCCATCAGTTGGCCAACTCATAAAATCCCTTTAACCGCGTTGTTCGACGTAATTATCATCATGACTACCCCAGCATCAGCAAAGGGATAGAACACTTGAGAATTTTTGACCGATCACTTAATCCTCTTCAGCTACGATGGGCCAATTGTGGGAGGCTGTGCTAAAGCCACTCCTCGTCTAGGTTCGTCGCTGTTTCTTCTGCTCACAATGAGCAGAGAGCTGCAATATGGGCGCGTGTGTACTAGCCAACTAGTAGAGCATCTACCAGGTCAGCAAAGTCTCCGGGGTGTTCTAAAACGCCACAACATATGGTTGTTGTTGTTGTACACGTGCAATGCATAACTGCCATCGAATCAAATCACCTCTCTTGATCTACTAAAAGGATGCAGAAACACGTATCCGTTTCATCCAGTATGACGGCAGCCTATCGCTTTTGTGACGTCACTTGGTTGGAAGTTACAATTTCTAACCCAGAATTATTGATAAAATTTAGTGCCTTCTCAATATGCGGTAGATCAATATTGGAAATGTGGAATTGGTCATTTCCAGTGCCAAGAGACTTCCCGCCAATCAGATTAGACGTTTGCAATAGAGGCGAAATGGCAAGAGAAAATGATTTTCGACCGGATGTTTGCTGTCTTATCTACAGTAACTCTCCCCTATTTCATCTTGCTGGTTATATAATGTTTCAAGGAATCGATGAGCCATCTATCTCACTGGAATTGAGACCTGGCTCCGAATATTAATTTAAACCTTGTGTTGAAATAGTTCTTAGTTATAGGTTGATCTGAGATTACCTCACGCTCTTATAGACCGTCTTATGAGACCCTTCAGATCCCAATAGATTTATCGGAGATTGGAGGTTGGCTTGTCTGACTGTATTAATTAAGCCAAGCCAAGCCAAGCCTGTTATAGCATATTTTCGAGTGATAATTCGTGCATATAATTCAAGTTCATATTTTTAAAATTGGGTTTCTAGCACTTATTATAAGCGTAGCCCCAGGCTTCATACCTCATAAATTGTATACTAACTTATGATCAGATAATGTGCTTGACGATGAGGCTGGTGATAGCTTCCCATATCCACCCCTTAAGCTGGTCACTAAAGTATACGATCACGATCGATCACTACGAATTGTGACGGAGAACACAAAAAACTGGAAGGATTGGGTACAAGTTTGGGTCAGCTTGTAACTATCTCTATCAGCAGTCTATAAGCACCTAGCTAGCTAACGTGAGACCAAAGTCTGTGTTGAGCTCTAGTTTAATAATTACAGAACTGATTGCTGTAACATCGACTCGCATTTACCCCCGCAGTATTCCATCTCTCCTTCTTCTTCACCGATATAACGATTTATATTCCAAATAATGCATATAAGACAGTACTTTGTAGCGGATAGGCATGAATTTGGGGGACTCATCCATAGCTCCGAGCACACAAAGGCTAACTTAAGGAAATAGCAACTAGTTGGAATCTAACACCCTCTCACCGCGTTCTGCCAACAGCCGCATGTGATATGGCCCCCTTGGTTCTCTCCTTTCACAACTTAAATCATCTCATAGTCTTTACTATTATGTTACTACAGTCGTTCACGGGGTGAGGACGAACACTGGGTGAAGACGAACTAGGGTTCTTAATATGGCAAGAAACAGCCAAGCTGCCAAAGCGATCTTTCACATCGTTTACTATTTGTCCAAAAATCCCTGTTCGTCTACACCTAGTGTTCGTCCTCACCCTGTGAACGACTGTACGCTTATAAGAGCACAAGAATTTGCTAAGCTATCCGACTATATAAGCTCTTTGACCGGCCCGGCCCCCCCGAACACAGTCGTTTCTAAGCAAATATATGGCGAAACTTGTCCAATTGAATTCGAACGGCGAAATAAAATGTACTGGCTTTGTATTTTGACCGGTGTTAAAGTGCTCTTCGACATTGGCTAATTTTGCCATTTATTGTAGAGGCCGGAGTAGAGAGGATATAAATTGAACAGCGTGAAATTGGACATCTGTCGCTTAACCAACCCAAAGATCAAATGCATAGGAAGCCCTGTGAACTCGACCAAACAAATAATTCAGAAAAGAAGTCCAGACAGTCAATAGTACCAAATCAACCAAAGGTAATTACCAAATCAACAAAAAGCAATTACCAGCATCAAAAGTAATTTCCAGTATCAATATGCAATATCAATAGTGCGGATCACTGGATCACTGGATCACTTAGAATCAGCTACAGAAACCAGCAGAAACAATAATTGAAAAGGAAACATCTCAAAAAGAAATTCTCTAACTTAGCGAATCAAAACCTTTAAAATACGCATTAAATGTTCAGTATATCTATACTTATTAGATAAGTTAATTGTGCACTCTAGTTAGAGTTTGTATATGGGTTCTGGAATTCTTTTTGAGTATGTATATATCATATATAAATGTGCATGAGATACTTATATCGAATTTTACTAGTTCTTGTCAATATTGGGCTTTGCTATCTGCGTGTTTCGATGTTTTGTTGTGTTCAATGGGATTTCGGGGATGCCTGAGCATGCTTAGACAGCATAACGCGCACCAACATGTAACCTGCGCAACCCAAAACTTAGCAAACACACATGGGTTGGCACACCAATTGTATGTAGGTACAACAACCCTAGGCGAAATTGTCCAAACGTGTGCGTTTTAAATATGAACTCGAATTAAATATCAGATGTATTCTATATGTGTGGTACTCGATTTGTATTGCTAGGCCTTGGGTTCGGGCCAGAAGGCGGACAAAACGTTCACGGCGGCCAGTAGTATTTCACTACGATCCCTGTACATGCCGTAACCAGCCAGAACCACGACGTCAAAACAAACCCCATCACCACACTGACGCACTCCGCTGGACCGCCCCCCCGTTCATCCCTTCCTTCGAGACCGTTCCACCGACACCATCTCCTTCATCTCTTGGTGGTGTCACTTGAATCTTGCTCCCCACACCCTCACGTCCCGAACGAACTCCTACACTCACACTCACACACGCGGTTAGAACGCGTCTTCCATCACCAGCACCACCGCCCCTCTCTCGACCATTCTTCTACCCCCCCATCAATCAAACACCAGGGCCTTTGAACCCATTCCTCCAATGGCTGGAAAACGCAAACGCACCTCCTCCGATAACGCTGCGAGTGCTGCCGACAACACCGAAATGGAAGAGGCTCCGGTAGCGGTACTCTCAGAGTGCCCATTCAAGATTGAATACAAGTCTCCCGCGATCAAGAAGGCGATAGTCAAAAAGGCCAAGCAAGCTGCCGCAAAGCGCCAGAAGTCCTCTGTTACATCTGGGGAAGCGCCGCCAAAACAGGAACTAGATCAGACGGTACCCGAGGATATGCCTACAACTGTTTTCACCATCAATCCAAAGAAACAATGGGATACTTTGAAGAAGTATCGACATTTCGTTGGTGGGTTGAGCAATTCCCTTCATTCAAGAACCAATGACTTTTTTTCTTCCTTCTTTACTTTTTTTTGCCTGTCGCTCACTCTTCAGTTCTGGGTAGTGGTGATTGATGACTGACTGTAGAAAATAGTGGGAACCGAGAGCTTTGCGCTCCAGGAATATATTTTCGTCAATCACGATAACATTCCACATGGAATTGACATCACAAATATGGACGATCATAAATTCTGGGTAGCCCGGGTCCTTGAGATTCGAGCCATCGACGAGGCACATGTTTATCTGCGTGTGTATTGGCTGTACTGGCCCGAGGAGCTTCCAGGTGGCAGAGCGCCATATCATGGGAAGAAGGAACTAATTGCTAGTAACCATATGGAGATCATCGATGCGATGACGGTTTCTGGAAGGGCGAATGTCAAGCATTGGCTAGAGTTGGATGACGAAGAGGACTTGCCAGATCTATTCTGGAGACAGAAGTTCGACTTTCCGTCAGGAACTTTAATGGTAAGATATTATTCCCTGGTTTTTCGAGGAGTGGTCGAGTCGTATTGTAGAGTTTGTACCCTAGCGAAAATCGCAAGTAGAAAAACAGCTTGTAAATTTTGTCTCATGAACAAAAAGGACACAAGCAAGGTTTGAATTTTAGTCTGACTATATAGAGTATGGGTGTGCGTTCGCAGATACCTATTTTCCTTGAGTAATAACCCCCGGTGTATAGTTGCTAACATCCAACCCAGGAGGTCCGCGAACATTGCAGGTGCCATGGCTACTATAACCCCGACAAGATGATGCTTGGGTGTACACATTGCAAGAACTGGCTGCATGAGGAGTGCATAGTTAGCTCTGTGCAGGAATACATCAACGAGGCCCTTATCGCCGGCCAGGACCCCATGTCGCCCACAGTGGCGCTCACCTCTGCTCCTGAGCCTATGGCCAATGACGAGGATACAATTGTCACTACACAAGAAGCGACATTGAAAAAGGGTCGTGGCCGTAAGTCGCTTTTGGGGGCAGCTGTTTCCCCCGCCCCAGCGACGCCAATAACCCCAGCGAATGGGAAAAATGGGGGCAAGGGAAAGGGAGGCAAGACGGCAACCCCGGCGAAACAATTGAAAGAGGTCGAGGAGAAATTTGAAGTCACGGTGCGCTCAGATAGCGGGAGTAACCCGATGGTTATCGTAAAGGACCTTAGGGGTGGAGCGACTGGTGCTACACGGGAGGTGAGCGTAGTGTGCTTGTTGTGTCATAAAGTTGTAAGTTAGTTAGTGTACTGTTACGTTGCAAGTGGAGTGAAGGGAGTTTTCTGTCAAAAATTGCTTTTTGTTTTTTGTTGTTTTTTGTTGTTTTTTCTTAAGCTATCCCTTTTAGTGAGCTTGAGATTTATGTTTGTTCTGTCTTTCTGCCTGACGATCAATTGATATTGTTGTCAGCCCGGTATATAATTACTGCTACTGCAAGTTATTGCTACTTACATGTAATTTTTGAATACCTGCGCATATATGCGTCAGCTGCAGATATTCCAGATTATATGCGGGCACAATGTATATTCCAGGACAGCTAGGGTAGCTAAATGTAGGTACCCCACCATTCGATTGACTTTCAGCGGCTACACAGCTGTGCACGGCGGCTACACAAGGTATATAATCCGAGTACCTACAATACTTCTACGAACACCGCACCTCTACAGCACCCTCACGTTTTCAACCACTCTACGCGTAACAAACAATGGATCCAGACAGCACCAACGTGACTGATGATCCCAAATTCCAGTGTGGCTTTCTGTGTGGCTACTTGCTTGGGACAGGCCAGCTTGACGCGAATACTATCCGCGATCTGCCTCAGCTTTCCCACACGTTCACACACCCCGCCCGCCCCGCCCGTCCATACCAAATCCCAGGAGAGCTTATAGACCAAGACCTCGAAGTCCGTCCCACGCACCTCCGAGCCCGCCCATACCAAGTCCCCGCAAATCTCATACACCAAGACTTCGCAGGCCGTCTCGCAATTAGGGCCGAGTCTGGCACCAATTCTAGTTCCACCACTCGGACCGGTTCGAAGCGTGGTTCCCACCACTTGGATGCCGCTCGCGAAGCAAAACGGCGCCGCTTTAAGAAAAGATTCAATTACAGGTATGCAGACTACAGCCGCTTTTGGAGCAACGACGAATCAATTTGATATCAGTCTGAGTGTCACTCTGCTCGACTACCAACAGTCCCTGCTGTCGTTCAACCAGTTTCGTCATTGTTCCAAAAGTGACTACACACATGCGAGTCACGTGTTTCATCTATATCAGTTGACTAATTGGTTTTTATCAGTTCTTCACCTTCACCTTCACCTACTAACGCCTCCGCGGAGATATCTGATACTACTGCCTCTGCGAAGAGACCTACTACTGCCTCTGCGAAGAGACCTACTACTGCCTCTGCGAAGAGGCCTACTACTGCCTCTGCGAGGAGACCCACTACTGCCTCAGCGAAGATACCTGCTACCACCGCCTCTGCGAAGATACCTGCTACTACTGCCTCTTCGAAGAGACCTACTACTACCGCCTCTACGAAGGTACCTAAACACGAACCAAAACACGAATCTAAACAGGAACCAAAACACGAACCAAAACGCGAACCTAAACAAGAACCTATTGATCTCTCATATCCACCCGCCCCACGTCCACCCACCAACCGTATAGTCACCGGCATCGTCTACCCAACATCACCCGAGACGGCATCCGAGCGATGGGCCAGGGCCGCGATGGAAACCGGGTACGGCGAAGCTGTCACCAAGGGGATGTTTCTCAACGGCGAGATCAAAGTGGAAGGCCGCCGGGCCTACACTATCAACAGGGCCTACCCCTGCTCGAGGTGCATTAGAACCGGCGCTGGTAAATGCGTGGTTCCAGATCCGGAATGGGAGACGTTCTTGAGTGGGTATACGTGCCAGACGTGTACGAGGGCGGGTCAGAGTTGCTCGTCCTGTCGTGACTACGAGTAGTAGTCTTGCTTTTCCTTGTGGGTTAATGGGTGTCAAGGGGGTTTTTTTTTTGGGGGGGGGGGGGGGGTTGTGCCGGTATGGGTTGTCTTTTTCGAGTCTCGTTTTATGTCTTTTTCGAGTCTCGTTTTATGTCTTTTTCGAGTCACGTTTTATATCGTTTACGGTAAATCAACAAATTATCTATCTATCTATCTAGACTCCTTCACGGGGGTATGTCAACACGGGGGTGTGGTCAATTCCAAGATTTTGAATAGGAACCAAAAGAAGTATTCGATGGGCTCCCTGCGTATCATATATCACTCTGGAGTATATTTAAAAATTGACCATACCCCCGTACTGACCGTACCCCAGTGAAGGAGTCTATGTCTTTTACGGTATCAGGAATTATGGTGTGTAGACCGGTTCCCCCAGCAGCGAGTCCTAGAGGTGTTTGGCTGTGTGGTGTGGGTTGAGACCCTTCGCCACACAGCCAAACTCGCGAAAGAAAAAGGGGGGGGGGGGGGGGGGGGGGCGCCCGCTGGTGGGGGAACCGGTCTATGTGTCGAACCAAAAAAAATTGTCAATTTATTTCATCATCTCTCACTCGGATTACTAGTCATCGCCTCTCACTCGCTGGTTTCTTGGCAAATCGAGCACCCCTGAACAGCGCGAGTGATGGCTTGTGATTAAGGTGCTTGACTCCTGTAGCCCATTGCAGCTGGTTGGTCGTAGTAATTCGGGGCTTACTGCTGGCTGCGTACTGTCGCTACTAGTTGACTTGTGGTGGTGTTGTATCCCTTCAACTACTTCACATCGTATAGGTGGTCGCTTTTAAATTTATAGTGTGGTCCACGAGGCTGCTCGAACTGGCTCGATCGTGGCAGGTAGTTACTAGATTTAGATCTGTCAGAATTCTTGTTGTAATACTGGTATGCGGGTATATGGAATACTTCCAATGTAATGTACACGTTACTATCGGGAATATAATATCAACCATAGTGAATATATGTCGCCAATTCCATGATTACCTAAACGTGCCTCGAGTAGTTCGAGGCGAGCAATTAAGAGGGTACTACTTTTGCCTCGAGCATGCTCGCCTCGCCAACCTCCCCCATGCCTTGAGCTCCCTCGAGCGCCAGTGCCTCGTGGAACACACCAACTCGAAACCAGCCCCCCCCAGAAAGACGCGGCTTGTCGTGAAGATTCGACGGGAAAACATGCCAGAACCAAGTTAAGAACTCCACGAGTTTGATTGCCCGTATCACTCATTATACGGCATGTGCGTGACGGTGGTTGGTACTCAGGGGCCTAGTCCTACGTGAACGAACCCCCGTGCCTTATAGCCGTCAATCCGCACTACCCATGTTCAAGAGTGTGAAACCGCAGCGCTGTACAGTAGATTCTCGTTATAGTGACACTCGATCTCGGGATAGAGATACTATCGTAGTAAGCATAGCAATTAAATTAATAGTCCCAAATTCTGTTTTGCCTACCCCTCTTCTTCTTATCCCTTATGTCCGTATACGGTAGGTATGGTATTATGAAGTCTATGGCCGGCAGGAGATGTTTGGTATCTCTTGTCGCGATTTGCAGTTTTGATAGCCATCGGATCCCCGCGAGAGTATCTAGCTATAGCCTTGGAAGTTCAACACATCTTACCTACTATATGCGGTCAGCGATCCCTATTTGCGGCGGGTCTGATCGTGGCAGTCTAGGGGATCCCTTGAATTCGTTCGTTCCTGGTTTTCGCAATAGAGGGTCTAGAGAAAGCGTGGGGATAAGCAGCGTAAAACTAACTGTGATTAGATCTGTAACGCTGCCAAAAGAGAACAAATCGTTCTAAAGCTAGTTATAGGAAGGTCGGCCGGGGAATGGGTGGCGGGCGTGACATTGGACACCAAAGAGGTTCGAATTCGCGGGGTGATTATGGGGGTTAGGTGAATTGCAACGGGGGCTGCCTAAATAGGTTAATTTCTACTCTGTTGAAAAATGAACGAAGGCGTAGGGCATCTGTCTGCGTTTATCCTTATAAGAGATACCCTTATAGGGAGAGTCGACTGTATACAAATTGGCCCGGTCTTTTGGGTCAGCAAGGGCCCGAAACAGCTTGTCATGAGTGAGGTTGGGCGGTGAACTATTTATCCTAACCCCTCCTTGGCCCTCCGAGTCGAGTATCGGACAGATGTTCAGCCACTCTGTCATATAGTAGAACTAGACCACGGTGTCACACTAGGGCCGGACCTACATGTATCTAACATGTAGCTAGCTAGACTACCATACTTCTAATCCACCATCCTCGCTTATGTTTATCTCTTCAGTCTTCATATATGCGTAGTGACCTGAGAATTCGAACAGAACACCACACATGCACATCGTGTCACTCACTAAGCTCCTTGACGGTAACGGTACCCAGAAGCCCCTACCCTAGTAATTCGAATATACGGCTGGTCGCACGAGGCGTTGGAATCCCCATATTTGGCTATTTGTCTTGAATATGCTCTCTAATCTTCCCTCATACTGGCTTGAAAAGGCGGCCGTCTATTAGTGCCTACCTGAACCTCATGCCAGCTATGGACTATGATAGCCAATGTCCCAACTGGTTAGCCGCCGCCCCTCCGAGTGATAGCTGAGGTGATGACGTAATATCATTGACGCGGTACGATTATTCTGCCTTGTAACGATTTTTTTTTTTTTTTTTCACAACGCAATCTCTGTACACGCACTCTATTTCTGGACCGTTATTAATACCATAGTAAATTGTGTACTTGGCGCGTTTTTAATTCTGTAATAGAACTAGGGCGGAGCCCCTTACGATCCCCTTACCAACAAGAAGGTCCGGCCAGCCGTCCTGATCGGGACACAATATTGCGTGAGTATTTGAGTACGACGCGGGTATAAGGCCGAACGAACGGCCTTTTGCCCAAAACGGATGATGGCCATGGTCTTTCATGATCACGGTTTGTCACTCGCGCCAAGAGTACATGTGTCACTTGTGATTGGCCTAGTCATCCCTCTGTTACCTAGTGGAAGAGCAGCGCTGATGTATCTACGATTCGAGTGACGATTATGAATTCCGAAGACCTCGCACTTACCTCTATCCCATAGACCGTCAGGCCGAATTCAAATAAGTGGAACCTAACGCAAAGTGGAAATCGTGATCTGTTAAACGCGCATCTTCGTGTTACAACGTATAATTCATCACACACAAACTCCGTGATGGTTTCTGTCGTTGTTGCTCCTGCAGGCGTGCCCTATCAACTGCGTTCCATTTATTTCAATTCGGCCCGAGTGTTTATGGATAGCTGTTATCTTATCCATCTGGTTCAGACGTAGGCGCTGACGACCCCTGTGGCTGAGAGTGGCTCCACACGCGAGTGACACACCATGACGTGACCCGCTGCCAAGCACTCCACATGCAGGTCCCCTGTCCGTCACAACCCACACACCCGCCCACACACCCACACCCACACACACCCACCCCTGACGCTCACCAATTATTGCCCACCAGCGCATTTCCTACTAACCGATCATTGACACCCCCCCGGCCAGTCCGAACAGTGCGCCCACCAGCCACGCCCGCCACGCCCGCCACACGCCCCAGCCAGCCAAGAAAGCAGCACTCGGATCGACGGCTGACTGACCCCTGCAGGGCACGCGAGACAACCTTAACTCCACCTCACCTCACCTCACCTCACCTCACCTCACCTCACACACAACACACCGCGAAGCTGTTCCCCCACCACAAACACACCACCACAGCACGAAACGATGTCGTCCAAGTACGCAGCACTCCCAGACCTTGTGAGCAGTCCTGTCTCTGCAAATTGACCAAACCAGACCAGCTGCTGACCAGGAAAAAAAAAAAAAAAACAGGACTCCTCACAGGACATCTACGAGACCCCCGACCTCACCGACGACGTCTCAACCCTCCCCGTTTGTGCCCCCCCGCCCTAAAGAAGCCCCCCCGCCCTAAAGAAGCCCCCCCGCCCTAAAGAAGCCCCCCCCCCCCCCCCCCCCCCCAAAACCACAGCTAACAGCGAGCCCAGACCACCACCAGCATCCCCGACGACTCCTCCCACGAAAACGACTCCGTCGACGGCAGCGGCCTCGTCACCGAGCACCTGCACCCCACGTCCGCCCGCGGCCGCTTCAAGCACTCCGAGATCGACGCGCGCGGCGTCGACTTCTCCGACCGCATCAGCGGCAAGCGGCGGTCGTACCGGGCGTCGAGCCGGCGGCGGCGGCGCCGCGGTGGTGCTGGTGGCGGCGGCGGCGGTGGCGGATACGAGGATGAGGCTGGCGACGAGGAGGGGTATGACAGCGAGGAGCTGTACGGCGAGGAGACGCTCGCCATGAGGGTTGCCAGGCTGCGGCGGGAGATTGAGGAGGTGCGGGCTGAGGCTGCTGCGAGCGGGGGTGAGAGCGGGGGTGATGAGGGGGAGGAGGGGGAGGAGGAGGGGGGGGGGAGGATGGAGGTGAAGGCGGGGATTGTGGAGCTGAGTGATGCGCTGGAAAGTCTTCAGATACAGAGCCCTGAGGAACGGGGTGCGCAGGCGAAGCTGGCAAAGAAGTTGGTTGGGAGCCTCAGTGTCCCGCCTGAGCCTACCACCACCACCACCACCACCACCACCGAACCCACCGCTGAACCCACCACCACCACCACCACCGACCCCACCCCAGCCCACACAGCCTCCTACACAATCACCTACGCCCCCACCTTCAAGCACACCCACGCCCTCGCCAAAGCCGCCGACTTCGACACGCGCCTCACCGTCCTCGAGAAATGCATCGGCATGCCCACCTCAGCGCTCTCCGACCCCTCCCGCCCCCTCCCCGCATCCTCCATCATCCCCACGCTCGACGAGCTCGCCCGGCAGATGTCGGTGCTGACCTCGTCGTCCACCTCGTCGCTCGACGCGGCCTCGCGCCGCGTCCGCCAGCTCACGCAGGAGGCCGAGAAGCTCGCCGAGGCGCGCAAAGCGGCTAAGGCCGCGGCCGACGCGCGCGCTGCCGAGGACGCTGCGGCGGGTGAGGATGCGGTTGCTGCGGTCGCGGGTGACGGTGTGGGCGCGGGAGTGGGTGGGGGTGGGGGAGGGGGGGGAGGGGAGAGGGACGCAAAGATTAATGCGCTGTATGGCGCGCTGCCGACGATTGAGGGGATGGGGCCGATGCTGCCGGCGGTGCTGGACCGGCTGCGGAGCTTGAGGGCTATTCATGCGGATGCGGGGCGGGCGGTGGAGGCGCTGGCGAGGGTGGAGAGGCGGCAGGAGGAGATGGCGGCGGAGGTGGGGAGGTGGAGGGAGGCGCTGGAGAAGGTGGAGGGGGTGGTGGGGGAGAGTAGGGTGGCTGTGGGCGCGAATATGAAGGAGGTGGAGGGGTGGGTGAGGGAGTTGGAGGCGAGGTGTGGGATTGTGGAGGCGCTGGAGAAAGGGGTGTAGCTAGGTCTCTATGCTTTTTTGTTTGTGCGTTGGTTTGCTTTTGTGGTGGTGTGCGCTTTCTTTCGGCGTGGGAACGGGTAGATTGAGGGTGTAGACGGGGGCATTGTGGGTTTTGCGGTGTCCGTAGCTGGGTAGTTGGGTAGTTAGTAATTTTAGCTTGTTCCTTTCTAATGGTGTTTATGAAGCGTTGGTTGTGAATATTATGTTGTAGCGTTTGGTCATTGATAGCTTGATGGGGAGACTAGGGTTACGGTGCTGTGCTTGTTAGAGAGAGGTTATCCTGTGACCTTGTATATACCTACCAACGTAGACTAGCACGGGACGATGTGAATTTAAATAGAAGAAATATTATTAGGGGACTGTTATGCTCATTTAGATGGACAAATATCTCAAGCTTAAGGGCTGTCTCTTTCGAAGTATAATCACTTGGCGCCAAGGATTGTACTGCACTCGTCTTATTGGCTAACGTGGGAGGGCCGTGTGCATGCCGATGATCTCTACTAACCCCCCCAAAACTAGGCAGTGGCTTTGCCTCTGTGGCGGCGTGCTCATAACAGGATCTGTTAGTAAAGCCACACATAATTTGGCTTTTGTGGGACACCATTCATCGCTCGAGACTTAGTGCTATTCCATAAGTGCTAGAGTTATGCATACAGGAGGTTGGGGGGTGGTCTCATATCAACACCCTAGACGCTTCTTTGCTGCCAATGAGAATTAAAGTTCGCACACCCTCTATCGTGAATTACGCAGGACGATATGCGCCGTATACGTAGATATTCCCCGAAACTTAATTTCACTTATATAAGTGCTACCTCTTCCCGTCTTTTCCACTCTCAACGGTATCCTAAATCCACCTTCTACGTTCACATAAACCTAGCTGCTCTTATAGTAGCATGCCAGTTATAGTACGTTGCCCTCAAATCCTACCCAACTTTATTACCATCTTCCGCAGTCGAGATAATTTCTATCCAATAAGACGTGTGCTTACTTATGTAAATCTAGCATCGATAAGAGTCGCTCTGGCACTTCTATTTTCATCCAACTCGTATATAAATTGTTTAGATTTGCAGTACTAGTGGTGTGTACATTTCTCCCATGCTCCATACCCAGGTGATCTATCCAAAAGGCTGACCTTGAGGGGTAACTAACCATCACTAGTATCATTAGCTACCGGATACCTAAACTACCGCTGCATATATACCTTACTCTCGACGACCAAGAAGTCCATTAGAATCTCTGTGTTAAATCCGGGTCAAAAACACACCAAGACATCGGCACTTGCTCATCGTTTCTCCCCGAAGCCGAAATCCGGCGCGGCCCATTTACCTTCCTCGCCCAGAGTCCTCCCATTGTAAGCTTTTCCCCCAGAAGCCTTCTAATAGAAACACTTGCTAAAAGAAGAAAAACAGGCCCGGCCTCCGTCAATAAAGAAGAAAAAAATTATGCTCCCTACTCAAGTCAGTATGTTTTCTTTCAGGTGCGACTCGATAAGCATCTCCTGTTGCCCCTGGTCCAAAGAAATCAAGACGAAAGAGGCTACATCTGATCCTCGGTCGAAGAGCTCTGGAGAGCATATTGAGGTACAACCCTTGAGGCCAGAGAGTATGGTTTATCCAGCAGTTCAAGCGCCAGAGGAGCCTACTGCAGCGATATCTAACGGTACTGTCGAAATTCGCGCTCTGTAAGTCTTGTCACTGTAAACGCAGATGTTTATAGCTATGTACGTCGGCAAAGTACCTTTTTTCACATTCTTTTGATGATTATTTGGAATGTATGTTGCGGGTGTTTGGGACTATATCCTTTCAAGGGTTTCATTTGTTTATTTAGTCGTATTTCAATAGTTATGATCATATATATATCCAAAAGGTCTCGTACTGATACGGTTAAGGTCATCATGCTTACTCGATCGTGACGATTGCCATAACTGTAAGGTTGCATGCAATTAATGAATTAAACAAAAAAAAAAAAAAAAAAGAAAAACTCGATCGTGACGGATGAAATAATTCGCACCTTTTCTCGTTAAGACCACAATAGACCTATTTAGCAGGTAACATTAATTAACGATTGGCTTTTTAGCTATTATCACTCGCAGCTAGAAAGCAAAAAGTTACCTAACTTATATAAATGGCGCACAGATCAGGCTACGAATTAAGAATTTCTTCTGCCCAAGGCCAAGGGGCATCATCCACAATTAATAAACTATCAATCAATCAATCAAGGGGCATCGCCCAAAGTCAATGAGTCGATTAGAGGAGAGTATCTAGTTATGCACCAATATCAGTGAAATCATATGCGAACGGACGGGAAGTGGTATTTTCGATGAAACTCGATGGCCGTAGAGGCAAGTACAGCTGTCACTTCATGCACCATCATGGCAGCGTATGGATGCTGTGCATTCTTTATCTAAAGAGAGTGGGGTGATACAGAATCATATTGTGGAAATGGCCAATAAGAATATCGAAATAAGCCAGGGATTGATTGCCCTGAAGTTTACTTCAGGGTTAAGCAGGCACAGAGCTCCAGGCATCGCTTCGTCATCATTGTGCTTTGAGCACTCTGAGCCAAAGAGAAAGAGAGCAGCGAAAGTAGGTACGTGATGTGCATGTAGCGTAGTTATCCGTGTTTGATATCGAAATTAACCAACAACGTGCGACCACCACCACCAATAGATTGCCCTGAGTCTGGGGTGAAGCTATAAGTGTGAGAAATTAGGGTTCGAAAGCCGCGCAGCACCTTGAGAGCCCGAGTTCGAGCAATTGCAGAGTACGAGCTGTAATTCTTAAGTTTGCTAGCGCTCACTGATCTACTTTAGGGCGTTGCTAAGCGCAGCGCAGTTCCAGTAGGATTAGGGTTACTCGCTCTTGACTAATCAAAAATGAAATCGTGTATGGCAACGCAACAAAGCCTCACTAATTCATTAGAGTCTTTTAGCTGCGTGAGTTGAACAGAAAGTCGAGCAAGTTGGACGGAAATTCTAGCTGTTTTAGGAAGAGACTTGCAGTCGCTCAACCAACAATATGTGTAGGGCCTTTTGTCGAAGTGCTTGACTTTCTGTCCAACTATTGCAGCTAAAAGACTCTATTGCCGCGCACTGGAGTATAGCCTCCAATTTACGGGACAAATGACAAATCATTCTGGGCCCTCACCAATGTTCCCAGAGCTCCAGGAAGATTTAAAGTTTATTGGTTACGTGGTTACGTCAGTGTCACAAATCTGACTAGAGTGATGGGAAAGGGGACCCTATCGAACGGAGCGGACTGTTAGTTTTTCTTACGACGATTGGCTGCTTTGTACAGTAACAGTAACAGTACCAAGCCTTGGCGATGAGCTAGCGTGTTGTAGCGTGGTTTGTAATACGTGGAGCATATGACGAGTGATTTCTTATGTCCACATTGTGCAGCAGTTGAGACTTTCTCCTTCCACTCCTTTTCATACTTCATTCTAATTTCTTTCCCCCTCTCTAGCAAAACTACAGTCTTTCAAGCCAAGTCCCCACATTTATACACGGTTGTAAGTTTCCCTTGGATTATACCCCAGCTAACTACCACCTCAAATAGCTAGAAGGCTCATGATTTAATTTTTGGCAAGGTCTTCATACACCGTTACTATCTTCTGTCACCGAAACCCTTTCGAGCACACAACTATATTATGATCCCTATTGTAGTAAACTTGATTTCTCTCAAATGGGCTCGATACACATCTCTTGTACATGCTGCCCTTGGTCCAAAGAAATTAAAACCAAAGAGATCGCGCCTCTTCCTAGCCCGCCCAGCGCAGTCGGTGGAGATCTCGTCGCTCTAGAGCATCCGAGGATACCGACAAGGGTCTACCTATGATCTAGTAATATAATTCAAACATCTAAGGGGTCTGTTGTAGCATTCAATGGAGTCTACGGTCGCGTTCGGTAATACGAGCTGCTTCCGCGAGTTCTAAAGCTACATGTAGCAATGGGCAATTGCAGATCAGCTAAACTTTGAAAATGTTGATACAGGTTTGGACAACTATGCACTGTGCTGGAAATACTACGGCTTTTTCATTGTTCCTTCGTCTCTTGGTTTTGACACAATTTGGAAGTATGTTGCGGGCGTAAATCTAGTCTCGCGCCAGACTATAAAGGAGTGTCAGGGTTAGGGTTGTAGATTATACCCTAATTGAGTATTAATAGCTCCACCACCAGGAAAGATAAAATTATTCTGGCTCTATTACATTGTAGAGGAGAAGCAGAAATATCACTTAATAGAGAGAAAAATAATTTAGGGTGTGGTTGGGGAAAGTCATTAGCGGTTGAAGTTGACCCCCGAAATTGGTCAGGTTACAGGTGTCCCCAACCATAACAGTTATTTTCGTTTTCAAAAGAAACGTGGATTATCATCATTTCCCCTTGGCCGCGCACACCCTTGCATGGCCCCCGCGCACGCCCTTACACCCCGCACCCCGCTCCGCACCCCTGCCAGCACCCGCTCACGTGGGGCACACGTTGTGGGGCGTAGCGAATGATTAGTCATAGAAATACGTAAAAAGTGGTGGTGGAGGTAAGAAGGCGCTAGTCCGGACTGGGAACTGTAACTGTAACGTACACTTTAGCCTCTTGTCATAACTACACTAGCAAAAATCGGGGTGATATTACTACTGCAGAGCTATGGCAGCACTCCGGCATTTCAAAGAATGCGGCATTGTTAGTGGAATGCGGTTGTAAAGCGGCATTTGTAAGACTGCTAACCTGTACTGCTTTAAATGCTAACCTGTGCTTTGAATGCCTAGTCAGATACCGCTACCAGCCTACCACACCATCACGATAATCATCAGGATTCGCAGTCATTATTACTATTATCATTATTATTACTATTACCATTACTATTTTACTATTAATTATATCTTCGTCGCTCACTGACTTATCAGACCAGTATAAAATAAGGGCACATAGAATTAAAAAAATATTTTTCAGAAGTATTCCCCAGGTCTTTGCAACCCATCGATGAGGGAGATGAATTCATAGACCTATTGATGAATTGAGTTGTTGTGTTCGAAATTTTGGTGATGATTTAATGTGAAGTTGAGATATTTCAATGGAGATAAACAAAACCCACGTGTACAGTCAGATATTACATGTATCCACAGCCACATGGCATAGAATTTGGGCAGTAATGTAAATGCCGTAGAAATACGGCATTTCTAATAGTATTCTTACAAATGCGGCAGTACTACTGTACCTCCCAAAATAGCGTTGTTTGAGAGTAATCCTCAGGAAGGTGTTGCAGTTACATGATTACTAATGGTGTCTCCGCCGGAAATGGGTGTCCGCCGGGCACGCCTAGATGCCACTTGGCAGATAGGTGGCATCCCGACCACCTATGACCAACGGAGTACCTATTATAAAATAAACCTATACGATAGAACTTAACGAAATCATCTTGACTCTTATACATAAATTACTACACACATTTCACGTAGCAATTTCTGTATTTTCTATCTTTTGGGCAAACAATTTGGGTGTCTTGACGTCGTGTTATCCCGCTCTACAGTTATTCAGGGGGTTGTTAAGGCAAAAAGCTGAGGATTTTCACCTTTAGAGGAAGAGTCCGAAGAAAACTGCATAAACTAAATGTAGTTTAGCAGGTGACTTGGCAACCCCCCGAATCACTCGAGATTTTGCGGTATGCCGCCTCGCTTATTTAATAGTTGATAGCATACCACATACAAGTTGTCTTAGGCTGGAAAAATGTCTCCATAGTCGGCAAGCTAATACTCAACATTATGGCTTGCCTAGCGCCACGCACCACAACATGCGAAATATTCCAAATCTTTTTTTTGGCAACTTACCAAATGGGAGGTACTGTACATGTGGTTTGAAGTGATCCAATCTTTTCTTGAACTATTTTGATCTCAACTACCTCTTAAACGTGCAAAATTTGGCTTAAACTAACATTCAGGGGCATGATTTGGTGTTCGTAAATCGAAAAAAATATTTATGTAGTGCAAGCTAGGCGAAAAGAAAATCAACACGTACTTTTGTACTTGACTATAGCTCTAGAAGGAAAATCAAGCAGGAAACTCAAAGTTCTCATCTTTTCCAATCGTTTAGGCTCAAAAACGTAGCTGTAACGGCAGCTATGTATTCCGGTTAGGTAATAGAATGGTACGAGACGAGAAGGTATTGTGTAGTGGAATTAGGATTTGTAATCGGGATTTCTGTTATGTTCTTTTGGTTTCTGTTACGCAGAGGTATTAGTCATCATTGGACTATGGTTGGATATATAAGGGAGCGTTGTTTCGTACTTTTGTTTGTTTTCTCTCTTTCCTTCTTTTCTTTACGCAACCTCTGTACTCTACGCTACGAATATTACTTTGTTCTATACTACGTCATAGGGTTCATCCTGAGTCTTCGATCAGGAAGTACCATCCCATAGTCCATAGTCCTGAAACCCTCATACCACGTCTCGTCTTCGGTTGTATTCCTTGGCACCATAGTCCATCGCCTATAGTCCCTGTAATAGTAGCTAGGGTCACTAGCCTAGTACAAACAGCACCATAGGACGGAAAACTAGGACTAGAAGACCACTAATTTCGATTTTAGCCACCCAACTCTAGCTCCTAGGTATGTTCGTAATCAATATGATATTCTAAACACTGTTAGCCACTTGATCATAAAAGACACACCCCACACCAGAAACCTAAAAGTCTGTACATACCCAAACTTTCTGATTGAGCGCCTAATTGTCCCGAATAACTAGAACCCACGTTCCAGTCCAGCTTAACCACTACCCCTCTGTCCAAAAACGCAAAACGAATGTTGCGGAACCACAACTACAATCCGTCCCCTACAAAAATATGACCAATAGCCCCCCCCCCCCGGTCGAGTAATATCCCAGGAGCTGCAGCTGGAGTATCTTTCCAGCACACGCATACGTACTCCTATCCCCCAACCCCAGACACTATTTTGGACTCAATTCTAGCATATAATGACGGTTTTTACTCATTTTTTGGCTTACCCTCTGTACCAGACATGTTAATGCATCAATTTACACATTGCCCATACAAATCCGACGAGGAAAAGGCACAAATGATGCATTAACTCGGGACGATATTTGTAAATGCATCACCTGATGCATTATTTGATGCATTTACTTGGGGGATAATTAGGAAATTATTTTAAAACGATTAATGTACGACTTATTGGTCCTTATTTTACACTTTTGGATCACAAACGACTTTGGTATTCATTTTAGATGATCAATCAATGACATTGTAATGTACTTTCTCCACCAATCTCCATCCATTAATGCTACAATTGATAAGATATCATCCTCATTTATGGCGTAGTAGATAGGGGATTGAGTAGTTGAGAGATGAACTCTAGTTCAAATCCTTCAACGTTCACTTTTTGTTTTTTATTACCACTATAGGTAACAGGTAAATGCATACTTTTAATGCATCGATTGATGCATTAATTAATGCATTAAAAGATTCATTGTTTGATCCATTATTGATATATTTCCTCCATACAAATGATTTACCTCGCACAGGTACAGATATAACACATCTGAAATACGATTTTCATACCACTTCCGTACGAATTTACCCATACAAAAAAATGATGCATTAAAAGATGCATTGGCTGGTAGAGCCTCTATTCCGTAAGTCCCATTCTACCCTGACTCCTAATCTTCTACTGTTTCTGCCATGCCTGCACTCTGGGGTAGTCGGTTGTGGTGGTTGGGATGTCTTGGTGATTGCGGGAATGGGGAAGACGTGTGTATAGATTGACACTGATGTCTGTGGAGCGGGGAGGGTGAACTCTAAGTGGATAAAATCCAAGATGGTGAGTTGGCTATATATGACATTCAACCCGAGCAGATGTTCTACATACGAGCGCCCAACAATGATATGATGGTAAGTCATCCGTTTCTAACAACACACCTCTCTGCACAACTGTTTCGTGTCTTCCATCTTACGGGGAAGTGTTGGAGATAGTAAGCAATCAATCCCCATAGCGAGAGATAGAGTCAGAGGCGCACGCGAGTAGTCCAACCACTCACCCACTCACGTTTCCTTCCAAATAACCCCATGGCCAATTTCTATCATACGTAACTAACTAGTTCCACAACCCAGTGAGCAAATCCCGCGTTCCAAAAACCATCACGGCATCTATGTGGGGAAGGAGCGATCAAGCGCACACGGTCCAATAATAAATGTTTAATGTGCCAAGGCCGAGCGATACTACATGATTGATGACACGATACCCTAACCGTAGGCCCTGCAGGCATCCCTTCGCGGTCTGTACCCGATTTTCGCAATAGTGATTGGCAAAAATCTAGCCATAAAAGAGAAGGACGGGGTCACAAGCTGTGGCTTACCTGCAAAAATGGTTCACGGAGTGAGGGTTTGGTTCACTAGAAGTAAAAAAACACTTGAATGGGTAAAGTCTTCTATCGTCAATAGGGAGATTTAGCTACAGGTTTTCCATAACGATAACGAAAGTTTGCAGGGTTTATGAGCAGTAGCCGTAGCAACCCGCCACATATTTTTATTTGGAGGAGTTATCGGCCATTCGTACCTCAGTTAAGATATCTTCCATAAAAAACAGTTCCAGATGCGCACACTCTTAAAGGTGACACGGCGGCATATTGATGTGGAACAATTAATTATGGCTGTAATATAGACTCATGAGCAAACCAAAGGGCCCATTTCTAGGCATGTTGCTGCATCATTGCCACAACTCGATCACTTTTGCTTTTCAGGGGGTATAAATGGGTATGCCAATACGGTTCCACTTTGTTCAGTCTTGGCGCTTTTTATATAGAACAACAGCCATATTCAATCGCTTATAACTTCACCACCAAAATAATATCAAAAAAGTAGTAAGATAGAAGTATAGTGATGGTGACGAACTTTAGTTCTATCCTACCAGATTTTTGATATCTATCATGGTCATGAAGTTATAAGCGATTGACTTTTCATCACTTTTGGTTACCTTTAAGAGTGGGCGTACTATAGCTATCGTAGAGTGCCAAGGTATTTTTGGTTATCGTTGTCTGTATTAGGGGAGTGGGTTATAGCAGCCTGGTCTCACTTCAACGGCGCGAGCGGACTTGGGTTGAGCACTGACGGTCTTGGTGAATCTGAGTCGCGTATTAAAAAGAAATATATTCCAAAAAGGGGAGAGGGTATTTTCGCGTTGTTATTGCCATGAACTATCACTCGGATTTGTGCCTTGCTAACACTTTGTCTTGCCGTTCCTTCTTCTCAGTGAATTTTTTTTTTTGAAACCATATACCATCATGACTTCTCACTTGATCCCGCTACCAGCTGAACACGAGGCATGGATTGACAAGTTCTTCCGCTTCCAGTTTCATGGAAGATTTTATGTTACTGAACAGCAATACCGGACATATTGGCCTCTTGTAGATGGGTTTTGGACGCACAGGAGAAAGGAGTCGCATGTGCACGGAAAATTCATAACTCATTACTATCATTGCTGTTTATCTCCACCCCGACTCCCTTCCAAGGCCGAAAAATTTCCCAGCGAAAACTCGAGTGGTAAATCACGCGTTACCTCCTATAATGTTGCCGGAACCTGTGGTATGAAGATTAAGGTTATCGAGCCTATTCAGCAAACTCAATCACCTGTAACTGGTGAGAATGCCAAATTTTGGATATTCGAACAGCAAATTAAAGCAGGGGAGGTTTTATGCATGCATAACCATACAATTGAAGCAGACTGGAAGAGAAAACGATGCACGTTTTTAATCAATATAATTAAAGATGAGCTAGCAAAGGGATACACTCCAGGGCAGGTGAAGGATCGGTTAAAAGGCGTTGGGAAAGTCGCCGGTTACGAAAGACTAGAATCTATCGGTGGTGCATTCATGAAGAGGTAAGTTGTTTATTATCCAAATCACGAGTTTACCTAACATAAAATAGAAAAGATTGCGCAAATTTGGCAAAGGGCATGCGACTAGATATACGGAAACCGGCAGTAGGAACTACAATTCATGATAACTGGGATTCAGCAACACGGTTTCTACTAGACAATGGGTATTTCTGCGAGACGTTGATGTCTACAAACATTAAAACAGAGATAGCAATAAAAGCGATGGTTTTTGCACACCCATACAAGCTCAATTTTCTGATTTTGCATGGGTATTTAACTCTGTTTGATTCAACACACAAGATAAATCTCCATAATTACAACCTATTCACGTTCATGGGTCGCGAGGAAAATGGTATCTGGGTTCCGGCAGCCAATTGTTTGGTTGAAAGTGAGAATTCTGACATTTTAGCACGCTGCATGCAGCGGATTTATGAATGGTCTGACAGACGATGGAGAATGCAGTATCCATTAACCGACAATAGTGCCATAGAAAAGGCAGCGGTGAGAAAGGCATTTGGTGGCGAAGGTTTTCTCAAGAGTCATCTTCTCTGTACAGTCCACTCCGAACGCACTCTGTCGCGTAATTTCAAAGCCGGAATCGACCAAGAATCCTTCAATTTTCTACGATACGCAATCAGATGTACGACTGAAACTCAATGCCTATCGCTCTGTAATGATGCAATCAGAGCAGCCTCGTCAGAAAGAAAGAGAGATTACATCAGGAAAGAATGGCTCGGTACACATACAGCTTGGGCAATGCACGCGAGGCAGCACTGCCAGATACTTCTTCAAAATACATCAACTAACGCGTACGAAGCATGGCACGGGCGATTAAAGAACGGAGCTGGGCTCAAGAAAGGCGAGGTTAGTACGCATGGTATTTACGGATGTATACGGACAGTACATGATTGCGCGCATGATGTTGAAAACAACATTGAATCAGCGCGTCTTGAAGCAAAAACTCGGAAAGTAACTCTTACCAAAACCTACCCGCTGCTTGCAGAATTCCCTTACTCCATACAACGGACCATCGCTATAGAGGAAAGCAAGGTGGCGACGCGAATGGAACAGGAAATGCCTCCTCCAGTCCGTGAACTAGATAGCAATACGGGTTTATTCACCTGCAACTGTCTTTTTTCACGGCGTTATAAGCTACCATGCCAACATATTTTCCATATGGATCGAGCATCCATATCTTCGCCAGACACAAATACAGGCGAGCCCGATCGCATTTTGAGGAATGAAGTTTGGCAACGTTACCTGAACAGGTTCCAGACTGGAGGGACTGCAAGCTATGAGGAATTGATTCCGGAGAATGTTGATACACCTGCTATCACAAAAGCACCTGACCCGGGTAGGACTGCAAGAGTACTGAAGCTCGGAGAAGTTAATGAGAGGATACGATCCACCTTTTATAAGTTAGAAGAAGAAGATTCTCAATTATCTATTCAGCTACTTAACGACATGGAGAAGCAACTCTCAGTTTCAATCACTGCCCGACAAGATCCGCTCCATCAAGAACACGCTGAAAAATAAGTCAAAATGGTTAGCTAAAGCTCTTTTCAACCTCCCCCAACTCAAAACTGGACTAACGGGGCAGATAAAGGTAATTCCCATCGCGTTCGCATCCAAAATTGGGCCCCTCATACATGTAGAGACACTTTCCATCATGTTCGCATCCAAAATTGGGACCCCTAGACATGTTGGGACACTTTCCATCATGTTCGCATCGAAAAATGGGTTGAGCGGGCACTTGGTAGACCTATCGGACAGTTAATCCTGCATCGAAAACCTCTGTATTCATAGTATCGGGGGGCCTGGTTAACCGAGACAAGAGTGGTGCGACATTTTCTAACCATAAATGGTAGGTGCAGGGGTTAGGTCATGCAGATGACACTTGTGGAGGCGGTTCACGTTGCTGATGCTTGTTCATGAGGAGGCTTTTGAGATGACCCTCCGAAAACACCCACCTGAGTGCGGGTTCTCAGGGGAGGGGCCAATAAATAACACATAGTAGCCTTCCTTTTCCGAGAAAAACTTCTTCTCTCCATTACAACAATTTCGATTTCTCCACGAAATTGGTATGCTGCCCTCGAGTTCTTCCCTTGATTAATTAACTATCACTTCGAATAACTGCTAATATGCCTAGCTCTTCTGTTGCTTTCTAGCCCCCGAAACCTTAAATCAACAGCAATTAACAACCTATCTACCCATCATGCTCCCTGCTCAGGTTAACCTCATATCTTTCAAATGCGACTCATTAACAATTTCCTGTTGTCCCTGGTCTAAAGAAATCAAAACCGGAGACAGTGCACCTTCTCCTCCCACGGTTGACAGCGGTACCGTCGAGAACCAGCCTCCAAAGCCGGCCAGTATGGTCTATCCACTAGTAGATATGATGTCTACGAGCTCAGCAGGTGTTGCGGCATCTAACGAAGTCTAGTTAAAGGTATATACACTTGCAGACACGCTCTCAAGCACGAGGTTTACCTCACTTTCACGCAGACTAGAAGCGGTAATATTGGTGTACGGGTCGAATTGGGAGTCTTTGAGCGTTTTTTGGAAAGGATTATAGGTCTACGGGCGTTGATTTCGGCGTGTCGTTTGTTGTAATTTCTATCTTTTGGCCGGCGCCATACACCGCCGCGCGCGCGCCTTTTCTTCTCACGACTTAATATAATTACCACAAAAAATATAAAAGAAAATACATAGTTACCCTTGATAGGATGCTGACTTTTGGCGAAGCCTGCGTTGCATGAGGTGCTTAGTCACTACCTTGGCGAGGAATATTTCTATGTAGGTACACTCGTCCGCTACATACCAGAATTGAACCACCACCCCCATAATAATCGAACTCCCCGCACGCCCGCATCAAGTGTTTTTATTTTAGTAACCATGTTCGTCGAATTAATATGGGACAAACAATTCCCGCAAATTAAAGCGGGTCTCGCACTTAGTGCGATGATACTCCAGCGCCAGCCAGAACCCATATATACACTTGAATCACCCATCACCCATCATCAAATCCACCTACGTACCACCAGGTCCGCTTCGCTATAAAGATAAAGCTGCACTTCAACGAAAGAAACTACTACGCATGTCGGGGTAAGTCTGTTGACATTGGCCGCGGTTGCAACTGTTCTCACTGTCAATGACCCCTACACCCGTAGTACATACATAATCCTTAGTCAGCCATCCATAGAGCCTCACACCGCCAAGCCCACGCCCGCGCCGCGCCACACGCGAGTGACCTCCCACGACCCACCCACACTCCACACTCCACAGCCACCACACTATACTCGCATACACACCCACACCTCTTGGTATATCACTTTGATGTCCAAGTAAAGTTGTGTGCCAGCCGTTACCAGGTTTCCACATGTGCCATCCTGCGGGATGCAGGGACAGGGATATCTGCATGTGCACATGCACGTCATCTGGACCCCTGCATGTGCGTGCGTTACTTTTCTGTGGGTGTGGGTGTGCAGGGATTAGGATGGTGCAGATGAGACAGTCCGAAAGAAGATGGGTGCACCGCAACGGTGTAGTAAGTAGATTGGATTTTACTAGATGGCCAATCATACAACAGCCCGAAAAGGAAATTAGTAGTGATATCAATAGTAGTACAGCAATCATTACCAGCTACAGACAAGACGCGCACAGCTACTACTAACCTACTAATTAACTACATAATTAATTAACTAATCAACTCCCACTCACCCATCACGCATCCACCGCAACCAACACCCTCCCCCCCTCCTCCCCACACCACTCCCACCCCCCAACCCTCACCCCAAACCCGCCCAACCACCTCTCCACCACGCCCCCCAGCACCCCCGCCTCCCCCTCCCTCTCCCCCCCCTCACACCAAAACGCCCCATCATCCACTTCCTCCACCCCCTCCTCCCCCTTCCCAGCCATCGCAGCAGCACTCCCACCAACATACCCATCCCACGCCCTCAACCCGCCCACCGCCCCCCTCAGCCGCGCAGCATCCACCGCCACACTACAGCGCAGCATATGCGTCTGCATCACCAGCTCCGGCACCGTCTCCAGCGGCAACAGCGTCTTTGTGCGCCGCCGCGACTTTGACCGCCGCGCCTGCGCCGGCGGCGGCAGGAGTACGGGGGGCTCGCCCGTCAGCGTCGTCTGCTGGGCGGGCGAGTGCAGCGCGGCCGTCGCGGCGAGGAAGCGGTTCTTGTGCGGTGAGGACTTGGGCGGGCTGGCTAGTGCAGGCTCCGGGTCGTCGGCGGGCGAGGGGTCTTGGTTGAGGCGGCGGCGCTTGGGTGCTTGTAGGGGGCGCCGGCGGTGGGGGACTTCGTCATCATCGTCGTCGTTGGTGGGGTTGTCGCGGTAGATTTTGGCGGCGGAGACGAACCCTTTCCTCACAGCCGCTGGACTCGCCTCGCCGTCCTCACCGCCCTTTCTGCGGGATCCAGAGATCCAGGAACTCATGACGCCTGTGTTCCCGTCACCGCCGTTCCTGGCCTTCCCCGCCGAGTCCCCCCTGAACCCGCCAGGTGAGCTCGCAGCGGGCGAAATCGGCGCATCTGCCCTGCTCCTGCTGCTTCTTCTGTTCCCTGGCGACACGACGACTGACGGCGGCTTAAACGGCCTCCTCAGCTGTCGCTGCGGCGAGGAGCGGGCGATTGGAGAGTTTAGCTTTGCGGTAGTCCAGGGGTTTGAGATTGTGATATCTCTCTGTGCTGTTTCTTCGTTATCTGGCTGCAGTCAGTTGTGGGGATGCTAACAGGGTGGGTTGGGGTATAGGGATTACCGGAGGCGGTGGGCTCCATGGGCTTATATGCCTCCTCCTCGCCGTCGTCATCTTCGTCGTCGGCGCCGCCGTACATGTTGAAGCCCCAGTTTGTGGACTTACGGCGCGGGGTTACAGGTACTGTTTCTGTACCCACTGCAGGGGGAAGCGCCTTCTCAACTGGCGCAATTTCACCGGACGGCCCAGCTGTAGCTTCTTCCTCCACATCTTCCACCCCCCCCATTGTCTGATCCAACTCCTCCTCCACCACAACCGCCGGCGGCAAAAGCGTCTGCACCATCTTCCCCCGCGGCGGCGAATCGACACCCACCATCCTACCACTCCCCATAACAGCGTCCATTTCTCTTGCCGCAAGCTCCTCCTCGTCTTCATCATACTCCACATCCTGCACCGCGCGCACATACGGCCTCCCACTCCTCTTCTCCTCGGGGGTCTCTGCACTCGGTGCCGGTACTGGCACTGCCTTCGGCTTCCGCGCCAGTAGCACCTCGAAGCCGTTTCGCGGCCTTTCTACGGCTTTGCCCTTGTTGGTGCTGCTGCTACTGTTATCGTCGCTCTTGAGCTCGCCGTAGAAGGCCTTCAGCATCCCCTCGACGGCCGCAAGCACGGCGCCGGCGTCATGGAACATGACGTCGTCCTTCGCCGGCTCGATGTTTGGGTCGTAGGAGCCGGGTGGGCACCGGATATTCAGATACACAAACGGGTCCGACACCCCCGGTGCCTTCAGGGCGGCTTTGAGGTACGTCTTGTAGAGACCGAGCACCTGCTTCAGTGTTCCCCGCGCGCACGACACCGCGCGGGAGTCGACATACACGAAGTTTGTGCACTGCGGCTTCTTGGCGATGACTGCTGGCGGCGCTATTGGTTTTGGGAGAAATGCTTCGAGGACGATCGGTTGTTCTGTTTCCCCCTCTGTATCTTCACCCTGTGAGGAGGGGGTGGAGACCCATTCACAGGCTGCGGCAACGTCTTTGCCGACGGCCTTCTGCACGGCTTCGGGCACGCTCTTGCTGGGTGCGTAGATGACGTCCTCGGTGCGGCCTTTGCTCCCCGGCGCGGCCAGGATTCGGAGTGAGAAGCGGCAGTGCGGGTGCGAGAGATAGTATCGCTGTAGGAGCGCTCGTAGCTTCGTAATTGATTTCGGCGCGCTTTTCAATGCATTCTACACCCACCATCAGCCACCACCACTACCACCACAACCCACCACCCCTCCCTAAACAACATACCCAAAGAAAGCACACGCACATACCTCTCTCCTCACCGGTAACCCCTTCAGAAACCCCTCGACCCTCACCGTCGTCCCCACCGCCGCCCCCACTGGCCGTCTCTCCACCACCGCTCCCGCCTTATCCACCCCACAAGCCACCGCCACCTTCTCCCCCTCCACCCGTGTCGTTATCGTCATCCCACCCGCCATCTCCGCCGCACTGGCCAGCGCCTCCCCACGGAATCCTAGAGTGCGGCAGCTCGCAATGTCCGAGAAGTCGCGGATCTTGCTGGTGCAGTGGCGGACTGCCATTGCGTCGCGGTCGGCGGGGGGGATGCCGTGGCCGTTGTCCTTGACCTGCAGGACGTCGAGCGTGTTGGCGGAGAGCTCGACGGAGAGGTGGGTGGCGTGGGCGTCGAGCGAGTTGTCGAGCAGCTCTTTGATGAGGGACGGGGGGGAGGTGAGGGCTTGGCCGGAGGTGAGGGCTCGGATGGAGGGCGCGGGGAGGAGGTGGATGGACATTGTGCGTGGTGGGTTTGGCGCGCTCTTTTGTGTGCTCTCTGTGTGCTCGCTCGTGTGGTGGTGGTGGTGGTGGTGGTGGTTTGGATTGGATTGGGGGGTTGTGGGGGTTGGGAGGGGGGATGAGGTCAGTGTGGGGAGACGCGACGCGTTGGTGTTGCACAAAGGGTATTAATTGCAACCGACACTCCAGAGTGTGGTGGGGAAACCTTGACAGAGAGTGTGCTGCGGCATTGTTCTTGCCGCGACATTGATCTTGCTTACTAACACATCCACATCCGCAATGTAATATCCCCATCCACATCTGCGGCCACGGCCACGGCTTAAGGAATAACACCTGATGCGCGGCCGCGGTGTTAGCATATATATATCCCTCTTGGATGCGTATGTGTACTCTCCTGTGGGTACAGATTATAATGCGGTTTTGTCTGGTGCAAGGCGCACTGCAATATTGCATTAATTACTTGACGCATGAGCATGATTTCATCACCCTAGCTAGGTCATGAAAATCACTTGATTTCCTTGATTAGAATTTCTCTAGAATTCTTTTAATATTTCTTTTCTCTGGTTCACCTACGTACGCGGCTCTCTCTCCCTCTCTCTACATATAATGAACTGTCGAGTCGACCAACTATTTCCTTTCCCCAAAATCTAGATCTATAGGCCAGGCCGCCAGTACTATAACTCATGTGCTTGCGCTGATTCCTCAACTTTCCTTTAATTTATTTTCTTATTTATGTTATTATGATTGTATAATTATAGATCTATGAGAATAATCGACTCTAGCTATATTATACTAGACGATCACGCACTGCAGGGGGGACGTAAATTTCTTTTTTAATTATACTAGCCACATATATTCCCAGACTCTTTTAAACCCGATGATGAGAGATCAAAACTGATCGCAGTAGAGCTTATCTACTCTAACCGTCAATTCCGAATTGCAACTGACACTTCGAATATCGCTACTCTCCACTGCAGAGCGGCATTCACAAATGCCAATTTTTGGGCGAGGTTGCGTACCAGGCTGTGAAATAGTCAAAAGGATACGTATACCAAATATATACAGTTGATTACAGTACACCATAGTACTTATCACGAGTAGCGGCCAAGTCGCGATGGCGAGGTCTCTTCTCACCTGGGAATCTCCACCGTAACGTACTTCCCAGTGCACGTACTCTAGCCGCTCAAGTATAGTAGTCTAGTTGGCCATCTCCGGTAGTTGCCTATGACCAGCTCCCAGTACTAGTACAGTTGCCAATGGCCAACTAGCTCGCAGTTGAGTGGCCAATTGGGGCCAGCTTAATTGGGGATACAGTCAATTATCAAGCTGAGTGATTGACCATGCTTCTGATCAGTCAATTAGCCATCGTTGCAGTACGTACATCCCGGATCCCCCTCTTACTTTCTAGCCCCAATTAATACCTATCATTCCCCGGTACATGTAATTACCCACCTCCCGTAGTATAATTGATCCCCTCATACTAAGTTAATCCGGGCATGCCAGTTTCATGTTCCCAATTTTTGGTGGGTAAGCTGGTTGGTGTGCAGGGTTAGGGTTCTATACCCAAATTAAGTAAAACACGATCCGATCGGGATCTTAATATTTAAATTAAAAACTTGCATTTTTATCGCGAATTTGACAAATTCATCCGTCCAAGGGATAATAAATAATAGATAATAAATACTGAGCTGCTAGACCCCGTGAAATTACATTACCTGGAGAAAATAACCTCAGCTAGAACCGCAAGCGATCTATAGTTGGCTGGCTCTTCATTTTTTTCACACACTTGTCACCTTTCGAATTCGAATTAGTTTCGACAGATACCACCGAGATCGACCGCTAGAATCATGCTTCATCTCCACATCCACCTACACCTCTGCAAGTTCGGCGAAATCTTTTGCTGCTTCGGAAGTAGAGAGGTTTTGCCCGCTAAGCTTCCGGGCCCAGAATCAAGCTCGAATGGCTCGAATACACCCATCCGGACCCAGCCTCAAAGGCAAGGTGGAATGGAACTTCCAAACATAATCCAAGCCGGTACCACCGCCGAATCTACCGCTAGTGCAGTCGCGGCCACAGCTTGAGGAACGGAGATCTTACGACCCTTTATGATGTTCGTATACATCCCTCTCGCATATATATGTCTACACATGTAGCTACATGTAGCTACTACTAGTGCCTTTTCTGACCTCTCTTAGTCTTCATTTGCTACGTCTTGGTAGATTATGATACGGTTTGGTTTGGCGCATTAGGGGGTATTAATTGCAATTGAAGATATGGTTTCAGGTGTATGGAATTGTTTGATTCTTCTTTCTTTTATTTCTTTACGTTTAGCTGGTTCTGTAATTTACAGCTCATACACTGAGACCAACGATTTCCTTCTAAAGCTAGATCTAGAGGCCAGACCGTCATATCAGTACTCCTAGTGTGAAGCCAGATATGGTAGCTATGCTCCAATAAACGCAGTACGTTCCTGTTTATTCTGCCCTCGAGTTTCTTCTCACACGCTATAGAGCCCCACCTGTTCCACTGCTAGTAGGGATAGGTAAAGAAAGAACAGTAACTATATTCAACTGAGCACACATTACCATACCTGGCTCGGTAATGGTTTCTGCAAATTTCCGTTTAACCTGGTATGTAGGTACAACTATCTCGTGCCTAGCCCGGATCACGTAATGGTGGGAGTTGTTGGTCGCCAAGCCCGCCGCTATGCATATAAGGCAAGAGGCTCTTTCGGCTATCCAATCGGCAGGATAGGCTTACAGTTTCCGGTAGAATTATTGCGAAAGTCAGAGCTAAAAGAGTGGATTTTGTTGGTCTGTGCCCAATACGCTCAACCGTCCAGTCTCGGGCTAGACGGGACTGAATCGTGCAGTCTACTTACCTTGCACTAGTCCACAGTCTGCCTGCGGTCTGACTATGGATTGCATGATTGACCCTCAGGGCTGGATTGGGGCGTTACCTAAGTCGCGTTCTTGCTAGGTTGAGGCGGCCTCAACCTAGAGCTCATAGACAATATGTATCATCACAGTCAAAGAGAACTAAATTAATACCAGAATAGTTCTATATTATATTCTTTCACCTTCATGAGGATGGAAATCTATTTAATTACCATAAACATCATAATAAACAATACCACTAAACTCTTTTAGGCGATATGCAGTCCATAGTCCTTGCAGTCCGTCCTCCCTTTGGACGGACTGGCTTGGCTGGAAAACCGCAGTCCACTACAGTCCATGCAGTCCGTTCTGACCGTCCACCGTCCTGGCTTGGCATAGTGACCACAGTTGACTGCGGTAAACTGGACGATTGGCGGAATTGCGAGTGGTCACTTCCCCGTGACCCGATAGTCCTATTGGCCCTTAAAAGATTTTTGCTACGGGCACAGACCAACGCCGGACGCAACTGCTATTGCATACACAGAAAAAACCCGCCAAGGCTATCTTTTGTATGGCATGCAATAGTGGTCGCGCCGGAAATGTAACAACGATACGAGTAGGCACCGCAAGACTGCCAAGAAAAAAAAGCAAGACTGCTGTTTTCCATTCTGAAGCCCATTTTCTAGGTATATAATAAGGTGATGGTTCCTGCTAATCTAACTAGAACCACAAACCATCTGAGCGAGCTTTCTCTGAACAGTACTTTCCAAGCCTTCCGTCTAGCTGGGCCCGTCAATCTCGTTTTGAGCTTTGGACCTACAAAGCCGCAAACCTTATATCACAATATATTATCAATCATGCTCCATATCCACTTCCACTTCTGCAAGTGCGACACTATTTTTTGCTGCTTCGGGAGCGGAGAAGCCCTACCCTCTAAGCCTCCGCCTTCAGGTCCGAGCACGCTCATTCAGACCCAACCTCAACAGCAAGGTGCAATGCGACTTTCGGTAATCCAAGATGGTACTGTGGCTGGCCGATCTACCGCCACAACCGTAGCCTAAGAATCAGTGGAGAGATATCATGACACTTGAGTTTATGATGTTAGTATGTATCTTCCTTATATATGTGTTCCTAGCCGCTACTACTCTTTCTGATCTCTCTTAGCGTTTATGTCTACAGTAGTCTTCAAATTCGGGGGGCACATATTACGATTCGGTTTTATTTGGAGCAAGATGTATTACTTTAATTGAGGGTGGAAATTCCATTCGATTTATTTTGTCAGTTTAGCTAGCTCTGTAGTTAATTCACAGCTCATAAATTAAGATCAACGAGGCCAGCACTCGTCATCATGGAATTTGTCAAATTCGCGACCTACCTAAAACAGCGTATAGCAAAAGCTCTGTTGTTAGTCATTCCAGCGCCCTCAGGACAGCTAGGTAACTCCAGCCACTTCCGGTCACTGAAGCCCATTACGTATGTATTTTGCAAACTATTATGTAAAACAAGGCTCTGCGCCCAGCGAAGTAAGCGCCTAGTGCCCAGCCTTCTTGTGATTGGCTGCGGTGAATAATTTCACGACATTATTTATCAGCCGGTTCGGACCGCATGTTGGTGCCAAGCACCTCGGGTACCGGTACGATAAGATACCCAGGATTTAATTCCAATCTTATCGCCAGCTCATTCTTAAAGTGAAAATTCCCCTGTTAAAGTGTATTTTTGTGATTATAATAAATATTGAGACCAGCCATGAAATTACCTGGAGAAAAGTGGGCTCAGGAACCGCGAACGATCTGGGATAGCTATTCACTTAATACTCACTCTTTCACATACATTACCACCGAACCCACCACAATCATGCTTCATATCCACATCCACCTCTGCAAGTGCGGTACCATCTTTTGCTGCGTCGGAAGTAGAGAGGCCCTACCCACTTATAAGCTCCCGGATCCAGCTTCAAGCTCGAACGTTAGCTCGAACGTCTCGAATACACTCATCCAGACCCAACCTCAAAGGCAAGGTGGAATGGAACTTCCAAACATAATCCGAGCTAGTATTGTGGCTAGACCACCGACACCGCCACAGTCATAGCCACACCCGCGGTTTAAGGGATGGATATATGACACGTTATGGTATTGTTAGTATCCCTCGTATATGCGTATAAGCTAGCCTGCCTTTTCTGATCTTCCTAGTGTTTATGTGTAGTCTTTGGAGTTTATGGTTTCATCGGTTTCGCGTGCATAAACTACATGTACATGTATGGTATGATTTCTTTTGACAGTTTAGCTAGCTTTAAAATATCAAGACCAACAATTTCTTTCTTTAAAGTTAGAGACCAGGCCATGCATGGCCAGTACATACAGCTAAACCTACCATAATTCCACCCCCACGGTGACCGAACTTTGCTGGAAGTATCGTAGGGATGGAATTTAGAAAGAGGTATTTGTTAGCGAAACACAGGTTCCGTTCCCTCCGAACGCTGGAGGTTTGGTAGGGATGGAATTTTCGAGAGGGTGGGATTATGATAGCTTTCTCGGTATATACATACATACTCTTGATTCCTTAAGAGCATACAAGTAGCTTTGCGCAAAAGACTTCAACTCTATTTTCCGGTAACCTGATTGGTGCAGCCGATCCTCCCATTATCCAATCCGATAATCCGAATTTAGAGCTGGAGTCTTTTGCGCGAAGGCTCTAATAGGTTGTACTCGGGTTTCTTTGCTAAGGCTGGATTTTCACGTGGTACCGCTCTCTGAAAATCCGCGATGAATAATAAGGCTGAGGTGTTAAGGGTCAGGGTTAAACAGGTAACTACTCTACATAATAACGGTCCTCAAAGTGAGGATCAAGTTAGGATCAAGATCAAGATCAAGCGTGCTCTGCAACCAATGAGAGCTTTGATTTTTGGAGTCAACTTTGAGTACCCTAACTGTAGTAGCAACGAGATCAAATCAAATTTCCAGGGTAAGGGTTGTCCACACACAAATTTTGGCGAGGAATGAAATTTGATTTTGATCCTAAGTTTTGATCCGACTTTTTTCAGGATCAAAAGCTCAACCAAGATCAAATTGAATTTAGCCGGTCGGCCAATCACAACAACCATCTTTACTTGATTTTGATCTTGATCCTGACTTGATCCACACTTTGAGGACCGTTAATAGCTGCGGTCAGCTAAAAACCGTCGCCTCTTTAGCGAGTAAGTGGGGGCCAGTTGACTAGCCATGTCAAGATTCCCCCCAGCCGGAACAGAGCTAACTATATACAGCTAGCGCGTTTACCGGGCGTCACTCCGTCCAATGGGGAGACGTTAAATGTCATCGCATTTCGTCAAGTTCATACTGAATCACTCGACAAAACACAGCCAGCCCCCAATGCCAAGTCCTCACTTGGCAAGGATCAGCGTCAGATAATTGTATAGCCCGGGTTCGGCACGTCTCGACTTTTGATATGCATAATGACCTTTCCTAAACGGGAAGGGACATGCAGATCTTCCATAAACGAGAAGGGGTCAAGAAGATCTTTCCTAAACGGAAAGTGAATTAAACTTCCCACTAAAGTGCATTTTTATTAGTATAATAAGAAAGAGCACTGTGAGAAATCCTAGGAAAGATTTTCGCTCAACGGCGCCCTCCTAGACTTTAATATATTCCTAGACTCATCATCTTTTGAATTTCGATAGATACCACCAAACCCACCACAACCATGCTTCATGTCCACTTCCATCTCTGCAGGTGTGGCGCTATCTTTGTTGCTACGGAAGTGGAGCGACCCCCGCCCCGAACACACACACAGTTCAAACGTATCCCTCCAGACTCAGCAGCCTCCCAGGCAAGAGGGAATGAAACTTCCAGAAATCCTATCTACTACTTCTGAGAGTACATCTGCAGCTCCTATTCCAGCAACATTTTAAGAAACCAAGAAGGAGTATTTTATGACTTTTATGACGTTAGTTTTTCTCTTATCCATAACTCCGCTAATTGTATTCGTTTCCTTTTCTAATCCCTCTCAGTTTTTGGTCTTCGAATCTGAGGGTACGTACGGATTATCGACGCAGTTATAGTTTGGAATACTCTATGTTATTTGCAGTCGCGCTTGGGCTTTTTCTTTTGTTCTTCTATCTCTATATATATTATGGCTCAATTAAAAGCAATTTGTTCTGTTGGAATGGCCTAAATAGGAATTACTTTTTCTATTCGTTCGTCCGTCTAGTACTAGTGCTAATTAGTCTGATTATTAAGCAGCACACGAGGCGTTGTTGGCTGCTTATTAAGCAGCACACGAGGCGTTGTTGGCTGCTTATGAAGTACGTGAATCGTTGGAAGGCACCTACATGTATGTACTTGTGCTTTAGTACCATGGCAATGTATGATCATTATCTCTCAGTCGCAAGTCCATCTTTGTACCGCATGGATATAGATACACTTGCGGTAAGCCATTATAATTACCGCACCGCTCTTTGGGTGTCATATTAAATACCAAATGATTTTAGAGCCTTGCGGGATCTGGAAGCCGGTAGACATTAATTCTGTACGTAGGTAAACATGCAGGATGACAGCATGCAGCGGTGATAGTTCGATTCGCTTTTAGCCTTGGCAAAATTAAAAGCTGACAGATTCACCACCTCTCACTCGCATTTCATGCCGCCTCAGTGGAATCCACGAATCACAATACCCGCGCTTCGCCTCCCGCTAGGCTGATAAAATCCGGCACCTTTGATCCTATCATTAATTGGGTGCCAAGCCTCTCTGCTGGCTTATTTCATGTTCAATGTGGCATCCAGCGAGCGGTAACGGTTTCCCCCGCGAGGTGTCGTTCCCATTCCTGACAGACCATTCCAGCGGGGTGATATTCGATTCAATTAATTCATTAAGTACATACAGTAAGTACCTATGGGTCCCTTCCCGCTAATATTCTTTCTAGAGGATGCGTTGTTAATTACTACATGTACCTATTATCAACATTTAGAAAGGCACGTATTTCAATTCAGCCAAACAGCTTAAGAGATTTAGTTTGCAAATAAGAATAACAACTCTGATGTATTTTGTGCAGATGACATAAAGGTAGGGTTAGGGGCCGAGTCCCTGCAGTTTGGTGCGACCATCTCGCTTACTAATGGTCATCTAAGATCACTCGATCATTTTTCGTCACTCGTTTTCCCGCTTCATGCATCTGCCAACAGCCCAAGCCCCCCCCCCCCCCCCCTTTTTTTTTTTTTTTTTGTTTAATTCATAACAGCCCAAGCCCTTGTATTTCTCCGCCATATGATTTTAACTTTTTCTTTTCAAAAATAAGGCGAAACGGAAACGGTCGTTTAGGAGATTTGTTCGTTTATGTGCAAGTGAGTGATGTAAGTGATGTTAGTATTCCCATGCCAACACTGTTTACACGTATCTCACCACTTCACTGCTGGTAGAAACGCTTTGATAGGACATTATACAAAGTGGAACATAATAGATTTTGATTCACAATTTTGATGTACCGTCGCGAAGATACATGTATCATACCTAACCCTCGACGCACATACCCATGCTCGAGCAAACCGCATACCTCTCCCCATCCCCATCCCCACCGGTACCCTCAATCAGGCGCAAAACCACCAACCGCGCTTACGTCCAGCCTAACCAGATCCATGTAACCTACACCTCGTGATATCCTTTTTCCCCCGACTGTAAATGTGTGTGAAGACATGTCTCCCCGATTCCCGGGTTTGGGATATATTCAACCACGCTTCAAGTTCTGGTCATCTACGTATCCGTATGTAAATATAGCTCTCCACCAATGCATCGAATTTTATTTCCTAAAAATATCTACACGTAATTCAAAGCGCGAGATATTCACCCCCTCCCGTAATTCACAATCCCCAACTCCCCAATCCGCATCGCGCTCAAAACCAAAACCGCCTACTTACAGAGGGTGATGATTGGCCGCTTACGAGAGCTTGGAAACGAGGCTCCAAACGTTGTGATAGGTCATTGACTGTACACGATAACCATTCCAGAAACACAGTCCAGCCCCTGCACAGAGCGAGTACAAGCGAAACGCTGTAATCGTTGACACATGTGATAGAATCCATATTCCGCGCCCGTTTCTTATGTCACGACTACATATACAGAGTATACCATAAATAGCCCGACTGACTCATTTCACTAGCTCCGGAATAGTGGTTTACAGTACTAGTACTATCGTCGACAGAAACTTTTACAGATCGCCTATACGCCTATATATACGTATACGTACATGTAGCTAGTAACGTAACCACCGCGCAAAGCCAAACCGTCGCCGTTTCTCTCAACACCGCTTGATCCTCCGGTGAATTATCACATGCCAAAACCCTCTCCCTGGTGTTGTAAGAACCTTCCTATCCCCCCTCATGCGCAAAGCTAGTTTCTTAGACTAGATTACATCTCCGCGGGTTGTCGCAACATTACCCACAACCCAATTCACACACCCCTCTCCGGAGATGTGGCCAGTTACGTAAACCACCATAAACTCCGAAACGTTTCAACCCCCCCCCCCCCGGGGGGCCCAAACGCGAAAAGAGAAGAAGAAAATGACTCCGTGGCCCTCTTCAATCGCGAATGTAAACTACAAAAAGGTACTGTGGCGCAATTATAATCACAGGCTATCACTCGACTATCACATGCAATTATGGCGCCCGTAAAAATCACTATCTTCTCATTCCCATCTAAGTGTATAAATGTCCAGATGAAGTAGTCACGTTGCCCCGCTCTCTTTGTGGGAAGACATGGTTGTTTTGAAATTAGGTAACTACAATATACGTGGTTGTTCCGAGGGGGGGTAACCTACGATTGATGCGTGTGGTTAGCGTGCACCCGAGGGAATGGTTAAGGTTATCTACTAAGAGATAGATCTACGCAAATCGCGATCGACCTATGGTTCATCGTGAGATTTGATTTCCTTCCCTTTCCTTTCCTTTCTTTCTTTCTTTCTTTTTTTTTTGATGTATACATATGGATTTTTTTCTTTTCGTTTGGTATTTGGGAGTATAGTTCCTCGCGTGTAGTAGCTTCTCGATTGTGTCTTTAATTTCGTTTGTCTGTTGCACGTAACTCCCGCCTAACCCATCGATCACGTCCATCGAATCCCTCACGATGATGTATTCATTCTGACTAGCACTAGATACATCCGTAAGGTCTTGGCTCTTGTTTAAAAGCCCTTTTTCTCCATTCGGGTTTTTCTTCTCCACACTTGTTACTGATTTTTATATATGATTCAAACATTAACATTTATTTATTCTGTCTCCCTACCCTCTTGCCTTCCACATATATCTACCCACCATCACAGATTCTTTGAACATACACCTTGCTTCGTACACCTTTCACTCTCTCACAACCTCTTCAAACACTTCTCGAGTTACTTGCACCCACGTTTCGTCACTGCGAAATCCCGATTCCAAACCATGCATTCAAAACTCACCTTCACGATATACACTCAGGCTACCTCTTCTGCCCTCGAAACCCCACCATCTTCTCCGTGGTCACACATTGTCAAATCGGAGCCCGAATCCGATTGGATAGCCGAAGCTGCCGAATACTACCAACGAAAGTTCGACAAATCGATGCAGGAACCCTCATCCCCGGTTCCTCCCAAACTTTCTCGTGTTCCTAAGCGTGATCCTCCCCGAAAATGTTCCAAGATTAAATCCGCTTCTACCATTCGTGCTACACCTGCGCCAGTGTGGCCAGATCTCGAGCCTGAGCGTGATTGGGAACAGGTTGCCGCTGAGTACTACCACCGAAAATACCACATGGGTCTTATGGTGTCCCCAAAATCGGAAACACCAAAAAAATCGATAAAGAAGGTGATAATATCCTTCTGCAAATCTATTCCGGGTCGCCGAGAAATCCCGAAAATCGGCTTGTCAAAATCCAGGGTTCAATCCCGAAAAGCCGATCCCGAATCCGATGAGATTCCAATTCTCGGGCCCGAGTCCGAGTCCGGCGATGATGCTTTTGATGTCGCCGATGAGATATGAGATCTATGCCGTGTCCGAGCCTTGGTGCCCGGAGTTGACCCCGTCTCGGGGGTGGCAAGATATTTGGTTTTTGGTTTTGGTTTCTTTCTGTTTTTTTGTTTTTTGTTTGTTTGTTTGTTTAAATCATGTATTGATTTTCTTGAACGATGGAGTTTTTGGTGCAAATGCTTTGTTTTTGGATATGCAAATATATCAATAGTTTATTTTTTGAGGAAACATATTCTTTGCCATTGAGTGTGTGATGTGTCTTATTTGTGCCGATAATAAGAGCAGGGCCTTGTGATATCTGTATCGTGAATAATCAAAAGTCTGATCCTGCTCTGTTGGTCAAAAATCTTCAAGTGGCGAAGAATCATTGCGAAGATAGTCTTGACACTTGGTAAAAAACTGGTGAGTCAATTCCGATTTCTCAGGGACCGAATCTTTTCTAGTCGTAGTCTCTCCGAGCGCGGTGAAATTCGTGTCAGTGACTCTAGGATAGACCGGGTAAAATCTTAGGCAACGGAAGAAAGTACAGTAGACTCATTATAAGGATAGCAATCAGCGGTCCCGAAATACCTTTTTACCCGTACCTCCTTTCTTATAGTGATACTCGCCTAATAAGAATATAGTCAATCAAGATTTTCGATCCCGACCGTATCCTTGTATGGAGAGGCGACTGTAGTGTAAATTTCCATCGGATAATCATATCAATCTTCAAGTTGATATAAGCCGTTCTGGTTGGTAAAGAGGGAGCCATGTGAACCTTTGTGGATACCCGGGGTGAGTAGGGTCACCACCGGTGTTATTAAAGTAGGCACTCTAGTAGCGTTAAGCAGCTCAGGAAAAACTTCATAAAGCCAGAAACATTCTGTTTTATAGGCCATAGTAGATTTGTTGTTTTTTCATTATATTTTGCCACTCAATTGGAGCCGTATTCAGTTCCCTGCGTTGAATATAGGCCGGGATAGTCCCCTCGATTTGTATCTTTCAACTTACTTTCAAATCAAGGCGGAGGTTGAAGCATAGCTGCTCTTTGATAGCCCATTTGGCTAGAGGTTAAATCAGAATGAAAACTCAGAGTGATATTCGGCCCATGAACCAAGCTTCATATTTGTATAAACGCGCAGCCGGCTGTTGACAGACATCTAACCCGCTCCTGCTAGCAGTGGTTAGCCAAGAAGTATTAGAAGTTTCATGTTGCAGTGAAACGAAATTCTGTACCATTGGGTTGGGATATATCATCATAGATAATCACTCGATAATCTTGGCGGGGTCATTCCTGTTTGATTTTTCCGTCAAACCAAACTTTGTTTCGTGACTGCTGCCACCTTTCGCTTTCATTTGATAATCTCGGTTATCATGGTTGTAAAGAGTCTGTCATCGCTGTTCCTAATGATGCTCCCGGGTGCTCTTACTAGTACTACCATTGTGGCTGCTGCCTCTCACCAAACTGATGGTGATGGGAATGGTACCGCAAAGGAGGCGGTGGGGTCAGTAAAGAAAGTGATGAGTAGACGGAGATATATGTGATGGTTTCATTGTGATGGTAATGTGTATGCAGGTGATGATGGTGGTGATTGTGGTGATGAAAGCGGTGATGGTGATGGGAAGAGATCGGTGATGAGAGAGGTGATTTATATATGCCTCGCCTCAACTATGTACACTTGGCGGATCCACAAACGCCAGGTAACTTGAGTATGAGCCAGGACACATGTGACGGTAGGTCAAGGCGAAACTTTTTTCCGTTGCGGCCCGGCCCATGGCCAGCAAACTCTATTTCCAGTCTCGTTCCCGACGACCCCAGACAGAATGTACCGATACGGCAATGTACCAGTGCGGCGCATTCTGGGTACGAGACTAGGTTTTCCTCTACGGCAAATTGTTAGCCCCGATGGCCTCGGGCCCAGACCATGTCCATACACGACTAAGCTTGATATTCGTCACCGTATCCAGTATTTATGGAGTTTCCACTCTCTTACAATCCATCTCCTACGATCTTTCTGAACCCTAGATGTATTACAGCTGACATCGCGCCCCTCCACCAAAACCTACTGCGCAACAGAGCACCAGCAGCAGTACTATCCTCATCAGTGGCCTATACGTATCAGGTAGCAGCAACGGTAGCACCATGGCGAGATAAAACCGCTAGCTCCAATGGCCGTACTGATGAACTTTAATGGCGATAGTCTCTAAGACGACAGCCTGACATGCAGCGCCTGCGTGTGCTATGTTTGGCAGCAATGACAGCAGAACCGGTAGAAAAGACGACGATAGAACGATATCATTTATGGTGGCAGCGACATCATCTCGAACCATAATATGAACCTAGGTCAAAACTCCTTATCATATTAGATAAAACTCACGGGGTAGACAGGGGCGTAATGCTTTCTTTATTAATCCGATCTAATCATATACCTAGGCCTGGTTGTACTCGGGTTCTAAAATAAATACATGACAATTTCCGATAGCAGTAGATATAGGGACTATGACCACAAAAGTACCCGGCTCGGGTCCTCGGGCCAGTATCGACCGGCCTGCCAGCCTCCCGAAGAGTCTTTGGATTGCACCACGTACCGTCACTACATATTGGCCTCTAGCCGAGTCTTTAACCACAGAGAGCTCCAATCGAAAGCAATAAAACGCGAGGTGGAGATAGGTGCTAGGTGTCGCCTTCCAGATTCCGAGGATTCTGAGGGAAGAAAGTGAGTTACTCGATGGGAAAGAAGTAAATTCAACGATTAAACCGCACGTTTCTACTAATAAAAATTGAATTCTATATTTTGAATCAACGAGTGGCGATAGCTATGATAAATGAGTTAACCACCCAACAGTGTAACTATCGAGTGATATCTCATGATTTAGTGGCAAAACAGCGTCGTTCTGCTGATACAAGGGCACAGTTCAAACGTCTATATTAACCTCTCTGGTAACCAGTCGGAAGTATTCAAACACCATACTGATATATTTCAACACACCTGGGCATCTACATCCACAACCACACTCTATCCAGCCAACCAGCCAGCGTCAAACCACCACAGCTCCATAAAAGCTACACCACCTCGCTTCACAACGTCTACAGCATTAAGCCCCCCAAAAGTATATTCACCAGCACCTAAACACAAAGCACAACTTTAATACAAGCATAAATACCACCATGGCCATCACCCCCCCCCCCCCCCCGGGGGGAACATATTTCTTCGCCCCAGCCAAGTAACCATGTACCTCGCCGCCCAAGAGCGGCAACATAACCAACTTTGTCATGAAGAGGCAAGGATACATGTATGATTATACAGCTAGGGTCGGACAGCTAGGATGGGACACGTAATCGAGTGATACGAGAAGTAATATAACTTACGGCCGCTGATGGGTGACACCCAAGGGGAAAGAAATGTGTTACGGGTCCTGGTTGTGGAGTGAGGTACCCCCTGACCTGGATATAGGCCTTGCGCCTACAATTCTGTTCTATCCAAGGGAATCGTGACCTGCTATTACTGTGTTCGGCTAATGGTTACTGTTGTGTTGAGCGAGCATTCAAATAGATCCCAAATGCATGCAGTAAATAAAATGCCATGTAGTAAACAGAAATGCACTACGATAATAAGGGACCCCAAATTTTCTCAAACAGTTTTTTCATACTAGATATAATATTACACTAAAGAAATCTCCTCTTCAACCCATGATACGGTCTTTTTTTCGTCCAACACTAGCTTCATCCATCTAAACTCACACACACACGCACACACAGAATGCACAATCATAAATAATTGTCAAGAAGAAATTTAAGATATTATGTAAACTTTAGGAAAGAGAAAGGAAAGAGATGACCGCTCCAAAAAGAGAAAAGAAATTCCCAACCAACCAAACCACAAACTGAACCCAGACGCGAACTTAAATACATACATTTCCCCCCATCCTAGGCCCACAATGAGGAAAAACATGGAGACCGTGAAACTGACGTAAGGTTCTTTTTCACACAACACAGACTTATTCTTTTCCTTAGATACTGATAGGATCCAAATTGTACTTTTGGTGAACGAATATCGAAGAAATCGGACGGCAAAAGTAGAAAATTCATTCCAAAAGTATACCCAGGGAAATGATAAGGAAAGTATATTACACAATCTATGAAGCGAAAAGCTGAGCAAGACCGAAGTGCTGCTCAACATTGTAGGCACCAGGTGCCTTCCAGTAGTCATCAGTGAAGGTGAAGTATGCGACACGTCCAGGCATAGCGGCAACCATGGCGGTGACGGCAGTGGCTTGTTCAGCGACACCAGGGACGGCGAGACCGTTAGCCTCACCGGATGAGGGCCAACCGCACTCAAGGACCCAAGCCTTCTTTCCAGAGCAGACCGCTATATTAACAGTTAGTATATATTCGTTCAAAGTTGGAATGCGAGATTATACGACTTACCCTCAGTGAGAGCGACCTGGCTGGACAAGAAAGTACCAGCGTCAGAGGCAGCGGTACCAGCGTTGAAGAAGGGGTGGATGTTAACACCAATAACATCCATAGCAGAGCAAAGGTCGGAAGCACCGTAAGACTGGAGGATGTTCAAGGGCTCAGTGGTAGTAACAGGGCCAGAGTAACCAGCGTTCTTAAATTCGGAGGCGACGCTGGTCATGTAGCCGGCCAGTTCGGATGCGGAACAGTACCCGTTGAAGACAGCCTCGTTACCAACGACCACCAAGACAATCATGTCCCACTTGCCCCAGGCGATGATATCCTTAACCTGGTCGGCACCAGTGGAGCCACAGCCAGCCTTGAGGAAAATACCAAGAATCAATCCAAGGCCGTGCTTCTCAGCAGAGCCACCAACATTCTCGAGACCGGAGCAGTCGGTGGAGTAGATACGGATGTTCTGGAATCCCTTGGAGGCAATTGAAGCAATGTCGGTCTCGACTTCATCAGCGGTCTTGCATCCACCGCCGTTGGCGTATGGAGAGTAAGTAATGGCCCAGAGACCGCCGTTGGAGGTAATCTCACCGACGGCGGAAGACACGGCAGGGGCGGCGGAAGAAACAGAGGTCGAAGGGATAACAGTAGCGACAACGCTGGAGACACTTGAAACGATGGAGTCAGCGGGGGCAGTAGTTGAGCCGGTGGTGGAAGTTGGGACCGCAGGGGCAGCAGTGGTGGTAGGAACAACGGCAACGGCAGTGCTGGTGGCATCAGAAGTAGGAGCGGCGGTGAAGAGCGGGCAAGTGACAACCTGAGAAGTGACAGTGATGGTGGTGACAACCTCAGGCTGGACGTAGGTTCCAGGAGCGTAGGCGGTTGGTACTGGGTACTCGACAGTGGTTGGTGCAGGGACATCAGTAGTGGTAGCGCCAATGGTGTAAGTACCAGCAGTCGGGCAGATGTAGGTGGTGGTGTAGATCTTGCTGGTAGTAACGCCATCATCAACCTCAACAGTGGCAAGCGGGCAGACAACAGTGGTTGAAGTCTCGACGATGGTGGTAACACCACCGTAGGTCTGCTGACCGGCGGGGAGCGAAGTGGTCTCAGGGACACAGACAACTTCGGTGCTTGTCAATGTCACTGTGGTGGCTGGGATGGTGTAGATACCGGGGGTAGCAATGGTGGTCACCTGCTGGGTTGGGACAGGTCCAGCTGGAGTAGTGGCAGGTCCAGCTGGAGTAGTGGCAGGAGCTGAAGCAACATCAGAGACTGACGAGACTGCATCCACCTCTGACGAGTAAGTAGTGATGGTAGTCAAAGACGTTGAGGTCTCGGTGTGTGTGACGGTGCTGGAGATAGTTGTGGTAAGCTCATCAGTGGGGGCAACACCAGATGGAGCCCCGACAGCTGGGACACCAGTTGATGTACCGGTTGAAGGAACACCAGTTGAAGGAGCACCAGATGGAGCACCGACGGCTGGGACACCAGTTGATGTACCGGTTGAAGGAACACCAGTTGAAGGAGCACCAGATGGAGCACCGACGGCTGGGACACCAGTGGATGAGCCATATGAAGGAACACCAGCAGCGCCCGAGGAAGCAACACCCTCGCCAGTTCCAGGGACACCGGAGCCAGGGACACCTGAACCTTCAGCTGGGGGAATTGAGTATGTAGCATCAACTTCGCCAATGGGGACAACGGTCTTTACTGCCTGGACAGTAGTGGTGGCATCGGAGACGATAGTCGGCTCAGGGGTGACTATTGAAACATAATGTTAGACACATATGAACCCCACATGTGCACAATCCCACGATCTTCATGGGATAATACGCAGATCTTAAAACATGGGGGAAACACTCACGAGTGACCTCAACTAAGTATGAGGTGACATAGGTAGAGCAAACACACTCATCCGGAACGACTTCAGGAACAATCTCGCGGGGTGCCAAATCGACATGGGCAGCATGGGCGTGGCGGCGGTGGGAGTGTCCTCGTGCAGACACACTGCCTAGGAGGGCAGTCGCCGCAATGGCAACAAGACTGTATCTCATGATGATGATTTAAAAACTAAATAATCGGGAAAAAAGAAATAATTCTTTAACCGTCGATCAACAAAAGTTGGGTTTGATATAGAATGCTGTAGTTGTGAGTCGCAAAAGAAAGGAATGCCCGCTAAAAGAGTGAAGCGGTTGTGTACGTGAAGATAGGAATACGCAAAGTTGCCTGGAACGAAGGTTGCCTTGTGCGTGGTGAAGGAGAGAGAGAAAGGAAGGGGAAGATGGAGGTCAACGGGCTGCATATTAAGGGAAGTGCCAATCAAGCCCAGCCCAATCGCACCCCTCCAAAAAGGGGGTGAACATGTACCTGACTGTTGGACGACTTTGGCCTCAATGTGTAAGTTGAGTAACTGACGCCCGGGGTCGTCGCAGGCTGAGGCTGCATGGATAATCAATCTAATGAGATGGATGAACCCAGAGAACTTTCCTGTTCCTGATGGTCGTCTCATCCAAAGATGGCAAAGTCGATCATTTCACAGTACACTGACCTGCCCGCTGCTGGCTGCTACTGAGAACGAATTCAATTTCGACAAGACGGGACAGACACGTTTCTGTCTGAGTTCTATTGTTCGCCGACACCGCCCACTTTCTGCCCAGTATTTTTCCTTCGCGAAGTAGAAAACGGGCAAGTGGGCGACTAATGCTCGGAATTGAAAAAGCTGCGACCAGGGGCAAAAAGGAAATGAGCGCAGCAAACAAGGGTGTTAGGTAGGCTAGCCCTCCAATGGGAAGAACGAGCTGCCGATTCCGTTGTTATTGGCGGCTGCAGTGTTGTTGACCATCCATGCTGACCCCCTTCCTGCAAGGTACCTACTCTACCTTGGCTGCAACAACCATCCAAGACAGCAGCCTATCAGATCTTAGACCTCGTTCCAGGGCCCAGGACCCTTCAAAGTCAGCATCTTGAGCTCTCGAGGGGGTCCAGGAGCGACGACAGCAGCAGATAGAGCAGACTCCAGATATTGAAAGGTCATAAATCTTCTGTCGCGAAGCGCTGGCAGAGTACGTCACGCTGCTGTGTCGCTGCTGTGGTCGCAGCGACGATTGTACGTAGGCTTAGGAGATTTGGTCCGCTGAATTACATAGACTTGTTTGGACGGTTTATTCAACTATTTGGCATCTTGAGGTGACAACAACGTTTGGCTTACTTCAGCTTGCGAGAGCTCCTCAATTGATTTGAATATATCGTGGCCTTGGCCTCGGTCTGCTGTAGCGGTCCCATCCTATCCCATCCCAAGCCCCAAAATAAAGCTGATCTGTTCTAGGGATTCGGATCCACGAAACCCCCAAATAATTGCTTGACCAAAACCTTAACAGCCTGTTGTTATTGATGGTCCCGACCTGGCTGTACGACATCAGGATCAGGGTGCTCTTTGGAAATTTTGGAGGCGTGTTTCAAGAACAATAATAACGGCTCCGCCCATTATCTGCAACCCCAGTGCGGGGACATCCATGGCCACCCCCTGTGGAAGTACCTAGTACAGTGGTCAATAATACCTATGTCCTCTGCGCTGTACTTCCCCCCGCACATTGGACAACAAAGATAATCAATCTTAAAGACTGCGGGCCCCTCAGGCCATGATCGCTAAAGCCGCCAGTCCTTTCAAGTTCTCCTAGATGAGCCCGAGCCCTACATATTAGAGTACCGTCGACCTGGATCCTGCTAATTCTCTATAGATCTAACTGTTTATGACTGTACTTGGCAGGTAAATGTACTGGGAAGGTTCTCTTGGTTCGCGGGCAATTTCGGCCAGGGACCATGCATGCCCGTAGCTATATTAGCTAACTACATGTGAGTAGAAGCTGCCGAGCAATCAGACCAAGAACGCGTCGCCGACGGAGCTCACAACAGCTGCTGCATGTATGTATGTATGCGAGTGACATACTATGAACATCTGCATAACCCCTCACCACCACTAACAGCACATGCATAGATCCTCTGCTGTGCTGGCGCTCGCGCTCGATCGTGCAAGGGCTCCCCACTGGTAGCTACTAGAATGCAACAGAACCATAATTCGAAGCATCAAATTCCAACGGTGGCGATGCGGGATCTGTCTGGTACATAGCTAGTACCGAAGAAATGTGGTGTGTGTTTAAAAAGGGGGTCCACACGCCTTGGCGAATTGATCTCTGAGGCTCGGCGGCATGTGCCGCACACGAACCTCTGCTCGTCCCATCAGGGCCATCACTGACCCTGTTCCGAGATCCCGCGCGTGCCAGTGCCGATTTCCTCGAGCATTCAATAGGAAGTGATATTCTCCTCTCCTGCAACTCATGGAGCAGATCTCGGAGGATACTGAATCTCGTTGTGGTCACGTCAAGGTGCCGTTTCCGGCTCTTTGCACCTGTGGGCTCCCTATGGGAGGGTACCACCAGCTTGCGGTGGCCTTGATTGAGGTAACAGTTGTTCTTTTTGATTTGTGGAAACGACATAAGCTTCTGCGCCTACATTGCCGTGCAGGAAATATAAATGAACAGGTATGTGCATATTTTCTCTATTTATTCAGCTCCTTTGCACGCATTTAATATAGTACCCGCAGACAAGCCCGCACTGATCGATACTTCTACGTAAAGTACTCTGAGGAACTTCTACCATTTTCCAGCTAGTATCGTCATATAGGTACGATACGAGCTCGACTCGCATCGTCATATATTTGCCGACTCGCCTCGCAAGTCAAAACCACGGACAATGTCCGTGACTGACTGACCAGCGCGACTGTCTCGCTCAGTTCACCTTAATTACCTACTTGCACAATTTTATCTCCTCCCGCGAAATGTCTTTTTTTGCTCCCCATCGTGTCGCTCGGTAACAACTACAGGGAAGTACCAGGGTAAGGGGATGTTTTATATTGCCTCGTGTCTTGATATAGATTTCTAGGTAAGAGTACATGCTTGAGCACAGATTGTTTACTTTAGAGCGGCAGTAGCTATGGGCTTTGTTCCTTTTTTCGCTTGCATGCATACATAAGCATTGGTCGGCTACTTCATAGTCCCTCACTCGACATACACTTTATAAACTTAATCGAGTCCGTATACGCGTTACGCAAGATAGGCAGGTAACATCTGGCTGTCTCGGATTTCCAATCACGGGAGGGAATTCCCGGGGTTCCGAAAGATCTTTCGAGGCGCATAGGAAGAATATGTACATAGAGTGGAGTGCGTCGGGACCGTGGGGGCGGCTTTTATGCTCGGATCGATTAGTGGATCCTTTAAAGAGGATGTAAATTGCTGCCGGAGCATCACAATAAAGAGAGTTCCAGAGTAAGCATGAACATCGAGTATACAAGAATTCTTGTCAAAACATTACTCGAACATTGTCTTTTTCGTCGTTATCCCCATATCCAATCCTGGGCATATTACATTCCAAGTACTAGACTGATATCTTTCCCTAGCCAATTGCCTTCTCAAGTCTTGAATAAACCAATTCGTTCATGAAACTAGCCAATTTTGGTATCTCACAAATATAACATAACAGAAGTAAAGAGTTCTTAGTTGCCTCCGAGCGGATGCATCGGAATTCGAGATAAGTACCCGTCACTGGGTTTGCGGAGATATGCAAGGAAACGATTAATCGTTATCGATAAACACTAACTCAGAACACAACGTATGTATTATTTTTTGTAGGAAAAAGGGATTGATAAGAAAATCAACTCAATGAATCCTGTTCTATGAGCACTATACCCAGGTCTTATTAGCCAATTCCATCACTCCATCGTTTCCGCCCCCCTTCCAATTAGCCTCCCTCTGCAAATTAGAAAAAAGAAGAGATATCACACACCCTTCCCCGCCCCTCTTCCAACCTCACCATATCTTCTCATTGGTTCTACTTTCTCCGCAAACAGTGACTTATAATACCAAAATCTCCAGCACCACCTACCCACCCTGTTATACCCTAGCGGGTTTTCCTCGCCCTCACCCGACCATCCCTGACATGAGCACTCCCAATCAAATCCCGGCATACGGGTTTCCGTGCATTGAAATTTCCAGTCCTTGCGGCATCGGTTGTCCGTCTCGTAGATGTAGGCGCATTTAGACATGTCGGCGTTGCAGTGCTTAGTTATCCCCTCTTGGTGTATAACGGCACTGGAGCCGGGTCTGATGATGTAGGTGCATTCGCAGTGAGAAATGTGGGTGACTGATTGGTAGTAGCAGAAGAGGGTGAAGGGATGGGAACAGCGTTCAACGTCGTCCGTGGGCCTGAGTTGAGGAGATCGGTGGGTTGCTTTTGAGCCTTCTTCAAAGGAGTCCGCCGTTTTGGCTGTAACGGTGTCTTTTCCGACTATTATGGATGAGCGGTAGGTTAATAATGGGGGCATGTGGTTTTGGTGAAGGAGAAAGGAGACGTACTAGATGTCGAGGTCGTTTGACGACCGGCGCTGGCGACGACGAAGAAAATAAGGACGAGGGAAATATAAAGTTTAATAAAGCCATGCATAGCAATATGAACGAGAGTTATATATATATAAAAATATATGAAAGGCCAGGGAAGGTGGAAAATTGGTTTTTTATAACTGATTGTCGTGCCAGTAGAATTCTCAATCAAGGTTGATCGAATCTCGATTTTCCCCACTTGTGGATACAAAATTCTAGGTATTATTTGTAAAGACACAAGAGCACTCTCGATCTCTGTTTCAATGCAGTGAGATTAGAAATTGATCGAGGAGGAGGCTATACTGAAGTGTAATATGTATTTTGTACTGACATCACAGTTGCTGTGCAATGTATCAATTCATATTCCCGTTAGAATCATCACTGCCGCAGCAGATATCCGCACGGCGTACCTTCCGTGACTAAACAGAGTGGTTTCAGAACCTAAAAAGTTCCGGCGAAGAGAAAAGAGAAAGGATGAATGTGTACGCACATGTGTGTTGGACACCGATCTTCTGGCCATGAAGATGCCATTTCCCAAGAGAACTAACTCATCGGCGAAATCGTACTCTTCTATTGCATATAGATCATGTGCAGAATTTTTTCATGATATAATCAATATCATAATGGAACTATGTAAACTGTAGAGGATGATATAGAGGAATATACTGACTGAAAAGAAAAGGATAGTGAAAGTATAGGATCCCACTGCAAGATACTCCTGCTAATAGTGTTCCGATTCTTGGCTGGGTGAAACCTAATAGATATCCCGGAGAACTAAAGAACGAAAATTAAGAAATCATTTGGGATCTTTATGACGAAGTTATGAACCCATTTACTTGGTAGTAGTGATTAGGTTAAGTATTAATCATGGTAAGAGAACCATAATAGGAAAGAGGGCTAGATACTCACGATTTTGCCGGGGGCCACGATGTTCTCAATTATGTGGTATATAAAAGTCACTACTCGTAGGTTCTGAAACTTAGGTTACATTACTTACTACTAGATGATATGCTAATTGGCATTATACATGAAGGCCCCGTGGCAGTCTAGGCCTTTACCGAAATAGACCAATCTTCAATCCACAAATCCAAACCCCGAAGCTCTCTCCAACTTTTATCAAAGCTCAATGCCATAGATCCGGCAGACCACGGCTACATATGTATCCATATATGGAGTAGCATATGTAGGCATGTAAAACAGATCAATGACTCTGTTCTTCTATTTGATATTGAGCTCGAGGTATCCATTCCCTTATTATAACTGTATCCGGCATATATACACAGAGAGGGCGTTGTGATATGTCATTACTCTTGATGTTTTAGAGACTGGTCGTTGATGGTTTTGTTCAAGATATAATTTGCCGTTCCTTTCTCCAAACCACGATAACACCCTTGTCTCAATGTACCGGCTCCATTTGCTGACAGACCCTACCGTTGTCTCGCCACCAACCATCTCCAACATGCTGTGCGCGCTTAGCTTTCATGTTGGATATTTTCTGTTCTAACAACATCTGACCCGCTGGGAGATTGAAATTACAAAGCGCTGTAATGTAGGTACTTATGTATTTGGACGAACTTGGAACCGGACGCCCCACCGCCAGTTGTTTCCATCTCTCCCAAAGTGGCAGGTATATGAGAAGATTCTCATGTTGTCCCTCGGGCGATTGGATGTTTCCGGTATATACCCCATGGGGTGAGGGGTCTGTGATGAGTGTGCTGCCTGCATAGATCACTCGTATTTGCTACTACATGTCGCTACATGTAGACAAACAAACTGCGAATCGATGCTGCCTTCTTGATGCAGGTATCCCCGTGGTGGAGTACCGGGTGCAATATAGGATGCGATGATCGCCGGTCAGGGTTTATTCAGCAGGCTAGTAGATTACCGAGAAATAGGATAGGTCGATAGATGGGGGGCTCAAGTAGAGGGATCATAGGGGGAATTTGTAGTAGATACCAAGAACTTGGTGTAGTCTAGTGGGTGCACTCATGAGAGCGCATCATGGGTGGTCACTCTCCAGCTAGATGCTTGCTAGAGTACCTACAAGGCTCTGGCATTAAGTGAGCGAACTAAATGGGGTGTTGACAGGTGAGGATCTGTTCACTCACTAAATGCCAGAGCCTTGTACGTTGACGTCTCGCTAGGCTCTTCACACCTGGATATTTTTCCGACAGGTGCATATCAGCACATCGCAACACGCTATATGTGCGCTACTCTCCTCCACCTACCACTCTCTATAGATCTACCTATATACAGTGGTCCTATACCTACGAGATCTCTAACCTAACCATAGATGGAGAGAACTCAACCAATCCCCTAAACTCGGTGTTGTTCGGCAAAGTAAGTACTATCTGGAACCAGGATGTCGGAGCCTTTTGAGCCTGTACCTGTAGAGTGGAGTATGTAGATAAAATCAACATCCTTGCCGGCCGGCCGGACTTTTGACTGGAGATGGATGATGATAAGGTACGGGGTGCAGGATTTAAATGCATGTGTCAATCCCATAGGAAAATCTTCATGCCCCACTATGACAGTACATGTGCTCATGTGGGGAAAGAAGAGGGTATTTACCTTATCAATGTCGCCTCACCTCCACTCGCTCGGTTTACCCTCGAGCTCTCCTACTTATACACACCTCGGCCAATTCTTCACCAGGTCATGCGACGTCACTCGCTCCCCTCCCTCACCAAACCTCAACTCGGTATCACGTTCATCGGCGTCCATACAATCAACTGTGTGAAAGTAAAGGCTTGTGACATCATCCTTTAGGGTATACTACCAGTCTCTATCAACTGTTATCGTCCTAACCATCCCCATACACACCCACCATGCACCTGCACCACTTTGATCAGACGAATCGGCATATCAGGAACCCGGTAAGATCTTACCTCGATCCAGTCCAAGCAGCATGTGAGGTCCCGCGGTCGATTGTATTCTACACAGAAACCCTCATAATAACCAGCAACCCCAAATCCACCAGCGTCTGCAGACGGATCGGCGTTTCTCACGAAAGTGTCCTCAGAGCCGCTGCTAGTAACCGTCTCTCGATAGTCTCTCTGCGTCCAACAGCATATTGCTTGATTTTATCTTTATGAGGCACCAACTACATCATTTAATATTGCACTGCACATCATATCAGTCGATCGATTCAATCTACATACACATGAACCTCATCGATCCTGTGGTCCCGGAGCTCGGATTCACCACCTCCCGACGACGCCGGCCGGAGCTGCAAGATCCGCCCTGGCATGCAGCCCCGCAATTGTCGGGTAATGCCATGTATTTCTTCACGAATAAAAATCCATAGGCATCTTATTTAACAGTTCCCTCCCTTCGGATCTTCTTTCTGCCCTTATTTTGTCAACTCAAGTACATAAGCCACGCATGTGTGCTGGCCATGGTCTTCACCCTATATCTTGCCATCACCAATATCCCAACGAACGCCATAATGCAACAAATAATAAAGAGAACAAAAGAAAAGAACAAGAAAAGACAACAATCAATACTACAAAGAAATTGATAGCAGCAGAAGTGGTCAAGATTTACATGTCAAAAGAGGGGGGGGGAAGAAAGAAAGAAAAAAGCATGGCGAATGTGCTAACTGTTCTAAGGGGAAGCAGATCCGGTTATGATATTCGCAATTTTAAGAAATTGGTACGAAAGAAGGTCTTTGCCGACGAAATAACACGAAACAAACAGAAAAAACAAATCCCTTGACTACAAGGATTACTCAGTTACGTTCCCAGACCAGGCAGACAGATGATATGCCTAAACGACACCCAAAAAAGAAAGAAAAGGAAAGAAGGGAGGGAAAAATACACAAGCACGAAAAGAAGCCTCCCTATATTTGATTTGTTATATAAAACCAAATCAATCGTGTGCGCCCACATTCAATGCAATCGATGCTTTCTTCCGCAAGCCGAAAAAGCTAGTTCGATGTTTCGCCTTTGCTTCTTTTTCCTTCTTCTTCTTATCTTTTTCTTCTTTTCCGGCATGCCCATTTTCAAGCATCTCTCTATCGAGTTCCTTTACCCGTTCCCGTTCTGGTTCATCAAGTTTGTTCAGACCTCCGTTCGTCCCATTCAGCTCCCGGTGCTCGTTCGTGGGCGGAAGCGATGGGGACATTATCGATGTTGGTGTGCTAGGTAATGCCGGGACGGCTTGCAAGGGGGACACATCTCCATTCTCGTAGGAGAAAGATACATTCCGTTCCCGGTCTTTCTTCCCCTTGCCATCACCTCCTAGCCATTTTGGTGGCCCGCGAAGACTTTTGCTAGTGGAACGGAACCGATTCATGCCAGCGTGATAGCTAGTTTCTCCCTTATCTTTCTTTTCTGCCTTCTCTTTCTCTTTCTCCTCCCGCTTCTCCTTCTCCTTCTTCTTGGTCTTCTGGCCCGGTGTACCGGGAGGGATTTGATCAGGAGAATCAATGGGTGGTCTCCGACTGGGATCAACAGGGATCTCTGTGCTCATCGTGGGAGGGTTCGAAAGATTCAAAGGAGGTAAATGATTCTCCTTCAGTTCTGCGCCAACCGACCCTCTACTAGCATGTCCATTCATATGAGCGCCTACGACCGTTGATTTTAACTTTGCTTCGGCTCTTGCTGCGTCGGCCGCCGCCCGTGCGGCTTCTTCTTCTTGCTGCTGTTCCGCCCACATTTCCCTTTGAACCGCCTCCAAGGTTGTTTCCTGGTAAAACAAGACGTACGCACATGCCATTCCGGGACGCTCACCAAAGAAGTTTCTTACATAGGCCTTGTCCACCGGCTCGACGAGCTCATCATCAAAAAGCAACCAGCCTTTGTCCTCAGTCTTGACTATGGCTACATAATGTCCATGATATGGGCCACCGCCAATGTGAACCACCACAGCGTATAGTTCGTACAACCTATCTTGATCGTCTGCATCATCTGTCGTGTTGAATAATCTCAGGTGATAGGGGTATACCACTCGATAGTGTAGCTTCTCGAAACGTTGTGAAGTTTCCATGTACTTGAATCGTTTCAAGTGTAACGCAAGAACCTTCGGTAGCCGCTTAATCTTCATTCGCTTCTCGGCTTCCTGCAACCCCCCACAAGTGTCACAGTGAAACTTGTTGCGTTCACACAGCATTTCCGACGCGGAGAAGTTCCGCAAGCACGATGTCACCGACGAGTTCTTCTCCAGATCGATTGACAGGTCGAGGAACGGTTCGTTTCGTCGTGATACGTTCTCGCAAGTGAGACATTTAGTCTCGGAACTGATGAGACCTTCAAACAGCTCATGAATCCAACCAGCCGCTGATGCGGAGGTCATGGATGCCGTTGAAGCAGCGGAAGACGAATTTACAGGTGTCAACGAGCCGGACGATTGCGATGGGGGCGCCGCCGCCAGGCTTCCATTTCTTAATCCATTCTTCTTCTGGTAGTCGTCAACGTTCTCTATGACCTGATTCAAGACAAAATTCAGAAACTCGTGAGCGTCCTGGTGTTGCTGGCCACTGAACATATCATTTTTTCTCCTTAGAATCTCTAAAAACTTTGCAGGATTGACAACCCCTGTCCGCGACTCATGCCCCATGATGGCCTCAAAAATATCCTTCAGTCCAGAAAATAAGTTCTCCTCCATACCATACGCAGCATTGTTTGATTGATCAACGTTTAAGACAGGACCGTTCAATAACGCTTGTTTCTTTTTCGCTTCTGGTGTATCCTTGTTTTCGCCCGAACCCATAGGGTTATTGGTCAAACTAGCTGCTAGAGGCAGATGTTTCTGCCTTTTCAAATCCTCTTTCCCTCCCGCAGTTGGCTTTGGTATATTATTCCGGAGAAGTCCGGTTGGGGAAGCCGGGGTTGATAATGCAGGTTCGGTGCTGACCCTCGCAAGTTGTCGCGCGTTGTGTCCCCCGGATATGCTTCCATTGGGTTGACCGGGAAGCTGAGATCTGTGGGGAAAATTGACGACACTTTCTCGGAAAGGTTTCGAGTAGTATAGACATTGTAGAATTGAATTGCAGTAGCTGCGGTCGAAAAATTAGTTAAAAAGTCAATTCCAGAGGGCAATGAAAAATGCAATTCTCAGGGAAAATCATTCATTGTCCCATACCAAGTATTTCCAAACTGCGGCAGAATAAAAGATGTTAGTTGAGCAATCCTTTCTTCATATACTGGATGTGGGGCGTACGCCAACTACATTCTCCATCCCAAAAAACTTGTCGCTACCATTAAGTCTGGGGGGTCCATCTTCTACCAAGGCCTGCAATCCGGTTGGTGGAGGCTCAGCTTTCTGCTTTGTGGGCGAATTCAACGCGGGTTGGTGTGAACTCTGCAGGCGCACATCAAGGGGCGTGTCAGCACTTTGTAATTTCTGCGCGCGGTGACGAAGGTCTGCCGTTCCCTCCCTTCCCCACAACCTCCATCAGCCTCACAGACTTCTTTCTGAGCTCCGTCAAGCCTTGCGGTTTACCACCGTTATGGGGTACAGGTGTGATCGCTAGGAACCAGAATAGAAATCATGATAGACGTGATACGGGTAGGGAAGAAGAAAGAGGGACGAGAGGCTGGGGAAAGGGAAGAAGGATGGTGAGGAGGATAGTGGTTGATGCAGCACGTAGCGAGAAAGCGGGCCGAGAGAGGAATTAAAACTGACCGCGCGCTCCATCCACGGGAGGTTCTTGAAAGAGCTCAACATCTTGAGCGGCGAGTAAGTGCCGTCTGGCTACCTATGAGGGTAGATTGTTTGGGGCGTGGTTCTCGTGTACCGAAGGTTGGAGGGGGGCGTATGTGTTGAAGAAAGGATGCCTAGTCACTGTGAGGGAGGATGTCTGTCCCACTATGCTTTGTCTTGTTCTGTTTCTCAACACACTTGGGCGGGGATTTAAGACTAGGAGTGGGAAGGTAAGGAAGAAAAGTAGGTCTTGGAAGGAGGAAGAGTGGTGGCTGTCTGCTGGTGAAAACGGGATTTTTACTGAGCACGTCTGTGTTAGACAAGAAGAGCGGTGGTGTAGGAGTGCTTGATTTGATGCCTTGCACACAGGTTTCGCGGGCAACGTTTAGGCGAAGGTTTGGGCAAGTGGTAGCAGCAGGACCTCAGTATGGTGAAATAACGAGTGAATGGACGAGTAGGAGGGGGAGTGGGGGCGGCAGCAGTTAGGAAGGTCGGACAGCCGCAAGTCCGTGGGTAGTAGGTTATTGGCAATCTATCTACGGTCTGGTCTGTCTGTCTCAAGGGGATGACAGGTAATGCTTTTATTGTCTGAGGGTTCCCAATGGGATGTGTGATTTTCGTTGCAGAGGGAATAAGTAATGGCTTGATAAGGCTGGGGGGTTTACTGGAGGTGTATTCAAGTGGGTATGGGCGGTGATGTATTGGTGTGAGGGTGTGAGGAGGTTGGTAGGCAATGAATGGATGGATGGATGTAGGTAGAGTATTGTATTGTGGGGAGGAGGAGGGGAGGAAACCCTTACTAGGGGAGACCTAGAGTACTCGGATGTACCGAGTCAGTTTTCGCCGGTGATGCACACTCGTGTGTACCGTCAAACCAGACATGAACTTCTCGCCGGCTACTATCCGGGCATGCGAATGTGTGTTTTGTCAATTGACAGTACCGTGGCTCGAATTGTCCCCCAATTGTCCCCCGAGTGTATCCCGGATACCTATTTTCTTACTCAGTCGCAACACCACGGAATGTATCACCACCATCGCCATGGCCTTGATCCGTTCTTCATCCCACCCGCCTTCCTGCTTGGCTCTCTTCCTTGGCCTACCCATACCTACATACATGTATGTAAGTGTAAGCCAAATGACGGCTGTCCCTGATTCTGATTACCGGCAGTCTCATACCTACCTATTCCGAAGCGGCTCTCAGAGATACACACTACGCATACACAGCCTTCTGATTTCCCAGTAAATTGAGCTACATACCTATGGGTATCGCCAGCTAGCAGCTCGGGGGATCTGAACCCCATAATTAGCATTTCCCCATACTCACGACCCCATAGTTACTGGCTATCAGAGAAGAAGAAGGAGAATCAGCCTCCCAGGGCAGAGTGGTTTTCGTGGGATCCGGGGTGGAGAGACCCTCGTCGTTCGCTCGGAACTCCGCCCCTCCACCTCTTCCTCCACATCCGCACCCTGCACAAAATGGTTACGCATCTCTTGTTTCAGGGCTTAGGTTTATCAGACTCTCTTACTAAACTTTGTGGATCAGCCTAAAACGTGCCGTTAGTAGCCAACTGGAATCTGCGGAGGAATAACACTCGCGTGGCGTTGACAGGAAAAGTCCCCCTTTCCTTCCTTTCCTTCCTTTCCCACAGCGTAACATAAAGTAGAGTAGACTCGTAGGTACTCTAATGAGTAGAGTAGGTAGAGCAGGTACCTACATGTACATACATAACCCTAGGGTAGGCACGGTCTAGGGACCTCCCCGGTTCCAGGGTCTGTTACACACGTGTGCTGCGGGTGGATCTAAAGGGGACCCCCCTTCGCTTTTTCTACCTATGGGTGGTGCGCGTGCAAAACCACCTTCTCCATGATCACCAAAACTCCAACCAACCACAACTGACATCATTCGTCATTTGTTTAGTATCTCAAGGAAGGAATTATGACGGTGAGACAATTTCCTATCGGAGGTCAATGAATTATGGTGAGAAACGTTACACATACATACACAGAAACGAAGGGCTTAGTCAGGATACAGGAGGGTGGCCTTGTGGGAGCGGTGCCATCCATACCGCACACAACACCTTGCCTATCATATCACCATCTAGCATCACCAGAGAGAGACAGGAGAAGTGGCTTTTTGGTTGTTTATCCTTTTCTGCCTATGTGCTTTTTGGCGTCTACGACTGGCTGGATAGCTCTACTGATAAACGCCGCCTCCTGCCCGCCCTGCCTAATCGATCACAATTGAAATATCTTGCCCCATGTGCATACATTTAACGCATTGCCCGCCCCCAGAATCGTACATAATAAAAGCCTTTATTTCTCCAACCTTCATTCACCTTCACCAGCAATCTACGCAAACAAAAATGTCTCTCTCGATGCAACAACACTCACCCACACCGGCCATATTCCTTTCAAGGATTATCCATACACAACGGTTCTTTGCAACCTTCTAGCGTGAGTTCCACCCCCGGGACAGGGACAGACAGTCCATCCCACATGTGACGTAGTTTAGCCGATTACCGGTGGACGGTGGTGGGTGGAGAGGGGAATTGATAAGCTATCGTTGAATCTGGGGTGGTTTAGCTCGCTCTCAATCTTCACCATCTGTGGTGAGCGGCGGGGAGGGATGGAGTTGATGGAGAGGGCATGCTACTCCGCATACGATTTCAGGTACATCGACGAACCTGCATACATTTCTCTTCCCCTACAGCTCCGCTCTGGCATAAAGTATTCTAGCAGCGTCCATCCATAAATGCGCAATCCGACAAATCCAGAGTAGGGTACCAAGCCATCAAGCCATCCAGCCATCCTTTTCGGAGGTTCTTGGTACGGTACAAAACCGTGTTTTCCACCCCTGCCAGCCCCCTCACGCCCCCCCTCAACAAAATTTTCAATTTTCCTACATACGCCACAACCCACCACACCGCACCGGGATAATCACCCCGCAAACCCGACCTTGCTTTCAAGTTTCGCGGCTGTTGATGGCTCTGCGGCGGAGATGCGGCGGCTAAAGGGTGGAAAGAACCCGGGAGACTGGAACAGATCAGAAAAAGTCTAATAAACGCAGTGCAGTAAAAGCGCTGCTGCTGCAGTGGGATGGGTTTCCGGGAGATTTCTACCCTACTTTATTCTGTGGTTTCCGAATACTGGGAAATATCAATCCACGAGAAATGCTTAGAACAACCTCCGGTGAGAGCTAGACGATGCCAAGAGGACAACAACCCCGATGGATGGATGCTGGAGACGTCAAGTTGATGATCCTCAACGCACGATCCACAAGCCACTTCACTGGCACAACAGGAGATCTGCTACAGCCCACCACCACACCACCGTACCGCATAGGCACATATGTCATATAAGATGAACCGTCAAGATGGAATCATTGTCGCCTCCCACACACAGTGTAGACCTCTCTACTCTCACACATGTACAAGTATGTATGTGCTAATAGAAGGATGACTCGCCATAATTCCACCCGTTTTAAGACTTTCTTCCAGGCCTACAAAGCGGGGTAACAGGGGGTCCGCAAGGGAGGTTTCGAGTGATTTTTGGGAAATCCTGGCACTGGTTTAGCGAAAAGACCAGGCTTAATTTGTAGCTTAATAGCGGTTGACCGGTTGGTACTACCTATATTTGTGCTTCACAGGAATTTGGGGAGGTACGACTTGGTGCCCGGGTCACTGTACCGAAGATAATATATCTACAAATATATATTTTGCGGGGATCCTGACATGAGCATAGTCGCTTGTTCCTGAGCGCATGGCGAGCAACAGGCATATTGATTATACCACGAGCCTTTTACTCGATCTCGTGGTACGGTCCGATGGGCATAAGATGGGGGTAGATTGGAATGGGAACCCCATATGTACCAGTGGTGGCTAGCTCCGGGGGTACTCATTCCCTCAAAAATATTTGAAATGTCTCCTTTGGAAGACTCACATTGTCCCAACGTGACTTATCACACGACAATATTCTCTCATCATTTGGCCACCTAGAGTACCTACAAACTTGAGCTGAATCTTGCAAATGGCAAAAACCACAAAGTATATCTATCCAGCTGGACGGAAACGCATATGATCACGTCAGTTCGCATACCCCCTAAAAACCTAGATATTTCCACTTCCCCATGATGGTCTCATCAAATCAACCAAGCCGCATGCATGAGTAATCCGTTGAGATTAATTCCCCAAAGGGAGAAAAACACCCCAGCGCAAGGCAAGAAAGAAAAAAAACAGGGCCTGGTTATCGGATCTAGAGAGAGAGAGTGGTGTCACACAACCCTAACCCAAGGTAAATAACTTGTGTAGTCTGACCACTATCTACCTTCTGGGTCGGGTGAAATTTTCGCGAGGTTAGGGATCCTGAAACTTGTTTGACACAAAGGTTGTGGGTGCGGTTAGTACTTTGCAGGGTTATGAAACTCTAAAGATATTGTCAGCTACACACGACAACGACATGCGTCTTTTTTTACCGCTGCTGCTGTCATCTAAGCTATCGAGATAAGGATAAGATAAGAGATGACATGACTCGCAATCAGTAGGAGGTACATAGGGCAAGGCAAGACTGCACTTGGGGGAAAGGTCTCAGTCAGTTAGTCAGTTAGAGTCTGAGCGGCCGGAGAGATCTGCAGAAAGAGAAAAAAGGTTATTTCGACCTCAGCGTCGCATTACGGATTTGATTTCTTATGTAAGCAACACGTTGATTGGTTGTTGTGTTCCGTCCGTCTCTGGCTTGCCACGTATATAGCTGGGGATCCGAGTGATTGTTTGTGAATGAGCACGTTTTGGACGGATTGAATCATTGGCCCGGGTTTGGTGAGTTTGTTGTCTCCTGTGATGGTTGAGCTGGAGCAGGGTCGGTGATGGATGTTGAGTCTCCCTAGAGGAAGCTGGGAGGTGGTTATCAACCTGCCACACGCACGATATATCTGGTGCGCGTGCACGTGGTGGGGGTTGCCAGCGCTGGTCTGGCCAGAAATACTGACATAAATGACAGGCGGTGTTTTAATGTTTCGATATTGCTCGGTGCTCTTTTTGGATCCAGTAGGGTGAATACATGTACCTACTGAACGCCCAACCGCCCCGAGTACCGGGGGTTAACCATAAATACCAAGAATCTGATAAGATAAACACACCTATTTCATAGCAAGATTCTCTTATCAGATTCTTCGTATTTACCCTCAACACCCAGTACATACCTACGTGTGCTTAAATATATGAAAGTGCTTATAAAACATCAGTTATATCGCACTATGCGACGTATTTAATCAAGGACGATATATGTTTACTCAACATTGTGCTGTTTGAGTAAACACTGCATCTGATTGATTGATTGATTCATTTAAGACATGCAGCCTACCGGCTATGGTACAATTCTGCATCTACATATATCGTTTAACTAAACAACGAGTTACTTGTATCCAAGTAAACCCCCACGTTCTTAAGAATAGTATTCAAAAAAAAGAACACGCCCTGTATGCTTGACAATTGATTTGACAACCTTGATATCTTTACCAACGGTTCCCCACCGGATCAAGCATGATTTTCATTGAAGCATTTACTATACGATCGATCAACGCCCGACGAATAAGTATCACTACTTAATTAGATGCGTAATATGTAATCTCCAGAGTGAAATAAACAAGCTGGCTTCCAGTCTAGCGACTGCGATCTTCGCTTGCTCTATTTCTTCTTCTATATCCTAGTGCATTATACAAGGCCTCAATGCAAAAAGAACCGTTTTTCGGCTCTGGGCCGGTAGTCGCATGTGCTAGGATTGAGGTTATTCACTATACTGAGTTTTATGCACCATGTATGAAAAACCTTCCATATCTGTAAAGCTACATCATTGGGCTATGTTTGGCGCTGAAATGATACCCCCCGGCCGCCTTTCATTTGCTTATCGATCTAGTTCCTATCAACCTTGTACCGCGTGTACCCGAGTATGTACTTAAGATATCGTTACACATATATATATATCCGCAGCTGTCTCCAATCAAACGCGCTTATCTAAATATGACGTTCCTAGGTATGTAATTGGCTTTATTGGAAAGAACTGCCTGTACTCCACAACTTTTTTATTATGAAACTCAGATAGAGACCACTCTGGGCCGCCGAAATAAGACCTCGAGAAACTACACTTACGGCCTGAAATCCCACATCTTTCCCCTTGCTAAGTAGTTGGGGGGCCCTTTGGGCTTTTCGGGGTATTATTTCAACTAAGATAAGGTTCTGGCCAGGCCATTGAGAGAAGCAAAAATAGAAAGCCGCGTAGTGTAGTCCGTGAGTCGAGTCGGCTCATTACTAAATTGGGGAAAACATCCCCCATAATTTATCCATAATAGGAATTCTATATTAGCATACATACATGCACCTACATGTAGCTTATTAATTCACAACGCTTGGCAGAGGGATATCTTGTTGTTTGATCATTGACCACTGGCTCAAGCCAGCTCGACTATATATGTGACGGCCTCGAAAACCCGAGTTTTATGAGCTTACTTTCAAAATACCTGAGCCAGCTCGGGTATATGCTGTGGGTCGACTTGAGCTGGCTCATGGGCCACACTAACGTCGCCGTCGTCGTTGTCATTGTCGTCGAGCATAAGTGAGTGAGTCGACCTGCCGAAGGAAAAGCTATAGATTTGACGGAATATGTAGGTCCCTGCCCGCCGATATGTAGCGGTCGTTACAGAGATTGGGTACATGTATGTACAGAAACTATTAGAGGGGAAGCTAGAAAAAGAAGATCTATCTCACCTTATTTCGCAATGCCCGGTGCAGTCTGTCAGTCTAGTACGTAGTTGAATTTCCAGGTTTCCAAGCAAAGCCAGGCGGAAATCCAATTCATCTTCAATGCTTTCTAGTCTGTAATAAATCTCAGTCAGCCCTGGTATTCAGTTCGGCGTGAGAGTTTTAGATATCGAATATGTACCGTCAACAAATCCCAGACTTGGCTAAGGCCGGCCCGGGGGGGCGGTGGGCTGCGGGTCCCGCCGTGGCCGAGAAGCATTTTTCCCACTTGCCAAAGATCCTCCCTCAAACCCTCCGTAAACCCTTCACGTCGGCGAAATTGGGGCTTGACATTAACTTTCCGCCGCTATATAAGGCCGTCTTCCCTCCATACTCCTACTTTTCTCTTCAGGGAAGCAGCTCCCTATGGCCTCAGCGACCATTCAGAGCTGCTCCCTCCCTCCCTCCTCCTCTTCCCTCCTATTCCTGGCCCTGTTGGCAAGGAATGGGAGGGTTACCTCCATCCTCCCTCCTCCTATTCCCTCCTATTCCTGGCCCTGTTGGCAAGGAATGGGAGGGTTACCTCTATCCTCCCTCCTCCTCTCCTGTTCCTGGCCCTGTTGGCAAGGACTGGGGGGGGGGGGGCTACCCTCCCTCCTCCTGCCCTCCCAACAGGGCAAGGAGGGAGTGGGAGGGTGATGAGAGGCTTCTACTTCTGCCCCCACAAGAAAGGGGGCAGAGCACGTTGGCCAGCCTCTTCTGGCCCTGTGGGAGCTACGGCCCCAGAGGACTAGGAGGGGCATGGGTCACGTTGACACCGCCTCTGGCCTCTCCTGGTCCCTTCGGGGCCGGGAGGGGCCTGAGTTACGGTAGGAGTCCTCTTCGGCTCGGCTCGGCCCCTCTCCCCTCTGCCTCGGCCTCTCTTGGTCCTTCGTGGCCATGGGGGGCCGAGTTGCGTTAGGTCTTTATCTCCGTTCCTGTCCCCGTCCCTCAAGGAGGGTCTCAATCAATCTCTGGGCGCTGTCCGAGGGGTTGAGTGAGATCTTACCCTTCTCTTTGACTTTTTCTTTGTCTTTTGTCTCCACGCATGTATATGGATGGGTTTTGAACACCGACAAGACCAGTTTGTAAGTAAATCTCTCTTATGCTTGTAAATTATTTTTATTGAGGTCCGGTGTAGTTAACGAAACGCCTGCCGCCCGCAATGGACCAGAATGATATTCTTCGATAGTGCATGTAGCACCAGTAGTTTCCGCCCTAAATTCCCCCAGTGATGGTTTTGCCGGTTTCCTCCCGGCCGATATAGAAGCCATATCCATATTCTGCAAATCTAGGACCAACACCCCCCGCTTTTCTTAGTCGACTGAGTAATAACCTTAGGTCGCGAGCCATCCGTGAATGCTTCTGAACTGACCAGAGCAATACATAAATACCTCAGCAATACCTTGAAGCCGAATCAATCGTTATGTATGGGCCCAAACTAGCTTTTATGCCCAGACATTATTGACAATATGCGCCCTATTCCATTGGAGTCATGTACTATCACTCGGTACACCTACCCAAGCGACACGGTCTGGGATTAATTTCGTACCTTGTCTCATGAGGACCGAAGCTCCAACATTGAAGGGAAAGCTCAGAAGATAATGGCCGGTAATATGCGGAGTGATTATAAGAGGGGGGGAATTAGATAAATATATCAAAAAGGAAATAATACTGATATTGGACAAGAGAGGGAGAGAACGGCACTGAGAACGAAAGTTTAATGAGGAGACAGTATTGTATCGATATATATTAATAACGTTTCTACAAGCTACCCTGCTGAAAAACCAAAGGTAGAAGATTCGAATATAATGTAGTTAAGCCATGATGATCCTATAAATGAATTATCAGCCATGACCCTATACACTTTAGATTGATCTTTAAACAAGGTCGAGGGATGACTGAACTAAGACCGATGAATTAGATACTACCACTCTCCGCGCGTGTGACGAAACCCACCGATAGCAATGTCTCCAACAAGCTCGTGGCCGATCGATGGCTTTGGGCAAACACACACAGGTTTCCTCTCCACTATACCCTCAAAAATAGTCCCTTACTATCCAGATCTCTGAGAGGATTATGAGGATAAAGGGGCGAATGTGGTGGATATGGTGTGTTGATTAAGATACATCAGCATATATAGTCTCGTTCCCAGAACCGTACCGTTTTTTGCCAGGTGGTCGTGGACTATTTCGCGCCGGCACAGTCTGGAAAAAAGTTTGTACCGGACCTTTTTAGGGCTCGATTGCTATGCTAGAAAGCCCGCCGGGTGATCGAGAAGCCCGGCCGGTCGCTCTGCCAAAAGAACACCGACCGTCATGAAAAAGCCTGTCCGGCATGTTCTCGGACGACGCACGGGCAATTAATGAATTAAACAAAAAAAAAAAAAAGACGACGCACGGGCAAAGTTGTTGCTCCAGACCCTACTGGTGTATAAATTAACCGCAACCCGAAAACACTATAACATAGGGTCTAGTAAGGAGACAAACATCAGCACCATTCATTACGCATGTAAAGAGATGGGGTAGACACTAGGCCCTATCTCACAAACATATCAATTGCCCGTAAAGACACGCTCTTCGTTTTCCACTGTGGTCAAAGTGTCTAAACCTATCTCCTAGAATTGACGTGGACTCCGGGGCCCGCATGTGCTGGATTTTTTGAAGAGGAGACGGAGGTTGCTCTCATGTATGGGCTGAGGAGATCTCCGGGTTTCTGATTGTGAGCATAGATGTTGTTCGACTGCGCCGGCCGAAACCGGTGGTTGAAGATATTGCATGTGGATAGTATACGTGTCGGCAGATCGGTCTGGAGGAGAGGTTTCTAGGTTGAGAAGGAGCGAGGTAGATGCATGTAGCGTTAATGGTGTTGAATATGGTTAGTTATCGCGGTGGTGGATGTTATTAACAATTGCATTGTTAGACGTTTATTATGTAGTTTGGACGTTGTTCTAAACTATCTGTACTTTTGTATTATAGGTAGTTTGGCCTCTAAATTGTGACTGTAAAGAGAGCGCTTTGGCTTTCTCTCCTTTGTTTTTACTCATCAGTTCATACAATACATTCTCTACGTTCTCGGTTCTTCGCTTTGCTTTACAAAGGTCATCTCTGGAAACAAATAGGTCCTCTATCAGTCGGCTATGTAGTTCGTCAAGCGAGTTTGTGGTGATGTCTGGTTCTCATCAGATTAAAGGCCGGCCCTGCATAAATGCCGATAAACCACCGCGGCTGCTCTTATAAATAGGACATTGCGGGGACCTACACACCCCTAACCCTTGGTAGTACTTGTCACAACAGAGGAGGCTAGCCTACTTAGGTGCATGCTGTTATGGGATCACCGTTTGTTGGCATTATGATAGGTATGGCCATTAGACTGAGAAGAGCGAGAGTTCTCCTCTTCTCATCCTTACATTATCGGTGCAAATCTTGTTCACTACAGTACTTCATCTTCTTGCAGACGTTGAAGAGCAACAGACCACAAAACGAACGAAGACCAAATCGAACGAAGGCCAAATCCATACTCTCATTTATAGCGAGCCACATAGGATGAGATGTTACTACATGTAATATTCTCATAGTGTTGTTGGCCCGAGCTTAAAAAGCGCATATCACTACCACCCCACTAGACCACCCGGGCTAGTCCGATCAGACTAGCCAACCCACTCCCCACTCCTAGCCTCCCATATCACAGACTATCACTCACACGCCCCACGCCCCCCGCGCCCCGCGAGTGACAGCCCATGACCCCGACAGCACTCCGATATGAAACGCGGGAGGCTTGGCGACTCTAATCCTGTACCACCCCACAAGGCGAGGATGTTTTTTCGTTTACAGAAGCTGCAGCAGAGGCCTGTTTGGGTAGGTATAACCTTGATTGTGGCAGGCCTAACAAGATTGGACGGTGCTAGCTGGATGGATAGCTAGCAGGTTGGAGACCGATACCGGGAGAGTGAAAATAGAATAGCAGCAGAGAGATTGTGGGGCGGCCGCCGCTCGCGATAAGCTTGGAGAGGGGGGTTACGGCGTTACGGAGTAGTTAGGGTTCGTTCCATGATGGAGGGTTTCGGTGTTCCCTCATCAATTGATTTGGCGCTGTGCTGCTAGCTACTTACTTGTTGACTGAGGGACTGGACGCCAGGGTGTCTTAGTAAGAGCGAGAATTTTGAATCCATTGTCTTTTTTGTGCCCGTATGTCTCCGCCTCGCTCACTCTCGCGAGCGAGCGAGGCAGGGCAGGGTAGGGTATAGTTTGTAAACTTAAACCTACCGCGCGCTGCAGGGATCATTTCCCCAACCAAAACAAAGCAATAGTATGCAGCCGTAGCAACAGCAGCAGTTCGGCGGGTTCTGTGGGTAGCTAGTTTACGATGCATGAATGAGGATGCTGCTGCTACTGCTGCGCAGGGCACAGCAGCAGCAGCGGATGGAGACGCTCAAAAAGCAACAAGTGACTGTCATAGTATATGTAACAGTAACAGAGTAAAGAAAAAGAAGAATGTGAATCATGGCATGGTTGAATGAGGGTGCTGAAACGACCGAATCCCCCTGGTTTCAAAACCGACCGATCCGTTTCGGCTCGGGAAGGCGGGGTTGCGGGGAGGGGCTTGCGTAGTAGTCGCGGGTTGCGGCGGGTTAGGATGTGCGAAACCGAGTGCGAAGGAATATGTAGATGGCATGTTGTGGTTACATCTCTACTTTGGACAATGGAGACGGGTACAGGAGGTGGTGATGAGGTAGATTACTACTTAGTATAGTAGCAGACGTTTTTTGCTTTTCATTAAACATCACTCGAAGTGAAGCGATGGAGGTTTAGTGGAGGGTGGTGGTTGCATCAGGTTGGCTGGCAGGTTGGTTGGCAGCAACCCCCATCCCCAGCAGGTACATGGCAAGCAGGCAGGCTGCAAAGAAGGAATGCCCTAGATCGACTAAAAATGGGCTGTGTGTGGTGCACCACTAACTTAGGTCTACACGGGCACCGCGGTGGTGGTGGTGGTGGTGGTGGTGGTGACTAGACTAGAGTAGATTTCTGCCCCAAGACACTTTACTGCATACAATCCCTCTTTGAACCCGTCCCCACACAAAGCAGCAAGCAGCAAGCAGCAAGCAGCAAGCAAGCACCGTTGCTAAGTAGGAACACGTATGTGTTGTTGCCAACGCATTCATAAAACCAATTCTGCTCAGCTCTGGCAACCAATTTCGCTTTCAACCTAACAAATCACAGCCAATAACTGGAGATGATGCGATGTCATGCACAGTACCCCATCCATCCGTCCATCCTTCATCGCAGGAGTAGTCAGCACGGTGGCGGCTCCCAAGGGGGGGGGGTCTCTTCGAGTAGATACATAGATAGGTAGTTGCTTGCTGCTCTCTTTCGATGCTTGTTTGTTGCAAGGTTGCAGAACAGAACGGAACAGAACAGGACAGAAAAATTTACAGATCAAACCCCCCCCCCCCCCCCCTCGAGAAACCCAGGCAAGCAAGAAAGAAAGAGAGAGAAAAAAAACAAGATGAATTCAGATTCAGATGAAAGCTCCTATGAGGACGACTCGCCACCCAACTTTGCCTTTTCACCCGACTTCAGTGTCCGTGCCTCACCAATCGTCAATGGTGGTGGTGGGCGTGGGAAGCGAAAAGTAGGCCTCCCGTCGCGATACCACCAGGTTCTGTCGGCACGGGGATCAGGTGGAGGGGGCTGTTTGGACGCTGCTGGGGAGATATATTCGGAGCACCCGCGAAAGAGGAGAAAGGGGCCGCAAACCAACACCCCCGACAACTCGACGTCGACGTCGTCGTCGTCCGATCGCTCGTTTGCGTGCCCGTACTACAAGAACGATCCGGTAAAACACTCGAGTTGTGCCGAGTGGAATAAGAAGGATATCCACAGGGTCAAGTATGTTCATGTTCTTGCTCCGCTCGCGGGCCTTGTTTCAAAAAGCCTTTACTGCACAATGAATGCTAACATGCAACTCACCGCCAATTGAAGGGAGCACATCAAGAGATCGCATCTGAAGCCTATCCAATGCCCGCGATGCAGCGTCTACCGCGCCGGCGATAACGGACAAATCAACATCCATCTACGGGACGGGGAATGCCAGAAAGCAAAGACCGTCTCCCTGGTGGAGAGCGACGTCCTGAAGAAGGCAAAAGCACTCGAGCGGAGGAACTTGAACTGGCAGCACATCTACCAGATACTGTTTGGCTGTGCCGAGAGCGATATACCATCTCCCAGTAAGGAACCTCACTCAACTTCCCTTCCTCCTCCTCCTCCTCCTCCCCACCCCGCTCCCTCCCCACAAAGGATACAAGACTGAGTTCAAGAAGTTTGGCAGAGCCACATCACACCACCGACACCTCCAACAATAAAGCTTGAGTCATCACCACTGCTGGGTGCCTACTGCACCGACATGTTTGAGGCTCACTTGAATGAAGAATTGAACGACTTTATAGAATACTTCCAGGAGCAGGTCCCCAGACTTGTGCGGGAGTTATTTCGTGAGTACCAGGCCTTGAAGTTCAAAGCCGAGTGTCCCTTGTCTGGCGGGGGTACCGGCTCTGTGTGCAACCAATCGAGCGCCCCTCCTTATCCCGGCGCTTCCGCAACACATCACAACAACAACATAAACATCAACACTACAGACTATGAGCAGGGTCCCCGCAAACCAAAGACAGTAGCAAAAAACAGCCCCAAGGAGCAAAGAAGGACCGAAGAGGCCGCCCGGAAGCCGACCGAGAATGTCGTCCGGAAAAAGCAAAATGCCTGCCCGGATGTGGCATCATCACCAAAACAACGCCCGGATGCTAGGAAGATTGCAACCGACGAAAAACAAACGCAGCGGGGGGACCTACTGAGCAAGGCCGACGAAGCTGGCCAGAAGAGACACACGCCTGTCTCGCCTCTTACTCCTTCAACCCACCAGCAGCAGCAGCAGCAGCCTAACATTACCAACCCCACTACCCCGCAGGAGAAGGTGTTTGCCAATAGAAACGAGGCTCCCAGAATGCACGATATTCCATCCCCGTACATACAACTCCAGCACAATACCCTGAACCAGAGCTTTGCATCATTACACGACGGCACCAGTAGAGGCATTATTCCAGATCACGCTGCCAGAATACTTCACGAACCTCGGGTCACAGACGACAACAGCTCACCTGTAGTCGGGTTCGGGGACCTTGCGCTGAACAATGCCAGAGACGATGCGAGCGGCGAGGTAGAAGAGGTTGGGAGCTGTGATCCGGCGATGCTGTGGGTGCTGGATGCTTACGATTGGAGGTTTTGAGAAGATTGCTTTGCGGGCATAGTAGCTTTTCTCTGTTTGAGGGTTGTTCGGTTTTTTCTTTTCTTTTTTTTCGGTCGGGGCGGAGTACTACTTTTAAATCTTTTGGTTTTTATATGATCCATGGCCATGATATCCTGCGATGTTTTTTTCTTCTTTTTTTGCTTTCGGTTGTTTCTTTTACGATGATGATTAAGCTTTGAATATTGGCTTTGTGTTTATACCTGTATATAATCGGCCCCCCCCCCCCCCAGCGCGGGCCAAACGATTCCCACCCCAATCATTTTTTTTTGCCGTTTTTTTGTTTGGTGTGTGGTGTGTGGTATGTGGATACATCTTTCAAAAGCTTAGCGATGGTTTTTCTTCTGTTTTTCTTTTTTTCTCAGGTTATGTTGGAGTGCTGTCCCATTGTTTTGATACATTTCCTCATTTTTTTTTTTTGCCAGCGTTGCTTTTTTTTTTTTTTTTTTTTTTTTTTTGGCTTTGTTGTTTTCGGGGACTTGTTTTTATAGCGCAGCGCAAATAAACACGACGATATGAGACCAGACACGTACATAACTGCCCCGGTGTCAGTCAGTCACGGGACCACCACGCCACACGGGATGGATCTGGGCCCTGGGCGGAGGGATGATTGGGTGCACAACAACGATACAGAATGTAAAACAAGCAGCCTGTCTGTCTGACAAGTCGGACCGGGCGTCGAGTGATCGCTGGTGATGGTTGGCAACTGGGCCGCCCCCATGGATGGGTGATGCAGGCCGCCACAAGCGGACTGCGCGTGTCTGGCACTGGGTTAGGGAACCATTGTGGGTTGCGGGTTGCGGGTTGTTGTCTGTTGCCCTGGATGGCCAATTAATTGGTGGGTGGTGCCGGCCCTGATGATCATGATGGTACAGACCGACGGATTGCGGGGGGGGGGGGAGGGCGGTAGTATATATACCCACGCGTGCTGAGCAGAGCAGAACTCGGCTCCCACAATAGTCCCGTGACGTGTCAGCAATTGCAGTGTGTGCTCGAGCACAAATGTGGGCTCTTATCTGGAGGAGGAGGAATGTGGTTGGAAGCCATTGACATTGGGGGAGATGGAGGAATATGGTTGGGGGGGCCATTGACGGTCAGAGAGAGATGTGGTTGGAAGCAGTGAAGGAGGTTGGGCTGCGGGTTGTGGGGGGGTTGCCGTTGCCATTGGGTTTCCATTGCCGTTGCCGTTGCCGTTGGGTGGAAGATGGGGAGGCCGGGCGTGTCTGTACTGTCTATCGTTCCGCAAGCGCAGCCTACCAACTACCACCAAAGCCGATTGAGGCTAGTGTGGTGGTGGTGGTGGTGGTGGTGGCTACTATTATTACTATTACTACTACTACTACTACTACTACTACTGGCTATAGCTACTATTTGGTACCGCATTGGGACACACGGTGCCCTTATCGTCCGGGTGGTTTCTGACTTGCATATTATTTACATTTGGGGGGGGGGGGGGGGGGGTGTTCTAATTAGCAGGACGATTAGCTGTCAATCAGTCCCGTCCCGCACCGTAGATCCCGACCGCGCGCGATCCCGTTTTTTTTTTTCCTGCACCGACCACCACAGCTCTGCACTTCCCTATCTCATCTCATCCCACCACTGGCCGGTCGCAGTAGCGAACAAAAAGCAGACCACCACCCACCCACCCTCCCACCTCTCTCCGACCTGCTGTGGTCTTGGCGGAGCATAGATGAGTAAGCATGCCGAGTGATAGCTAGGGATGCGCATCCCTGTCTGCCGGCTTGAGCCTTGACGTCGCTGCGCTGCCTTGGCGGATGCATTACGGAAAACAGGATCTGGTGAACAGCACGCTCGCTGCTGTCCGGGACGGGTTTTCGGGCACAGTCGTTCACGAATACTGCCACTTGACGAACAGGGGGGCTTTGGGCCAATAGAAATTAAAAGGACTGGACATCTCGCAGCTTGCCATACTTGGAATCCCTGTTCGTCAAGCGGCAGTATTCGTCAAGAGACGGTGAACGACTGTACGTACGGTGCTAAACGCGGTTACGTTCAGGATATGTGTTAATTTGGAGGCCCGATAAGTTACCGATTAATTCCTTCCTCCCATCCTCCAATCATCCGAGAGCAGCAAAAGAGCCCGAGCGGTAGCGCATGGAGTTATCGGCTTTTACTGAACCGGGGGTGGGTATCATAGGTATCATATGCGCAGGATGGCATGCATGACATCATCGCCGTTGCATCCGTGATAAGACGGCGTGCAGAGAAGGAAGTTGGAGCTGGATCAGGAAGCTGGATCGGGGGGAGTTGGAGTTGGTGAGTGAGCACATAACAAGATCTGGGGTGTCTTTATTGACCTCACTGCACCTCGCGACTCACTTCTGTCTCGATTTTTTTATTTTTTATTTTCGTTGTTCGATCTTATACCCATTTTCCTCTCTCTCTCTCTATACTCTTCTCTATATACTCTAGATCCATAGACACAAAATGCCCGGCCTCACCTTCCCCGACCCCGCCGTCCGCCCCGCCGCACAGCTCTACCCCTACGCCTCCGTCTCCGCCGAAGCGCACAAGCTCTCCGCCGAAGCCCAAGCCGAGTTCGACAAGGCGTCGAAAGCCGCCCAGCGCAAAGCCGGCCCCATCGAGCTCTACTCGCCCAAATTCTACGCCGCGTGCACGCTCGGCGGCCTCTTCGCCTGCGTACCTCCCCATCCCCATATATACAGCTATAGTATCCAGCGGTCTAACACTCCCGGCAACTAACAGGGCCTAACGCACGCCGCCGTCACCCCTCTCGACCTCATAAAGTGCCGGCGTCAAGTCAACTCCGCCCTCTACCCCTCCAACTGGCAAGCCTTCCTCACCATCACGCGCACCTCCGGGCTACGCGGCATCTTCACCGGCTGGTCGCCCACACTCTTCGGCTACAGCGCGCAGGGCGCGTTCAAATACGGCGGCTACGAGTTCTTCAAGAAGACGTACAGCGACGCGGCCGGCGAGGCTGCGGCGGCCAAGTACAAAACGGGGATATACCTTGCGGCCAGCGCGAGCGCCGAGTTCATCGCGGACGTGGCGCTGTGCCCGTGGGAGGCCGTCAAGGTGCGCATGCAGACGGAGGAGCGCAGCCCGTACCGCGGCGCCGTGCAGGGCGTGCGGAGCGTGGTGGCGGAGGAGGGGGTCGCGGGCCTGTACAAGGGGCTGTATCCGCTGTGGGGGAGGCAGATCCCTTGTGAGTTCTTCTTCTTTCCGCGCTGTGCGGGTGTGTGTGGGGTGGGTCGGTCGGTCGCTGACAGTATGTGTGTGTGTGTGTGTGTGTGATCAGACACAATGATGAAGTTCGCCTCGTTCGAGAAGGTGGTTGAGGCCATCTACACCAAGCTGCCGGGGCGCAAGGACGACTACGGCAAGGGCGCGCAGGCCGCCGTCGCCTTCACGGGCGGCTACATCGCCGGCATCCTGTGCGCCGTCGTGTCGCACCCGGCCGACGTCATGGTGAGCAAGCTCAACTCGGGCGGGCGCAAGCCCGGCGAGGCGTTTGGCGCGGCCGTGGGGAGGATGTATGGGCAGATTGGGTTCGCGGGGCTGTGGAACGGGCTGCCGATGAGGATCCTGATGGTCGGGACGCTGACGGGAATGCAGTGGCTGCTGTATGATGGGTTCAAGATCTTCTTTGGGCTGCCGACGACGGGGGGCGCAGAGGAGAAGCAGAAGAAGGAGTAGTGTAGATTCATAGTGTTTGTTCTGTTTTAGCTATGTAGAATTCAATGATTCCCTAGACGGGGCGGGGGCCAATTGAGCGTTCCCCCATCCGCCGTAGAGCCCGTCTTTCGTTGTGAAAACAGCAAAGCGATCCCCCACATGTGCACTTCCCACGCACTTCCCAGGCCAGGGCAAGGAGGGAGCAAGGAGGGGCCCGCCAAGCCAAGCCAAGCCAAGCCATCCGCACCTCACCTCACCTCGTCTCACACACACACACACAGCCACAGCCACTGCAACGCAACCACCCACCCACTCACTCACGATGGCATCAATGGCCGCGCCCGCACAGCCAGTACAAACAGACCCCCCCGCCCCCATAGACGCCAACAAATACCGCGGCGTCCGTCCCCCCCTCCCCCCTCCCCCCTCCCCCACCCCCCCCCGCTGCCCCGCCCAAGCTAACCACACACCCCGCGCACAGGCAACCGTCGAAGACCTCGACCTCCCCCCCGCCCTCTCCATCACGCCCACCACGCCCATCGCCACCGCCCTCGCAATGTGCTACGACCGCGACTACTCGCAGCTCACCGTGGTCTCCCCCAGCACGCGCGCCCTCCTCGGCTACCTGTCCGTTCCACGCCTCAAGGCGCTGCTCGCCTCGCCCGCCGCGGGCGTCAAGGAGACCGACACGGTCGACAAGGCCATGCACCGCTTTGATCGGCGCAAGGGAGTCAAGGTGTACAAGGTGATCACGCCGAGCACGGGGCTCGAGGAGCTCGAGGAGTTTCTGAGGGGGGAGGAGTTTGCGGTTGTGACGGATGCGGGGCGGAGGTTTGTGTTGGGCGTGGCGACGAGGGGGGATTTGGTGGAGTTTGTTAGGAGGAGGCCGGGGTAGGTGTGGGGAGGGGAGGGGAGGGGAGGGGAGTGTGAGAGGGAGAGGTGGGGGGGGAGGGATTTGGACTTGGGAGTGGGAGTGGGAGAAGAGGGCGGGGTGTTGTAGCTAATGATATCGAGAGCTTTCTAGATCTCTCTCTCTCTCTTAGACTTGGGCGTTCTGTAGTCTTTAGAGCTACACCTCTATGCATGCATTGGTCGTAGACTTCATAGCTCCCGTCACAGTCTTCGTAAAGCTTCCCCCCCCCCCAATCCCCAGTGCCCTATGCATTAGTCATTTTGCAGCGTAGACCGATATCCAAGCATCCAACCCCGCCGCCAAATAGAAACCACAAAGTAGGAAAAAAGCCTCCAATAGTAGCTACCCCTCCCCCCCCCCCCCCCCCCAATCCTTGCAACCTGTAGCTAGCGTAGTCGGGATCATAAAGTATCACTCGACACCAACATTCGCTCCGGGCCGATCGCGATTCATTGCCAATGGCTACCATTCATCACCCGACCGCTTCCCAGGAGTGAGTATATAGCTAGGAAATTTAAAAGGGGAAAGTCATACCGCCTCCCGCCCCGTTCTCGCCGTTGAATATGTAGGCCGCGACAGCTGGGTCGGATCACAAGGTCATCATGATCACTCGACACGAGGCGCCGATACATTTTGTGGACAGGCCTAGCGATAATGATGATGATGATGATGATGATGGAGGAGTGCATATATAAGCACGGGTAGCTGGTCTGTTTGGTATTGCGGGTAATGATGCGCGCGCGTGGGCGGTATGGCTGCGTCTGGATTGTATGATGTGGCTATTGTAAGGACAAGGTCAAGGCTAAGGCCACGGCCATTGCAAGGCTGGTACGTTAGAAGGGCCAAAGTGGGTATTCAAGTGGCTCGTTAGACTATAGGTGGGCGGTGCTAGATGCATGAAGTATCACTCGCACCTGTGTTTGCTTGGCACGTGCTTGGTACCGGTGTCGGTTTAGGGTATCTCTAGGAGGTATCTAATTTTTTGTGTGGGTAAAGTCGCCGGGAAATGGGGGATCGACTTATACAGACAAGGCGCGTCTATGGGGGAAAATGCATCGGGAAATGCATCGGGGGAGGAATCAGTAAATGCATCAGGAAACGAATCACTAGATGCATCGGTAAATGCATCAGGAAACGAACCACCAAATGTATCAGTAAATGCATGAGGAAACGAATCGGTAAATGTGCTTTAAGGGAAACAAGGCACATTTCCCCGAGAGAAAAAGAGTAAAAGAGTACGTCATGGATCGAACCTCTACATGTTATTGCACTAAGCTAGCTAGTATATATTCTCATCAACCTTGTTTCTTATCACCTACGCCATAATCACTTATAAACAAGTAGTATCCAACGGCTATATAGTCCTGATAGTAGTGTGCCAAGTAGTATGGGAAAGGCATCAGGAAAGTTGTATCTCGATGTAAAGGCATCGGGGATGCATTTCCCGACAAAATCCTGTGTTAATGCATCTTTTATGCCTTTTCGTGCCTTTCGTTGTGTGGGTAATGCATCAATTGATGCATTTCCACGCCTGGTAGAGTGTATAGTATCACTACTGGCGACATTGAGCTCTGGACGCATGCCAACCTTCTCTGCCACATTTCACGAAACTCAGTACTAGCAGTGCTATACATTACCCGCAGGATATTTCTAAGCATGTGCGTATGCATCCATAAATAATAGCATGCAGTGCGATGTATTGGGTGTACTGAAATTGGATATGTGGTTGTATAGGGTGCATCGTTTATTGGGGTTCCTGGGAATAAGCTAGTCGGGGGTGGTATGTAGAGGTTTTCGTGTTTGTTGCTAATTGATCATTGGCAACCTAGTAGCTACGAGTACATTGGTGTACTTGAAATGACCCACGCATATTTACAGAATCTACGAACGCAGAGAGCTAGAGCCCACAAGCCGGGTATAGGCTTCAGGCCTTAGACCAATCGGCACCCTTCCTTCAATTACCAATTCCTGTTGTTCTTTATTGGGGTGGTTGGTTGGCCATGGTACATGTATGCGTATGCATTGATGTGCATGCGCATATGCATATGTATATATTTCAACCTTAATTCTACATACCAAAACCTAACCCCGAACCTTCTATTTCTTAATTCCCTTTTACTAGGTATAGTACACTCGAACGGGTAGTAACGGAGTACAATAGAGAACGCTATATAATAAGCCATACCGCGTCCGGTCACGAGGGATTCGGGGTGTTGACCGTCTAGCCAATGATAGCGGAAACTACTGCATGTACTCTACTAGCGCAAAAAATGCATCACTCGACGCATTACCCATACAAACGGCACGCATAAATGCATCACTTGATGCATTTATCCGTCGTGGGCTCAGTAAACTCGTCCAAGTGATGTATTACCCAACGCCTTTACCGATGACTTACACCACTTTCCGTAGCAGTAGCTTGTACCTTCCCTTTGCGTCGCGCCCATTTGCTGTAGCCACTTTGCCGACGACTTTCTTGATGGATTTGCCTTAACCGCCCACAGCTAAAACGACATTACCAACGAGTATGCCAACGAGTATGCTGCCGCGCCAGTGTAACTCTTAATATTAGCCGCGCTGCATGCTCTACGACTTTACCAACGAGTTAGCCAACAACTTTGTACGGCGACTGTTGCCGCGCTGCGCCCTCTAGATTTGCCGCGCTTATACTACTGCGATCAAGTTTCTATGTGAACGACTTTACCGACTACTATGCCAACCACATTACTCACTGAGCCTTACTATGGGAACGACTTTACCGACGATTACCCTGACACTCGCATATTAGCGCCGAACGACATTCCCAACGACATTGCTGATCCATTAACAGTGGAGCGCGAACAGCTGTAACGATTTTGCCTACGAGTTTACCCAAACTCTGTCAGCGCTCTCTGGTATTCGGGAAACAACTTTGCCGACGAGTTTACCTACGACTTTACTGACGATTATGTCAACAACTAAACCAATCGATCCGTATATGTGCACGAACGATTATCCCGACGATTATACCGACGAGATTCCCCTCCGCTCTTTTGCAGAACAACATATTTGCCAACGACTTTGTTGATACATTTCCCGGTAGACTTCACCTACCATTCAAACTGTTGGCGTTATTTCAGGCACTTGTACGTTCGCGTTCTACATCAACGCAACGAATACACCTACGAATTTACCTACGAGTTGGTATACAATATTGCCAATACCACAAACCATCGACAACTTTACTGAGTATTATGCCGACAACATTACCGATACTTTATCCCCCAAACATTTCCACTGTCTACGAGTATCCTGATGCAATTGCCGACGATATCACCAACACATTTACCTTTCCCTCAATGACAGTAACGATTTTACTAATGCATTAATCAACGATATATCCAACGACTTTACCAAAACACTTTGCGTGAGTTACTACGGTCGACACATTTACATACACCATCACCAACAACATTACCTAGACGTGGATTTTCTTTTTGACAGAGTGAATGACTTTACCAACGACATTACTGATACATTGTTTTCTTCTTTCGATACAATGAACGACTTTACCGACAACATTACCAACATATTACCTTCACAGCTAATTCATATGCACGACTTTACCGACAACATTTCCTTTGCGGCTTAATGATATGAACGACTTTACCGACAATATTATCGACACATTTCCCAGCAGATTTTTACATTCAAAAAATTCAACTATCAATCGACGAGTTTCTGAATGATTAGGCCGACGACTTATCAACGAGTTTCCAATGAAACAAAAAGCCATAACGGTGGGGCGGTCACTTTACCGACAACTTTACCAACAACTTTACTGATGACTTTAATTATTCGCCTCTCTAACATTTCTTGTGTGGCAACCTCAACGATTAAGTCTACGATTTTGCCAACACATTTGCCGAAAACTTTATTATTTTTATTATTGCGAATACGCTGCTATTGTATGCTGCTGTCCTTGCTATCGCAACTAACTTTAAAAATCAAATCAAACTTTTTCGTAGGAACAATATTCCTGATCCCTTTACCGACAAATTTGATGACACATTTTCCAACAAATCCTGCACTACCTGCTTTAGTAAAACCCTTTTTAGCACACTTCAATGTTAGCAACCCTACAACTACATGTATTTAGCAACCACACCCAGTTATAATATTTTCCAACCGTCGTATACCCGATCCGGAATAGTCCCCAATATTAGTCACATATAAACCTCCAACCTGCATATACAACACTTGCGTATTGCCCATAACAACAAATCATCAATGTCTTCACATCTTGAACGGCGTCTCTGGAACTTGAACGACGCTTCCTCCATTATCGCCACGCCTATCCACTGCCGCAAGCCTCACCTTCTTCAGCGAACCACTTGGTCTTGCAGAAGGGCCCCTCTTTGCTGGAGTAATCTGCCCATCACCATCAGTAGCCGCAGCTTGGTTGATCAACATCTTTGCTCTCTGAAAGCTAGTGCTCGCCCTAGGCGGAGCCATCGACCGGGGTATCAGTTCTGGATGTCCAAGAATCTTGCGGTAGCTTGTCGGTTGAACATTATCATATGAATATAATTTGAGATTGGAGTTCAACTCATGCACCATATTTACAGGAACCTCAATGACCCCCTGACTGGCCATTGCTTGTGTAGCGCTCAAGGCTCCATTAAGATGGAGATGCCTGCTCCTCGATCCAAGTCTACGGATCGGCTGTGCATATGTAGATGCCGGCATCTGGTAACTCGGCGTGTCCCATGTCATGTGCGGAACCTGGGAGTTCTGGGGCACCATGGGCGAGAGCCTTCCAGCCTGCTTCCTAATTTTCAAAGAGCCCATGTAGCTATTCAGAGGAGGAGGCCCCATCCTACGAGGCGGGGTGGAAATGGGGTCAGCAAAAACATCGTCAAGACCCGTCAGCCGTGAAATGTCAAATCCATCCTCTCCCGCATAGTCCTGGGTTTGAGTAAACATCGTGGGCAGCACACGTGGTGGCGCAGTGCTTGTGAACGACACTAAATCGTTAGGCTGTGTGGGCATGAATGAAGACTGTGTCAAGCTCTGTGTCAACTCGGATGTCTGAGGCTGTCCACATGAGGGCATAGGCTCTGGTGCATTCTTTTGGGTGGCTACACGAAGCAGTGGCTGCCCACAAGATGGCGGCGGCACCTGTGAAGAGCTCATGTCCTGCCATGGACGAGCAGGCAACTGGGTACCATCATATTCACCGGCAGCCGCAGAGCTCTCCACCAATGGACTGGCAGCCGCAGAGCTACCAACCTCAGCTGATTGATCCCAGTTCATGACACCACTCATACTATCACTGATACGTGTCAGTACTGTCTGATAATATACGTGTTACCTTGAGTTGGAGGGGGATAAATACATCTCTTTCTGTATCGCATCTTGACTCCGACTTTTCTTTGCCTTCTCCCTATGTGCCTTCTCTTTAGGTGCCTTCTCTTTAGGTGCCTTCTCTTTAGGTGCCTTCTCTTTAGGTGCCTTCTCTTTAGCAGCCTTACGAACATATACTCTCTTGGGCTTCTCGGTCTCGGTCTTGTTCTTCGAGCCCATGGGCCTTCCACGTTTCCGTTTCTTTGGAGGTTCAGGCTCACCCTCACCTTCTTTGTCACCAATTACTGTCTCTGAACTCGTGACATTAGAGTCATTGATGTGTTGAGACTCCGTACGAGCTGCCCGTGTACGAGCGGCAGTAATATTCTCGACCTCTTTCTCTTTAGTCATAGAAGGATCAAAGCTAACCCTTCTAATGGTAGGTATCAGTGGAACTCTTGAGGCCGGTACTAATGGTTGTGGTTGCGGTTACGGTTGTGGTTGCGGTTGCGGTTGTGGTTGCGGTTGCGATGGTGGTGGTGGTGGTGGTGGTGGTGGTGGCTTTGAGTAGAAACTGGCATCGTCATCATCATCACAGTAGTCAGCATCAGAATGCTCCCACATAGTCGGGGCCTCGTCACTCTCCTTGACCTTGGTCAGGAACTTGCGGTATCGCTCTTCGTCATCCAACAGTATATCCTGTTTTCCCTGACCTGGGAAGCGGTACCATACATCCTTCCCCTTCCATCTCTTACGGAACTCTTCGTAGTCGAGTGAGAATTGGTAAGGGACGTGCTTTTTGTTCACCAGTACGAAGTAAATCTCAAGCGTCTTGAGGCCATAGGGAGCAGCAGTGGAAGATTTTGGAGGTGGCAACATCACTTGCTTTCTTGGTAAGTTCAGACGATGTACAAGGTGATATGTCGACGGGGGCAGCGGTGCGTCATCATCATCCATACGGGGAGCACCGATAGTCATAACATTGGCCGGAAGCCGCTCATATTGAGGTGCAACAGCAGGTTGAGCCACGGAAACTGCAGCTCCAACAGAGATAGGTGGCCTAGCTGACACCGGCACCCCCACCGAAAATGTTGTGTCCCCAGTCACTGTGTCCACGCTAATCGAGCTTTCAGCGGAGACATAAGAAGAAGCATCATCATCATCCTCTGCTGTAACTCGGTCCCGGCTCACTGGTTTCTTGTGGTGTGTGGTTGCTGCTGTTGCTGTAGCCCGCTGAGGGGCAACAGGTGCTTGTCCCTCCGGAGCAGCGGCAGCGGCAGGGGCAGACGCCCCGCCCGGCCCCACCACCTCCACAGGGACAGCAGGCAAACTATTGCTGGCTGCAGTCTTTGCTGATTTCCTCCTCCTGCCAACATAGTGGCCGGTTGAGGGGGGTCTTCCTTTTTTCACTGTACCGCCGGCATCAGTAATATCCTTATTTTTCTTTCTGTTAGAATTCCTTCTTTTATTGTTCGTAAGAGATATTATGATAGCTAGACACGTGTCATCTGAGTAGTTAAACTCAGAGAGAGCTTTCTTGACCTTATCAATCAATATCTGGCGTGTTGGTCTGGTCCTTACGGTGTTCCATGGAGATCCAATGATAAACTGCACAGGCTTTGTAGCTAGTGCAAGCGCTGCTATCCTCCTCCGTCTGTTGTATTTTGAACGTTCCGTTTTGACACTGTATGGGCCTAGCCCCATTTGCTCAATCAGCGGGAGTGTACTTGCACTAACCAGCAAATCCGCTATTGCTTGTTCATTGGGGAGAACAAAATCTCCAATTGCCGGCCCCTCGCCATCACTGCCCGGGCCGCTTGAATCGTCAACTAGTTTCTCCCCAAAGGACCTGTGTTTTTGCATTGGCTGCTTCTGCTTCTGCTGCTGCTTCTGCTGCTGCTTCTGCTGCTGCTTCTCCTTCCGCTCTCTCTCCTCTTTCTGCTCCGCCACACGCCTCTTATTCGCTCGTTCCTGCTGCCAAATCTTGAATTCTTCCATATCAAGCATTGTGTTTGGAGCCATAGGCTCCGAGATATCAGCCATTCTCTGCATCTGTACCATCATGTCCATCAGTATATAATCATCTACAATTTACATGTAGCTGCCTTGATGGAGATGCTCACCTTTGATAAATAGTATGATGTGATAGAGAAAAGAACAGATAGATCTTTCTACGATGGAATAGAGAGAAGATGTTTCTACGATGGAATGGAGAGAAGATGGAGAAGGACAGGTTTACTAGATGTTCGTACCTACCCCGCTCATGCAATTTGGCTCATCCGTAGATGTCAAACTGGCTTTTCACTCCGCCTATCGTGCATCCAAGATCTCATGTCTCGCCAATGTACCCCACCATCAATGTGTCATCTACTCTACATATTCACTTTATACTTATAATTTTTTTATACACATCAATTACGATTATGGCAGATGCAGAAGACTCAGCACCATGGGCACCGAGAGAGAGACGACTCTGCCACTGTGAGATGTACAGAGGAGTACCCCACCTTGTGACTAGGGCCGCCTGGTACAGACACAGGCAGCGGCAGGCATGGCTTGAGCGGCAAGCCACCCAGGAGGATATTCCAGCAGTAGAGTTGGATGGGGAAGTAGTAAGTACATGTGGTCAAGGTGCATTTTTTATCTACATAATTCTAATCTTATGCAGACAGGAACCCCCGTCTTTAATGATCAGGTACCTGCAATACAATACGTGTATAATATGGTAGCTCAACCCACAACTCGATTAACTCTGTTCTGGTTTAGGAAAACAACCAGGAGCCGGGAGAGGCTACACCAGTCTTTGAGGATGCCCTATCTAGAGAACCGTCACCTGTGTTTCACGACCCTGGACGTATAGATTCACCGGATGTTTTTGTACACTACAACCCACAGCCCCACCTCAGGCATGTGCAGCAGCAAATACAGGTTCATGCTTCTCAAGAGCACCAACCCGAGCAGTCACTGAGCCAGCAAACTGTTGTAGCAGAGTCGGTGGTTTCAGAGAGAGAAGATACAATCAGTACATTGAACAACAGCTTCCACCACCACTCCCCGGTTGGGCAAGAGGAGTGGCATATGCCTTTGGATGAGGAGGAGGCACCGCTGCTCCGTCAACGGACAGAATCGACTCTGTATGACCTAAACATGGCATACATCACCCCGGTTCCTACCAATAGGGCAGGCCAGAAGGAGAATGATAATCCTAGCTCCTCTAGTAGCAGCGAGTCTAGTGCACATGATATTCCTGATAACTCGCCGCTTCCATCCATTCGTGGGGATGTTGATGCTGATATAAATGCTGATAGAGATGACGACGTTGATGCACCCAGTGAGACTGAAAACGAGATTGACGAGCGTATGCCGAGCCCAAACTATTCCAATCCATACTATGAGGATGCTGAGGATGTCGATAATGTACCCAGCTCTGAGGATCCAGAGAGCAGCGGAGCAGAAGACGAGATCGAGGATGATGAGGACGATGATGAGGACCCAGAAGTGCTGTCAGAGTTTCCGTACAGCATGATTCCGAACGTTGTTCTGGAACCTGCAATGATGAGACACCTCCGGCTTATGAAGGTCAGGATGGAAGGGAACGTGGCTCAAGAAATACACATGAGGTACATCCAAGCTGTCCAGCCCTTTGACAAGTCCGAGGTCTCGGTGGCAGATGAGGCAACAACAAAAAGAGAGCTCGGTGCGATTACAGAGATATACCACGTTCGGTATGACGTGTGTCGAAACAATTGCATCTGCTACGTTGCCTTTCCAGCGGCTGACAAATGCCACATATGCAATGCAGAAAGAAGGGATAGTAATGGAAAACCGTACCGTACGTTTGACTATATACCTCTAATCCACAGACTGTTGCTACTCTATACAGACACTGTATACGTAAAGACTACGATGGAGTACAAGGAGTCCTTTGCAAACCAAGAAACGCCACAGAGCTCAGTGCGGGACTACTGGGACAGTCTTTTGTTCAACACAGTCAAGAATAACAGAGGCTTGTGGACCGATAGCAGAGACATCGGGTTCATATTCAGCACGGACGGCTTCTCTCTATTTAAGGCACACGCCCCTACTGCTGCCTGTTTTCAACTGAATCTATAGCTGACTCGTATGTTACAAATAATAAATAGATTGGGCAGTACGATGTCTGGCCGCTACTGCTAATCAACTGCAACCTGCCGCCGTCTGAGAGGGTCCTGAAAAAAAACCTAATTCTGTGCGGCATAATACCAGGGCCTGGTAATCCCAAGGACCTGGGGTCCTTCTTGAAGCCAATGATTGATGAATTCCTCACATTGCAGGTGGGGGTAAAGGCTTGGGATGGGCTGCGACGGGAGCCATTTATACTGCGCGCTAACATAGCCCTAGTGGCAGGAGATACGGTTGCAATGGCCAAGTTGATGAAATGGACTGGTCCTAATAGCTTCCGGTACTGTCGCTTCTGTGCCATCTATGGTATCAGCGAGGGACACATATATTGTCCCCTGGAACCCCCGCGTGACCGTGAGGATGCTCTGGAGGGGGAGGCTAGGCGCAAGGGGAGAAGGATTCCAAAGAGGAATGCAAATTTCCCCGAAAAGTCGTGGGATGCAGAGAATCTCCCGATTTGGACCGACGCACAAGTGCGCGAGAACCAGAAAATGGTGGAGGAGACAATGGACCTGCAATGGGGCAAGATGATGGGGACCAATGGAGAGCCTGTCTTTAGCTCCCTCATGTCGGTGGTGTACCCTTGGACGTTCACACCGGACGTGATGCATCTGGTTGATGAAAACACGCCTAGGTTATACCTGGCGCAATGGATGGGGGTGTTCCGGGACAGAGAACTAGCGCTCCGTGCAAAGATGGGCCAGGCGGAGGTTGATGCTTCGCAGGTTGCAGCATCGCATGCCCAACCCGAGGGCATGAGCCAGTCACAAGTGGAGGGGCAGCAAGAGTCTCAATTTAATAGCCAGACAAACACACATCAGGGTGGCTCTCAGAGCCAGACCCAGGGTGAGCGGAGGAAACGTCTCAAGGGCAGGCGGGGGGTTAGCTTCAATGCTGAAATAGAAGAGGACTACGTGGAGGATGCATTTATCTTACCCAAGAGAGTGTGGGACAAGATCGGGGAGGAAATTGCGGGCTCAAGGGCATCGATACCGAGTGCGTTTGGCAAGGCGTTCCGGGATATCAAGTACCACGCAAGCTACAAGGCTACAGAGCTGATGAACTTCATGCATCTGATATCGCCCATTGTGCTCAATCAACGGCTGCCTGCTGAGCACTACAGCCACTGGCACCACTTTGTACTAGCCAGTGAGAAGGCCCGGCGGTACCAACTAAGCATGGAGGATGTCGCTGAAATGGAGCGAGACATGGTTCAGGTTGTGACGGGGTATGAGCGTCTGTACTATCAGTACAAGCTCTCCAAGATCCGTGGCTGCACCACACAGGTGCATGGGCTGCTGCATCTGGGCATGGCCATGAAGGTCTGCGGCCCGAATCCGATATACCACCAGTACCCAATGGAGAGGACATGCGGAACGATCAAGGCAATGTGCCATAGCCGTTCGTCTGCTAACCGTAATCTTTCGCTGCAGCTGCTTGAACGGGAGAGGCTCAGGTACCTGCCTTTGATTGCTTTGGTAAGTATGGGAGAGTGTGAGAGCAGAGTGGCTGTGCTGTTGCTTACATGAACAGATGCCGCCTGGCTTTAGTGAGACCACCGATAGACGTCTGTTTGGACTGGGAGAGAAGGACAAGGTTGCTTATCCAGCAGAGTACCCGGACTGCCTCCTGATGGGCCCCAAGATCTCTCGCCGGTTGAATCAGTACGAGCGGAACCACCTGAAGGAGTTCTATGCTGATGTGATAGGTGTGCCAGTGAGGTCCATAGTGATTGTTAGGAATCCAATGCTGTTCAGCGGTACATTCAAGCTCTGGGGTAGAGCAGTTGCGGGAAGCGTGTTGAGCAATAGCAGCGAGTATGAGGTGGTAGGATCGGCCATCTCAAACGCAAAGCCTGGTGTCTCTTCATCCCGCAGGAATGACTCCTGGGTTAGGTACATATTAACCGGCGATGGGAACAGCGATATCTCATACTTTGGCAAAGTAATATTCTTCATGCCGTACGAGATACGCAACGACGAGAGGCCTGAGGACGAACCAGAGCGTTTTATGATAGCGTACATCCAGCAGGTGGAGGTGGGGAGGGTGAGGAAGCTGAAGTTGGCATACATAATCAACAGACAACAACGGGTTCTCAAGAAGTTTGTTGATCTATCTGATGTGCAGGAACTAATAGGGTGCATCAAGTCGCGCGGTAAGGAGTTTTTAGTGTCAAGGACGTCGTGCTTCTGGCCAAAGAAGGGTTTTGCTTGGCGGGAAATTATTGACAACGAGACACTTTTTAATGGTGCTAATGTGCAGTAATGCATAGTACTAATTAGGTACTAGCCGTCATTTCAAAGTTGTAGGTAAAGTTGTTGTGTCGTTTGGGTTGCGCAGGGGGCAGGCGCAGAGCCATTATATTGTAGCTAAAATTGTAGCCAAAATCGTCAGGAAACTCGTTCCCGCACAAAAATAAAGGTACGAAGGTTTTCTGGTAAAGTTGTTACTAAAGGTGTCTGTTTAATCGTAGGTTTAATCATTGATGTTCAAACAAAACAGGTTGCAGTGAAAAAGTGTTTGTAAAGTTGCCGACAAAGGTGTTTGTAAAGTTGTTGACAAAGTCATCAGTAAAATCGTTGTATGCAATTTAGTTGTTTGCCTGTATAATCGTTAGGAAACTCGTTGGTATATTCGTTGGTATATTCGTTTGCAGAATCTTATGTTTGGCCAAGTAATCAGTAAACTCGTTAGCAAAGTCGTAGGCAAAATTGTTCCAAGTGTTGTGTGATTTGGCCAAGTAATCAGTAAACTCGTTGGCAAAGTCGTAGGCAAAATTGTTCCAAGTGTTGTGTGATTTGGCCAAGTAATCAGTAAACTCGTTGGCAAAGTCGTAGGCAAAATTGTTCCGTATACTGTGTGGTTTGGCTTTGGTGTTGGTAAACTCGTTAGCAAAGTCGTAGGCAAAATTGTTCCAAGTGTTGTGTGATCTGGCTTTGGTGTTGGTAAACTCGTTAGCAAAGTCGTAGGCAATTTGGTTCACAGTGGGCGGGTGAAATGCAAACTCGTAGGCAATGTCGTTCCAGCTGTTCGCGCTCCTTGGTAAACTCCTTGGTAAACTCATTGGTAAACTCGTTGGTAAACTCGTTGACACTGCCTTTTCAAATGCTGTGCTGTATGGCTTAATAGTCGTGATAGTTTATATATAATCATTTCAGCTATTCGTGTTCTATGGTTTAATCGTCGGTTTAATCGTCGGTATAATCATCGGTATAATCGTCGGTATAATCATTCACAGAATACATGTGTGCCTTGGTGCTACAGCCTAACCGTACATGTAGCCGCCGATATAATCTCAGATATCATTATTACTATTATATAGAGTGGGCAATGAATGTCGTTGGCAATGTCGTTGGCAATGTCGTTCCAGCGCCTACCGCGCAGCAGGAAATGTGTCGGTAAAGGCGTTAGGCGGGTAAACTACCGCAGATACTAGTGGCTTGGCGAAATGAGACTGTGATGCATTATGGATGCATTTTGGGATGCAATAGCCACCCGCTTCCGGCGTGCTGCGCGGACATGACGCGTAGCGCAGCAGCATAATGCATTATGGATGCATTATGCGATGCATTTCTTGGGGTGGTAGAGATGGTTGTTGGTGGGCTACAATTCATGAACAACTCAATATAGTACGGTGCCAGTACTTTTCGAATGCGGCTGTACATTCCGGTTTTAAATTTTCCAGGCTTCGACGTATGCACATCCAGAATTCTAGCAGTCTTGTACGAGAAATATTTATGTATACGGGTACATGTAGTTCCTAAGCTGCCGACAGGTTTCATTACTTTACGGCCCACGCCAAGGGATGCATACATGTATATATTGGAGACATTCTACATATATTGAGCGCATCAATCTAGCGATTCAAATTCCATCTTAGAATACATTTTTACTGTTTAATTCCCCTTTACCGAAATAAACGAATATAATATTCCGTTTGTGCTCAAACGCAATCCATCTTATTTGGACCACAATTGATCATCGACTTCTATTTCAGTCTACCGGTACTCCCCAAGTGCACTCCCGCATGCTCATCATGATCACCGTTTCAACAAAGAATCCATAAAAAAAGCCTCAAATGTGGTTTATTTAAATATTGATATACGTCCAAGAACTATAAAGTAAAGTAGCAAGCAAAAACTTGGAATCGAATTGGCGTTACTAGTCATCATGAGCGATGTTGAATTATATGCCTCATACAGATAAGGTTCTGTTCGATATATTCAAATACAAAAGAAAGGCCTAGCTAGGCAGAAAGGCACAAGTTCGGTACAAAAGAAATCCATACAAAAGAAATCCACACGGCCGAAGGGCATAAGATCAATAGAAAAGAAAAGTACAAAAGTCCATAAAAACAGGCACCATCATGAGAAAATCATAAGATCGTCGCGATACAGAAGAAACAGACTGCCCGGACACCGGAACCAATCCGTCAGAGGCACAAGATCGATAAAAAAGAAAAGCACAGGATTCTTAAAAAAGGAAAACAAATAAAAAACGAAGAACCTCAAGAAGAAGAAGTGAAATTTAAAGATCAGATATCCAGAGCTACCGATGGTCGAACGTTGCGCGAGGTAAGAACTACTATAGGAATAGTTAAAGCCAGCCTGCTATATTCCCATGAATTATACGATGTTTCGAGTATGAGAGACATCAATCCACATCATCATGATCTTTCCAGACTGTTTCTACCTGTTAGCAGATGATATCATATGTAAGACAAGTCCTCTTGTCTTACATTTGTTGGGAATACGTTGTGGGAATAGAGATATATATATCTCCTGCCAAGTCTTCGCCGATTCCAAATCTAAATCATCGGCATCTTCATGACTGGAATCCATCTTTGGTGAATCAGAAACATTTGATTTAATGCAACTTTTTGTTTCCAGGTTTCTCTTTAGGGTGCCTGTCTTATATATCTTGGAGGAACGATCGCATAGATGGGGCCTAAGGTGTACTTTCTTGATATGATCCCTTTTAATTTTTAGGCGAGTTAGCAACTTATACCCATATTATATAAATTAGACTTAAATTAAATCTAGTACTTCACGTAACGGATATTATAATTATGCCATTCCCGGCAATCCGAATAAGATTGAGGATTATTCTTGTAATAAGGACAAGCAAATGCTCTCTTAAGTCTCTTAGTCGAAGGGCCCGAACACCCATCGTCTTGACTGCTCTCTAGCTCTCCCGACTCCGACTCCGACTCCAAGGCGGGGCGCTTCCTTGATCTCGCCTCCTCTTGTTTGCTTTCAGCTTTACCCCCCTCTTCATTGCTGTCCAGATTAGCATTCGCGAGATTTCTCAGGTCTATCCGGTTATTCATGTGGTTCATGCGCTTCATGCTAGAACTATGAATTCTCAGTACGGTTGTGTTCAAAAAAAAGCTGTCCCAGTGGTCGCTATATGGAAACTTAGGCCGGATAGCTGAATGGACCCGTTTTATTCTAGATTCCATCCGGTGATCATGAGTCGTCGTGGGGACACCTGTGAAGACATGCGTTTCAATTATCATAACTGATCAAAAGGCAAGAAGAACAAGACGAACAAACTGGGAGATATCGAACCTTTGAGGATAACAATATTATGTATACTGACAAAATCCATATTGATTACCATCAAGGTATGTAAGAGTGGCTTTACTTGGTGAGTTGACAGATTCGAAGCTGTTATATAAGTTTGACCTAGAACTATCGGTGGATACGTGGATATTTGAGATACTGTCAGTGACAGGTAGGCATTACACCAGAACTAAGCTGACCATGTATATTCCACTTCTAATAGATTAGGTTCGGCGCGCCAATACCCTGCTTTTCTTGGATGAATCTCTGACTTCTCCTTAAAATATATAATCATGTGACGACTTTTACAGAGAATTGTACCGTTGGCCACCACGTGGGTCTGAATTTAAGGGTGATATATTCATAGGCTGGCAAGGCTAGCTCATGGCAAGGCTGGCAAGGCTAGCTCATGGCAAGGCTGGCAAGACAGCTGGCTATCTCATTGATGTAATACGTACACATGTATGCACCTACACTGCCCGCTCATCACGTGATGATGTTCAGCTATCAGCGTAGTATACTTATACAGACTGATTGGTTCATACAATTTCACCAATTCTTAACCCCATGCTAGCTTAGAACTTTATCAGCCGAAGTGCATGATATATACTCCAACAAAGACTACATGTACGGCAAGAGGCCTTGCAACTTAACTGTGCTTTCAAGTTCGACTTCAAAGGTTTCTGCGAAGATATCTAGCTCGTCCTCCCCATACCCCCATCCCTACTCCCCACCCCCGCAGCGGGTATTGAGGGTTTGTCTTATAATCATCTTGGGTCTCAGTATTTCGAATTTAGGCTCTCTAAAAGCAAACTGAAATTACATATAGTAGGTAGAATCCTCCTATTTGAGGGTCTAACTAACTTGGGAGGACGTCGGATTATAGGGTGCGTGCTAGTGAGGTCGTTATAGGGAGATACAATCGCACCATCACCACGCTTCAAAAATTAACCAAACATAACCTCCAGAATTCGTTTCTAAGTTCGGATAACTTCAAACCTGGACCAAGAATTCTAAAATCTGAATTGCTCTCCGAAGGACCTCTTGGGTTTATATCTTGTATCACTATTCCTCCCGGTTCGTACTTTTTGGCAATCATATCTGGTATGGTGACTCAATTACCTAACAAATTCGGCGTCAAATAGAGTTTTGATCGCAAAGCTCTGTGATGTTGAGTCTCCATTGCCCTGGATCTCTCCGAGAACCTAATCCTGGAGGACGGCGAGATACGGAAAAAACAACGGATGAGAATGCTTCACGACATCCCAAGATAGCTACAGGAAATAATGAAATCGTCAGATCGGTGTCTGATCATGAGAAAGGAATGCTTTGTCCAAAGCTATCCAAAGTCTCCGAGTTCTCCCTTGAAGGTGGCGGCGGGTATAGTGGAGAAGTAGGAGATGAAAGACCTCGACTAGCTCGAGCTCTAGCCCTAGCCGCCAGCGCGCCTACGAAACGAAAGGAGGAATGCAGGAAGAATTCCCGAGTAAAACGGCAGGCATCTCAAGTTGATGATAGCGGAGAGGAAAGCCCGTCCGACCAACCCAGCAAAAAGAAGCGGCTACGAACAAAAAACCAAGATCCAAGTAAAGCTTCTCTGCAGCCCTTTGCCTGTCCCTCTTTCCGACACAACAAAATTCAGAACGCGGAATGTGGATCTTGGCGTAACGTCAAGCTTTCTATGGTCAAGTATGATTTTCATTCCGAGCATATTACCACCAAGAAATTTGAGATTGGGGGGACTGGCTTCAATACAGCGCCACGGTTTGGGCTTTAAACCCTCATGGGCCCCATTAAGAACTATAAGGCTTTATGGCCTGACAAACTATATACCTGTCAAAACAACAGCCCCGGTTTGCTTTTATGTAAATATTAGCTAATTCACATGCAAAATAGGCAGCACTGTGTAGAGAAACACGTGAAGCCACTACGATGTGGTCGGTGTAGGATATTCAAGGCTGGCACGTCAGATGAAATCACCAAGCACCTGCAGGAGGGCGACTGCCAGAAATCCTATGCTCCGGACCCGTCGGAAAAATATGCTACTGGAAAGGTCAGCGAGATAGAAAAAGCAAAAACTTGGGAAAGAATCTACGAAGTATTACATCCGCAGGTTATACCAGACCCGTGTAAGTAATCATATGCGGCCATCATAATATATAGATGTTTTGTCTAAGATAGTGAGAATAGTTTATAACGAACAAGCTCAAGGCAATATCACCAATCATCGCATCGACAATCCATCTCTTGATGCTATCCCCGCTGAATATGAAAATACTATCACCTCGTCCCAGGGATTCGATTGGCCTGGAGAAGATTTATATTTACTCCAAGGTATCGCCTTTCCGGTGAGAAATCACGCCCCCAACAGCCCATACCCTCAATGCCAGTTCCAGAGCAGCGTTTCGAACCAGAATTCTAACGATTCAGGATGTCAGCCGTTGGAGTACTGGAGCATGGAGCGAGAATAAAGAACCCCACCACGAGCGGAAAATGCACCAGTAAATGCGCCAATTTTGTGTATATAAATTCGTCGGTATATGCATCATTATCAGTTTTGTTTTATGATATGAATTCCTTTTGTATGGCGATTTCTTTTTCTTTTGTTCGAAGAAACATTCCAATTTTTTAGCGATTTCTTTTTTTTTTCTTTTTTTTTTTGTACGGAGAAATATTTCATTAGCATGTATGGCGATTTCTTTCTTCCTTTCTTTCTTTCTTTCTTTCTTTTTTTATTTTTTAGCATGGGATAAATTGGAACGAAGAAATGTATATATGTTTCATTTTGTTTTATAGGAAAAGGAAAAGGGGAAGGGGAAGGGGAAGGGGAAGGGGAAAGGAAAGGGTTCCGCAAATACAGAGATCTGATTTATGTCCTGAGATATTAACAGATACATTAGGGATATTCACTTCTAGAAATATGTGGTTACAACGCCGCTTATATGGCACTAAAATTTTCAAAAATCTGAATACCTCTGGAGTGCACATGCCATATTGTGGGGGTAAATCTGCTACTATATTAATCTGAGATTTGTGCGTAGTGTACTACATAGTCAATCACTTTTATATGGTACACATATATGGTCACTATCCTGGAGAATAAGGTAGGTTGATGATGTTTATTTTCTTCTCATATATATTTCAGAATACGCGGCTACCGATTATTTTAAGCGGTTCATATAAGCGCATGCGTATGCCTATAAGAGTGCGTATTTGAAGAAGTGAATACAAGTACCCCTAGAGACTGAAGTCTAAACATCGAGCAGCTCATTAGCCTTTTCACCATTTACAGTCTTGCTCCCGCTAGCCTTGTACTATACTTGTCGCTACGAGCCTCACCAGTACTAGTACATACGTAGTACAAGTACATGTAGGTACTCTACCCCGATATAGTACTGTAGAGCCTCAGATGTACCCACATACGTACATGTTATGCAAGGACGTGGCAAAAAACCATCACATGACCATATCCTCGGTCGATATCAGGTGGGAGGCTTCTCAACGAAAGGTGTAAAGTACGTGTATCTACTATATTGAGGACGTCATACCCCCGAGCTCGCACATCAAAAGATTCCGCACGTACGAGGAAACGGTCCATAAATATATATTTCATTCAAGACATGCTAACTCCAGCAACACCAGCAGCTAGAGACTATAGCTGCAAGCTGGAGCTGTTCAAAGGGGTTCCGAACGATATACCATACACTACCTCAGAGGGCCCTATTAATGGTTCAGCTTTGGTGACAGCTTCACCACATTTTTCACGGAACATGAATGTTAAAATCGTTCACTATGGAATAGGTACCTTTGTTCTGAATCTCCTCTAATCCGTGGCCGCCTGTATCTACATACATATGTATATCCCCTCTCCTTGGCCAACCGAGCAGTACCTAGTACTTGTACGTTAATACATACGTATACACCCGACAAGTCAACACCTATGACCCTTCCCTGTGAGGAGCCTTCCTACATATCAAAGGCCTTTCTTTCTTATTCGTCGCCTATAACCTCTATGAGAAATCTCCAGAACCTTTCAAGTTGATTTTGTTTTGGCGGCTTATTGTTCATGGTCTTTAGGCGCCGAGTACCAAAATACCCCGCCTAGATATACAGCGCCCAAAAGTTCTCGAGTGGTAGCAGCACCACCTTCAACAGACGGCCCATCACCAGTTGCGCGATCGCAAGGCGATAAGACGTCCAACGATGAAAATCCTGTTGGCATCTGGCACAAAGGCTGCTCGTTACGAGTTTCTCATTCTGCGGACAACGCAGAGCTGGGATGTATTACCGAGGACGGAGTGAAAGCTGAACGTGGATATGAGGACGAAGATGACGATGAAGATTTAGATCAAGACGAGGACGATGATTTGATGGAAGCATGTTTAAATGGTACCGACAGCCGTTTTGATCCCCGAATATTGTCTACATCGCTAGATTCCGATAATATTCAAAGTCATGTTTCTGGTCGTGGGGAGAAGGGGAAAGGCAAATTACCTACCCCCCGGAAACGTTCAGCGCCGCTAGGATTTTCAGCAAACACGCAGGACGATATCCAAGACGATGACGAGTCCGCTGGAAAACCGTCCAAGAGACCGAAAGAGCATAAAGGGGCGAAAGATGCGCTGCACCATCAATCAAAAAGGCCGTTTGCCTGCCCCTACTTCAAAAAGAACCCTTTAAAATATGTCGGTTGTGCCGACTGGCGTAATACTAAACTCTCCCTAGTGAAGTATGGTTTAACGCCTCCCCAGACATATGTCAGTTTTTTTTCTAACATTTAATGACAAATAAAAGAACGCATTGTATATCGGAGCACCTAAAGTCCCGATGTCCACGATGCAAGGTCTACAGGGGTGTTCAATCAGAAATCATTAGACACTTAGAAGATGAGGATTGCGAGAAGCCAGAGACCTACGATCCATCTGAGGAAAAGACAACCGAAGAAAAGGTCCAGGAATTGAACAAGGCAAAAACATGGAGAAGGATTTACGAGATATTGTTCCCTCTATACATACCAGATCAATGTAAGTCCACATCATCGAACTCAGTTTACGTACTATACCTGAGATAGAGAGGAACAGTCTGGCAGAACACTATTGAAGCTTTGGTTGCCCCCAACGACGAAGACGAGTTATCTTTCATGGATAGAGTTCAACTTGCCGTTTCAATCAGGGAGCAGACGTATAGAGTGGCAATATCAGAGTTCTTGAGGGAACGTGCAGGTGCTGGAGTCGTAGACGAACTCTTGGACCAATTCGATAAAGTTTTGGAATCAAAAACCTGGAATCAGGATTCGCTTGATGATTTAAATAACTCTAGGGCTGTAACACACGACACTCAAATTCATGGGAGTCTACCAAGTACCTCGAGTTTAATCCATGACTCCACAACCATGAAATATGAGCCCCAGTCAAAACCACCCACAAGCGCCGGTAAAGACAATACTGAACAGCACCTTCATAGCATAACTAGTCTCAATCATTTCCCGAACCAATGCCAGTACTCGGTCGAGCATCTAATACCAACCCAAGATTCCGGCAACTCGCGAGTTGATATTTCGAGTTTTTCAGAGTTCCAACCAGATCTGCTCGGTCAGAGCTTCGCCAACGATCCTAGCTCACAAGACATGCATGATTATGTGAATGTTGATGACGATATGTTTGAATACGGGGGGGAGGAAGGATTTGAAGAAATTGGGGAAGATTTTCTTGAGCCGGGTGGAATGGGCTATTCGCTGTAAAGGTGTACGATTGGTGATACGTAGATTTAAAGAGATAGAGCATATGTATGATTCAGAAATCTTAGCAGGCCGTGTTTGTTTCCTTCAAACAACACATAAATGATCTTTCGAGGTGTTCAACGGGACTGAACGTCTGAAATGTGTAACTTGGTGCCTTTTAAATACTGAATTGCCATCATTTCAACCATGCGACATGTACTTTTCCAGGCCGCTTTCACTACATGTAGGGAAGAGGCCAATAGAGCACATGATGTTATGAGTTCAAACTAGAAGTCATTGCGCAATCCTTTCTTCACATGCACAGGAGCCAACCACGGATAGGGCCAGTTGTGCCAAGATATGATAAGACAGGATCATCGTTGGCCGCGCAAACATTTGGATTATCGATTGTGCACAGACAATCTTGACTTAGGAAGCTTTTTTAGCCCCAGGGGTCTGTGTGTTAATGTCACTAGCCGGTTGTGGCTAAGACAAACCTTATTTCAACCTCTCGATGCTAGTTTAAGTCTAGCCAGGTGAATACAGCGAAAGCTTGCTATAACGGTACGCTCGGGACCGGAATTTGGTACCGTTATAGAGAGATTGCCCTTATATAAGAGGTGATTGTGCTGAAATCCGGGCAAAAATGACCGTGAAGTGCTACCGTTATAGAGAGATTACCCTTATAGAAGGTACCGTTATAGCAAGCTTTTGCTGTACTAGCTCATACTCTACGCACATGTACATAAAGAACATACATGTGGCGATGATTGACAAGTACTAAGAACATACATGTATTGATTTTCTTATACAGGTCGTGACCAAAAAATAATACTACAAATACAAATTTCCAAAACAAGAGTACATAAACCTATCCACCCAATTCTTGCCAACGATCCTTTCTCCATTAACCAAGTATACCAAGAGCGACTCAAACAAAAGGACGTAGACTTGGAATCATCTGAGGCTCGGGGTAGAGAAAACGAAGCTAGAAAACGAAGCTTTAAGACGTACGTCTTTCATCTGCCAATAGAGCCTAGGAGGATTGTTGCTGTTGATACTACTTATTTGCTTCCGCAAGTACCCAACCCCAATGCGTAGCTTACTCGGCACTGTATGGCGAATCAATAGTGGCTAATATCAGTCAATACTGAATCTTATACCCCCTATTGATACACTTATTACCAATTACAAGGTTACATTCACGACCGTTCAGCTCGGGACCCACCACCAGCGCAGCTCCGAGGGACAAAGCTCGATAGATTCCGTTCCCCAACCGCTGCCAGAACTAGATGCATTCAGAGGACATATATACCCACACCAGTTCTAGACTCTCGTGATTCTATTAGCAAAACGCAAACTCTCCAACTCACGTGTGGGCTGTTTTCTGGCATCATAGTAGAAGGACTAGGGTCAGTCAAGAGCCACAGTACCCGGAGACTATGCGTCTTTACTGGCATATATCAAAGAATAGAGCCATCCCTCTTTGCTCCACAAGATATTGGACCTGTCTTGCCATTCCATAAGTTCTGTCTTGTGATATCTATACCTGTTCATACAATTAATGAAGTAATTAATCAATCAATCAAATCTATACCTGTTCGGGGTTCTGCGTGAGTGATACGCTGTGATTCTACCAAAGCACATCTTTCATTTTCGTCTGCTCTCCACCTAGCGGGACTCAGGAAGAAGCGTCGCACTCAAATTCTAACACAAAAATCGAATTTTAAACTGTGTGGTCCACAAGCCGATGAAAGCGGGTGTATCAAACTGTATTTAACCTTGGGGGGGGGGGGGGGGGCAGCCTTGGGCTGCCAAGATATGCATGTCTCTAGTTGTTTCCAAAGTTTTGACGTGAGACAGCAGGAGTTCTGTGTAGTATGTATAGAATGTCTCAAGGTTGATAGAGACTAGTTTCTGACTTCTGTGCATTACAATTGCCAGGTTGAAGGCTCTTTGCTTCCAGAACCTTTTTCTCGAACAACCTCGAGAGGGGCCTATGCCAATGCAAGATACGAAGCACCTTGGCATTGAGCACCACACTGCAAGAAACGCAGTCTTTCTTTAGCTCTTTAAGCTTTACTTCGGTTTCAATCACAGATCAAAATCTTAGTAGGCTTAGACGCATCCAGTACTGCGGCCACAGTAGTAATTGTAATAATAATAATGTAAATGATAATGCTTCGGTACAGAAAGCAAAAAAGGAGCTAGGTCTGCAGGAATTAAGCGTTATAATAATAGGATATCGAGGCAATTCTGAAAAAATAAAAAAAATAAAGAAAGAAAAGCTTAAGTGATAGTTAATGGTTGTAAGAAATCTTGCAATTGAGGCACCTCCGGGTCGGAGATATTCCTATAAAAAAGAAAAATGAATTCTTAGCCTCCACTGATATGCGTTGAATAGTTTAGCACTGGATGCCACGTGGTTGCCAATTCTTCACATAGGAAAAGCTCAGTCTAGCTCGCCCTATTCGAGATTCAATCTCATGGGTTCGAGGGGATAAAAAAGTGCGAATCCAACACAAACAGAAACCACCACAATGAAAATCGTAAAGGACAAAGGACAGCTTGAAATGATCGATAAAATGGCAAAGAAATGTTCACAAAGGTAACCAGCAATGCGGCCTATACCGGCGTCCTTGAAGTAATACCAGCCGTATCATATAACCCCTATGTCTTAAATCCGAGGGACCATTGAGCTCAGTAGAATGGACAAGTTTTTTCGACCTATCGAATGCTTCTCGGCCTACGTCGTTCTTTATTGTCGCGTCCGCACCCATTGCGAGCAGTGTCTCAACACTTTGCATATTCGGATCAATAAAGCCAAATATTGTCTGTGCTGTTTGCGCTGCCAGGTGCAATGGTGTGTTTCCGAAGTAATCCCGAGCATTGATATCGGCACCCCATTCCAGAAATAGCGGGATTACCTCTGGCCAGCTAGGTGCAGCAAGGTGGAGTGCAGTGTGGCCATATGTATCGCAAACATTTATATCCGCACCTCCTCTCAGTAGCAGTACTAAGATCTTCTCATATGCAACCATTGCCTTTTTAAACTCTATCGAGTATGATACTTTCCTAAGGCAATCAATGGTACAATGTAGAAGGCTTCCGCACTTGAACTCCCACACGCTTACGTCGGCCCCGTTTTCGATGAGTATCTTAACAATCTCCGCGTTTCCTTTGAGGATGGCATGGTCGATCGCCTTTCCGCCGGTTTTGGGATCTCGGTATTCAATATCAGCGCCTTGCAAGATGAGGTATCGGATCATTGAGAGTTTCTCGTTCATGATTGCCCAGTGGAGTGCTCGCTGGGTGACAGTCTTGTCTAGGAACATTGACGGCGCGAGTTCCTCTGGGACAATAACGTCCCAGACAAGGTTGGGACCTTGCGAGATGATGGATTCAACGTCGGTAGTGATATCTGGGTCCCATTTTCTAACTTCTTCGAGGTGAGACTTGACCCTTAGAGCGTTACGGGAGGCGGCGAAGCAGAAGAGGGCGGGGATAGCGTATGGTGGAGTAGAAGCATATTTAGCGAGGACAGGGGCTATGAATATTGCGAGGCCACGGTGAGCTAGAAGAAGATGGTTGAGGTCGCATGGAGATGTGATATATTCAGCAATGAGGAAGTAAAGTTCCGCAGGAAGATCGAGGATTGACATCCTGTTACTGCGAATAGTCGTTCTGGATAGAGTTTATGGTGATGTGATGATGTGGGAATTTGTTATGATGGGGTAGGTGGTAGGTAGCGGGCGAACAAGAGAAGGTGAGGATCTCCAGACAGACAGCATGTGTGTACCTGGAGTACATACAGGTCAGTGTATGGACCTCCCCCAGGAATCATCTGTCCAATCGATATGCACATAGGGCTAAATCTGGTGTAGGTGCGGAATATACATAGAATGGAGCTAGACAAAGTGGTACAAAAGTAAAAGAACCCGGCGATGTCCGGAAGGCAACCGGGGTTGTTGACACCTTACCGCACATACTGCAAGTTCGCCTCATAATTGTATTGTTGTGTAACGATAAATCATGGCCTATCACTCGAGTTATTTCCTGTGCCAGCGCTCCCGCTCAATTCCAAGTCACAGACACACTATAAGGTGAAGTACATATGCGTAATCCTCCATAGTTCGCTACTCTACTAGCTGTAATGCTGATATTGATGCCCAGTGAGAATCCAAGACCCACATTCTAGTTTATGAAGATGGTTTATTTCGCATCTAATTTCCCCCACAACCTTTAAGCAGGATTCCCAGCACCCGCCTCGGCTAATGTTTGTTTCTTTCTGAACTGCCACTCGGATGACTTTCCCACACCTCGCTAGAACGCTTCCCGCCCGCATTGGCTTTAAGTGATGCAATGGATGCGAGGCTGTGCCTCTAGGTTAAATCATTGGCCATGGCGGACATGACAAGAGAAGTCTGTGGCTTGATGAGGACAAGGCTGGGCGGTCAGGTCTTGGCGATATTGTACCTACGGAACATGCCACACGAGATTATTGTCAAAATCCTCATAGGCCAACTTAATCAATTCCAAAGTTTCGGAGACAGCTATGATTGAGTGAAGGTACATGGATAATCTGTCATTGAAACCCCCTGACAGTTTCAGAGTATTCTTTAACTGCTCATGGCTTGATTCGACAGCAATGCCTTCTTTGCATGCTGTGTCTAGACCGGGAGGTGTCCGATTCGATTGTCAAGTTGTCCTGTGCAACCGCTATCTGCCGGAAACTTTGTCAATGACATTTCGTGCTGTGAGTAATTCGATCTGTTCTCATGATCAGCATTGGGCCCCTCCGGCAAGCGCGCTCACCAAATGGCGACAACGCTCGAGCACTCGTACTTGCATACACATGCAGTGGATGAATGCATGTACAATATGTACTCTATCAGGCATTGGCGGAGCCCCAACGACAAAAGGACAAAGCTTTCGCTAGGCCCGGGCGCTCTTTGCAGCACCACTGTTATTCAATACGTTTGGGTACAGGATATATCGATATCCGAGTCAGCCGTAACGCATACGGGAGATATGCCAAAGCTAGACCTACACTCCGCTTCGTTACAGAGGTACTCTTGGACGCTATTATTATAACTTTGCAAGTATAAAATATATACATAGTATGTGGTACATATGTCCTCTTAACTGCCAAGACACAAAGTTGAGACCACATGCTTTTCATTGACGAAAGCCCAGGTGGGCGGTGGGGGTTACACTCGATATCATAACCGGAGCTTCTCTATGCCTTGAGCGAGGATCAACCCCTTCTCCGACCTTAAAAGCTGGGCAACCGCATCCAAGGGATCCGGTTTATAGAAAACTTCTAATGAACAAAAGCGCCTCAGCCATCAGCACGTTTAACTCGTGTCCCCGAGTCAACTCCAAGGGGTTGCCCCTACACCATTGTTCTAATATTGTTCACCAAATCCCTTGGTAGTCCCGCATTCCATTCATTGGTAGTGCGAACGCTACTTAGAGGGTGATACTGAATTAGGAGCGTATAGGTGTTCGCCACAGGGCTCGGAAGAACTTCTGGGTGGCTAGAGGTGCTATTTGCCACTAAGAGCCACAGTCATCCTTGAAGCCCAGATGTCTGAGTCACAAATAATAAGGTTTTCTAACAATACTGAGGATGTCCCAACCAAATACCATTAGCTTGGATTTTCTTGTTCCACATGCTTCAATGAACGATGACCTCAAATGGGCAGCCAGGGCGGACTAGAGAGGAGTTATTATATTAGGCATGAGCTGGGTAAGGGATTGTATAATAGCCTGACCCTGGGTTAAGTATTGTCGAAGAGTAAAGACCATCTACATAACCTAAGGATTGAACGTTAGAGTATATTTTAGTGAAAGCAGTCGCTTCCTTTTTTTCTTTTTTTTACCTGATAATCTATTAATATGAATCATAGAATATCACTCGGACTCGTAAACCACAGTACACTCACTACAAGTAGTTCGGCCTGATCACGAAACCAGTCCAGTGGCGAGATTCTTCCCGCCCTGGGAAATTAATTCATTGAGAGGAGATTAATGCATCTATGGAAAGGATGTAGAAAGACTCTTCCATATATTCTAGTTCTAAAATTAAAGACTTCCGTGTTGCAATGTGCCCCCCACAGACAAAAAACAATTGCGCCGCACTAATAGTACACTTCTAGCGCCGGAAATATCCGTAAAACTACTACTAAGTGGGTTTATTTCCCAACCATTCAGGAACTCAGGTGGTGGTCCGAGTGTCAGAAACACTTATGCTAAGTGATGCGCGTTTGCAATTAAGGCCAAGGATTATTATATCTTCCGGACACGTTTGGAAGAGAGACTTTACGTTAAGACATTCCACAACCCCAAAGTCTAGTGATGGAAAGAGTAGGTTTTGGGTGGTGTTAATAAGGCGCTTAAGGTATGACACAGTTCCAAACATATTTAGGTGCTAAATTATTTACGTATACCTGCTTATTGGTACTAGCTGAAGAAGCTGTGAAGTATTTATCTACTAGGGTACGCCAAGACAGAGGAGGTATTTCGGGTCATTTTCTTCTGCTCGCCTCAAGCAGTCAGAAACATCGCAGCTGTATGTGGTGGGCTCTGGGTGCGGGGGCTCGGAAATGGAGAAGAGATATGGCGTACTTGATCTTAGCTGATGAGATACTATTGTAAGGTTTAGCCATGATATATTACCCTCCATTTACAGAATGGGCTGCCGGAGGTGAGTAAACTTCACTTCTGGACTGGCTCACCACAACAGTAGTTAATTCGCGGAGTAATTGATCCAATCACAAAATTTCTGCCCTGACCGGGACAAAGAAGGGCCAGGTCGGAAGTGCGTCGTATCTTCTGTCTGTAATGTTGTTCAAAGAGCACGTACAGCCGTGGTTGGTAAATCGCTGGTTCTCTAGGAGAGCTGAATCTGTGCAGGTCAACTCTCATTTCAGGTGGACCTTTTAGTTCCAGTGGGGGAATCCCAATAACGCCCGAGTTTATCGCTCTAGCAGTGCACTTTGGATACAGAATCATAGATAAGTATTGCCAGTAAATTAAAGATTACTACCATAAAACTAGCCACTACATGCCACGCTGCAGGTGCTTAATGAACAATAAAGTCACAAAACCACAAAACCACAAACCCACCCCTCCGACAACCCCCCCGCCCTCCTCCGCCCCCCGCCAACAAACATCCAACTCCGGCCCTCCCCCTCCACCCTACGAACTCACCATCCACATCCGCCATATATTACGACTTGTTTCAGCCTTGATCTCCTCCCGCCTAAAAACCGTAAATCCAACCGGGCCCTGGCCGGACAATAGTTCCGCTGAAACACTCGTAATATGGCATGATACGGATGATCGGTGAGGATGAGGGGGGTGGGCTTTGGGGAGTGGGTGTGCTAGCGGGAGAGGAGGGGGGCAGGAGTGGAGTGAAGTATGAATATGTAGAAGTGGTAGTGGAAGTGTATGTGTTATATCATGCCATGAAGCCAATCCGTAAAAAAAAACTCCTAGTAAAGGCAAGAAAAAATAAGAGGAAGAAGGAGGAAAGCAAAATTGGTTTGTGCCGCCTACATCTAGTTCCATCAGGCCTTTCCCTTAACCTCCTCGCCGCTCTCCTCTTCATACTCCAGTTCCGGATGGAACAGCTTAATGAAACTAAATCCGCCTCACCATGTTAGCATCCGCATTATCACTAATCACCCCTCACAGAAAATCACTCACCTCTTAATACTCCGTTTGCATCGCTACAAACTCCACCCTTATATCACCCGCCTCATATACCCAACCAAGATCCTAGACCGATGCTCCCCAACTCCGGTGCGCAATCACATATATATATTACCAGTACAATAGAGACCTTTAACATACAATCCTCAAAGCCTCAACCCCCTCACAACCTCCCGCCCTCCTCCCCTCTCACCAACAAACATCCAACCCCGGCCCGCCCACTCCTCCCACACTCACCATCCACATCCACCAATTTTTACGAGGCGAGATTAGCAAAAATCTTTTGGAGAAACCGTGGATCTAACCGGGCCCTAGCTAGATAATAGTCTCCCTCTTTCTTGTTTGTGCTAAACCCCCCTCGTAAATGGCATGATACGGATGATCGGTAGGAAAGGTGGGCTGGCTTTGGGGAGTGGGTGTGCTAGTGGGAGAGGGGGAGGATGGGAACGGAGCAGAGCAAAGATTTAGATGGATGGGTAGGTGTGTGATATGCCGCGAAGCAGACCCGTAGGGAGAGCTCTAATCAAGAAAGAAGAAAGAATAGAGAAATAAGTAAAAGAAAAAAAACAGAATCAATTGTCAGCTAGATGATCAATTTATAGTACCTGTTGCCTTCTCAGGTCCTTCCCTTAACCACCTCGGCGCCCACTCCTCTTCGTAAGTCAGCTCCGGATTAAATAGCTCAATGAACTACCACCCCCCACCACACATTAGCATCCACCCGCATCACCATCAATCACTCCCTCACAAGAAATCACTCACCTCTAAATCCGCCTCTCCCTTCTCACCCGCATATCTGCCATACTCCGCATGCGTTGCTGCAAGACTCCATCCCTGCAGCACCCGCCTCATGCACCCGACTAGCACCCCAGCCCGGTGCTTCCCTTTATTCGAGTGGACAAGCACCGGATGGTTCCTGCGGTCGAGCAGGATGGTGAGCGCCTCGCTGATGTAGGTTGGGTCGTTGGAGACAAAAGGCTCACGAACGGCAGGCTGACGGTAGTGGTACAGCTTGATGTTGTGAGACGAGCACCAGGCAAGGTTCTCAGGGAGGTAGTCCTGGTCGCCGAGGTAGCTGCTGGGTTGTTAGTGGATGCGGGGAAGCGAAGATCGGAGGAAAGGGGGATTGGTACATGATGGTCTTGAGGCAGAGGCGCTCGAGCATGGGAAAGTTGATCTCGAGAGGGTAGCCGCTACGGTAGACGCCGGTTGCGACAAGCTGGAACGAGAGCGGGGGAACTATGAATTGTTTCTGGGGTGAACGACGTGGTGTCGCATCTTGGGTGTTATTGTGGTGGTGGTGGTGAGTGTGATTGCAGGTGCAGGGGTGTCTTGGGGCTATCACAGTGGTGGCCATCTTTGTTTGTGGTTGGTTTCGATGTTGTCGATGAACCGTGGTGGGAGACGTGGTTGTGGTGTTGCGGATACCCTAGGTACTAAGTATACTCACTCATGTGTAATCGGTGCACGCTTGCATGGTATGACGTGGGTGCCAAGGTGGCATGTAAGACAACATCATCGCGTGAAGGGAGTCTGTGTATGATATACCTGACGATAAAATGCTGTAGCAGAGCAGAGCAGACACTCGTTAGAAGAAAGAGCCAAAGAGCTAGGAAACTCTCGCTAAAGTGTCCCCGTAGCTAGTAGCTACATGCCTCTCCTTCCCTGCTCTCTTATATATTCCCAAAACCCAGGGGTACATATCAATGATCATGATACCAGTTCCACCCTTTGAAACCTACCAATTGTCAATTCAATAGCGTGTATGCACATAACCGCCCACTCCTCATGCTCCTCTTATCGTCAACTCTAGAGCCTACCCCGCCCGTGAAAAAAAAGATCATCAAACTAGTTACGGCTATTCGCTCCCCACGCGGTCCATGCGCGGCCAGTATCGTGGTGTTGCTACTGGATCGTCGGTTGTCCCGTGCATGGCCTTAATGTGCGTGGGACAAGGAAGGAGGACAACAACGCCCCCAGCGCATACAGCAACCACGTATGAGGAACTACCCACAGTACATACATAAGACTTCATTGACCACCACCACTACCACACTTTTTGACGATTCTGAGAGTCTCTGCGGTTACCCATTATTTTTTTTTCGAACGAAAAGGCTGCAGCAATTAATTGAGTGATTACTATCTCGAGATATCGTCTTATCAGTTTATACGACCTGCACGCATATATATATCTGCACGAAGCTGCCTTCTTGATTTGATTATTTTCCTGCAATCATATCTGTCAATTCGGGGGGGGTCTCTTAATTGACCACTACTATCTGGCACAGTTATCAATAACATTTAGGTGTCCACCACTTAGAAATACTCATAATTCATCAATTACCCAACAGGTATCGAATTGATACTTATCGAGCTACCTGATTGCCTACACTTCCACTGTTCCCATACCTATCCATCAACCGAACAAATAGTTTGCTCGAGCACACCTACACTCCGAACCAATACTACCATCCCAATGTCCGAAATCTACAACCCCCACACCCGCACCTGGGAATACATCCCCTCCGAGCCCCCCACGGTCTCTACAGCGGCTCCCGAAACCCTCGAACCAGCACCTACTCGCCCCCGAGCCCCGCCGAGAGTGACACCGACCCCTACGCTGACGGCCTCGAGATGCGGTCGACCCGCCCAGCCACCACCTCCTCGACCTTCGGCCTCAGCACACGGAAACCACGGCGCTCCCCTCCGCGAGCCCCCTTTGGCGGTTCCGAGACTGCTACCCATAATTCACACTCATCAGACCAGAGCTGCTGTGGGTCCAGACACACCGAGGAGCACCTCCGGACGCCACCTAAACCGGCGCCACGATATGATGAAGAGGGCTTGGAAATGCAGCACTCGTTGTCCCCGCGGCCGAATGCCGCAAAGAGGAATAGTAGTGGGAGCTCGGCGGGACGGCCGGTCATGAAGAATACGAGGACTTCATTTACAGCTAATGGGGACCGGGTCGAGGAGTATTCCGGGGAAGGGAGTTTGAGGATCGGGACACATTGGATTGATGACCAGGATGAGGTTGCGGTGGAAGGGTTGGGGACAAGGGCGGTTGGTAGGAGAGGGAGTGGGTATGGGAGGGGTTCATGGTAGGGAAGCACAAAACAAAATGATGGGGGTAATACTTACATGTATGTAGTAATCAAGGGACTTTGGGTATTTCCTTTGGGAGGAGTTTTTTATTTATTTTTTTATTGGGTGGACGAGTAACGAAAAACGAAAAAACGAGTATACGAATTTACTTTTATTTATCAAAACATTAATGGTTGTGATTGCGGTACGAGTGATACAGATCGCACGCACGGTTACCTACTTCTTCTTATGCACTACATGAGTCATGCAACGCCCGCACTAACCAACGATCATTGACTGCCAGGGTCAATGATCGACCGCATTATTCCGAGGACAAACTCTCGCCAAGCTACTTTTAGCCAATCAGTAATTGACTAGCTTACTATTCAAGTACAAACACGGACTATCTCGCCACTCTAGCCAAGATTACTGTACAGTACTAGCTGGGTGTTTCAACAGTAGGCTGCATGTAATTACATGTAGTTGATATCTACCAATGGTGAGGAATATTGTAATTAGTAGGACAGTGTTATGTGTGTGTGATGTTAATGAAGTGATGTTTCAGTCAATTTTAGTACAGTTTTTAAGCGTGGACTAGCACAATAATACATGTATTTATATACCTAGATTGTTGTTGGTATTTTACCAACGGTAGTAAATTATTTTACCACCGGTGGTGAAAATAATATCAGTATTTATACCCTGTAATGCTAATCTTTATGATAAAAGCACAGACCTTTTAGCCAAAAGGGGCCATATAATACCAATATATATGAAAATTGCCCACCGGTAGGAAATTTTCATAAGTTTTGGCGTTAATGATTGAACATTTACTTATTTAGTATAGCGCAGCATAAAGACCGAAACTCAGTTTTATACAGGTGGAAATGTACTAATGTAGGATAGCATGCAGATACAATGACTGAACTTCAGTGCTTATACCACCGGCGGTAAATAATTTACTACCGGTGGTAAAATTACTTTTGACACATTTACCGCTCCATAATAAATGATATATAGAAAGAAAAAAAATATTCGACCAAACTTTTCAAATAAAGAAAAACTTTTAATATCATATGTACCACCACACCATGATTTTGTTCTATCAACCCTGACATTTTTTTTGGTTCTACTCGCCAATTCATTCAGCCCGTCCTGGTAAAGGTTTTTAAGTTTATAGTTCATTATGGAAATAGAAGGTTTTCAACATACCAATTTGGTTTAAATTGTAAATTACCAGGGAAGTCGCGCACCCGCTCCCAAGTCCCAAGATCCTACATTATATCGATAGGATTCGCTTCCACTTTGAGTAGTGTCTGCTGTAGTCTCTTCCTGATTATCTGAAGTGTCAATGCTGAAGGTTTGTGTGGCTCTATATTCATTATACTGAGGTACATCGACTTCTCTCCCGCTTTGGTCAATGTTTCCTGTGGCTTCCTCTTGACTATTGCCTGCCTCAACACCATAGGCTTGAATGGCGCTATAGCCTGAGAAAAGATCTCGTTCCCGTATCTGTGAAGATGCATTCCTGGAACTTGTTTCTGGAAATGATTCAAAATCAAACGGCTCATTGTCATCGATCGCTCCAATCCCCTGGTTTACTTGTAGCTGGGATTGGCGGGTTTCTTCGAGAAATTTATCATGAAAGCTCTGGATATCAATATTCCTTCCGAGCCATAGTAAAAATTCGAAGATTTGACTAACCGGCTGGCTGGAGACGATTCCAGATGTTCCAGATGTAGCGGGTATCACGACTGGAATGGGATCATCCCAGTCTGTTTCTTTCAGAGGATATTTCGAAGACATATGGGGGGATAAACTTACAAGGGCTTGGTACGTTGTCCTCACAATCAGGAAATAAGATCACATATATCGCTCCCCAAAGCAAATTTCTTGTCTCGAGAGCCTTTGCTTTGGCAATATCCTCGCTTCCAACGGGGATGACTTCGTAGTTCTTTACGCAATCTATATCTCTTAAATGTGCGCTTATCTGACCTTGGTCGCCAGCCCGAAAATGTCCACAGCGCAGACACTGGAGAGGTTTGATGTGAGCTCTCCTGCAATGCTCTCTTCAATAGAATACCAAGAAACCAAATTAGTTATATGTATATGTGAAGTTTAGGTTTATTGAATTATATACGTACTTAACTCTGTGTACCTTCGGGGCGTTCCACCTTGCACAGTGCGGATGCGCCTGTGCGTTATTCTTATAGTAAGGACACGCATATAGTCGAGACGAATCACTGATGCCGTTTAAACTGGTTGTGACCGTGGGTGCTGAGCCTCCGTCCTTCCTTCTTCGTTTTCGGCCCAGTGCATCATCCAGGCCCTTGCTCGGAACACCTAATGATGCACTCTCATGTTTAGGGGCGCTTGCTTGTGAGTCGACAGCTTTTCGCTTCCCCTTATCATTATTGCCGTTTGTGTAATGTACGATGCCCCAGCTTGAGCTGCGCTCAGATGAGCTAGAGCACGAGTCCTCTTCCTCTGTTATAAAAAACTCTTCCTCATCATTTTTGTAGTATAGATTAACACTGCTACTAGTCTGAGTCGGAGCACGAGGTGTCGAGCACGATTGAGTCGAGTAACTAGAAACAAAACTAGGCGACAGGCTGCGTTCCGGATCGTTCCAACGTTGTGGTGGCCAATGATTAGCTTCGAAGTTTGTAGGCATAATATTTTCAACGTAGGGTATCAAGGCAAGTGTCCTACACTGCTCAATTGTTGGCTCATGATGTATATTTATCTGGGCATCGGCATGGTTCCATGGTAGTGCCCCTACGCTCGCCTCATTACCCTCCACGAGTGATGGGACTAATATCCATTCTTCATCGCCAACAGTAGCAGATGTATTCTCGATGATATCCTTTGCAATATCTTGGTATCCCGTCGATACTGCCCAGCAAAGGGCTTCATTCCTTTTTATATCCAAAGCCAAGAAATTGCCTTTGTATTCGAGAAGGGTTCTGACCACCGATTCATGACCTGCAAATGCGGCCCCGTGAAGAGCTGTTTTCCCCTCTTTGTCGGGGGCTAAAGGATCTAATCCCTTATCAAGTAGTAGCTGAACTATATCGGTATGTCCTTCTGACGCTGCGATATGTAGTGCTGTTTGTCCTAGATCATCTTTTTCTAAAATGTCTTTATCGTCCTCCTTGATCAATAATCTTGCCACTGACTCGTTTTCTAGGTTTTTTTTAGCCAAACAAAGTACTTTCCACCCATTATTCTTGATTGTAAGGTTGGGACCCTCTAATAGTAACTGGACAACCGAAATATTTCCTATGGAAGATGCCACATGTAAACGTAAATACTCTCCTCGTTTACTGTTCCAGAATGACCTTTTGCTACCTCGACTATCGTACGGTCCTTTCTGAGTATAGAAAAGTTTTAAATAGGCAGTTACATTTCCGGAATTCATAAGGAACTTTAGAATTGCCAAGGATAATATTGCAGAAGCTTCTGTCGAAGCAATATCATCGTAAGATTTGAGATGAGAGGATAGATAGCAGGCTGCATATTTAAAGAAAGGGCACAATTCTTGTCGACCTTCTTTGAATGAAACTCTTGGATGAAAAATGTCGAATGAGAGATATGTGGCGCATGTCAAAGCTAACTCGTATGCAGGATCCCCCGAGCTAGTAAGAATAGGATTTCTTAGGAGATACTCCAGTACAGTGTAATGGGTAAGCCGAACGGTATTGCTGTATTCGCCGACGGTCACCAAGCTATCGCAAACTTCGAGTAGTTTGGCTCGGTCTGGTAAATCAGACTCACTGAGTCTATATGTGTTCGGTTTTACTGCTACTGCTATTCGAAGCTCATCCAAGGTGAGTGTCCGTCGTGTTCTAGCTAGCCATGAGAAGATCTTTGCTGCTAGATTCACAGAGCTTTTTCTTTGGTTGCAGATATTCATCATGGCTCTATCATAGCTTTGATCCAAAAATCTCTCTGGAGTAGAAAATCTCTCGTCCAGAATTTTCTCAAGAGTAAATAGTATCTTTTCGGTGGATGTTTGTTTACAGATATGCATCAACTGGAGCCTTGCCCATAGGAACCTAGTTCTAATTAGTTAATGAGTACACTGAAACAAAGGCTCTAAATACCACTTACACTCCTCTGGAACCATCGACAAGATGAGTGATGATTTGATCCCGAAAATTGCCTTGCTTTAAAAGAAGTCTTGCTCTCGGATCCTCCTCAATCCTCTGTTGGATATACATTCCAATATCTTCCCTATTAGCCGATATCTCGATTTTCATTGTTAGACGGAGAGAGTCCCTGATATCTTCGTAAGGCCGGCTGGTCAGGAAAATGCTGAAACAGTCTTCGCCCATGCGTTTGAATAGGGGAAGAAGAAACCTCCGCCGACTTGGGTCGCACTCATCTAATGCGTCGAAAACGATGAACGTTCGATCGAAGTTCCTGGAAGCTTCAAGAAGGATAGTATATAACTTATTGATAGAAGGTTTTTGTCCCTTTGTGTTTAGCTTATTCAAGTTGTTTATAATTTCGATTTTCTTAGATATGTTTGGGTGTTGGCGAAATAGTTGTTCAGTCAAACTAGCGAGAACGTATATGGGATCTTGCTGCTCCTGATCCTGATAGCTGAAATAAATGTAGGCAATGCCAAAGTTTTTCGCATAAGCTTGAGATTGCAGATGATCAATTACAATAGAGCTAGATTAGATATTGGTGTAAGTAAACAAGAATACATAAGTGCACCTCGCAAAGTAAGAGATAAAGATATTTACCTTAAAAATGTTTTGCCAGCTCCAGCTACGTACCCAGAGAACATCATCATTATTAAATGTATATAAAATCAACCGGTGGTGAAGCTTAAAGTACGTACCTAGCCCATGGCCCCAAATCAACCGAAAGTCCCTCTGTTCTCTCCATTTCTGAAATATGATGTCCCTTAAAATCCAGGTGCCAGTCTTTGCAATTCGTTGTTGGCGTATATCAAGGTGCCTTTGGTGATCATCATGGCGTAGCCAACTGAAGACTTGCTTAAGGTTCTCATCTGATGGTTTTATGTTAGTAATGTTTTAGTTGAATATATATATGTGAGATTGTTACCCTCACCCGTGTCCTGGGTGGTCCCCTTGTTTAAAGAATCTAATATAGGAGACTCGACTCGCAGATCGCCCAGTGTAGCCCCTGGAGGTATCCTTGGTAAGGTATCCTCTGTGGAATCGGAGTTGGGTCTAGATCTAGTCATAAAAAGTTAGTGTTTTCAAACCGCATGTCGTTGGTTGGGTCTATCTTACTCTTTATCGAAAGTGATGATAGAAAGGTAAAACTTTCTTTGTTTTTGTACGTCAGATGCATGATCATAGAGAGCCTCCTTCATGTTCGGCAGCCACTTCGTGCCTCCAAGCACGCCAGCAAACCTCGGACTTTTTAACGGCTTTAGCCTTGAAGTAAGGTTCTGGAGGCATTCACTGGATTTCCGGTTGAGGTCATTTAATTGCTGCAACCTTGATTGGATAGCACTAGTAACCGATATTGGCGACGTTAACAGATTGCGTAGTTGTAATATCATCAGTGTCTTTTCGAGTGCGCGAAGTTCGTCAAGGAGTATTAGTATATCAGGGGGCACACGTTTTAAATGGGCAGCATATGTATAAATAGAGGACACAATCTGTGCATTAAGTTGTATAAGGTGGGTAATGCTCTTATATAAACCGGACAATCCAATATCTTCCGGCATGTAGATATCTGGGGCTGGTATATATATATTTGTTTGACTAGAAAATCAAGGCTCCTAGAAGGCTGCGTAGAATCAATACGTTTGGAGAATGAAGGCTCTAAACTAACACGCAAGATGGACGGTAAGAACCCGCAATTTTAGAGCTATTTACTAAACCGGAAAACCAGTATTCATGGATGTCACTTGACACATTTCTTATGTTACATGTACGTACGTGTGGATTCAATAGATCTAGCCCCGTCGCAGGTGTGCCAAAGTAACAATTGTCCGTTCTATATTTTGTGCGCAAATTTGCGTGCAGCATGTTACTTATAGATGATATATACATGTACATATTATATTTATAAATAATTACATGTCGTTATCTGTGGCAAAATATAATTTATGTACGTTTCAATTAATAATTAATGACACCGACAAGAATCGTATGGACTGCACAGCTGCGTGCGTATATTCATGGATTCAACCAAGTGGCCACATACCTGTACTTATAGCAGAAATACTTACGTATATTCTATCTATTGGGCCGGATATAAGCGATGTAAATCAAATAGGAAGGCCGGAGGTTGTGATAAAAGAAACGCCCACGGAGAGATGATATATCGATATCACGGTACTGGTTTCCAAAAGTACAGATCTTTGGGGCTAGCTACTGACAACAGGCTGTGAGAAGCTGTTCAGTTCCTTAGATTTTGGTGCTATAGATCCCTTAATTAGCCAAGCTACTCATTCACATCCGGCCTAAAGGATCGGTATCCTGAGAAAGACACTGTGCCAGCCTTTGCCTGAGCGATAAATACGATTCCCACAACCTCGCCTTGAAGCTGCGTAGATTCATGTTTCATAAGACCCCGCACCTGCGCACAATCTTGCGAGTCATGAAAATTCCGTGCGGGGTAGCCCTTATTTTCTTTAATTCAGGGAACCGAAATATTTTATACAATGTGCCTGATATACAGGGACACAAAACATCACTCGCAAGAGGCGCGCGTAGTTACTACCAAGCCAAATAATCTGGACTATCTTAAAGGCACAAATACCAAAGCTAGACATGTGAGATGTACGTATGTAATACATACTGACCTATCCTGATAGATAGTTGCTCGCTGTTATACCACCACATGTAGCGTCTCAAAACCTCTAAGTACAATTCATCCACACGTCGTAGTAATTAGTATGAAGTTGGTGCCAAAGATGTGGTTTATATATGTACTTATCATTCAATCTAATCCCTAGACCTCTATTATCATAATCCACCGGTTCTAACCCCTTCCAGCAGAAAGAATATAGGGACTTCTGGGACGGTTTCGTGGTCGATGTAGAAAAGTGGAGTTCTCAATCATGTGGGACATGTTTTAAAATAGAGGCGTTTAAATGACAGACGCCGGACTTGCTCCCAACCTTCGCTGAGCATGAGATACATACAGGCCCTCCACCAACAACTAGTTTGGTGCATGTCTAAGACAGTACAGCGGTGGGTAATAAGTCATCGGACGACCTAGCCACAATTTTGCCTGCAAACGCGTATTTTGGTGGCGTTCCGTCTGATGACTTATTACCCACCGCTGTACCTGGATGAAGAATTCATTTTTTTCTTTTTTCTTATTTCGAGGCAGCTGACAACCAACCTGAAAGTCGCAATATATAATAGAAATACATGTATCTATTGACCACATGGATGTACTTTATGGCCTCCCCGAAAGTTAAATGGGTATTATCACAACGGCTGCGGGGACAGGATAGCAAAATCGAGCCGTACGAACATAATCGGCATCCGCTTTAATTCTTTTCGCCGGACACAACACCAGCAGGCGTTCTAGTTGGCGTGTACGACTCGAGAATTATACGCACAAACGTTAGAACCGGCTGGGTAGAAATATCTTGCGTGAGTATTTGCGCACAGTATACTCTAAAGCCTAGCTTATCTAGCTAGATAATTGTATCACAAGAGACAGAGGGCTCGTATCTTAGTAGAGACGTAGTACTAGTGTGTCGCGTGGCATTTGTTTTTAGAGTGGTAAGAAGTACCCCTCAAAATCCCAATATGTCCAGTCCTTTGAATATCATATATCGTCGAGGTTTAGAAGGCATGGCAGAGGCGAGAGTACACTCTCAAGCTCACTCTCAAGCTCGCCAATGTATTATTTGCCAAGACCGCCACGAAAAACCGTTTTCCTCAAAGGCCCGCGCGAGGCGAAACATCATAAGAATGTATGGCTCGAGAATCGGTGGGAGGCAGATGTGCAAACCGGAAAAACATTTAGCAAATTAAAAGTGGGAGTATGTTAGTCTATAGCTACGGTTTAGTGCCGCTGTGGTCTTAATATTTGATATTCTGTGTGGCGTATCGATATATCAGTGTGACCTTGCGCGCGAATTGTATTAATTGAAGGACGTTTACACACCTGCCCCATCGATGCATTTAGTACTGTATATATATAACATACAGCCGCAACCCACTATGCCGATACCTATGATCACTTGCTACCCCGTACGAGATCTAGGAATTTATTTCTCTTACAGCAAAATCAGCTTGCAATTCTATCCCGCATGATATCGAGTCGGTCTTGGCAAATGTATGAAGGTTCCAACTGGTGATCAGCCAGTAAAACGAGTGCTTTTTGGTGATTGACAGAGTTCTTTTGCTGGATTTCAACAAATCTACTCAAATACTTTCAAGATAATTATATTGAAGATCGTAGACATACTCTCCATTGATTCTCTACTAATATAAGGTCTCTACTTAACAATACTGTAAGATTTGAGAATATTCGTTGTGCCTTAGTAGGGGTATAAGCTAACTAGAGGCAGAATTTGGACGTCAATATGCAAGTTTTGGTAGAGAATACCGCTGCTGCAGCGCAACGAATTTTCTCAAATACTGCAGTATTTTGACCATGTCGGGACCGATCCAACCTGGAAATGGTTGTAGGGAACCTGTTTTGGTGTAATGGAGCCATTTCAACTGTCTGGTATATAAGTACACACAGGGCCCGGTTACATGCTGAGAGTTATTGTTAGAAGCCAGTTGCACGGTGATATGCAAGTACCGGCAGTGTGGTTAGCTACCAGCTGTTAGAGTAACTACATTCCGGGCGCTAGGAAGAGGATCTATTCATGGGAGCAATGACTGATGAGTCTGTACCTCGCCAGTGAGTAGAAGGCCGGCCAGAGTAAAGCTTTGATTGCCTGGTGATCGTCTGTATCCTCTAAGCATTGTAAGTCCGCCGAAGTGCAGGGACTACGCCAGGGAAGTCTACAATAAGCGAAAGCTCCACAGCAATGATTAAGCTTACATCTAAGCGGCAGCTCATTCATGCAAGCCCCAGTTGTGTGGCAACCAAGGCTGCAGGTGTTACAAAGGCTTTGACTAAGGGTGGTTGCCTTGGGTATCGGAAACACCTGCTGACGCTTAGAGAAAAGCGGGGTAGCGGTGGTATTGTTTCCGGCACTGAGGAAAGACTTCACCGGAACTTAGTAAGGAGTTAGGAGCAGAGAATAGAGGCTTTCGGAGTATAAGTACTCAAGTTCATTCTCGCCCTTCAGTCCTGTTCTCTCCAGTCTTCATCAGAAAGAAATATCAAGTTCTTATTGGTAGCAGAGCCCTTAAAGATTATTGAGTTCTAGCGATAGTATCTTTGAATAATCTGCAACCTGATTGTCTATCTTGCACGGCCGTCTCTATTGTACTTCATTCTCTTTCTCTTGGAAGAGACCCCGTTACAAGGCGAATACTAATTCTAGAGATCTTGTTTTCGTGATATTACGTGTTCATTCGGTTCCGAATATTGATCATATATAGATGTATGTATCCCCCAAAATACCGTAGCTAACTTCAGAACTGAACATCGGTTCCCAATATCAGACCCGAGAATCATAACTGAGCACCGAAACTGAGCATCAGAACCGAACATTTATACTTTAAGAATTTTGTATATTATAAGAGTAGAGGGATAACCTGACAAGTACCCTTTATTCACAATCACATACTACCAAAAATTTAAAAGCCATGACTGACCCGGAACCTGCTAACGATAGCAACACTTTCATGATGCCCTTAGGCAACTTGACAGAGAAAGATTTTTTCCAAATGACTCTTGACAAGTGGTGTATACTAATGGACTTGGAGCAGCTCCGGTCCCCTATTTTGATGGAGGATGCAAACACCGCGTTCAAATTCGACATGAGCAGCGCCGACTCTTCTACTCTTCCCGGCTCTTCTACTCTCCGCAGGTCCTATACTCTCAATTCTACTATCAAGGCCACTGGCCCTCGGGCTCGAGACCCAAGAATTTTTATTAAAATATCTCCAATCCACGCTTTTCAAGTCCCTGATACCAGTAATTTTAAGGAGATCAACGTTTTGAAGGAAAGATGTATAGATTTATTGTCTCTCTGTAATTATCATTGCATATCTAATATGTATATGCTGGGTACATAGGGTATACTACCTGGAATAGAAAGTGAGAGCTTTCGATCACTATATCCAGCAGCTCATTCATTTGACTATTGGGATTGCGAAAGAATTTGAGAAATTGGCTACCCTCACTTCATCAAAATGAAAGTAACTTTTTATTTTATACTCAGTATTGGTGATGTTTTGTTATGATATATAAATATATATATATATATGTGTAGTGCTAAGATTCAGACAATTCCATACGGGATAGCAAATTGATTTGCGGTAGGATAAATAACATGAGGATCTCAAACAGATCAGGTGCATTGAGTTCCGCCATACCGAATTTTGATTGTAGTCTAATTGAGCCATTCTTAATCAATTAAACAAAAAAGAAATTTGTACCCATTCTGAGGTCCAGTTGAGTAGAATTAAACCATGCAATTATTGCGTGTCCGGATTTCATTCTTACTAAATTAAGTACAAAAGGGTTGATCCGGCCTCCTTGCTCGCACAAGTCCTCAACTATAATATGTAACTCATAAAGGGTAATTTACTATCTTGACCCGCAGCGCGGCAGCCTATCTATAGCGCACCTGATATCTGGCTGGAGAGCGCAAAACCTCTCCGCTAGTTCGATACGTACGTTATACTAATTCAATCTGCTTCAAACTTTATGTACAACTATACCTTACTATAAGAAACCTCTATCAGCAAGCTACAGTGTGTTTCAGGAGACCAGAAGAAGTCTCCGGAGACTGCTGCTAAGGCATATTCTCTCCTCACATCTCCCCTGCATCCTCATACCTCGCTTACTCCCTTGAACCCCCGGAGCTACCCTCATTTCTCTGGATGATCTCCAGAGATATCACCCAGGGTCTCCACCGCATATCAAAATTCTACGCTTTTAACGGGCCCAACAAGTTCTTGCAATGGTCCCCCGAGCCTTTCGAAGCACCTCGAGCTATGTTACTTTGTAATGTTTGCGTTACGACTTGTCAAGCTTTCAATAATGCTCAGCGAGCTTTCTTTTATTACATATCTATCTACTGCACCCTCATATAAGAAACTCGTTCCATGTTTTCAAATCTATTCTAGTATTTACTAACCATTGACCTTTCCCTACTTGAAACAAATAGGCCATTCCCAAGATGCTTGGTATATTCACTACCCAAAACCTTTGTCAGGAGCACCTTCCGACTCTCAAAAGACCATGTAAGCCTTCTGGAAGGCCTCTGTCCCTCGCCTCTAGCAGTTTAATAAAGGCGACTTGATACACATTGCTTATAGCACTGTCAAGTAGCTGGAATATTGCCCGTACATGCCCCGGTAATCTTTCCTGTAATGCACCCCATGGTTCTGTGGTATCTACTTTAATCCACGCTCAGTCATTTTGTATTGCCCGCTTCCTAAATAATACCTCACCTGTATACTTTACATTATGAATCTCGTAACTCTCGGGTTTTAGAAAAACAAACACAGGAATCTGTAGGCATTTAAAACACCTCACGGGATTGTTAAGATAGCTCAATAAGCCATCTTCAATCCGGCTTAACCCTTTACTGTATTCCGATACTGCCCTTACCAGCACTGTTTAATTAATGTTGATAGCATTCACGATATGTGATAACCTAGTAGCGGTACTATCTATTGCTGCCAACTTAGGTTTTGGTGAAACCCCCCCCTTCGTTTTTTACCCTTTGCCGGTCTTCATTATTGAAGATGTCTATTATATCTCGCAGACTCTCCTGATAGCTCCCTAAGCCCTCGTAATATTCTAGAAGAGAAAGAACAACATCTTTCAGATTTAATACCGGTACTTCCATTGCCATATGCCTCGAGAATTTGAATGATTGCATCGATCTTATTTGAGACTGTGTAAGCCATTTTTATGTGTTGTCTATGAGTGAGCTCGCTAATATCTGTTGAAAATATTAGTACATTCCCAAAGCGCTCCAAATGATCTCTAAAATGTGATAGTAGATGCATCTTAATTAAATTGAAATGGGAACCCTTGCGAATGCTCTCAAGCTCCTTCAGGCTTTTTTCAAGGCTTACGGGGCCTTGTATTGCCCTAGTTCGATCTTTTATATCTTTCTTAGTGCGTTTATAGGCCCTAAATTCCAGAAATACATCTTTGTATTTATGGAACTCTTCGAGGTAAACCTGTAGATATTCTAGTGTCTCCCTACTGTGTGTTGTATATTGTGCCATTAGATGGAAATCAATTAGCGCTCTTACATACTTCAACGCTCTCCTGAAATCCCTTATTAAGGCTGTTGGGGGTTTCCAAAAAGCTACCGAAAAGGCTCCTAATGTTATCAGATCAAGATGTTGTATTTCTTTACCTTGCCATTGAGTGGTTGTCCGATATGACTTATTAGATACAGAGAGCTCTGGATAAGGCTCAACAGATACCTATGCTTGATCAAATCCCTCTAGGCATTTGTGATTCTTCAGGAACAACTGAACCCATCCCATCATATGTTTGCATAATACCAGAGAAAGATTATGCAAAATATCTGACTTGTGAAAATCGTACACATTGACCTTTGGCAAAGGCCAGAAGGTATTGTAGAGAGTCTTAATGAACTTCGATATCAGGTACTCCATAGGTGCCTTATCGAAGGTATTCATCTTATACCGCTCGGCTATTTCTATATATCTCTCTTGAATCCGAGGCGAACTTTGTTGAAGGCCTCCAAGGCCTTTGAAGTCAACATCGCACTTTGGGCAGGCACAATTATTGATGTTTAGTAATGGGGTGTACTCTGAGTGATTCGTAAGCCATGCGTATAGTTTCGGATAACAAAATCGTTCGAAACTATCCGCACATGCTATCAGATTCCGACTCTGATCAGGGCTCCGAAGGCCTTCGATAATATCTCTGAAGACTTTGTAAATAGTCAGCTGGCTCTGCTGATACTGTTTATCTACACATTCCCCCACTCCTGACTTCAGTGGAACAAGTAGTAGTGGTAGTAATACAATCGCGTAATTAGAGGGCTTATTTCGAGTTTCCGATATTATGTTTCCAATCGTTAAATAAACAGGCCAAGTCTTTTTATCCTCACTGAAATTTATTAGGTGGGTGCCATCTGATACGCAAATCAATGGTACGACCATTGATTCCTCTGGCAGAGTATTTTTAACATCCATTAGTAAACGCTCAGTACACATTCAAGAGGGCTTTACAAACCTGCATCTCCCACCACCAGTCCACTGTATGCATTTCCCCATACATTCATTCTGCCATCTCATTATACTTCATCGTTTGGGCATACAATAATGAATCCCTGAATGCACGCTACCCTAAAAGGAATCGTAGTATCATAATAGGATCGCGGTAGTAGTAAGGCACCACCTGACCAACTATTTTAACCTCTGAGTACACACAACTCTCTGTTCCAAGAGAGTCCCCAGAAGACATCTCATCAAGACAGGATGCGAGGCCTCTACCAGTTGTGTTGAAGCCTTTTGGAAGGCTAGCGGAGTGATAATAATCGTCTATTTGCCCTTGCGACACCCCAAATCGTAGGAACCAATGCGATAATTTGAATTCCTCTGCGGACTGTAGCGGACTCCATGGGCTTATGAGAAAGCTCTCTGTAACCTCATTCTATCCCAGTGTTAGGAAAAGGGTCTCTCTTGCAGCCTCATATATCGTAGTGGCTAGGTTAAACTACGGACGTACAGAGTCCAAATCACAATTCGGTTCTTCGTCAGATTCTGATTTATAGTACTCCGCCAAATTCGAATCCTCATTGTGCTCTCCTAGGCATCCCTGAAGGCTTCCAAATGCTTCTTCGTATTGCAGGAATAGCTGCGTATTATATCATTCAGCTCCCTGTCCCGAATGCTCTTTCGCCAAATGTCAATCAAAATCTCTAGGGCTCGATTAGGTTCGTATGCAAAATGGATAATGCGATCTCATTGTTGATATTAGGCATTGGAAAGGCTCCCCAGACCTTTGGAAATTCTCCCTAAAGTATGCATCAGGAGTTACTGATCTGAGCTCTTGGCACTGATGCCAAAAGATAGCACTAAGCTCGCTTGTACTAATTCAACGAGTGAAATGTTATCATCCAACTCCAACACAAATATCTAATATCTGACATAGTACGGTTTGATTTGCTATAGCGAGAATAGTATATATACATGTATATAAGCTCCAATCAACCTCCATCAACCTCCAGGAGCTTTCAAGAATGCTATCTATGCTATCAAATCTACCTAACTCTAGTTGAATACAATATCAACTGCCTTTCATGTCATCCATCCTCATCTATGTATAAAATGGTTAGATCTCCTGTGTCTAAACTCTGTCAGAATCATTGTTGATATCTAGATACACGGCCACCACTATACCCTCCTGATTTCTTATCGGATTCAAATTGGGAAGCCCTATCAAGCTCTTCAAAAAGCTCAACACGCAAACAAAAAGACCCTATTAAACCTAACCGAGATTATTTACTGAAAGTTGAATCAAGCGTTGGCGGAAGTTCCGAAAATAAAAAGGTCCTGCCAAACCCTCCGAAAGAGCATTCAGGCTTTGAACTTTGTGCTATATTATAGGAAACACTGCCCAGGCATTCCTCTCCTGAGCTCATTGTACCATTCAGGGAGAGCTTACAAACCATCATATCCTTCCACGAACGATTATCATCCCCCGAATCTCTTGGCATCGAATCATATGAAGATTCCATAGACACGAGAGAGCAAGCTTATCCCAAACCTATACAGAATCTTTCAAAGGCTCTAGCACAAGTAAGGAAAGCTTATCACGTCTCCAAAAAGCCTCGGCTTATATTTAAAGAAGGCACCCCAATATCTCCAAAAATGGCTCTAAGAGGAAGACAACCAGCAGTTTTTAGATATAACATAATCGCAGAAATGAGGCAGGTGCTGCAGCTTACTGAGAAGAATGCCCTCTACAGGGCTCTGCATACTGACCTGGAGGAAGAGATAATTAGGCTAGAGTGGGTTAGCAAGCTAACGTCTGGAGAGGATTCATATAATCATTTAGTTACCTACCCAATCGACTATAGAACTATTAGGGCCTTGAAGCCTACATTCATACGGAAGGCTTCGAGGAACTCTCAGAGAATAGTAGCAGCCCTCAATGTTCTTATCGTTGATCAAACCCAGAAGTCCAGTAGAATACACACCGTATAGACCGTGCACTAGATACTATATAAGCTTCAGAAGACCTTGTCTAAGGCTCTTCCGATGATCATTGGAAGGAATTAGGAATCACACCTAGACTTACAATAACTATCCATGTTTTTAACCCAATGAAGACAAGAACCACAAGAAGTGCTGCCTACCATCAATATGAATGGTTCAGTCCAGCATCCCTACCTCCCGCACTTGCCTTTCTTCAGGATGTTAGCTTGCAAGAGTTGACAAAGATTGCGATGAAGCGTGTACTAACACTCACTGTGGGCATCTCCGAGAGGGTTATTCGAGGCTTCTATAGAGCCATCAATAATTCTCTACCCCGGAGTGTCAATGTGTATCCACAAAAGTCAGAATATTGTCGTATTGGTGACGCCGACGAGTTGGAAGCCTGCTTCAAAACCAGTGAGGCTAAACCATCGAGAATTCACGCGGTTCTCAATAGGCCTACTGCACTGCTTAGGCGGGCTGCTCACAGGCCACAAACTCCCTCTCTCAATAGGTAGCATGACTTGACATCGGATGATCTAATTCCAGTCGAACTTGACGCGGATGAAGAAATCTTTCAATTCACAGATAGAGTGAATAAGAAAGATTTGAAATTTCCGATCCTCACTCAAGTTAGAGATTTTGAAGTCATATTGACCGTATTCTACGAGTGTATCGAGAGGTTTCAAATGCTTGGGAGAAGCCTCAATAGGCATTATAGACGGCACTTCCCTAATGGCATTAACTTTGATTCTTGCCATTACGATCTTACCCGCTTTTGGACTGTCGCTGAGAAAAATCACCTGTTCAGAGCGAATAACGGCATAGAGGGAGATAGACATGATCAATACAATAATTGCGATGAGGATCAGTAGGATGAAGAGGACCATCTAGCCTAAATTATCATCGTTAGTAAAGTGGTTATCAAGGTCTATTATGGGACTCGAAAGGCTCATCGGGGGTTTATCAAGGCATGGGAAAGGCTCCTTCAAGTTGGGAGGATATAGTCTATTAAGCTTGTTTGTTTCTTTGTGTTTTGTTGGTTGTTGAAGCATGTTTATTTTTTCAAGATGCAGTTACTATCCTAATATAGATTAGCGTGATATGTTAGCAGTCATATACCTTAAATGTACACTAGTGGATTTTTAGCGAGCCATTGAAAAGGCTTCTAAAACCTTTGGCTCTGATCGGTATAACTATATCAGGTTAGATCATTTATCGCCAAGAGACAAAGAAAAACCATTAATAGTACTATATAGTAGAGACCTTCAAGGCATTCATTACGGTATTCAAGATGCCCACTTCTGCTCTCAACCACCATCACCACCACCATCACCACCACTACCATTACCACCATGCCTCTCATACCAAAATCACAGAAATGCTTGATTCTTGATAGACCTAATCAGCATGCCCCAATTTTGTCTTCTGTTAATAAACGCTCATGGGGTGCAATGAGTGTTCCTAGTGTGGCCAGCTCTTTCACCTCTGTAAATTCTATAGTTTCTGGATCAACAACAGAGGCCGATACAGATTTTGGTAAAGGCCCAGTGAACCTTTTAGAGAGCTTCGATAGCTATCCTGAGGGTTAAGTGGTGGAGAAATACTCCTCACATTAGTGGTTCGGACTTGATGATCATCTAGAGGAGGACGACGCTGCTCTGTATATCTATGAAGATGACTATGAATATGTGGATGACTATGATGAAGATGAACTTTCATGTATCGATTAGCTAATACACTGGGTTAAATGGAGAAGGATCGGGATCAGTTGTGGGATATTATATCTGTTTGATATTTATTTAGCTGTGGTTGCGAGGATTAGTTATTGGGTTATTCTTTGGGGTTTATATTCGAGGCTTTGTGCTTGTTATTTGAACTTTTCTTCTTTGTTTTTTACGCAACGTCTTCATCCTGTTTGTTAGTAACATTCTATTCTGTTTCAATCGGTACTCAGCTCGGTCCCCTGTCCTCGTCTTAGAATGTATCTGAATCGATCCTTGCCTCGGAATGTGCCTACGTCCTTGTTATAGAACCCCACTCCGTTAGAATTAGTCAGAAAGGTTCTATTGAGTTCTATCGGGTTCTGTTGGTCGTAAGTGTATGAGTCACTTTGGATTTATAATCGCTGGGATTTCCTTGGGTATATTAGGAGGTTTTGCCTTCGTTTCTGTTCTCTTTCTCTTCTTTCTTTTGATAAGCAACGTCTTCTGTACCTATACTGTCTATTACTATATAATATTATTTCCTCTTCTTTACTCAAGAAGACCACCGTGCTGCTGCTTTCCTTGGCCTGTTGACCCTTACCAATGCTAGAGTCCCTCAGGATCCTTATTGCAAGCTCCTACACCGACTTCTACTACCCCTTTGTACCCTGAGGAATACTCGCTACTCTCACCCTTGAGATAAAGTACCAGGTCTACTGGCTGTATATGCCATGAGTTTCATATTGAATAAGAATTGGGCCATCTTTCGACTAGGTATGTTATTATGGCATTGCCAAAGGCCCCCAATGAGTCAAATAAAACAACTTGCTATCACTACTAGCTTTTCCTCTTCTCCGGTCTTGAGGTTACAAGTTTAAGCTATCTTTGTTCTTATAAACTGTAAAATATCAGTACCTCATAAATTATATAGGAGATGAAATTAGGGTGTGATGGACGGACAGTGTTAACTTCTCTACATATTCTTTTAGAGAGTGACTCTCCCTCGGTAGCCTCCGAATAGAGCATTCAAATGACCTTAAATCTTGTTATAATTGTAGGCTGATAGTGCTCTTGCACATCATGGCCTGACCCTGTCTAGTAAAGCCATGGAGTTATATCTGAAGATTTCTCTATCTTCTTGCAAGCTGGGTTCTTATGAAGTTCCTCTTTGTGAAATCTTGTGTGTGTGTTAGTATGTCACTTTGCAATTTGATCAAATTTCTACTTACTTGATCTAACTTTTTCGCTATTTTCTATCTTTTTTCTGGTGGAAGTAGCTTTTGGTATTGCAATCGGTGGCGCTATCTCGTTCTCAAGCTATAATTTCTTCCATTGGTCCGTAGTTTTTTTCACTCAATGGTTTTTCAGATTTGGTTAATGTTCTTTGAACTTGAGCATTTCGGATAGGATGAAGAGGAGTTAGGAGCTCGAAGTGGTAGCGAGGAGCTGGAATCTGTAGTGAGGAGCTGGAAAGTGTTTTTAGAGGGACATCAGCAAACCTGCAGCCTTCACCAGATGCCTGAGGCGCTCAGAGTGCTCAGGGCGCTCGGTAGTTAAACTACCTCTCCAGAGATATGGTCAGTGCTCCTGGCGCAGTCTGGCGCGCATCTTTCCACCCCGGTGCACCCTAGTTTACCCCGGTGTGCACTAGCCCTCCAACCCTGCCTGGACACTGAGCGCCAGTGCTCGGCGCTACCCCGATGCTAGTCCCCTCACCTGAGAGCACCAGTTAGGCGCTCGTATCTCTTGACTTCCCCTGAACGCACTATGACTGCTCCCGCAGCTCCTGGAGTACTCCGACTGCTCCAGCGGGGCCTGAGATCGGGTCTTTGAACATGTCGCACCCCTGAAGCCCTATTCTCTCCAGGTATACCCTTATGATCTCTACTGTTTACAGAGGACTCGAGATTGTTTAGAGAGTACTCAAGACTGTGATCCCCTGTCTATTACTAAATACTAACGACAATACCTCTTTGAACTCTCTTACTGGATATAATACAAAATATGTATCGGAACAAATCTTAAGCTATCCCCAACACACCTGGGAGTTTTCTCCCCACGCATTTGGGAGTATTCTCCTTAAGCACTTGCGAGTATTCTTACAAAGCACTATCGAGTATTCTCCCTAAGCACTCGTGAGTGTTCTAGACATCTTCTTCCCCGCCCCCTTCGCAATCCCCCGCTACTGGTAGTTCTTGCTCCTCTTCTTCCTTCTCTCCCTCCTCTTCACTGTCAATGCCGCGAAGTTGGGCATAAATAACCTCGTCCTAGCCGTTGTCAGAACTTGAAGGACCTCCTGGAGCACCCCTGAGTACTTTCCGAGCATCTCGGAATGCGGCAAGATCCGCAGTCAAAGCTTCATCGTCCTCACTAAACCCATCCTCCGGTATCACCTCAATCGTTACACCCTTCTTTTCTCGTATTTATCAAGGTAAGTATTTAGAATAGAACACCCATTGCCACCATAGTAGCATACCTTTTCTCAAAGATTATCCTTGATTACCTACAAGATTGCCTCCTGATTTTGTCTACTCCTCCCCTTCTATGTATTGCTCATCCTGTTAAACTTTTCTCCTCGAGTAGGGATGTCAGCTCGGTAATCCATTATAGGTCTGAGAGCATCCGTCACTGCTCCCAAAGCACTCAGGAGTCTGCAGAGTTCTGAGAGCATCCATCACTGCTCTCCAAGCACCCATAATACCAGTGAGGGCATTTGGCAATACTTACTAACAACGCTCTCATTCTGCGACTGAAAATGATCAGGCTTAACATAAGTCCCTATCGACCATGCCCAAATACCGTGACAGATCGCCATCGATATCAAGCAAATGAGTGTAGGGGTTATCCGCTCTAGGAATTCGGGGTCCCTAACCCCTCGCATCCTGATGCCATGAAGGTATTTAAAATACAATATATCGACGATTTCTGGGGCAAGGAGGCGCAGTCGGTAGGTCTAGTATCTGTTAACACCTTTCTTGAGTGCTCTCTGAGTATTTCTGGGTACTCTGTGGGCATTCCGGGTGCTCTCTGGGTATTGATCATACCTCATAATGCTACTGGAGGTTCAAGAAACGATCATTCTTTAAAAGATATTCGACATAAGGTGTCCTTGCCTCAAGCCCCACAAGATTTCCAAGCTCGTATATCGTAGAGTCCACCAGGTGCCCTTTTACCTCATGCATCAAGTGGGAACAGATACGGGAGTGCAGACTTCTGACCTATCGTTCTCAATTATGCTTCCAGAGCACTCGTAATCGTTTCAGGGGCACTCAACTGTTTAATGACTACCTCATCAAGGCCTACCTTACACCCCACCCGGCGACTATCAGTTGCCCATATGCTCACAACCAGTACCGAAAGCCTTACTACAGGTGGAAACGGCTCATGTAGAAGCATATGCTCCCCAATTAATATGCTGCACTCTTTCTCTCAAGGAGGTGAGTAGCGAGTATTACGCAGGGTACGAAGAGGATAGTAGAAGTCGGTTTGGGAACTCGCAATAAGGGTCCTGGGGGACTCTAGCATCGGTAAGGGTCAATGAGACAGGGGAGCAGCGAAGCGGTGGTATTCTCGAGTAAAGAAGAGGAAGATAATATTGTATAGTAATAGACAGCGTAGGTATAGAAGACGTTGCGTAGAGAAAGAAAGAAAGAGAAGGAAAAGAGCAAGAAATAAGAACGAATCCCCCTTAATATACCCAATAAAATACCAGCGATGATAAATCCAAGGTGACTCATACATTAACAATCGACAGAATCCGGTAGAATCCAATAGAACCCTTCTGACTAATCCAATTCCTCGTAACCTAGTGTATTCACTAGTCGATCCATGAAAGTAGCCCCCCCCTTCAAGCGCGATCTTCTGCGAGCCTTAATCTTAATCTTCCCTTCCAGCAGTCCAGGTTTGCAGGGTGACGTATATGGAAGGTATCAACGGCGGCGGTATTATCGTGGTATGTGACGGGTTCCCAGGTAGGGTCGGTATAGCCTGTCCATTTAACAAAATATTGCAAGCCGTTGTTTCTTGTTTCTCTTGAGTCCAAGATTTCCTCAACTGCATACTCCTCTTCCTGTTCAACGATAATAGGCGGGGGTGGTGGTTGAGTTTGCCCCGGGACAGGGTCGATTGCAGCGGGATCTAGCAACGATACATAGAAGATGAGGTGCACTTTCATACTTCTAGGCAGGTCGACTCGGTACACATATGGCGATATGATTTCCTTGACGGGGAATGGTCCCAGTTTCTTCCAGTTCAACTTCCGAGAGTTACGGGTGGTTCGGATGTTTTTTACTGAAACAAACACCATATCGCCGATATCGTACTGTGGAGTCGGCGTTCGTTTGGCATTAAAGGCCTGCTCTTGTTGGTCTTGTGCCGTGCTAATATTGGAACGTAGCTGTTTGTGGAGTTCTTTCATCTTCGAGGCGAAGTCATTAGCATTGAGGCTTGGTGGGGTCCTGTCAAGCGATTTGATCGTCACTGTAAACTGGGGTGGAAACCATAGTTCGCGAAGAATGATGTAGCTTTGGTGGATGCGGAGACCTGATTGTTGGCAGAGAATTCTACCATAGGGAGCCATTTTACCCAATCGTCCTGTTGATAAGAGACATATCCACGTAGATATTGTTCCATTATAGCATTCAGCCTTTTAGTTTGGCCGTCGGTTTCCGGGTGGAAAGCGGTGGACATTGTGGCTTCGATGCCGAGGTGTTTACAAAGAACCTTCCAAAACTTAGCTGTAAATTGCGTACCGCGGTCGGAGGTGACATGTGTGGGTAGTCCGTGGAGCTTCCATATTTTCGCAGATATAGTTGGGTGACGTCTTCGGAGTTGACAGTAGTATTACAGGGCAGGAGATGTCGCATCTTTGTTAACCGGTCAACCACTACCATAATTGCATCGTACCCTTCACTCTCCGGTAGGCCAGTAACGAAGTCCATTGATACCTCCTGCCATGGTTGTTCGGGAATCGGTAAAGGTCGAAGTACGCCGAGTTTTCCATGGGTATTGGGTTTGCTTCGTTGATAGGTGTGGCAGTTCCGAATGTAGCGGGCAATATAATTTCTCATAAGGGGCCAGTAGTAGTCTCGACTGACGAGTTCGAATGTTTTTTCACGTCCCGGGTGTCCAGCAGAGGCGGCGTCATGGTAAAGTTGCAGGATTCGCAGCTTAAGAGGATCGTAATTAGGGACATATATGCTGCCTCGGTAAAGCAATCGACCTTCAACCTCGGTGCATTCGGCGAGTGATATGTCCTTTGATTGTCGTTCACCTTTGTTCCGCATATCCAGTATCTTTTCGGGAAATGGGTCAGCGCTATATCCTTCATCGAATACTCCATGCAGTGAGGCGTTCTTTTCAGCGTGTTCGTTTGAGAAAGAACCCGCCAACAAACTTAGCTTTGCATCAAGATTCTCCTTCTTCAACACAACTTGGCTCTGATGCAACTGTCTTTCATCCCCCTCTCCAGGGAGATCTCCTGATCTTCTTGTCAACGCGTCCGGTTTCCCTCCTTGTTTCCCTGGTCGGTACTTGATAACAAAATTAAACCGTGACAGATATTCTGCCCACCGTGCTTGTCTCCGGTTGAGTTGTTTAGTACTCATAAAGTATTCGAGATTCTCATGATCGCATATGACGGCGATTGGGTGTGTAGCCCCTTCAAGTTCCGGTCGCCATTCCTCAAATGATCGAATAATCGCCAGTAATTCCTTGTCGTAAGTCTCATAGTTGCATTCGGCTGGAGAATGTTTTTTTGAGAAGTATGCGACGGGTCGAAGGGTACCATTATCATCGTATTGGGAGAGTACACCGGCAGCGACATAGTCAGATGCGTCGGTTTCCACAGTAATTTCTTTCTCCAGGTCGAAATGGGTAAGGATGGGAGCCGTTGTAAAGGCCTCTTTCAGGGCGTTGAACGCAGTTTGGGCTTTAGGTGTCCGTTCAAATGATATGTCCTTACGTGTCAGTCTGGTAAGGGGGGAAGCCAGTTCCGAGAATCTGCGTATGAATCGGCGATAAGAGTTAACGAAACCTAGAAATGCTTGCACATCCTTAACTGTTTTGGGGATGATCCAATTCTTCACTGTCTCCACTTTCTTCGGGTCTATTTTAATACTATTGGGTACGATAATGAGTCTGAGGTAGGTGGTGCTTTGTGTATGAAATTCACATTTCTCTGGTTTCAGCAGTATTCCATTTCTTTGTAGGGCTTCCAGGACCTTTTCGACGTGTACTTGATGTTCCTCGAAGGTGTCGCTGAAGATGAGAATATCGTCAAGGTAGGCTGTACAGAACATATCAAGGTAGTCACAGACGCAATCATTAATGAAGTGTTGGAAGATGGCCGGCGCATTGGTAAGGCCGAAGGGTATCACCGTATATTCGAATTGTCCCTAGCGCGTATGGAAGGCTGTTTTCCATTCTTCACCCTCCGCCATTCGGACATGATTATACCCTTGGCGAAGGTCAAGTTTGATGTACCACTTGGCTTTGTAGAGGCGATCGAGAGTTTCTCGGATGAGCGGCAGCAGGTAGCGGTTTTTGACAGTGAGTCTGTTGAGGCCACAATAATAGACACAGAGACGGAGTATTCCATCGGCTTTTTTAACAAATAGAACAGGGGCACCGGCAGGTGAAGAGCTGACCTGAATGAAGCCTTTTTGGAGGTTGTCCTGTATCTATTGCTTGAGCACGATGAGTTCCTCACGGGACATACCATAAAGTGGCCCAAACGGGGGTTCTTTCCCTTCCTTAAGCGGTATCTTATGGTCATAGGGGCGGCGAGGCAGCATTTCATTAGCGAACTTCTCATCCATCATCTTGTGAAACCTCTTGTACCGGGTTGGGACTCGGTTCCTCCAGTCTTCCTTATGGGGCTCGCCCATGGCTTAGTCTATTTCCTCGATAGTTGTGCTGAAGATTTGGAGCTTGTCCCTTCGAGCGAAGCGGTAGAGAGCAGCTGAACTGACGAGATGGAGACGGGGTGGTGGTGCGATCCATCTAATGGGAACGGGTATTACGGAGGAGTTGCACTTGCACTTGCAGTATTCGGAGTCGAACAGTATACTATTGTCCTTAAACCGTAATGTGGCGTCGTGTAATTGAAGGCAAGAGATTCCGAGTACGAGTGGGTATGAGCTGAGTTTGGTGACGAAGAAGGGGATAGTTTCATGGTGGGAGCCAGTTGATAGCGGTAGGTAGCAGAGTTGGGTAATCTGTCCGGAAGATATGGGCCGTCCGTCGATGACTTCAAAAGTGCGGGGTGATTTAAGGGAGAGAAATGGGAGATTGTTATAGTGCGCAAATGTTTCATCAATGAATGCGAACCTGGAGCTACCAGTATCAATCAATGCGTGGGTTTGAATGGATATTTTATTGTTTACAATTTTACACGAAGCAACAAAATGATCCCCATGCAATTTATCCTCCACAGATGATACCAAGAAGCCAGAGTTCGAGAATGCAGACAAAGGAGAAACATTAGAAGGTCCCGGGCAGGGGCCATTGATCAAGCCTGGGACTACTGAAAACCCGACTCAGAGGAGGCGGGACTAACGATCGATGGGGCAGCGGGGTCGACGGCCGTATGGCTGGGTGCGAGGAGGGCACCCCTCATAACCGGTTGATTACTATGCAGGTGATTGGCAGAGGGGCAGTTGGCGAAGATATGGCCGGGGTTGGTGCAGTACATACAGAGGTTGTTGTCCCTTCGCCATTATTTTTCGGCGGCAGAGGTTTTGCGTTGTCCTTTGACAAAGGTGTATCGTTGTTCGATGGTAGAGCGTTGAGCGGGACGGACTTGGAGGGCGGAGAGGTCCATTGGAGCGAGGCCTCCGGTGGTATGAAATAGGTGTGCGACAGCGGCGGGGGCGGTAAATTGTCCCATCGTATTACGGATGGCCCGTTGTTCCACTTTACGGCCCCGAACCTGGTTTTCGATTGTCATTAACATGGTCACGCATGCCTCTACCGTGTTAGGCCTGTCTGTCCGGTATGTCATGGCATCCTTCAGATCTTCCGACAGTCCTTCGGCCAGGGCATCGATCTTGGCTCCTTCGTTGTAGTTTAGGTAGGCTACTCTCAAGGGGTTGAGTAGTGAGTATTCCGCAGGGTACGAAGAGTGTAATAGGGAACGGTATAGGAACTCGCAATAGGGGTACTACGGGACTCTAGTGTTGGTAAGGTTCGGCGAGACAAGGGGAAAGCGAGGCGGTAGTCTCCTTAAAGAACGAAGAGGACGATAATATTGTATAGCAATAGACAGCGTAGATACAGAAGACGTTGCGTAAAGAAAGAAGAAGAAGAAGAAGAACGAGAAATACAAACAAAACCCCCCTTAATATATTCAAGGAAATCCCCGCGATGACAAATCCAACATGACTCATACATTAACGATCAACAGAACCCGGTAGAACCCAATAGAACCTTTCTGACTAATCTGACTCTTCATAACCCCGTATATCCACTAGTCGATCCATGAAAGCTACAATACGGAGGAACTGTGAGTAATAGGTGGCGAAGTCCCCCTTGCCTTGCTTCAAGGCGACGAGTTGGCGACGGGTGGTACCCCGGGGATCTGTGTCTCCAAACGAGGCTTCCAGGTGGGCAACGAAGGCAGTAACAGAGGAGAAGGGGGCAGCAGGGTTAGCATTAATGAGTGGGACAACCTGGTCAAGGGCCCTTCCTTCCAAGCGGCTAACAGCATAGATAATTTTTGCTGCCTCGTTTCGGAATCGATCATGATTGACCTCAAGTTTCATTCGGAGTTGGGTGGTGAATCCGGGTAGCTTGGTATGGGTGCCGTCGAATTTTTTAGGGTCTGGAAACTTTTCGGACCTGAAGGCGGGGACAGTAGCAGCTGGGGGAGCAGCGGCAACGGGGACAGAGGCGGTAGGGGTGGGGGCGGCGCGAGCGACATTGAGGTCGAGGTTGAGCTAGGTTACCTGCTCCTCAAGATTGTCAATGGTTTCATTGGCGGCGGTGAGTTGTGTACGGGAGGTATCCCTCTCGAGGCGGATGCGTTGGACAAGTACGGCGATTTTGTTAAATAAGTCAGCAGCGCCGGCCTCATACTGCCGCTGGAATTCTTCTAAATCGTTGGGTGGGGCGCATGTAGGTGGGTCGGGGGTGGACACATCGTACGGTGCGGATGACGACGCAACGTAATCTCAAGGAGGTGAGTAGCGAGTATTCCGCAGGGTACGAAGAGCATAGTAGAAGTCGGTGTGGGAACTCGCAATAGGGGTCCTGAGGGACTCTAGCGTCAGTAAGGGTCAATGAGACAGGTTGACAGCGAAGCGGTGGTATTCTCGAGTAAAGAAGAGGAAGATAATATTGTATAGTAATAGACAGTGTAGGTACAGAAGATTTTGCGTAGAGAAAGAAAGAAAGAGAAGGAAAAGAACAAGAAATAAGAACGAATCCCCCTTAATATACCCAATAAAATCCCAGCGATGACAAATACAAGTTGACTCATACATTAACAATCGATAAAACCCGGTAGAATCCAATAGAACCCTTCTGACTAATCCAATTCCTCGTAACCCAGTGTATTCACTAGTGGATGCATGAAACTTTCTCAATCCTCTGTGCTTGCATTGAGAGCACATTTGCATTCCTCGAGTTGGGTAACAAAGACCTCTGAGCCAATTAGCTCCCAGGAATGTCAACAGTACTCCCAAAGATGTCGTGAGTGATCTCTGGAATACTAACCTTGCTTTCCACCGTCAAAGCATTCTCATTCTCTCTGGATTAGGGAAGATAGTCGATTTCGTAGACTCCTTGCAATCGAATTTTGCTGTGAGGTTGGGCTGAAGGAATTTGAGGGCTTGAAGAAATCTGGGGACTGCTCACAAAGCTCTCGCCAATTCCGTCAATGGGAGGTGAAGAACGATATGGCCAGTAAGTAGGTAAGGACTCCCCGTATTGAGAGCGCATTGAGGAAAGATCGATATGGCGCGTTGAAGAGTTGTAATCATGAGAATAATAAACAGGTTCAGAAGGCCTAGACTGTGTGGGTACTGGCGGTGCTCTCTGGAATGCCAGCAGTGCTCTCTGAGATGCATTCTGGCTGAGTGCCGAAGTGGGTGCTCTCTGGGATGCCGGCAGTGCTCTCTGGGATGCCGGGAGTGCTCTCTGATATGCATTCTCGCTGGGTTTCGAAATGGGTGCTGCTCTACCCTGACCTTGTTTCCGGATTACCTTTGTGCCCAGTCGAGCTCCCCTCTGAACCATTAACCTCCAAGTCTATTGAATAAAACCAATAAAATGAGCAGAATAGAGTCAAACCTGTATCACGTCTACTGACACATCGGAGGAAGCAATTACCTCCGCTACTGCGCCAGTTGCATTCCTCTGAGTATTGCCCAGTACTTTGGCAGTAGTCGCCGGAGCTGTGCAAGGTCTCTTTCTGACAGTTTGAGACCTCCAGCTAGAGGCTTAAGGTTCATCCTCCGGTTCATCCTTATTCTCCTCAGAACTTTCGGGCTCGTTCTCTGGAGAATCATCATACTCTGATTGGCTGGTATGAACTATTTCCTCCACCTCTGGCACCTCTATTGCTTGAGCCTGCTCCTGCACTTCAACAAGGTCAGTATGGTCGCCGGGGAGATGAAATTCTACCCTTGTAGGACTGCTTCTACCAGTGGGACTTTTGGAAGAACGGAGAAGGCCTTTGCAAGCTACTTGGATGGCGGTGGTCGATTGAGTACTCCGAGTGCTGGCTGGTAGTGGAGTAAATAGTCGGTAAGGTATCTCAAACTCATCAGTCAGTAAATCTTCATGTTCTTCAGGTCGTTTTAGGAGTCCTGGGCGCTTTGGAGCAAGAGGTACTGAACTGGAGGAGTGATTAGTGGGAGCCATTCTGATAGGTCGCAGGAATATTCTTAGTGCTCTAGGAGCACTCGCGGTATCTTTGATTAGAAATCAATTCTTGGCGAGAATATTTGCGCCGCTAATCAAGAAGAATTTGTACAGCTAATCCTCCTACAGCAGGGATCCGCTCAACCGCATCATTGTAATCACTCGTTTTACTGCACTTTCTGTAGCAATACCGAGTGCTCAGAGAGCAACCTAGGAGTTTGACTCGACTCTGAAATAAAAGCAATGCAATTACGAAACGGAATAATCTAATCTAATCTAATCTCATCAAATCTCATCTAATAAGATAAAACACATCCATTAATATATGCTCGCAAGACAAAGGAAATTCAAAACATCAAATCGTACAGCATCTCTATCTCAGTAGCACTCGCGAGTGCTTAGAGAGCAATCTATGCAGCTTTTCAAATCTTAGTAGTAAGAAATCCACAGGAAAGGTGGTGAGAGACTATACTAAAGGAGACTAATGATGCTGTAACGGCAGTTATGTATCTTTGACTAGTTGATAGACTGGAACGAGGAAAGCAGGTATTGTGTAGTGGTATTAGGATTTGTAATGGGGATTTCTGTTATGTTCTTTTAGTTTCTGTTACGCGGAGATATTAGTCATCATTGGACTATGGTTGGATATATAAGGGGGCGTTGTCTTGTGCTTTTATCTGTTTTCCTTCTTCTCTTTCTTCTTTACGCAACCTCTGTATTTATTCCACGAATACTATTCTTTGTCCACACTACGTCATAGGGCTCCAACCGGTTTATCATACCAGGTAGAGCCACCCCATAGTCCATAGTCAAAGTATACCTTTACGCCTACGTCCACGTCTACGTCAATACCTCAGTTGTATTCCTTGGCACCACAGTCTATTGCCTACGGTCCCCGTGATACGTAGGTTGCGTCCTCTATCGCCAACCAATACAACACCATAGTTTACAATGTCGGAACATGCACCCATTGATTATCAACAACTCAGCGATAGTCTCCAAGCCCTTTTTCAAGCGCATCCACAGGTCGATGATACTGTTGGAACTGAAGCCTATGCGCTTCTCCAACAGTGCCAACATGGTCTTGCTCAATATGCAACGGATTTACAAGAGGTAGAAGCGGAAGCCGAGAGGGCGAGAAGAAGGTTTGAACAAGATCTTGCTGCTGCCCGAGCTCAACAGGCTCCTGTTGAGGCTGTCGCCCCTGTGCAAGCACCCAACGAAGACAATGTTCCACCTGCACCCCCAGTACCACCCGTTACAGATACTACCTATCGGTCGGAGAAGCTCCCAGATCCTGAAGTATTCAAGGGGGATCGTGATCGAGAAAGACTACACCTGTTTAAGCAACAAATGAAGATTAAGTTATTGGGAAATGCCGATCGCTATCCCACACTACAGTCTAAACTATCCTATGCATTCAGCAGATTGGAAGGCGTTGCCGCTAATCAGTTTTTACAATACGTCAGTGAAGAAGGCATTGCTTTGCCCTCTATGCTACGATTTTATGAGGTTTTGGACACTGCTTTTGGGGACCCCGATCGGATGCGTACGGCTAGGAGTAATCTTAGGAACATCCGTCAACGAAATCGAACATTCGCCGATTATTTTCCTGAGTTTCAACGGTATGCTGCTGAGTCGGGTATGGATGAAGTCTCTCGGATTGAGGCTTTGATGGAAGGTATTAATGCGGAACTCGATGAATCAATGATACACCATGACACTCCCGCAACGGTAAATGCTTGTGCGACACTTTTGCAACGGTTGGATAATCGTCGCCGAGCGGCAGAAGCTAAGCGAGGAAGTAAAAAACCCTGGACCACTACTACTACTCCGGCCCCTCGTCCTTCACCAGTAAGTCCTATTTCTGCTCCCCGCGCTGCCGCCCCAGTCGCCAATGCACCTGTTACTGAAAGTCATCCCTCATCCCGCCCGGGAGGTGATGTACCAATGGATTTATCTGGAGGGCGTCGTCGCCCTTCCCCTACCGAAAGAAATGCCCGCTTAGTTGAGGGCCGATGTTTTTATTGCGGAGGTGTTGGACATATGGTTAGGGATTGCCCCCAAGCGAGGGCAACGGGAAACCAACCAAGGAGGCCTGTTATGAGAGGAGCAGCGTTGACGGTGCAAGAAAATGGCGGAAGCGATAACGAGTCGGCAAAAGATTTGTCCCTGCACTAAGTGGCTTAGCCCAGGGACCATTTAAGGATTTTTCTAGGATGTGTATTTCTGGTTTTTCGGTATCAGAGGAGGAAATGGATGGAAATCAACTTGTAGTAACTTGTTCGATTTCACAGAATAAAAATTCTTTCATACCTACCTACGCCCTTATTGATACTGGAGTATCAGGATATGCTTTTATTGATGAATCTTTTGCACGCCACAACAATCTTACAATGACCCCCCTCAAAATACCCCGCCATGTAGACGTTATAGATGGAAGGCCTATTAAGTCAGGAAAAATTACCCACATTGTCGATGTCTCGCTAGACATTCATGGTCATCGGGAAGTTGCGCCATGTTTTGTAACGAAGTTAGGACATTATCCGATTGTGATGGGGATACCTTGGATGCGACGACATGATGTTACAATTCGACCAAAAGAAAATCTACTTGTTTTTGACTCTCGAAGCTGTTGTCAATACTGTTCACTCAATGGAACTGCAGTCATTGTTCATGGTATCTCGATTCCCTTACCGGAACACCATACGGTCATTGTTTCAGCAACCGAAAAATCTACGGTCAACATTGAACAATTAGTACCGAAAGAGTTTCACCATCGTCTCCATATGTTCAAAGAATACGACGCTTCGATTCTCCCACCACATCGACCATCCCACGACATCGAGATAGTACTGGAAGAAGGTAAACGACCACCATATGGACCTATATATGGATTGTCTCAAATTGAGTTGAAAGCACTACGGGAATATCTTGATGAAAATTTACCTAAAGGATTCATTCGAGCCAGTGAATCACCAGCGGGAGCACCTATATTGTTCGTAAAGAAAAACGATGGAACTCTTCGACTTTGTGTTGACTATCGAGGCCTAAATGCGATCACAATTAAAAATCGATATCCGTTACCATTGTTAAAGGAAACCCTAGCTAAGTTGTCAAGAGCAAAATACTATACGAAATTGGATTTACGTTGGGGATATAATCAAATCAGGATAGCGGAGGGAGATGAACGGAAAACGGCATTTCGAACTCGATATGGACATTTCGAATATACAGTAATGCCATTTGGATTAGCTAATGCCCCTGCAACATTTCAACATTGGATCAATGATATTTTACGTCCCTATCTCGACCAATTTGTAACGGCATACTTAGACGATATCCTTATCTATTCCGAAACTCTACCAGAACATAAAGAACACATTCAAAAGGTTCTAAAGGTACTTGATGAGAATCATGTTCACCTTAAACCTGAAAAATGTGAATTTATGGTTCAGGAAACGAAATATCTTGGTTTAATTCTTACTCCGAATGGAAATAGAATGGACCCAAAGAAGGTTATTGATGTTTTGGAATGGACCACACCGACAAATCTTCGCGATGTTCAAGTATTTCTAGGATTTGCAAATTTCTATCGACGATTTATTTTAGGATATTCGAAAATTGTTGCTCCACTTACAGCCTTGACGAAGAAGAATGTTAAATTTGATTGGACGGATGAAAGGGAGGAAGCATTTCAAACTTTGAAAAAGATGTTTACAACGGCGCCAATCTTAGCTCATTTTAATCCGGATCGAAAAATTGTGATAGAAACCGATGCATCCGACTATGTTTCAGCAGGAATCCTATCTCAACGTGACAACGAAGGAATCCTACATCCAGTTGCTTTCTTTTCCAAGAAACATTCTCCTGCAGAATGCAACTACGAAATCTATGACAAAGAACTTTTAGCAATTATACGATGTTTCGAAGAATGGCGACATCACCTGGAAGGAGCTCAATTTCCAATTGAAGTTCTTAGCGACCATCGGAATCTTGAATATTTTATGACAACAAAATTGTTAAATCGTCGACAAGCCCGTTGGTCTGAATTCCTTTCACGCTTCGATTTCGTTATACAATTTCGACCAGGAAAACAAGGAACAAAACCAGATGCATTGACTAGGAGGTCAGGTGACCTACCTAAAGAGGGGGATGAACGGTTGACGCATCAGAGTCAAGTGATTCTGAAGCGAAAAAATTTGGATACTAAGCTAAGTTTGTTCGCGGGTTCTTTGTCAAATGAATCCGCTGAAGGAGCGTTTACTGTAGAGGAGTTATTTTCAAAAGCTTACCAAGTAGATAGTTTCCCAAATAAGATCCTCGCTATGCTCCGGAACGGCGTTCGTCACTCGAATAAGATTTCACTCGCCGAATGTACAGAAGATAACAACGGTCGGCTACTTTATCGAGACATGCTATATGTACCAGACGACGATGACCTTCGACTAAGGCTTTTAAAAGAACACCATGACAAACCATCTGCAGGACATCCGGGTAGAGCGAAGACTCTGGAGCTCCTAAGTCGAGAATATTACTGGCCACAGATGCGGAAGTTCGTCGATCAGTATATCAGGAATTGCAATGTGTGCATCCGTAGTAAGGCATCACACAATGCACCTTATGGAGTACTTCGCCCCATGCCAATCCCCGATGGGCCCTGGACAGACGTCTCGATGGATTTTGTGACTGATCTTCCTGAGAGTGATGGGTATAATGCGATTTTGGTCGTGGTAGATAGACTAACCAAAATGCGGCATTTGATACCAACGACAAAGGAGGCGGATTCACGGGAAGTAGCAAAGCTATATATTGATAACGTCTGGAAACTACATGGATTACCCGACACTATGGTATCCGATCGAGGAACACAGTTTGTTGCGGAATTTTGGAGATCTCTTTGTGATCGACTGGAAATCTCGCCAAAGTTCTCTACTGCATTCCACCCCCAAACAGATGGACAGACAGAAAGAATCAATGCCATAATGGAACAATACCTCCGAAGCTATGTTTCCTATCAACAAGACGACTGGGTCCGATGGCTACCGATGGCTGAATTTGCAACCAACAACCACGTTTCCGAAACAACAAAAGTTTCCCCCTTTTATGCTAATTCGGGAAGAAATCCTAGGATAACATTTGGGCCTTTGGAACATGGTAGAACGACGGCGGAAGATCAAGCTAATAGCATTGCGCGAGAAATGAAGGATATCATCGACTTCTTACGGAATGAGATGTTTCGGGCGCAAAGAATACAGGAAGAATCAGCCAATAGGAATCGGACCCCAGCTCCTCGATACCATTTAGGAGATAAAGTTTTCCTATCGACCCGTCATATTCTAACAAAACGACCTTCCAAGAAATTCGACTGGAAACGTATTGGACCTTATAACGTTAAGCGCATTGTCAATCCCTATGCTTACGAGTTGGAACTTCCCCGGTCAATGAAAATTCATCCAGTATTTCATGTTTCGCTATTGTCACCCGATGCGAATGATCCTTTACCGGGACAACAACAGTTGCCACCACCTCCGGTTGAAATCGAAGGAGAGGAAGAATCGGAAGTCGAGGATATCTTGGATTCGAGGAAACGAAGAGGAAGATTTGAGTATTTGGTACGATATATGGGATATGATGAAGCCTCCTGGCAACCACTATCGGACCTTGAGCATTCACATGATATCGTTAAACGATTCCATGAGCGTTATCCAGGGAAGCCTAAGCCTACCAGGAGGTAGGCCTTAGAGGGGGGCGTGGTCTGTAACGGCAGTTATGTATCTTTGACTAGTTGATAGACTGGAACGAGGAAAGCAGGTATTGTGTAGTGGTATTAGGATTTGTAATGGGGATTTCTGTTATGTTCTTTTAGTTTCTGTTACGCGGAGATATTAGTCATCATTGGACTATGGTTGGATATATAAGGGGGCGTTGTCTTGTGCTTTTATCTGTTTTCCTTCTTCTCTTTCTTCTTTACGCAACATCTGTATTTATTCCACGAATACTATTCTTTGTCCACACTACGTCATAGGGCTCCAACCGGTTTATCATACCAGGTAGAGCCACCCCATAGTCCATAGTCAAAGTATACCTTTACGCCTACGTCCACGTCTACGTCAATACCTCAGTTGTATTCCTTGGCACCACAGTCTATTGCCTACGGTCCCCGTGATAGATGCCCACCACCATCACCACCAACACCGCCTCCACCATCTCCAGCTGGCCCACCACCTTCACCATCACCACCGCCTCCTCCACCTCCTTCAGCTCCTCCCCCTGTAGCCACGAGTGTGTCAGCAGCTTTCTTAGCTGCTATCCCGGCAGGCGTCCAGATTATCCCCTGCACGAAGTTTGGGTCAGCAACCCCGACACCCAAAGGATACTTCCTAAAGTATTTGGGGTCTAAATCATCGATAGCATCCTGCTGTCTATCGCGATGCCTAACAATAGTCTGAATTGGCCTTTGATTACTAGCATCAGTTCTAGGCAAATATACCCTCAGTCCTTTTGTATTTATCCGATGCTTTCCCTCCTCATAATCCGAATCTTCTGCAGGAAGATCGATCATGCTGTAATCATCTTCCTCAATGTGAGGGAAAGTGAGGTTCAACGGGGGGGGATTCAGCGCCACCTAGATTAGCATCAGTGCCTGCTCTGTAGAGTACCGCCAATATTGCCTGAGGCCTCCCATTGCTGTTCTTCATCCAACCTGCCAGTTCTTCTGAATCAGTAATTTGTACCTCCACCGGCCGAACCGCTGCTGGAGGAATATTATCGAGTCCTCTCCAGATAGTCCTGACTGCTCTGCCAGGTGTGGTATGCTTCAGGATGAGGTTGCATAGCTCAGAGAACGTTATCTTGGTCAAAATTCCAATGAAGGAAAGCTCGTTCAGGGGATCGTTCCAGTCATAGGTAGGCGGTGGGACGATAATATAGAATGCTCCTAGAGCATCGGGGTCTACCACGGTGACCATTATGGAAGGTCGCACTAGGTCTGGGGGTAGTGCATACTCTTTGCCCTTGCGAGAGCGTCTTCCAGCTGCTTGAGCACCGCCGTCTTCATCATCATCACTATTACCAGCAACCTCTTTGAACTGACGGTACCCCTGTCCCGTTGATAACTTATCTTTCGTACCAACATACCCGATGAGCCAATGTAGAGCACTCGCCAGTGCTCTATGGGTATCGGAGTCACCCCCAGTCCAAATTGGCAGAAAACTGTTGAGGGAGGGCAAGTTCATCAAGTAAAGGCATAGGGCATTGAACGCAGCCATCACGGAGATGCTTTTATTGACCCAACCCACATTCTGTATTTCCGCCTTCAGACTGTTGTGGATGAGGGTGTACACTTTGGGTACGTTGAGTAAACCCAGAGTCATCTTTGTTTTGCTTGCTTGAGTCATCTTGAAAGGCAATCGCTGCCACGAGGGTGTCTCTTGAAGGATTGGGAATATTTCTCGAACACTCGGGGATGCCTCTGGAGCACTAATGTATGCTTCTTGAACACTCGGGGGTGTTTCAGGTATGTTTCATCTCTGGCGTACTGCCAGCGGTGAGAGGCTTTCTGCTACTAAAGGTCTGGACGCGCCTGTAACAGGAGGGACTGGCAACCGGCGGGGGTGTCGGTAATTGAATGTAGGGGTCTCCGGTGGTTGGGCCCTCTGTGAGGCACTGGCGGGTGCTTTTGGAAGAGTGTGGGATGCTTCTGGGACAGTCGAGCGGACTGCACTTGACCTGAGCCGATGTACTGTGGTCTTCGGGGCAATATTTCTTTCGGGAGCACTTATGGGTACTGCTGGGGCAGAACGAACGGGAAGTACGGTTGTCCGTACAGAAGCCTCAGGTGAAGCACTGGTGCATGCTGAGGAAGCAGTGGAGACTGCTGCTAGTGGGCCTCTTCCTGAGCCTGTTGCTGGGCCTGCTTCTGAGTCTTGATCGTTAGGCTCGGAATCAGATTGGATTGTTCCCCACTCAGGTGGAAAGAGCACTTCAATATCTGATGCAGTTATGCTTGGAGTCCGGGGTTCAGTCCAGATTGGTGGAGGTATGGGGTTTTGTTTTCGGCTATTGTTGATCGGTGTGAACCCGGATAGTACTAGTGACTGCCTCAAGGGTGTTTCTGGTATCTCATCCAAAATAGTTTTGACAGTTTTGCGAGACAGTTTGCGACCTGAGGAGCTTCGGTGTTTCTTATACTTTCGGAACGATTTGTGTTTCTTGTTTTTTCGGTAGGACCTCTTATTACTACTAGTATCGTCTTCGTCTTGTTTATGCTGGCGCTTCTTCCGACTCTTTTGAGGTTGATCGGTATTCTGTGAGCTACCGGGAGTGCTTTGAGAGGTGTTTGGAGCCTAATTTGAACGTGTGGTGAGTATGGTTCTGACATTAATTAAATTGAGGGAGATATACCATCTTACATATCATTGCAAGGTGTGATAGCTTGAAAGCTTGAAGATGGAACTTGAAGAATGCGAATTCAAGACGTAATCTTGAAACCTAGAATTGCCGAAAACTTGAAATGAGAGGTAGAGAAGAACTTGAACTTGAAGATGGTTAGGAACTTCTCACGACCTGGAAGGGGAAGAAGGGTGCTCTTATATCGAGTACGAAGAGATTTTTTCCTGAGCTTATTACGCTCCAGAGAGTACTCACGAATGCTCTAGGAGCATCCTCAGATGCTCATACCCAATGTTTGCTTCAAAATATGACGTAGATAATCCAAATGCTATAGGCGCACTCGGGAATCCTCTGACGGTACCAAGGGTGACGTCAATAATATTCTGGTGTTGGCTTGATGTTTGTCTTCTTGTTGGTGTTTGTGTTCTTGTTGGTGTTGGTGCTCTGTTCTCGAGAAAGCTGACTCTGAGAGAATGTACTATCTTTTGAGCTCGTAGTTGATATTAGTATTGAATTTGGCAATGAGAACCCTCTCCCGATCTGAAGAGCATTCGCGAGTACTCTTTGAGCACTCGCGAATCCTCAGAGGGATAGAATTTAGCATCACTGTCCACCTGGTTGTAGTGGTTGGTGTTTCTTCCTGCTGGTGTTTGTGTCTGTATTAGGTTAGAGATGTATGATGTCAAACTCGTATTGAAAGTCCGCCTTGCTGACAGGGGTGCAGGTGCCAGTGAGAGCCCCATTGGGTGACAAACCCAATCGTTTAAGCACTCTGCAGGGAAGAGCCTGATTAGATGACAAATCAAATCGTTCGAGTACTCTGCACCACCTGCAGGAAGGAGCCTCCTCGACCTCAGCAGAAACCAAATTTTAGAGTACTTTGCCAGCATCATGACATTTCGATGAAATCATCTTGCCCATTTTGCAGCAAGAGGTATAGCTCCTCCGCGAACTTTGATAGACATCTTTGAATGATTCATCCATTCGAAGCAGATGAATGGCTGGGAAATCAATTTTTACTCCTGGAGCGCGACCAACTTGAAGAGACACCAGATAACATTGATGACAGCCCAAAAATCATTCCTGACTGCTATTCAGATACCCATTATGGTTCGGACTCGGATAGTTTGGATCAAGACCCTGGTAATAGTTCAGATCTAGAATCCAAATCATATTTTATGATGGAAGAGGTGGATGGAGATGCAAATAGGCATAAGGCAGCGACAACAATTTATGAAGGTTCTGGGGAGCATCTCTACCACTCAGAAGACAACGACGAATGCTCACAGAACCTTCTCTGATCCCCTGGCATCCATTCCGCTCAGTATATGAGTTTAGAATAGCACGTTATTTCATACACTCGAAAGCCTCACAGGGAAACATCGATAGCTTCTTTCTATATACTCCCGTAAATAGTGGCGAGTACTTCTACAGGACTGGGCGAGGTTTTATCAAGAGGTTGGAGGAAATGAACGATCTATTAGGCAAAGCGAGCTGACATCATTCGGAGGTGGATATTGGGGGGGAGAAAATATCTTACTATTACCGGGATCCAATTGTAATTATGCGATATCTTCTGGGCCAATGAGCCTTTCGGGAATCATTGATGTATTTGCCAGTGGTAGAGCAAAATGAGTCTGGCGAGTGAATGTATAGAGAAATGCATACGGGAGATTGCTGGTGGGAAATACAGGTCTGTACTAAGCCTCGCACTAGCCAGTGCTCTAGTGACAGTCGCTAATGCTTTCTGGACAGAATACTTTACCGGCGGGGTCGACTGCGGTACTAATTATATGTGCGTTGGATGGCACACATTTGACAAATTTCAGTGGAGACAAGAAAGGCTGACCAATCTATCCTACCATCGGGAACATCAAGTCGTCAGTTTGGATTAAGCCCACTGGGCATTCGTTTATTCTCCTATGACTGCTGCCATTTCCACCTAAGCTCGGGAAGAATTCACTCTCTAATTCCGCTTTACGACGTGAGAGTCAAATGGCGCTGCATCGCACCTGAGGGAGATCTTCGAAAGCATTTTGGAGTACTCTCAGGAAGGCGAGCTAATCGCATGCATCGACGGGTACGAACATCTATGCTTTCCGGTGTTGTCGGATTGGATCGCTGTTCACCTGAACATTCAAACTTACAAAGTATTAGTACTAGCACTTGTCCAAGATGCGAGGTGGAATTCCACCATCTTCATAGCACTCGTCAGAGCCCTATGCACAATCACGAGGATTACCGGAAGTGGGTAAAGCTATTCGGAGAGAACCCAGGAAACCTTGGACTGGTAGAATACCTTGTTGCGAGATTCGTGAAAACATTCTTCAATGCTTTCTGGGGTATGCTGAGGGTGAATCCATATGATTTCAACAAACCGGACATTCTACACAATATCTATCTAGGGATGTTAAAGCATATGATGGAATGAGTGCAGGGTTTCTTGAAGAAGCATCATTGATTGGAGGAATTTGACAAGGCTTGGACCTCGATTGGGTCTTATCCTAAACTGGCAGTACCGAACAAGGCATATCGTGCTACAACCCAATGGCAAGGGAAGGAGATGCGAAATCTGGGGCGGGTTATTCTTGGAGCAATCGCGGCTGCTCTGAGAAACTTTCATAGATCGATTAGTGAATACACTGGGCTACAAGGAGTTGGATTAGTCAGAAAGGTTCTATTGAGTTCTACCGGGTTCTGTTGGTTGTTAATATATGAGCCATTTTGAATTTATCATCGCTGGGATTTCCTTAGGTATATTAGGGGGGTTCATTCTCATTTCTTGTTCTTTTCCTTTTCTTTCTTTCTTTATGCAACGTCTTCTGTATCTATGCTGTCTATTATTATACAATATTATTCTCCTATTCATTACTCAAGAAGACCACCGCTTCGCTGCTCCCTTGTCCTGTTGACCCTTACCGACGCTAAAATCCCTCAGGACCCCTATTGCGAGTTCCCACACTAATCTCTACTACACCCTTCGTACCTTGCGGAATACTTGCTACTCACCCCCTTGAGAGAAACCTGGGCGTGGCTGTCAGGTGTGATTTTGCAAAAGCATTGAAATATAAAGGAAGCTTAATAGACTTCCACTAATAGCGCAGTATGGGAGTCATATGATGAGCACATTGAATTATATGGAGAGCTATCTGGAGGATTTCCATAAACACAAGGATATCTTTTTAGAATTCCGGATATAAAAGAGAATATTAAAGGATGCGAGAGATCGGACAAAAGCATTCAGCCTGAGTGGTGCAGGATCCCAGAGCACTGAGCGATGCTTAAAGGAGATCCGTGAGATCCGGGAAAGGTCTCACTTCAAATTCATCAAATTGCAAGTGTTAACGCACTATCGGGAACATACCCAGCGCTTTGGGAGCATTCCTCAGTACTCCACCGACATCAGCGAGCTCGCCTATATACGTCAGGTAAAAGAGGCATACAGAGCATCGAACAAGGTCGATGCTGCGACGCAGATACTGGACTATAGGGGGCGCCAATTGGCGTTAGAGATTCAGATTCTGAATCTGAAAGACATCGTTGGGGATTCTGAGAGTACTGACGACATTCTTTGGAGCCATCGAGATAACCTAAAGGAGTTACTTGAGATTTTCAAAATCGAAGATCGTAGAAAAACGCCAAATGAATGACCGATAGTAGAAGGCCGACTGCCTCTAAAGCATTTTTACAACCCCTCCGCGAAATCGGAAAGACTTTTCAATATTGCAGATGCACTGCAAATAAGCCATATCATGTTGTACCGCCCGATAGAAGAGTATGTAGGGGATGTGGGATGCTCTCAAAACTCACCGGGAGCTCTGAAAGTGTTTTAGAGTGCCGGGTAGAGATGTTTATATGTTTGCAGGTTCCAATACCAATCTTCCAAAGACCTGAGGTGTACGAGGTACACAACATTAGGTGTACTGGAAACGCGTCTTTTAGGAAGGGGAAAATGAGAAAGAATTGAGCATAGGTGTCTGTAGCGTTCTTAGAGCAGTGGGGAGTGTTTCGTGGACATTTACCAGTACGTGTGGAGGCTTCGTTCAAGGTGCGGTACAGTACAGGGTGAGCCCATAGGCCATGTATAGTAGAGCTGCTCGAAGCAAAGGATCGTGGTATTGCTGATAGTTCATATGGGCTGCTGAGGGTCTGTAGGAGGAGGAGGAAGAGGATGTGGGTCATGAATATTCGGAATACATTGGGAATGGCCTATTTGTTTGAAGTGGAGGCTGGCAATTGGTTGGAAAATACTAGGATATACTTGCGTATGTGGAATGAATTTAGTTGAATGCTGTGAGAGCAGTCATGAGTGCTCTAATCTGAATGCTGCCAAGGTAGTCGTAATTGCTCTATAGTGAATGCTGTGAGGGCATTCGTGAGGCTCTAGGAAAGTTAGCCACAATTGGACCCTCTAATTCAAAATTCATGTTATTCTGCTAAGCATTCGGATTGGAAGAAGGAGGTGAAGTTTCAGCCGCTCAGTATCTGAGTCTGACTATCCAGCAAGCCCGCTCCAGGAGGGCCCGGTAGGCAGGCATTGGTCTTCCGACCAGTAAAGTCATCCTGCACCTTTTTCCAGTCCATGTTTGCTGTTTATGCATGGACATTGAGCTTTTCAGATGAGCCGTACCATGGCCTCAACCTCAAGGCTAGTATGCCTTTCACGAATCGATAGATACATACACGTTCGTCAAAGGTTTAGTAGTCATCACCGGTATACACAACAGTGCTCGTATCAGTATCCCATGAATGACCATACAGCGGCATGAAGGGTACCCATGTGAGATATCATTTGAGGGACTGGTCGTGCCTGCCTAGCCTTTGACGAAAGCATATCAATTCAAAAGGGTCTAAGTGAGGGGTTGCCTCATCTTGGGTAGTATTACTACGGATGTTTTGGTAGCTCTATGAGCATTGGTGGGTGCTCTGAATACATGTACTGGAGAATTCATGGTGCTGCCAGATATGAGTCAATTCGTTTGATGGAGCCTGATGATGGGAGCATTTTGAAATACTCTCTGGACGTGGGTAATATCCCCTGTCGGAGCTTGGCAAAGAGCACATTAGCAAGTGGTCTCCCGACGCGAGTAGCACCCACCCTGATGGAACCTGGCAGTGAGAGCATTGTCGAGCGCTCTCTAGATGCAGGTAGTATCCCCTGGCAGAGCCTGGCGGAGCTTGGCGAAGAGAGCATTAACGAATGTTCTCTGAACGTGAGGAATATCTCCTGCAAAACAAGGCGAAGAAGGAATTGCCCAATAATCTCCGATGTGAGTCAATTCATTTGGTGGAGACGGGCAAAGAGAGCATTGGCGTGTGCTTTCCGGATGTGGGTAATATTCACTGATGGAGCAGAGAGAGCGTTAGCGAGTGCCCTCTGGAGGTGAGCTATGTTCTTTGAAGGAGCTTGGTGAAGGGAGCATTGGCGGATGCTCTCTGGATGCAGATGATTTCCTCAATCGGTATTTGGTGAAGAGGGCGTTAGCGAGTGCTCTCCAGGTGTGAAAGGTAGAGCCTGGTGGCGCCTGGTGAATAGGGCATTGGCGAGTGCTCTCGGGACATAAAGGGTATATCCTGGGGGCACCTGACGAAAAGGGCATTGGCGAATTCTCTCCAGGCGTGAAGTGTATAGCCTGGTGGTGCCTGTCGGAAAGGGCATTGGAGAGTGCTCTTCTGACGTGAGCAGTATCTCCTGGCTCTGCCTGATGGGAGTGCTATCCTCTGGCGGCATCGGATGCATCAGACGCTCGGGGTGCAAGCTTCATGCCAGGATGTAGGCTCTGCACCCTGGGGAATAGTGAAGCTTGCTGATGGAAATGGTTTCTAATTTATACAGCTTCAAGGCTAGGCATCTATTTCTTTGCAAGTACTATACGTATTTACTCGCTATCAACTATAAGAACCTGAAAATGCAGCGTGATCGGGCCGGAATTGTGACAGGGAAGCATCCAGGGTAGCGAATATCAAAATGGAACGTCAGGCCATGGCCGGACAGAGTTCGTGATCGTTTGTGAGTGGAGTTTGACATTCATAGTTCTAAATACAAAATAACTATCCTACCATTGCTGACTATCCTACCATTTCGTTTGCCCACCATTATTAGCAATTACCTCTTCAATCCTATCTGGCATAGTATCTATATATCCTAAAATTTCATCCTTCGTTATCCTATACTATTCCTCCAAAACCATCTGTTTCATCCCTTCTGCACTAGTAGGTCTAAATTTGTTCTCAATACGGCCCTTCAGAAGTCCCCATACATTCTCAATAGGGTTCAGATCTGGTGAGCATATAGGCTATTCTAGAGATGGCATATTGTATCACTGCCTTTCCAGCTGTGTAGACCGAGCCCTGTGTGCAGGTGCACCATCCTCCATTACCTACAATCTCGAACCTAGATATAATTAGTGATCTGGTAGGAAAAAAAAAGAAAAAAAAAAAAAATACAAACCTAAATCAACACTATTGTGGTACCAGGAGGGGTGAAGACTAGGCTGTAAAATATAACGGATATATGTTGATGCACTGATGCTTCCCCAGTTGGCACGATCCCAGAAAATCAATTCTGATTTCCTACCATCCACGATTGCCCTCCAAATCATAACTAAATTGACTTGTTTAAATTTGGGAACAAGACAATCTTCATGAAATAGTTCTTCCTTTCCGATCTTTCTGGTAACGTAGGTCTTGCCTTTAGCCCCAACTGTAAGAAACACATAACATTCATCTGTCCAAATAACTTTCCTCCAATCACGCGCTGTCCAATGCCGATGTGCTAGTGTGAAGGCCAGTCTTTTCTCTTTGTGTATAGCTATCAGAAAAACCTTTCTTCTAGCTACTTGTCGAGCATAGCATTCTTTGCGAAATGCTTTACAGAGGACTCGATCATTGGCTGTGGTACCGCATTCTTTTGCAATTTGCGAGAAGGGCTTGCGACGTTGGATAGCGTTGAGAGTTGTTTGTTCTACTAGGAGTTGACGGGAAGGCGAGTCAAGATTAGGAGGTTGGCCTTTTTTCTTCTTGAGTGTAACAGGGCCTTGGCAAATATTCCAAACGGTGCCAACAGACAAACCTTGGTTACTGGCAATTTTTGCGATTGTCCATTTTGCATTGAACTGAAGAGCATGTATATATGCTCTTTGTTTATAAGAAACCTCGTGGGTTTTTACTGGCATTTGAACAGAGAAATCCCAATGGAAGAAATAGAATAATGGATTTGGATTTGAAGGATGAGAGCTCTACATCAGTCATGATCTCTTTTATTTTCTACAACCTCTCATTTTCGTTTGCTCGCTACAATGCCTGCTCTCTACAACATTCCATCGCCGTTTGCTCTCATTTCTAGTACGTTCCATTTTGATACCCGAATCCTCAGGCTTGTCACCACCCTGGGCAATTCCCTGTCACAACCTGGCACGATCACGCTGCATTTTCAGGTTCTTATGGTTGATAACGAGTACAGAACTACATTTTTGCTAATGTCATTCGTACAGTCAGAACCCCAAATTCTACTTGTATGAGGACGGCACCAATCAGGTTACTGGAATTTGAGGGCCTGGTTACAGATTTAATCTTTTGGGAAGATTCACAGTATTCCAAGGCGTGGTTAGCACAGTCGGTTCTGACGGAGTATAGGTAGTCAGTTCCGACTGCCACCATATGTCGGTTCCGACTGTTATGAATCATCGGTTCAGAGGATCGATGCAAACTTGAAGGTGGTTTGTTGGATCGTTGAGAGTATTTTGGAGAAGTATAGGTATAGATCTATTATACTGGGGGGTGTATGGGAACATATTCTGGCTCCAAAATGTATCAGGGCATTACCGGATCCATCCTCAGCGTCGACACAGAATGCTGCAGTATTTGTATTGAGAAGATAGGTTTGGTGTTCATCTACTTTTACTGACTCACCTAGGTGCACCAGTTATCAGTGCGGCTTCTAGCTATAGGACGGCTGTCACTAATCAAAAACCTCTCTCTCTCTCGAAGCTTTGAAAACATATTTGACGTTTATCAAGACTATGCTTTATATTGGTGGGCGGGGTTCTATTTTGCTCTCTTTCTTTTTCTTTTTTTTTCTTTTTTTTCTTTCTTTTTTTGCGAAGTTCAGCTATAGGCGCTACATGTAGCTACAAGTAGGACCGGAGGCCCATCCAAAATCTATTTCGAAATCTCTATGCTTAGGAAACACTCTAGATTTTTGTTTTATGCTGACTTCAAGTGCATGACAAATAACATGAAGTTGCAATATCCCAAACTGACGTTCTTTCCTCTGCGACTCTCATGGCAACATGGATCAATATTATTTCACTTTAAAGCCTGGCTAAGGAGGACCCCAAACTTTTCAGTCCAAGAAATTATTTAACTGAAAAGGAAAAGAAAAAAAATGAACAGTTGCCTGTTCTACCCTTTCCCCGCAATCACCATAACATAACCGCCGCCAGGATACACCAAAACCATATCACGCCTTAAAAGTATCAAAACAACAAACAAGAATCCCTTGGACAATCAAATGGAAAAAAAAAAAAAAGAGAAAAGACACCCAATAAAAAAACGAAGAGAAAACCACGAAATAAACAAACCGACTACAACCCAATACTCAAACGAAAATGACGGCATCACTCATTGTTCTTTTTAGACGAAAACATTACTCATATCATGCCCTAGTCGCTTATACCGTCTTTTATCGTAATATCTGCCCCTTTTCCTCAAATCCAGGTCCTCTCTGGCGTCTTCATCCTCTTCTTCCATTGGCTCCTCGTCCGAGAATGTGGTTGATTCCGAATCATCATCTGAAGAGGCGATGAAAGCGCTTCTTTTGCGCCGCCTCTGCCTTACACTCCCCCCCACGTTGTAACGCTGCTGTACTTTCTGGCAATGATAGTCTTCGTAATATACTGAACCTTTCGTCCTTGAAAATTCCATGATCCCACCAACAGACCGATCCGCGTTCGCGATGTAAAATTCTTCACCAGATGGATCAAAGTCCACTCCTCCTACCTCGCCCCAGAAATCGATCTGTTGTAATGAGTCCCACGAAACGGCATCCACTATCTGCACGACATCTGCTGGTTCCGCCATTGCCAGCACCCGTTTACCTCCAGAACCAATCGGTGAAAATCGCAACGTCCTCACGCCCGCCATTACGGCAGGTAAAACCTTCACAGTCTTGCTTAAATTTCTTGCATCCCAGATGCGTACAGTCTTATCCTGGTTTCCGGTAGCGATAGTGTACCCATCGTCGCTCCAAGCAGCCGCAAACCCGAAATCCCGGTGACCTTTCAAAACAAACTCGGTTGTCCCTCGTTCTGCATCGCAAACCAAGACCTCGGTATCATCACCAACCACAATTCTAAGCCGCGAATCGGGACTAGTGACAGAGCAATTTACCGGCCACAAGTATTCGTGTTCGATGATAAATCTCATACCCTCTCCGCAGTTCAAAACCCGAATTAAATGGTCATTAGATGAGAACACTGCATTGGGTGTGCCTGTAGTCCGGTTTCTAATCACCTGCACATGGTTCGTGATACCGCTTTCATTCTGCGTTACAATTCCCGTGATTGGTTTAGCATCGGCAGGTGCATGGAGTGGTTTCATCGCGTATTCCCCATAGAAGCACCCCGCAATCACAACACCATTCGATCCTCCGCAGGTACCAAGTGTCGAGATCCTTATCGGGTTCCCACTCCAGCTGTCCGGTGTCCGTAGATCCATCATCGTTCTTGACTTACCCGTCAGTGGGTTGGTATGCACAACTATCCCATCGCCGGCGTAGAAGACATCATTTCTCGATATGACACCAATAAGGTTTCTCAATTGGAAATGTATTAAACGACAACGTTGCTCGTTGTCCATTCGTCTGAAGTTGAAAAAATTACGGTTTTCCGGAATCCTTATCTATTCTATGAATCAGTCACTAGCAAACCTTCAAGCTAAAAAAAAAAGGAATGTTTGTGAGACAATGCAGTAGGGGCAATATAAGAAACAGGATGCAGAACAAACGATTCTAAATCGGCAAAGCCACGAAACATTGCGAAATCACAGTAAGGGGAGGGAAACATTTCCAACATACAGGGTTTTCCTCAAACTCAAGACCTTTGAGGTTTACATAATTGGGGTAATCCTTCCTCCTGATTACTCTCGCTACCTCACGGCTGATCCCAAGAAGGTCCCATGGGATCGCCTGGTAATCCCACCCATTCTCTTCCATTTCGGTTCTCATCACTTGCACGGGTCGCCGCAGATTCTTGACGTCGGCTGCAGCTACTGATAGCTTTGGATATTTCGTAGGATTCATTCGGTGTCTGTAGTAAGCATGTAGACAAAATTTCGCAAAATCCTTGTTGTAGTTTTCAATGTCTTCGAGAAGCAGATTACGATCAAACGGATGATTAGTTATGTCATCAGAGTCACCTTCATCACTGGAGTCACCTTCACTGAAGTCCCCCGCCTCGTATTCATATACAGGAATTAAAGTGCCTGTTGAAACATGAAAAGGAAGGGACGGATCAAAAGGCAGTGGGGGGGGCAGTGTGGGTGAATGAAGTGAATCACGGGCAGGAGGGGGAACAAATCCTCCAACATCAGCTGCTGCTGCCATGATCTCCGCCGCGGCGACTGCAAAAGTAGCCTGGGGTATGGGAACTGCGGCTGCTGTTGGAGGAGATTGGGAAGATGATTGAGAATGCATACTCTCTTGTAGGCCCGTCGAATGGTTCAACTCTGACTCGACAACAAATAATTCCTCGTCCTCCCCTGCAGCGATTTCAAGACCATCCGTGCCCCGGGAGACAGAAAGCTGGGCGTCCGGTGACGACGAATCGATGAGGATATCAGCGGGTGTGCTTGGGGTAGTGGGCGTCTGTAGATTGCTTTCCAGGAAAATCGATTGGACTGATGTTTCCTCGACGTTAGGTTGCGAATCAAAGCCATCATCTAGTGGGGGGTTCAGTTGCATGTGAAAGCTTGGGAGGTTCGATAGGTCCCCCTCTAGTGGATTTTGATTTTCATGGGAAGGGGAGGAAAATATATCCATGAAGAAAGAAGAGCCGGCACCCATCGGAGACGGTGGGCGGGTGACCAAGTTGTTCGGAGAAAAGTCGTCCTCGTCTTCATCCATGACTGTGGCGTGAAGAGCGGAGGATGAATAAATCACCTCAACAGGACCCGAAGAAGCCATGTCACAACCAAAAAGGTCTATGCCTCCGTCTGAATCTTCCTCGTTTTCGTCACACTCGTTGATAGCTAGAGCGTAGGGGACCCTATTCCTAGTGAAGCTGTTATGAGGTGGTGAGTGGTGTTTGTTTCGTAGTGTATCTTCAACGCCTTCGGGAGTTATTGGGGCACCGCCGAACTCAGTATCAGAGGATAGATTAGAGCTATGAGTGCTTGACAGAGAGCCGAATGAGGTAGCGGGAGAAGTACGATTGTTCCAGGTATCCGGTAGGGTCGATGCAAAAGAGAGGGAATCTTGGTCAGCAATAGCGGCGGCGGCGGGAGAAGACGCAATGGCTTGCTGTTGCGCGGAGGGACTACAATGGGGGTGATCTTCATTGTTTTGGGTGGGGTCCCAAGGATCCCACGGTGCGTAGAAGGGGGGACCCGGGAGAGGTGTGGCCGCTCGGGGGGAAGCCAGACCGGTTGACAGGTCAAATTGGTGGAGGGGGTAGTGCTGCTGGTGCCGCTGGGGAGGGTGGTTGAGGAAGTGGAGGCGGCAGTCAAGATGGTAATTTGGATCGCAGCTGTGGCTTGGTTCTGCAGCAGATTCGGTGTTGCAGGCATATCCCGTCAACCCAGGCAAATGATTATCATTTGATGGGGGGTGAGGTGTCAGGGAAGAAGAGGAAGTTGATGTTGACGAATTCGAAAAAGGGTATGGTGATCTCCGACTGGTGAAGGGCAGTTGCGGTGCTACATTCCTACTTCCATGACCGCCGCCACGGCCAGCAACCCCACTAATGACGTCTGAACTATGCGAGTCGGACATAATTATCGCATGCGTGTATCTGCACGAGTCCTTTTCTTTATTTTCTTCTTTTCTTCTTTTCTCTCTTTCTAGGGAACCTGAATGTAGGATGGGAGTTGATGGGTTGGAGAAAGACAGATGACAGCCGCCGGTGTTTCTAACAACTGTTTTTGGCTGTTTGGCTTGGTGGAGGGTGGGGGAACTGAGCAATAGCCGCCACCTCTTGAACTGCTGTTTGCAGCAGCCTTTGCCTGCGAGTTCTGCTCTTCCTACTACTGACTGCCGTCCTTTATCTTCTCGGCCGATCACCGCGGTCTCGAATCGACTTTCCTGAATCTGATATTGCTGTTCTTCTGGCCTTTCAGCTTTCTCTCTGATGCGGTTACGATCTACAACAGACCCTTGGTTAGTGACACTACTATTTTCGTATTTATCGAAATTCCTCGGGCTGCCGAGTATGAGAAACATGCATACCCTTTACCGTTGGTAGGACGAAAGGGCGCAATACTGTATGTACTCACTTTAAGTATGCGCGTACTTTATGTGTCTGTATGTAAATACAGTATACTCTAGCTTTTATGTATTAGGTATTGGTGGGTGGTGGGTGAAATGCGGTGGTGGGGTACCTACCTCCCTGTCTTTTGTCCTCTTAAAATCAGATAGGGCGATATATAACCTATTATGGGCGGAGGTTAGCCTGCTCTGGGTGGGTTGGCAAGTTAATATCAAAGTAGTGGATATGTTATTGTGTAGAATATTGTGGGATGACTACATATTATATAGGCCATGTTTAAATCTTGATGGGGTGGCAATGTGCGAATATTGCGATTGCGGTCCTAAACATCTGAAGCAGGAAAATCACTAACGCAACTTACGTATGAGCCGGAGGCCGATAAAGCAGAGTAAAGTGCGGGGAGGAAGGAAAAGACATCAATTGAGGCTGGACTGGAATTTCTGAAGAGGCTTATTCCTTATCGATTGCAACGGAATCTAACGACCTGTTTCGCCCTCCAGTAATACAAGTAAAATCAAAGTCTCCAGATCACATGTAGTAGGCCTTTTAATTTCTGGCATCTTGGTGTCTTCACTGGTACATACACTGACTGTAGGAATGCATCAAATGTTGAAAGTATTAGAAACGAAAATGATGGACCGCTACAACAATTATGAAGAGCTATACAGACGACATCAAACCGCGGGGCCAGAAGCGAAGAGGGCTTCAACATCTTGAAAGAAGCAAAGATCAGTAAGTACGACGTGGCCAAGGGAACTCAGACGACAATTAAAGTACCTACATGGATAACCTACATGTACATCATACATTTACAGTAGAGTACTCTCTCTACATCCATACATACATACCTTGACGCTCAAACTAAGTTCAAGTTTAGAATATCGGAATCTTTTCGCCTTCGCGGCTGGATAGCTGTCTTGAGCTGAAAGTAGAAAGCAAAATATTATTTCAGATATCCCTCGGGAATAGAGAACCAACAATTTCTCAGTCTCACGGGAATTCAGTTAAGCAACAAAGTCCCCACGCTGCAGGCTCAAAGTCAAGCGCGTACTATTCCTGATATCAATCGAGCCGTAACTACATAACCTTCCTTCCCCCCACACTGCACACTCCCGCAAAGAATAATCCACCACCTGTTGAGGTTGAGTTTCTGAGGAAATACAGCCGTTCTGGGGTGTATGTGGTTACGCTGAAAGTGGAGCCCGATCATCTCTACCTCCTGCTCCCCGCGAGGGATCTAGAGCACAAGAATTAAATCAGCGATAACGGTTACCCCTGCTTGTGTCCGATGAGATTCTTGGGAGTTTCTAGGTATGCCCTATGTCGCATAGGTATAGTATCTAGCTCTCGGACCAGGTGTGCCTCCAACAGTACCGCAGACTGCAACGCCGTCCTTTTCTTTTGAGAATTGGTAGTACTATCTCGTGTGTAGTTAAGTAAGTTCATTCACGTTTGCACCCCGGAATAACCCCTCTTCTACCCCACCACCACCCTCATATCCCAATGAGTAATGATTCATCCATAAATCCATTATACTTATACTCACCCCCCCCTTCATCTTTCCGGGGCCAATTGCATTATTATTTCTTGCCCTTCGAAATCACCCGTTGTATGTCTCGCTCTACGACCAGAGATGCGCTGCTTCACCAGAATGAATCACGAAAAGCGGCATATTATCCTACAAGGAGCTTTAACTTCTAATATATGTTCTTTCAGTTTCAAAATCAAAGATTCAGCCCGCCCAGTATGTAAGTACCGGGGCTGATCTTCAATCTAATGAACATAATACATAACAGGAGAGGACCAAGCTAGGCATGGTAGGTATGTCATGTAGCCAGCCAGATATCAACGCACTCAATCGCTCATCGTCCCTCCACTCCACTCGAGGATCTACCCTCGCCTGGGTTCAATCTAGAAAAAAGCATAGCTAGGAAAGATACAAACTTCAACAAATAATTTCCAGCATATCTAGGGCAATTGGGAAATACGCTTCTCATAAAAGAAGAAAAAGAATTCGTTACTCTCCGCCGAATTAATGTTCCCGACAAAGTTGATTCGATAGAATCGCAAAGTAGAGACCAGATGTAATTGATAAACGAATTTTAGATAGGAATCACGATTCCTAATACGAATCTCGGAAGGGTTTAATAGGGCCGGGTCTATCCAGATGGAAATGAGCTCCGTAATAAGCCTGCAGAAAACTCCCTCAACAGATACATGGTTACTAACATCACTACAAAACCTCGTTTTTAAATTACAACTCCTCCGCAGCATATGATCAAGATCCACATGTAGCGTTACAAAATGTTAACAGGTACACAGCGTGATACATATTTTGCCCCGTGTCTCCGGATCCCAGCACAACATCCCCTTTGCCGCCCTATCTCATCAAAAGAAGAAAATAAAATAAAACGAATACCAGAAGAAAAATACAGAGAACAAAACAACCCGTTGCACAAAGCAAATAAGCAGTGATATAAAGACATAGGGAACAGACAAAAAAAAACCCAGACAACTCATGAATCCGACCACCGCCTGATTAACGGCAAAACATTTTTGTTGCCGGCTAGATACCACCCATATCTACATCCTTTACAGAGTGGTTCCCTTCCTTCAAAAACCTGTCCCACTCCTCTTTCTTTCGATCCACCTCTTCCTTCTCTAGCTCCTTCATCCAACCTGCATCTCCCAAAATTTTCTCCCTCCATCTCCTTTTCCTCTTCTCTTTTACCCTTTCCAACTGCTCCGGCCCCATTGCCATCCGTTCTTTCCTTGTCCTTACTATGAAATCTTCGGTGTTCTGCATGAAAAAGAGACGATACGTGTTGACGCAAATCCGCACTTCCATATTCTCCTCATTGCATGCACCATCTGCAATGGCATTATTGGCGGCCTCTCGAGGAGACCCAGCTGACTCCGGGAGATCTTCTTCTGAGGGGTGGTTGCGACGGAGGAACACCTTTTTACATTTCTCAAGCGGGATTCCCTCCGTGGGAGAAACCATCATATAGGTTTGGATGTAGTAGTTCCAGCGTTCATCTTTGTCAAGATCATTATTGACCGTAACTTCGTTCCGGGGGACGAAGCGGATCGTTGCTTCTTTTGTATCCTCATGCTTTTTAGATGTCAGTATTCATCCAAAACTCTACCATATAGGAAAGGAAAGACACATACCCAATCAATCCGGTAAACATTATCATCTTGGCCAAGCATCCCCTCAATATTACGTCTATAAGCAATCAACTCCTGGTATTCCCCTTTCTCCTTGGTAAATTCCCTGCGCTCTCTATCCCGCTGAAATCTCAATATGATGTCCGCATTCTTTTCTTTTTCTGGGTTCTTCTCCTTCGTATCATTTGGCACAATAGTTTGAATAAACTTCAAAATAGCAAGAAGCAATTTGTCGATTGTGTATAGCTGCCATCCTCTTTGGACATACACTGACCTGAGTCCTTCCTCGAAAGTATTGGAGTCGATGTCACCCTCAATGAATTTCTCACACATATCCAGGACCTGGGAGTAATAATTTGCGTTTGGACCAGTATCTGCAAATAGGTCCTCAATACGCTGGTTTGCAATATTGAGCTCATTTGCAACCTTATGATGCTTGCGAATTTCGATGTCTTTTCGGATGTCTGCCTCCGACGCTTTGATATCGGCTAAACGGCTACAAAGAATCTGAAAGGTTCTGAAGAATCCGTAAATGGTTGTGTTGCAGTAAAGTGAGTAGATATTCCTTTTGATGGGCAACATCGGTTCATCAGCATGAGAAGTAGGTGTTCCGGGCTTCATATCGGGGAGATGCTTTAACGGCCTTGCAATCCAATTTCCTTCCTCCTTGATCGGGCGATCTGCGGGTCCGTCAATGCTCATCTCGATGTCCACATCATGCTGCCCAATTTCCGGAGTAGATTCTTTACTTCCGCGCGAGGGGACACTCCCTTCTTTCTCTTTCCTTGAAGCTTTGCCATTCTTCCCCCGCTTAAGAACATCTCTAAGAAGGTCTTGATCTTGTCTTTGAGCACGACGACCGCTGCGGGTTGAAGTACCTTCACCAGCTGCTGGAGAATGTGCATCATCTTGATCTTCATCCGGTGTTTTCCGGGCGATGCTATTGACGGTGTCTTCCACATCCCGCGAATTCATACCAAAGAAAAGGGGAATAAAGGATTTGATGAAACCGTCGATTTTTTCGCGATCGTTTAGGCTGAAGATGTTATTGTGCTCCAATGAAACAGCCAGCAACCTGCTGGCGTCTAAGATGATGCCAAAGTCGGAGAAAGAATATTGGAACTGGTACTCGGGTATAGGTGTTGTGGCACTAACCCGCTTGTTCACCTGTTCTCTGTGCTTGGCCTGAATCTCGTTTACCAAGGACTTAATCGTGAACGCTTTCTTATCGTTACCCTTAATGGTAATTCCTTGGTGATCTAAACTCTTCCAGAATACCCTTGCAGTTTGGTCTCGCCAGACTTTCTGCCATTCGCGCTGAGCAGCCTTCCATTCTTCATCCTTCGATTTCAGGCGTTTCAACACAATTGGAACAGTGGCAACTGGGTTATTGTGTAACATTTCGATTACTTCGAGACCCTTCTCTTTATCGTAAACTTTCTTGATTATCCGTTGGTAAATCGTCTTGCTCTGGCCGCCAAGGCCCGACTGCAGTTTATAAGTCGCCTTTTCCTCCGGCGTCATCCCCGCAATTCTCTGAGCAATCGGCTCAAGAAGTTGAATAGTTCGAAGGTTAGCCTCAATGTTGAAGTCATAATCGTGGCGTTCTTCCTCGATACGATGGAGGATGTCTTCGTATTGATTTTTCTTGTGCGCAACGAATCCAGAATCCTCGGATGCCCAGGTAGGATGCGACGCCCATTGATCATTAAGGACTTCCCAACACATCTCATCTCGCCCACTGCAAGGTTTTTGAGCTTCCTAATTGCAAAAGAAAAGAAAAAGAAAACCATTAATTCCTGACTATCAAATATAGGCAGCTGTACTTACTAGCTTAGGCAACAAACGATAACTTGGTCCCAGTCCACGACAAACGCTCAGTCTAACTTTACTAAGAGATCGTGGGATATTGTCTATCATTTCTTCCCTACTCTCCCATCCCACAAATCGTTTAAACCAGTCCATCAATTCCTTGTTGCCACCAATGAAGTTTGCAACTTTATCAACAAGCATGTCTTTACCGATAAGGTCTTGCGAGAACAAATTGAGCAACTTCAGGAACTCGTTATAAGTTTGCTTATTACCAATAAACTTTTTTACTCGGTCAAAGAATGCCAACTCCTCAGTCGATGCCATAGGCTGTGGCGATGGCCCTAACGGTTCAGGTTGAAATGGAATTAGGGTTGGCGAAACGGCTGCCAATTGCTCTGTTACTGAAGGTTTATTTACGCCAGTTTTATGCCTCTAAATATGACCAGTTTGTTAGTAATGAGCTTTCTTCACGGGTCAGACCAAAAACCAGAGTCATCGTGTCAACATTAAGGATCCGCCCATATGCATGTCCTCTCGAAAAAGGGTTTGTGCGGGGCACGGGATTGAAATATTGAGAATGCGAGATATCTTAACCCACCTTAGCCGCGCCTCTACTTGTCAAAACACTACTGCCAGCTACGGCTGTATCAGTTTTCTGTTCCTGGGTTGGGACCTGTGGGCCTCTTTTCTTCCCTTTGTTTTCTTTCCCAACACTCGGTGGCGGTGCAAAGTTTCCGACAGGTGGTAACCTAGCTTGTGCTGCCGCTGTAGGTCCCGGAGGCCCTAAACCTCCAGGTGGATATACTGCGTCTTGCTCTGCAAGTGCTGCCTTCGCTGCGGCTGCTGCCCGAGCTTGAGCAGCAGATTCAGGAAGGAATTGTTTAAAATCCTCAAGAAGATCTTGGGCAGTCTTGAAAAGCTCTGTAACCTGCGAGTAAACATCTTGGATTGGCTTTGACTCCCGTTGGTATGTCTGAAGGATCTCAAGAAATTGCTTATAGATTTCCGGTTGTTGTGCAAATCGATTCTAGGAAGCTGTGAGTGAATTTTTCACAAGAGGGGTGAATTTATCCAAATTGAACATGTGAAGTGAGAAAGGTTTACCTTAATCTTGTTCACATAGCTAATGGCATGGTTAAACTCGACAGGACCTTTTCCTGCTTTGGCATCGCTAGCACCAGAAGGTGTTCCGGGACCTTGAGGAACGATTAATCCAGCCGGTACCTTTACAGTGGCCCCATTAGTATGAGCAGCTGCGGATTGTAGTTGATTTACACCTTGTTGCACACTAGCTTGGTGCTGCGCCTGCCGCTGTTGCGCCTGCTGCTGTGCCTGCGCATGTTGCGCCAACTGTTGTTGGTGCAGTTGATTTGCTGAAAGTGGCTCCGACTGCTGGGGCGGCTGCTGTTGTTGCTGTTGTTGCTGCTGTTGCTGCTGCTGCCCAGGACCAGGACCAGGAACCCCGGGACCGTAGGAAGCGTACATGACACTATCCACACCGCCACTGCCCCATCTACTCCCTTGCTGTTCGTAAAACCGTGAGTGAGCAGGTTGTCCGGGGCCATTCCCATTACCATTGAGAGAAGCACTAGACAAGGGTATCCCATTTCCGCCGCCAATTGAGACTTCACCCCCCGACGAGGCGTGATGAATCCCAGATGGGGTGGTAACAGTTATTTTAGTGTCCCTTGGGTCTTGGGAACACTCGATACGGTACCCAGGAGGTAAAAAAGTATTAAAGCCCTGTATCAGGCTCGGATGGCCACTAAATAGGGTAGAAACACGGTCAATAACCCCAGGGGTATCGATTCTAGAAGACCAACTTTGTCAACATCACCAACCTTTCAATTACCATTGTGTTCCTTTCTCCACAAGTAGAAAGGGAAGAAAATTAAGAGACGTTTGGGGTTACATACGCCTGACTCTTGAAATCTTTCATGATATCCAGAAAGTTGTTATACACATCCGGCTCTTCCTGAAATTGATATTTGACCTGATCGAGATATGACAAAGCATCCTTCACATTCAACTGACCATGAGTACCCTGCAAAGCTAAAGAAGACGAAGACGAAGACATCCTGCGGCGGTCCACATCGTGCGCCGCAACGGTGCTATAGGGAAGGGGAGCAAAGGAACGGGGGGGGGTAAGGGCTGTTGGTAGGGGGCCTCCTACATTAAGAATAGGGCCCCCGGGCCCATTTCCGGGTCCGGTTGCGGATGGGGGCATTTGAGAGGCCGCCGCCTGGGCTTGACTCTGAGCCTGACTAACTGCCTGATTCATTCCTCCTTGGTGCTGCTGTTGCTGTTGTTGTTGTTGCACGGAGATAGAATTCTGAATGCTTGACAATGCGTGAGTGGGAGGTCCCCCGGGACCTTGTTGTTGTTGCTGCTGTTGACCTAGATGAGGTCCCTGGGACGAATTCAAAAGAGGCATTTGTGTAACTACGGGTGGAGATGTCTGCATGACGAGTGCAGTCTGTGCAGGACTATTTGAGGGCAATCCAGAGCGTTGTAGTTGCTGTTGCTGTTGCTGTTGAGCTTGCTGCTGTTGCTGCTGCGAATTTTGAGGCTGCTGTGGAGGAGGGGGCCCTTGGGAGGCTTGTTGGGACTCTCTTTGCTGCTGGGGGCCCATATTACCTCCGGGAGGCGGTGGTCCAGACATAGATTGCATAGATGGTAAAGAATAAGACGGGTGAGAACCTGTTGATAATGTAGGAAGTGACATAGGATGCGATGCTGCTTGATTAAAAAAAGTTGCTATCATCCCAACGCACATCAGAATTTAGGCCCTTCTCGTTCAATGGAAAGGGAAACTTACACCCGCCCGAGCTCATGGAAGGAGGAGGGGGTAAAACAGGAGGTTGTGTCTGTCCAGATCCACTTCTAGAATCAAGCGCGTCAGTCTTCAGTATACACACACACATACCAACAGTTCATCCGGCAAAGTATCCCCGGAAGTGAAGAAGAGCAAGAACAACACTTACGTATATGGATGAGGTCTATGTTGCTGCTGTTGGGATGATGATGATGGAGGAAGAGGTCCACCCGAGGGCTGCTGCTGAGGCTGCTGCTGTTGAGAGGGCTGTTGCTGAGGCTGCTCTTGCGGTGGGGGAGGGGGCCAGCTATCTTTGCTAGACATGACGGCGAGTGCTGATTGTTCTCCTAATATGCTTGAGTAAAAGGCCAAATCAACACCACGCCGACCGCGACACCTTTTAAGATAAGATCTGAGGGATAATCAACCTATTCGACGGCACGCAAGAATAGGTCGAAGTGCGCCGATGCGCACTCTGTCACGACGAAAATACGGCAAATACGGGATTCCCCTTTCGTGTTGACCTCGTGTACTATAGATATCGCAGGTAGCAGCAGCAATAAAGGTAAGGCTGATGGGCAGAACACAGAAAACACACACAAAATAGCGCGACTGGTAGAGTGGTTGGCTGTGATAGATGACGTCTAGCGACTGGTGTGCTGCAGCTGGGGAGGATGTATCGAACGAGGCGGGAAGGAAGAAAAAGAGAGACTCTGTTGATGGGGCAGAGGGCAAGCCATAAGAACCACGCCGAGCAACTCTGTTTCGCGCTATGAATGCATGTGCCCAACATGGTAACTAAACCGACACATGATGATTTGCAGCCTCATCGCACTTACAATCCTATTGTTCTGCTATTCTCAACCTCGCATATGAGCTATATGTACATGTATGATATGCACCCAAATCGTATATTAGTATAGTAACTTTAGATATATCAACCCCCTTTATTTAATAATGCAAGTTTATGGGATATTTACAGTACGCAAGATGGGATGTAATAGAAACATGTATATACCTACATCTACAAGCACCTTATCAATCTAATAATGTACGTACAGTAGAGTCAAAATGCAACAACAGCTGCATAATCCTTCAGATGCAGCACCGCAGTCATTTTATTGAATTTCTGAAGACCGGAAATATCCCCCCGGGGGGGAGGGGGCTGATAAGAAGTTGATAATTAGGACTTAATAGGGCGTATTTACTAAATGTCATTTTTGACAATTGACACTAAAATTGACGGTTGCAAAAGGCAAAATTGACACTTCTCCTCCACAGAGAGCTAGTGACACAAGGAAGGTGTGATTGGGATAACTCTGAAGTTCTGATAATTCCTCACACTATCTGTGATATACGCTGACGGGATATGAAATGCGTAGGCTGCATTTTGTATCCTTTTGACGCATTTCACAGCCTGGCAAGAAACCCTATCCAAAATTGACACTTGCGGATGTCGCTTTGGAGAGTGGCGAAGTATATCAATTGTCAGAATTGACGGTTAGTAAATACGCTCTAATGGTAAAGGTTAAGTTTTGATTATGGCGCAACGCAAAATAAAACAGTTACGGAAGCACCGGTATGTCGGTTGTGGTGTGTTGTGCGCGAGCGTTGTATTAAGTTGGAATATTGCTTTTCGACGAGTGATCTTTTGTGATCGCTACCATTCATTTAAAGCTTGGCTGTATTAGGATCCAATGTATTACGTATACATGTATATACATATATATACTACCATCGATGTTATTTACATGTAGGTATGTACATACTTCACGGAGTGTTACTTGCGGTAACAATCGCACCCTAGATCAACGTTCACAATCACGGTATTGGGTGCATGTAATTATCATATTGTCAAGAAAAGATGATTTTCCTGAGACTCTTCTGTTCACCTGACGATTGCCCTATACCCCAAACAAAGATAAACAAAAGCAGCACGAAATCATCTAGTAGCATTATAAACAGACAAAAATAAAGTGGGGGTATAAAGGAAAAAGTCCGTTGCAAGTACAAAAACCCAATCATCAACTACATGTAAGCAACAACGCCAACCACCCATGATCAAAAGAGACTAAATGAACACCAAACCCCAAAGAAAGTTGTTTACGCCTCTCCCAGTACAATTAAAGGTTTTCCCTCGATAACATCATAATCTCTAGGGAATTTCCCTGTGTGCGTCCAGCTGGTGAATATTTCGCTGAGATACTCCAACTTCTCCCTTAATCCAAACTCCAAGAGTACTCTATTTCTAACAATAAACACCTCTCTATGTGCTTCTTCGAGGGACATGACGATAAATTGATGATGCTTGGTGATCATTCTGAGCGTTCTCCCCCCAGATGAGACCATCAATTTTGAGTGGTCGATAAAGTTAAGCTATGTAAAATCTTAGTATATGCCCGGAAGACAACTGAGGTGCAAACCAACCTGAAAGCCACCATCCGAGAAACGGAACATAGCACATCGTCTTAATCTGGCATAATGTGTAACAAATACCATACCTCCTTCGGGATCATGTGCGCTTTGCTCGCTGTGATCCCATTCCCTTGTGAAAGACCATTCTGCTTCCGATCCAAGATTTGTTTTCATATAATTTCCAAACCGTTTCCACATTGTAACTTTGCTCGCCAAACCTCTGCTCGACTTCTTTTTCTGGTTCATTATTGTCATCGTAGTTGATAATCTCCTGTAAGTCACTTCTTGTTTATTATTTCTTCGACCCGTAGGAGTGTCGACAATTGACTGAGTGATAAATTCCACTCTTTGTCCGCCGACACTGTCTACAACCAACGATGTGTTGTCGTTATACATGGCGACACAGGTACCATCAGTAAGAATGTAAGCAACCCCATACTTGTTTGTGTAGTCCACCCACTTGGTGATAAATAAACTGGAGTTCTTTTCGCCCCTTTTAAATGATCTGACAGCCTCGATAGTAGCCGGAGGTTGGGGGGGGAGAAGATGCAGCTTCCCGGCCGTGAAGGCGCTAAAATTCTGAATATAAGGTTGCAGCGATGCAATTATTGCGGACGTTGTAGTGGAAGGGATGGAATTGCCAATCTTGGAGTTAAGAACTGGCGTAAAGGGGATTACCGGACCGGTGCTTTCCGAGGCCGGCTCCTTTACGTCTTCTTTTGGAGTCTTCTCTCGCAATTCTGCGGATGACACTGGTCGTTCGGGCCGCGCTTCTAGAGTCGTTTGCTTTTTGGGAAGTGCAGCCATAGCCGGTGGTGGTGGTGGTGGTGGTGGTACAGGTTTATCTGCCTCTAGACCTGCGCAGACAGCACGCATCTCCGCGGCATGGGATCTCACCAATCCTCTTCTTGCTGGAAATACACTCCTGGTTGGTGCTGTTGCTGGTGCTGGTGCTGGTGCTGGTGCTGGTGCTGGTGCTGGTGCTGGTGCTGGTGCTGGTGCTGGCGCGGGCGCGGGCGCGGGCGCGGGTGCTTTGGCATTTACCGTTGAAGTAGTCGCAGCAGTTGCAGCGGCAGCAATAGCCGCACTTCTACGTATTGGTTGCTGTCGCAATTGCCTGGGTGGAGGACGTGCGGGCTCTTCGTCCTCACTCACCTCTTCTTCCTCCTCCACCTCCTCGTCCTCTTCCTCGACGTCATCCATTGGCTTTTGCGCCGCAATAGACCCCGATCCCAAGAGTCCGCCTCTCGAAGGCCCTAGAATGCTTGGAATTTTCTTTAAAACACCCACACCTCTCATTCGAGCATGTCCGTCTCTGGGACTCAATGTTTCGGGGAGGAGATACGCCTTCTCTTTTATTGACATTTTTTTTCCTTCGACATCTTCTTCTTCCACGGCTTCTACTTTCTCTGGGACTTTGTTGTTTTGATTTGAAGCGGCGGATGCCGGCCTGGAGGTGGGAAGTGTCAAAAGATCCACAACTTCTCCAGGATGGTCACCCACGGGACTGTACCGCCCCTCAGATATCTTCCCAATTCCACAAATCCTAGCAACCTCCTCGTAGTTTCTGATCCAGTCCTCTCGGTTTGTAGTTAGAGTCCCTACGCCTTGCCCGGTTGTTCCTCGCCATATAGGCTCCTGTTTGGTTGCACTCGACGGAATAGACCTGGGGAAGAATCCAGATTTGAAGAATCGGTGGTTTGCAACATCGTCTAGCGAAGGACGAGCCTCCGGGTCGTGTTCCAAAATGGAGTTTACAAGCGATTTTGCTGCGGAGCTCACAGGTACATCTTCTGGCCATGTGAAGGTGTTATGCCGGATTTTTCTAATCGAGAGTCAACATTTTGTGATAACCTTGCATTGATATTCTCACATACCTATAGATAGAATCCACGTCGTTGGCTTGAAATGGGGTTCTCCCAACGAGCATGGCATACCTAACCCAATCAGATCCAGCGTTCATCGTGAGTTGTTGGAACTTACATAATAACTCCAACACCCCAAAGGTCTACCTCAAAACTATGTCCTTGACCTTCTTTTCCACCCCCAAACAAAACCTCTGGGGCAATATAGTTTGGCGTTCCGCAGATCGTTTTTTTGCGATCGTTTTCATCAACCAAGAGGGCTGCTAAACCAAAATCTCCAAGCTTAACGTTCATGTTCTCATCTAGGAAAATATTTCCAAGTTTCAGGTCACGATGGATGACTCTTTTTCCATGCATGTATTTCAAAGCTCCTAGAAGTTGTAAAACGAAGAAACGTGTCTCGGGTTCTGTAAACCTTTTCCGAGCGCGTAACATGTCCATCAGGGATTTGTTAGGGCAGAGTTCGAGAATCATGTAGATATTATCCGGGTCCTCGAAGCACTCTATAAATTTGACGATGTTAGGATGGATCATAGTTTTATGGACTTGAATCTCCCCGAAGAACTGTAAATTTTTGAATCAGTCATTTCTTGAAACAAATTCAATAGTAGGAGGGGGGCGGAAGAACCTTTGCTCTTTTCTTCTGGCTCTGCAAACTCTTCTTAGCTACAGTCTTTGCAGCGAACAACCCGCCCTCCTTGTTCTGTACCAAAAAACATCTTGCGAAACCCCCTTCGCCGAGTTGGCGCCCTCGACCATACTCGGTCTTCCCTCTAGTATCCTGGAGCACTGTGGGCGGGGTAGCGCAGAGGAACTTCTTGTTCCGTTCTTTGCTTGTTTGCTTGGGTGTCTTTGGTGCACCTGTATTTTGTGACCTTTTAGATGGACCGGCAAGTGCCGACGGGACTAGCGATTTTGTGGCAGCAGCCTTTAGAGGGGCGACGAGGTGATAGTCGGATTGCTTCTTCAGGGGAGATGGTGCTGTTAATTTGGGGGCAACTGTCCGTTGCCTTCGAGCTGGGCGTTGATTGGGGTCCATGGATGCTAGTATTTTAGTTCCACCCTGAATATTTTCCATTAGATACCAGGAAGATTTCTCTTCGTCCTGAGTGTTCTTTGTTGAAGAAGCGCAACACGTGGACAAGGACTGGAATTGCAAATATTAAGGTTTTAGTGAGTTGATATATTCTAGATTCCTGCGCCCGCCAGTTATACTGGTATAGTGGCACAGCCTATTAACCGGAAGTTGTTGTTGGCGTTTGGAGGGGGGGGTTGAAGGGAAAGGGGATGTGAGGAAGTGAGGTCCAATACCAAGAAGGTAGAGAGAGATACACGCTGACTTCGTGGTGGTCCGTGCGTGGGAGATAAACATTGTGTTGCTACGACAACCGTTATCCTGGAATATCACGATCGTTTGTTTGAGGTGCATATATCGAGCACCTTCTGCCATGAGGTTATGTACCTTGTTGCTCATCGTCGCTAATAGGTCCGGGCTTACATACATACTTATGTAAAGAATATATCCGTACATACATGCTGTCTACCCAATTAATCTTTATCTTACTCTATGAGTCGAAGCCTGAGGCTTAGCTTCAATCTAGACCACAATATTTAATGACTTCTTCACAGATCAGACCTCCCCTCTCATTCCCCTCCTTAACTATAGCTTTTAGGACCTCGGGGCCGTCCATCTAAATGTACGTTATGTTTCTTTATAGCTAACCAACTTATACCACCTACATACATGTATCTACCATTCTTTTCCCGAAACAAATTGCGAGACAGCTACATCTTACTAACGCGGGGTCGTGGGGTAATTTCAGCGTAACAAACTATGTCAACAACGGCGATTAAACTTGGCTCTTTAGCCATAAAAACACTGGCCAAGCCTATGGCTGTAATTATCTCTCTTCTTCTCCTTTTTTCTTCTATAAAATTTACTGACTATCCAAATTAAACAGAGTAAAATCAAACAACAGGCCCGTGATCACCCCCGCTTCCGCAAAATCTGCGTTAATGTCGCCCAAACAATCCATCAAATCGATGTTCGTTTACGCCTTGGTCTCCTCCAGGACACCGCAGCATTCATAAAAGCCGAACAAGCTGATCGTGAAGCTGCTCGTCAAGCTGCGAAAAAACTATCGGAAGGAGCCGCAAATTTCCCCTCCGACCTCAGCACCGTCTCTTCGGCCAAGGCTGTCCCTCCACCGGCCGTATTTGGTTCCCCAAAGCCTGGCGCACAGAAGCCGCTTTCACAGAAACCGCACGCTCATTTTACCCCTACACCTGTTGCACGTCCGCGTGTCCGACCGCTCTCGGAAGCAAAAGCAATTGAGAGCGGTGCAAATTTCATCAGCGAGCTGTTTCTTTTTATTGTAGCGGGGTCACTCATCCTTGCTGAACAGATAAGGTCTAGGCGGAAGGAGGCAAATAGGCGTGATGTGATAGAGGAGCGCCTGGATCTTCTAGAAGTCAGAATGAGACAGGATGAGGAGCGCCTGGCACAACTAGAGGAACAGGGTTCCATTGATGAGAAGAGAATTATAGCCTTGGAGGAAGAAACCTGGAGGCTAGGGGGTGGAAAGGGTGTCTATCCAGGACACGGTGGGGAAAGGAAAGAACGAAAGATTATCGAACCAACGCCATTATGGGAATCTGTGTCGGATAAAGGAACGAGTCTCTGGGGAAAGTTATGGCTTTTTGGTGTTAGCGGCGAGGAAGACGCCGCCAATGCTGAGGTAGACAAGAACATCGAAGCTGGAGTGTCCACGAAAACGGGACCAATGTCAAATTCGTCGCAACTAGCTGAAACTCCTGTGAGGACACCCCCAGCTCTTTCGAAAAAAACATCATAAAAGTTCTCTATATAGTATTCGGCACTACCTATCTATTCATGAACTCTTGCTCATCCTCTCTCTAGGTTCATTTTTCCGAGGGCTTTCTTGTACTTTTTCGTTAATATCTGTGTCTTTGTATTTGAACTATAGGCGCAGGGATTTTATTCTGTACATATCATGCCAATCTGCGGAGAGTGCCTAGAGGAGAATAATCCCACTCTGTTTTTATTCCGGGACCGAGTGATTTTTCATGTTCCATCTCACCTGAAACATGTGTAAACGCGCTAGGGACGTCATCCTCTCAACACCCCATATCTTCGTACCTACACTTTGACTATCCACTCCATCTCATCCACACCTACATCAGTTACCACGAGATTGCATTTTTTTTCCTTCTCCCCCAAAGTACACAACAGGAAGCCTAATGGGCGCTGCTCATGTCATTAGACCCAAGACTCCTGGACCAATGGGTATGTTTACTGGATAAATATGCCTATTTCCCCATGATGAAGTTTCTCGTTCTAATATTGGCCAAAAATGGTAAAGAGCAGGGGAAGAGACTCGCAAAAAGTTCTATCCATATACCGTCTATGGAATCTATTCGCGATTCGCCGGATTTCCGTGTTTACAAGTATTCTTGTCATACCTGTAATTTCCATTTCCCAACAGAGATACGCTTTGAAAAACACATCCTTGAAAGCGATGCTCATAAGTCTTTCAAACTTACCTCTGAAACTGCCGATGGCCTCGGTTATCTTTCTATCTCGGATACCGAGATTCGATCGGATATTCACCAAAGATATTCTAGTCATCAGCCCCGAGCCACCGAACTCTATCAATGTATAAAGTCCGATTGCACATGCCCACAGTTCGAATTTTTCAACCCAATGCAATGTCTACTCGCCTCTACTATAGGTGAACTTTCTGAATATCTTCTTCTCGATGGTTCTGCCGGCAGTTCGCTGAAGGCGGAAGCGACAGAAGACGGTCGAGAAGAAGAAAATTTCAGAATCGTGTTTCCCGCTGCAAAACGGCCCCGTCCTCCTAGTGAAGAAGACGAGGGGCCTTCCGGCCTTCCTTCCGACCCTGGTAACGAAGAGAGGGTAGCTGCAGACCGAGAGCGGAGAGATGAGGCCGCTGCTACTGCTGAGGCTGAGAGACGCCTTAAAATACAGGATAAGATCGATCAAAAGAAACGTTTTAACAAAGGGAAGGCCCGCAAAACTATTCGGATCATGAGGGAGGCGGCCAATCGTGCGAAGTTCGAGGAGATTTTGGCGAAAAAGGTCCCCGACCAAATCAAAGAAGAAGAAGAAGTCAAAGAGGACATCAAAGTAAAACCCACCAAACCAACTCCTTTAGAAATAGCACAGGTTGCGAGGTGGGAAAAAACAAATGTTGCAAATTGGCGTAGAAAAATGGGTATAAGTGATTATAAGGTTGAAGAGAAAAAGCGCTTGAACGAACTAGCTAAGCAAATCCATACCCTCATCAAAAACATCTTACTCGAGATTGCCCTGCAGCAAAAAAATGTACAGCGCGAAAAGGAAGACATCCGGTATAAGAATGCTCTATTTTTCGAGGATGAATACGAAAATGTCGCCATCGACCACGAGTTCAGTGTTGAGGACAGGGCCCTAGAGCACCTCCGGAGGATCAGGGGGAAAGAGTCAGTAAGGTTCCGAAACATCAAAAAAATGGATGATAAAGTGGATGATCTGGCTTTGGACCATGTTCAGGAGATTGGAGAAAGGGGACAAGAAAGATACCGGCAGACGGTAGGAAAGAGACAGACAAAGCTTTTGAATTGTCTGAAGATTGATGACATTGTCGATGATGTCGCTTTGGACCACAACCAAGAGATCGGTGAAAGGAAAGAGGAGAACCATAGGAGAGCCATGGGAAGATCTCAAATGAAAAAAATAGCTGAATTTCACATGGACGATACAGTCGACAGCATTGCACTGGATCACGGCCAGGAACTGGGAGAAAGAGGAGAGGAACAGTATCGGAAGACCATTGGTAGAATACAAACCAAGAAGATCAATGATCTACAGATGGATGATACAGTTGATAATCTGGCACTGGACCACGGCCAAGAACTGGGAGAAAGAGGAGAGGAACAGTATCGAAGGAACACTGGTAGAATGCAGATTAAGAAAATCAATAACCTACGGATGGATGATATAGTTGATAATATTGCACTGGATCACGGCCAAGAACTGGGAGAAAGGGGAGAGGAGCAGTACCGAAGGACCACTGGTAGAACGCAGACTAAGAAAATCAATAATCTACAGATGGATGATACAGTTGATAATTTGGCATTGGATCACGGCCAGGAACTGGGGGAAAGAGGAGAAGAACAGTATCGGAGGACCACTGGTAGAATACAGACTAAGAAAATCAATGATCTACAGATGGATGATACGGTCGACAATATTGCACTGGATCACGGCCAAGAACTGGGAGAAAGGGAAGGAGAACAGTATCGGAGGACCACTGGTAGAATACAGACTAAGAAAATCAATGATCTACAGATGGATGATACGGTCGACAATATTGCACTGGATCACGGCCAAGAACTGGGAGAAAGGGAAGGAGAACAGTATCGGAGGACCACTGGTAGAATACAGACTAAGAAAATCAATGATCTACAGATGGATGATACGGTCGACAATATTGCACTGGATCACGGCCAAGAACTGGGAGAAAGGGAAGGAGAACAGTATCGGAGGACCACTGGTAGAATACAGACTAAGAAAATCAATGATCTACAGATGGATGATACGGTCGACAATATTGCACTGGATCACGGCCAAGAACTGGGAGAAAGGGAAGGAGAACAGTATCGGAGGACCACTGGTAGAATACAGACTAAGAAAATCAATGATCTACAGATGGATGATACAGTTGACAATATTGCACTGGATCACGGCCAGGAATTAGGAAATATGGTCGAGGAGCAACGTCGAAGGACCATTGGTAAAGCCCAAACGAAAAATCTCTCTGACCTTCCAGCTCGAATAGACGACATAGTTGACAGCATGGCAATGGACCATGACCAGGAATTAGGGGAAAGGGGAGAGGAGATATCTCGGAGAACCATTGGCAAAACTCAAACCAGGAGAATCAATAATCTCTGGGGGGATGACATGGTTGACGAAATGGCACTCGATCACAATCAAGAAATAGGAGAAATGGTTGAGGAGCAAGGTCGAAGGGCTATTGGCAAAGTCCAAACCAAAAATCTGTCGGATCTGCCTGCCCGAATGATTGAGATTGTCGACAACCTGGCAATGGACCATGACCAAGAGCTGGAAGAAAGAGGGGAAGAGCGGCGTCGGAGGTCCGCTGGCATGGCTCTATTCAAGAAGATGGCCGATGTTGCGGCAGACGACATGGTTGATCATATGGTGATAGATCATGACCAGGAGCTGGGAGAAAGGGTAGAAGAGCGGCGTCGGGTTCTCCAGGGCAGAGCTCAGAACAAGGAGATGACTGACGTTCTAGTAAATGATACGGTTGACCATATGGCGATAGATCATGACCAAGAGCTGGGGGAAAGGGTAGAAGAGAGACGTCGGATTCTCAACGGCAGGGCTCAGAACAAGGAGCTGACTGAAGTTCTGGTAAATGACACAGTCGATCACATCGTGCTTGATCATGACCAAGAGCTAGGAGAAAGGGGAGAAGAGCAGCGTCGAAAGGCCACGGGAAACGCTCAGAACAACAAAATACAAGACTTGAAGAGAGACGATGTCGTTGCTGATGTTGCACTAACTCACGATCAAGAAATCGCCGAAACATCTCAAGAGCACGGACGAAAAGCAGATGGCCAAAGAAGCAACAAGAGGCTAAAGGGGATGGAGGGGCATGAGGAGAGCGCTATAGTCGACATCGCAATGGACCACTTTCAAGAGGTCGGCGAGAAGACAACCCAGAACCAAAGGAAAACCCTCGGTATGCAGCAAAGCACCCAACTCAGCGCCTCCCGAAACAACGATGTGGTAGAAGACCTCGCCGTGGACTACAACCACGGTCTTGGCGAGAGGGACCAGCAGCACTTGAGAAAGGCCATTGGCAGGCAGCAAACCAGAACATTGGGGGCAGCGGGCTTCCTGGCGAAGTACACGTCTTTTAGCCAAAGCATGGCCACCAACACCTCCCCTGCCGCCGATAGGGCGGTAACTCCGTCTGGGAACGTTGGAGAAAACGGTAATGGTGGTGTGAGGGGCCAGAGAGAGCCGGCTGACGGTCATAGTGATGGTGAGAGCACTGTTGTCGCCACTACTCGGTTGACGATTCAGCAGAAGCGTGCGGCGGCGCAGGCAAGGTATGATGCAATCGTGAACGAGATGGTGGGGTCTCTGGCGCTGTGAAGGGTAGTTAACTACCACGAAACCCGCGGGACTGGGTAGCATAGGTGTAGATAGATTTTAGGTGTTACTATAGACAAGGTAGCACGATAATTTGTAGCAATCAATTGCTCGCTCGAGTTCATAAGCAAGTGCTGTGTTCTAAACCATACTTCCTCTCCTCTTCTCCCCACTATGCTCCGACCCACAATGACTACAGGCGTAATATCTTGCCCCCCCACCTAAGCCCCTCTCCTAAAGGCAACCCCAAGCAATACAATAACCAACGCAACCACATCCACAACGCCCAAAAAGCCTCTACACCGTACCTCCCCGAACCAAACAAACGCCAAGCCACAAATCACCCGAGTGATAACCCATGACCGCAATTCCATCAACGCGGCCGACCCATCAAACACCGCGTGTAACCGCCCCAGATATCACCAAAATGTAGTGTAAGCTTTTGTATGTGTATGTCTAATGGATACTTTTTCACCTTCCTTCCACAGGGACGGTTGGTGGTTGGTGGGCGGATAGACGACCGCCTCGCCATGGTTTGGCCTGTATCTACATGTGTGGAGTAGTAGTAGTACTCTGGCCCTACATAAAAATACATGCAGAGCCCCCAACCACCCACCCACCCACCCACCAATCTCTAGATCTATCCAACAGTAGTTTCCAGTGCTCTCATAGCAATAAGCCCCCAGTCTGTAATTCGGTCCGGGGGGGGGTTCATACATATTGGCTTGGCATATATCAGATCACATCACAGCTTCTCACTCGCACCATCTCACTCCCAACATATACACGCACCACGCGCGATTCACAAGGGCGAAAAAAAAAAAAAAAAAAAAAAAAAAGGACCACCATTTCCATTTCACGCCACGCCACGCCACGCCACGGATGTAATGTAACAGACACAGACACAGACAGACACACGCCTGATGCTTGGTAATAGAAAAGAATAAAAAGTGGTAAACAACAGAAACCAGAAAGGAGGAAGGAAGGAAAAAGGTATTTTGGGCCCAGTGTGTATGTGGGTAGTAGTACTCTAGTCCTGACAATCGGAGCGGGAGTAGCAGTTATGGACCAGAATGCGCTGTGGCATGCAGCTGCAGCAATAAAAAGAGCTCAAGAGGAGCCATAAAAAAAACCGAAAGAAAAGAAGAAGAAAAGAGAACGAAGAAAACGAGGAAAGAAAAACCACAAACACAAAAAACACCACATAACGCAATTGCAAGCAAAAACCAGTCACAAAAGAAAAGAAAAAGCATCCCAAATTATCCCCTCACATTATCACACACTCCTTCTCCTCGCCCTCATGGTGCTGCTTCTTCTCCAGCACCCTCGGCCTCTCCCTGTCCCTCTCCCTGTCCTTGTCCTTCTGCTTCTCCTTCTCCTTCTCCTTCTCCTTGTCCTTGTCCTTGCCCTTATCCTTCTTCTTCCCCTTCTTCGCCGGCGACACGCCGCCGCCGCCCGACGCCGCCTCGTGGATCACCTTCAGCCTTGCCACGGCGCGCTGGTCGCCGTGTTCGGCGGCCTTCACGTACCATACATTGGCCTCGAGCGGGTCGCGCCGGCAGCCGATCCCCATCTCGGTGAAGTATCCGACTGCGTACTCTGCTTTTGGCAGTCCTATATCTCACACACAATTCACCCATTAGCCACCACGATCATTTCCGGCACTCATCCAAAGTTGGGAGAACATACCCGACTCCGAAGCCTTCAGCGCCCACTGATACGCCTCATCCTCATTCTTCTCGAGCACCGGCTCGGCGCCCACCAGATACCACGCACACAGCGCCATCATCGCCACCGGCAGCCCCCTCTGCGCCGCCCCCGTATAGAAATGCACACTCAGCGCCGCATCCCTCGGGCACCCCAGCTTCCCATGCTCATACGCATCGCCCATGCGCCAATACGCCATCGCATGGCCCAGCTCGGCCGCCATCGTAAACAGCTGCGCAGCGTACGCCCCGTCCTGGAACACGTCGTCCCCGTACCCCGTCTCGTGCATGCACGCCAGCTCGTACGGCGCGTTCGGGTACTGCTCGTCGGCCACGTCCGTAGCGCGCTTCAGCCACTTGACGCCCTCCTTGTAGCGGCCGGCCAGGCCCAGGTCGCTGCGCAGGCAGGCCATCCCGAGGCGGGTCATGGCGCCCGGGTGGTTCTTGCTGGCGCTCTGGCGGTAGAACTGGACGGACTTGGCCGGGTCCTTGCGGCAGCCCCAGCCGAACTCGTAGCAGAGCGCGGCGCGGTAGCCGGCCTCGGCGTGCCCGTGCTTGGAGGCCGCCACGAACAGCGGGAACGCCTTGTCGTTCTCTTCCTTGCCGCGGCTGAACAGGCCCGAGGCGTAGGCGTCGGCCAGGTAGTACTGGGCTTGCGCCATCTTGCCGGAGAGGCGCTCGAGGATTGAGCGCGCCTCGCGGAGGAGCTCGTTCTTGGATGCGTGGTTGTCGCCGCCGTAGGGGCTGCTGTCTGGGCCCGCGGAGCCCCCGGAGCCCCGCGGGGACGGGGACGGGGACGGGGACGGGGACGCGGACGGCGCGGCGGCGGAGTCGTGCAGCTGCGCGGCCTGGATCATGAACACGGCCAGCTCGTACTGCAGGCGCGGGTCCTGCGACTTCTTTGCGTTCGTGCGGTACATCTCGAGGGTCTGCCTATTCGTGAGCAGCGACGCATTGACGCCGACCTGGCCGCGCAGGTGCGAGTTGTCGAGCGAGGCCACGGGGGCCGGCGCCTGGTGGTGCGCCGGCTGCGTGAGGTCCGTGTATGACGAGAGTCTACTATCATACGAATTGCTGCTGACGGCGCGCTGGTGCGGCGATCCGGAGCCGGGCGTGCGCAGGCGCCCGTCGGTCGAGAGCGTCGAGTACATTGACGAGGGCCGCGAGACGCCGAGGTACTGCTGCGGCGCGGGGGCCTGCAGATGCCGGCTGCTGCTGCTGGCGCCGTGGCGGTTGCCGCCGTCGTGGAGGACGGGCGAGGCCGAGTTGCGGCGGGTGTACTGCGGCTGCCCGCTGCCGGTGGTGGTGAGGAGGGGCCCGCTGGCATTGCGTTCCTGGTAGACGGGGGCGCCGAGGAGCGGGCCGCTGCCGTTGCGCTCCGCGTAGTAGTGGTTATGTGGGACACTGGCATTGCGCTCCCTGAACAGCGAGGGCCCGCTGCTGTTGCGCTCGCGGTACTGGTGCTCGTTCTGGGCGTAGCCGTAGCCGTAGCCGGAGCCGTTCGGGTGGTGCTGGCCGCCATAGTAGTGCTGTCTCCCGCCGCTGGAGGATCCAGACGAAGGGCTGATCGGGCTCTGCTGCTGCTGGTGGTGGGTCAGCTCGTAGTCGGACGACGAGGCCAGGCTCGCGCCCGAGCTGATGACGGCGGTCTGTGGCTGCGGCATGGGCCCGTGCTGGTGGTGCGTGCTCTGCGAGCGTGTGATGGGCGATGCGAGCGGGGGCTGTATGGGCGGGTCGAGCTCGCGGCGGCGGTGGAGGTCGAGGTCGAGGTCGAGGTCGGGCGAGGGCGTTTGCAGGTCGCGGGTGGACGAGGAGTCGAGCGACTGCACGGATTGCACGCGGCCGTGGAAGGTGGGCAGGCGCTGCTGGTAGTGGTGTGCGGGCCCTTGCGTGGGGTTTGTGGTGGTATGTGAGGGGGAGGCAGAGGCAGAGGCAGAGGCAGAGGCAGAGGCAGAGGCAGAGGCAGAGGCAGAGGCAGAGGCAGAGGCAGAGGCAGAGGGGGGGGAGGGCTGCTTCTTGTCTGCCAGTGCTGCTGCTGCTGGGGGGTCATTGTGGGGATATGTAGAGGAGGAGGAGGAGGAGGAGGAGGAAGAGGAGGAGGAGGTTGTGCCTGTGGTCGCGGTGGTGGCCGTGGGCTTCCGTGAGCTGTAGACGCTGCTAGGAGACGCCGGTGTCGAAAGGGGCGCGCCCATGGCGGGCATTCCGCTGCTGTGTGAGAGTGCTGCGGTCGCCATTCTTCTTGATCTTTCTCTGTCTCCTTCTTAAGATCTCCTTTCTGCTCTCCTTCTTTTGCTTCTTGTTAATAATATTACCTTACTTTACTCCTGTTGCAATATTCCTATCCTTTGCTTCTTCTTTCTTCTTCCCAAACAAACCAAACCAAACCAGCCAAAAAAAAAAAAAAAAAAAGAGAAAAAAGAAAGAAAAATGTTATTCTGCCAATGGGCACTCCCACACCGCGATGAGCGAACGCTGTATGTATATGTATGTGTATGTATGTGTATGTATATGTAGGCCGGCCGGTTGTACAGTGCAGCGCAGCGCGGTCACTCACTCACTTCAACCACAGGACGCCGTGTCTCAGTCGCTGCAAAAGAAGGCAAGGCGCGTGTAATTGGCTGTTCCCCGACTGCAACTAGCTGCAACGGAACCCTGGGAGTCTGGGGGAGAGGGGAAACAGCTCAATGTCAGCTAGCCCGGCCGTTATAACGTTCCTAGACAGAGCAGAGTAAGGTATACGTACCAGCGGTAGTTGGTAGGTGTCAGCTTAAACTAAAAAAAAAAAACCGGACTGAACTGAAAGGCGAGTTAAAGAGAACTGTATCTAGCTGCTGGGAGGTGTGTAGCGTATGTAGCTGGTGGGTGGGTATACTTGGTAGCAGCTGTCCGCAAACCCGTAGGTCTGTCTGTATATATCGCCCGCAGGTACAGTAGTGCGTAGATAGAATACGCAAGCCGCCAATTGCAAACCGCAAACCCTCTTTACAAACCCAACACACTCGACAATCGATTCGAGGGGAACAATATCTACGCCCTGACCTATCCCTCCTTCCTTCCTTCCTGACTGTATACCACCCCGTACGTGCAAACCCAGTCCTCGTCAAAATTAAAGCCCAAGTAGTACCAGGTAGGGGACCCCCCAACCAAAAATTTAAAACTTCCCCAGACCTTAACAGACCGCAAAAAAAAAAAGCAACAACAACCCCCCGGCAAGTTACGTGCGCGATTGATCGTGGGTAACAAGCAAGTGTAACTGACTAATAACAGCCCCCTTCGAGGTGAACGAACGTGGATCAGCGATGGGCGAGCGAGCGAGTGCGGAATTGGTGAGTGGCAGAACGAACGGGTGAGCCGAGTGAGGTGAGTGAGGTGAGTGATAGCAGCAACACCTTTTTTCCTAGCTTCTCTGCCCCAAAAAAAAAAAACTAAAAAGCGAATGTATAGATAATATGAATTCTCAAACGAGCGGATATATCCAGGGCGTACGTATCGTGGAGGAGGAGAGAGGAAAAGAGACAGGAGGATCCGGAGGGGAAAAGAATACCACCGCACAGACTGACTAGCTAACTAATTACCTGGTAGTAGAGTAGGTCAGATGGTTTTTTCCCACCCTCACTCACTCACCCCACCCCCCCCTACTCTAGTCTAGACTCCAGAGTAGTAGCCGAGAGAACCTCACACTACTCTAGGTACAAACACGAGGTTGTTGTGCTCGAGTTGCACATTTTTTTTTCTTTCTTTTCTCCCACAGCTTGCGCTGCGCTCTTACTCGCATCTTCCATGGGGGTGAAATGAATGACAAAAGGGGATCCGGGTGTCGATCCGTCTACCTATCCCCCCATTCATACATACATATTCCAGGCTTCCCCATATGTATTATGCATCCCTTCACCATCACCATGGTCATTGTATCGATCCTGTCTGTTAATACATACCCCAAAACATCTAAAACCACAGATTGATATCGATATATATCTGCAATTGCAAACCCGGGGGGGGGGGGCCCCTCAATGCCTTCCTCATGACCGTTTTTCTCCAGGTTTTTAATTTTTTTTCTCCAGAGACCCATCCATCCATGCCATGGCTCCTGTCTCTTGCTAGAGTATGTGCCTAGATCCCAACACACACTTGGCCCATCCATCCATCCATCCATCCCCTGAATCCGATGTGCACCACTCTACTCTATTTTAGGCACAACCCACAACCACAACCACCACCACCACCACAACCACCAGGAAAAAACAAAAAACAAAAAACAAAAGTACCCGGCAAGAAAAGAAAAGGAAAGCGAGAGAAAGAAAAAAAAAAAAAGTGGGGTCTGGCAGCTCGCCGAGCTCGACCGTTTCTGGGGGGAGGTGAGTGAGGTTGGAATTGGACCCTGTGACATGACGCCCACTAGCTGCGAGTCAGTCAGTTCTCGGGAGGGATGGGATGCGATGCGAAGGGGTCTCTCTCTAGCTCGGACAGAGCCGAGACAGGGACAGACTGACTAGCCCTGTTGCGGCGGGAGTGCCAAGGCTGGGGGGGGGTTTTTTTGTAGTAGCACGGTTCATGTTCAGTATGGAGACTTCAATTGGGGACCGGCAGTCGATCAGTAGTAGATAGATAGTGATAGCAGCAGTCAGTGGTGGTGGTGGGAATAGAGACTCGATACGTGTCGAGCTTCAATTAACCTATTCCCCAGAGACGACGCGCGTAATACAGATCTCCATACTCTCCACATTGCCAGGTTGGAATTCCTCCAGGCCTTCGTCTCGTCTCGTCTGACTATAGCTATGATATCTCTCCGCGAATAGATAGAGCTCTACCTACCCTTCAACTAACTATAATCTCACCGACGACAACCGCACTTGCACTTGCGCCTTACACCTTACCTTACACACCCGACCAGTACGTACGATACATCTTCGATTCGCCAACAATCAGCAAAAGTAAAAAAATCGATCTCCCGGGTCCCGCGAGCGCAACTGTTCCGATTCGGTGCGACGTCGACAAGAGACGGACCGTAGCGATGGGTGTCCCGGCGCGGCCGGGGAGGTATGGGCTCTTGCCCTAGCTATAGCTGGAAGACTCAATATTGTAGGTATGAAAGCCCATATCTATACATATTAAGGGTGACACGTATAGTTAGGCTGGACCACCACCTAACACCGGCTTATACTGTACACTGGAGTACTCTGAGAATGCGTCTTTGCAGGCAAGTACATGTATCTAAGTGTAAGTAGGTACTCTCTCTACGTAAGGCGTTCACGATACCTACATGTACGTAACATGTATGACCTCCGGCCCGCAGCGAGAAAAAAAAAAAAAAAGCGGGTACAGAACCACGCCGCAGATTGTGCCTCTCTACTTCTCTGCCTCTCTGGCTTTTGTGCGACTGCTACATGCTCCACATGTATGTACCCTACTTGCTTTGAGTACACATGTACTTAGGCTGTAGAGAGAGATGTAGGTCTGGTGCGACAAAGGACTTTTGTCCTGTTACACGGGGGTGCCCTCTCTCCCCTCTTTCTTCCTCTCCCGCACTCTCTTGAGCTCGCACATTTTTTCTCGGAGGCCGGAATTTGGTTGTTCCATGGCCAGCTAGCTAGCAATGGTAGGGTAGTGTAGAGTACAGCTATGTATAACTGGGAATACTAATCCCTCCGCACCCTCTCACGGATAGCGGCCGGAGTGAGGTGAGGTAGTGAGGCGTGATCGATAGTGAGGTGAGAACTTATTTTGCCCTTTTACATCCACACACACTCTCTTTTTTCTTTGTGTGTGTAGGTAGTGGTGGTGGTGGTGGTGGTGGGTATTTATAGAAAACTGTGATATGATGTGGTCGATGTTCGAAATGGTTGTCAGATATGATGTAAAAGTAAAAGTATGACGCGCACGCGAAAAAAAGGCGAAGAGACATTCCCGGGTCCTGGGGGCGTCCTTGTTGGAGCCTCATCCTCTACGCCATCCGGTTCTGTAAACATGTGTGTGTAGAGTGTCTCGGCGAAGAGCTTAGGACAAGAAAGAAAACGTGCGGGCAGCACCACATCTCATTCGACCCCCTCACCCTCCCGCCCGCCCAGTGGAAACGAAACGAAACGAAAAAAAACGGCAAGCCGTCACCGTTACCGTTAGCTGCCAACCCCAACCCCAACCCCAACCCCAACCCCAACCCCATACACACAAGCCGAACCTTACGAAACTTGACGTGCTGCAAATCTCGACTCAATCCCTACTCTACCACTCCACCACTCTACCTTCTCCCCATGCCGCAGTATCCAGCGCAATGACCATCCCGCGTCTCCAACGGCGTCGGCAAACGATTCATCCCAAGTAGCCGATGTCTAAGATTACCAAATCTCCCCCCCCCCCCCCCCCCTTCTCTTTCCGCGCCGCATCACAGCCCATGACTCGCACCTTCCGCATCCGCCTAGTTGCCCGCCCTGCAGGGTTCCTAGGTCCTAGCCTCGGACTAGCCGGGTAGATACTAGAGGGTAAGGTTGGGTTGTTTGGCGAGCGCGAGCGCTAGCTTTATTTTCTCCGCTTAAACTGTAGAGTAGCTTACCAGGGGGGTTGCTTCGGGGAGGAGCGAGAAGCGGTGCTCGGGATGCCGACTGAGAATGTGCAGCGCAGTGCATTCCGGGGGGGGGGGGGGGGGATCCACAGGGGGAAAGCAAGAAAGACGACGATGATGTGCTCCTTCCTCTCTCTGGTGCGGCTCCTCCTCCTCCTCCTCCTCCGCGTATGTACATAACTACATGTAACAAACACCACGGCAAGCAACGGGTCTCCTCCTCCTCCTCCTCTCCTCCCCACGCGAGCCAATATTCGGTAAGGTAGTAAGGGGGAGGAAGGGACGGTTCCCGTGGCAACCACCGGGCTATAAATAGCAGCACACAAAATGTCAAAAACCCCTTTTTACGTTCCAGGGTGTGGGCGGGCATGTGCGTCTAATTGGGGAAGGTTGCGCTTTGAGAGAGGGGAGAGCGCGAAATGTATGTACATAATCGTGAATGTAGATGTGAATGTTGAAAAGCGAGGGAAAGTGCACTCTGGGAAGGAAGGCCGCATGTTTGTGTTTTTTTGCCTGCCTGCCTGCCTGCCTGCCTGCCTGCCTGCCTGCCTGAATCTGATTGTCTGGGTGTGTTATTTGTTGTTTGTTATTGTCGCTGTGTGTTCCTATTGATTGCTTGCTTGCCTGGTGTTGCTTGCCTGGTTGGTTGGCTTGACTGGGCTGGTGGACTGCGACTGGCTGATTATCTACCACCCACTCGCCCTCACTCGCACTCGCCCAACCTCCCAACCTCATCCCACCCCAGGGGCGGCATTCCATTCGCTCGACTCGCTCATCGCTTCTCACTCGCTTGTTGTTTTGGACTCGTGTTGTTTGTTTGCTCGCTCGATCGTGTAGGGGTCTGGCTATCTGGCTATCTATCTGTCTATCTATCTAGACTGGTAGTGTTTGGTGTTTGTCTCGATCACTTACTCACCCCTCCGCCTCTCTCTTTCTTCTTTCCCTCTTTCTCCTTGTCTTGCTTTCACTCTTGCTCTGCCTGCCTCTTGCCTCGAGTGAGTGAGTGAGTGAGTGAGTGGGTTGTATAATTACTATTACTGTGCAGCAGCGTGAGGGTTGATTATCGCTATATCGCTCTGTTTACCGCACCTCTCGGGACCTCTGGGGCGCCCGCAGCCAGCTAAGCTAGTCCGTACACACTCCCTCCCCCATCTACCCCATCTGCAATCCAGCTCTACCTACCTACATACACTAACCACCCCCCCCCCCCTCCCCCACAGACACAATGTCCCTCCCGCAACGCCCCGCCCCCGCCTCTCCCTCGCGCCGCCCGCACCGCCGCGCCGCCGACATCGAAGCGCCCCTCTACCACGGCGACAACACGCGGCGCGCCACGCACCCGCCGCTCCCGCCGCCCCCCGACCCCTACAGCGGCAGCCCCTCGCACACGCCCAACAGCGCCGACTTTGCCCGCAAGCGCAGCCTCATCCGCCCTGAGCGCACGCGCATCAACCGCGACCACCCAAACTACCACTACCGCCAGCATGCGCAGCAGCAGCAGATGAACGTGCTCCCCTCCACGACGGGCAACGACCCGATCATCGAGGACCGCGGCGAGGCCGCCAGCCACGCCTCCACGGACTCGTCGGACCTGAAGTCGCTGACGCGGCCGTCGCGGTCGAACCCGCGGTACTCCGAGGACGAAGCCGGGGCGCTGGGGGGAGCGGGGGGAGGGGGCGGGGGCGGGGGCGAGCCGCGGCGGCGGGCGAGCAAGAAGCTGGCGCGGGCGCACACGCGGCAGGCGTCGGCGGACGAGAAGGCGCGGCTCAAGAAGATGCAGGAGATGGAGACCATCAGCCCGCCGAGCTTGTGGAATGTGTACTGCGCGATCGTGACGTTCTGGTGCCCGGGGGCCGTGCTGCGGTGCTTCGGCAAGCCGGCGAAGGCGCAGCAGCGGGCGTGGCGGGAGAAGATGGGGCTGATCTCCATCATTGTGCTGATCTGTGCGTTTGTGGGCTTTTTGACGTTTGGGTTCACGGAGGCCGTGTGTGGCAGCCCGACGCCGCGGTTGAAGATTAATCAGGTGGATACGGGCTATTTAATCATCAATGGAAGGGCGTATAATCTGCTGGGGAGCAAGCATCCGCGCGCGATTGGAATCAGGCAGGATGCGGATATCTTGTACGATCTGTCGGAGCCGTACGGCGGAAAGGATGCGTCCTTCATGTTCCAGAACGTGAACGGGCAGTGCAAAGGCCTCATCACGCCCTCGGACAACTCGTCCATCCCCACGGACTCCAGCGGCGGCATGGCCTACTACTTCCCGTGCAAGGCCTTCAGGCAGGACGGGTCCACAAAGCCCGACTTCACGGAGCAGTACTACGCCGGGTATGCCTGCCACACGTCCGGCACGGCCAGAGAGGCCTACTACAACCTGCACGTCGAGGGCGAGGTCTACTTCAGCTGGGACGACGTCAAGAACTCGTCGCGCAACCTGCTCGTCTACTCCAACAGCGTGCTCGACCTCGACCTGCTCAAGTGGCTCGACCCCAGCCAGGTCAAGTACCCCGCGCAGTTCGACGACTTCCGCCTCGACAGCCAGCTGCGCGGCAAGGACGTCACGCACCTCTTCCAGGCCTCCGCAGAGAAGAAGCTCGCCCGCTGCCTCTCGGAGATCATCCGCGTCGGCAGCATCGACACCGAGACCGTCGGCTGCATCGCCTCAAAGGTCGTCCTCTACGTCTCGCTCGTCTTCATCGTCAGCATCGTGCTCATCAAGTTCTTCCTCGCCCTCTTCTTCGGCTGGTTCCTCAGCTGGCGCCTCGGCGCCGCGCGCACCAGCGACCTCAAGGACGATGCGAAGCGCCGCAGGAACGAGATCGAGGACTGGTCGGACGACATCTACCGCCCGCCACCAAAATTGAAGGACGCCAGCGGCAGCGGCAGCGGCAGCCCGTCGAAGAGGGGCAGCTTCCTCCCGACCACGAGTAGGTTCACGAGCCCGTATGCGCAGGAGAGGCCCACGAGCAAGCATAAGCCCGTGCCGACGACCATGGGGTCGCAGAGCTCCACCGCGAGGTTGCTGGCGCCGGGACAGATGTATCAGCAGGGCGCCAACAGCGGGTCGAAGGGGAGCTTGAGCGGCATGATGTCCGAGGCGACGTCGAACCCGAACCTGCTGAACCCGCATGGCCCGCCCGGGCAGCAGGAGAGGTACAGCATGTATTCCGAGGACGGTCCCGGCCCGGCCGGATTCATCCACGAGGCCGTTGTGCCGCAGCCGCCGCCGGAGTACCAGCCGTCTGGATTCCCGCTCGCCCATGCGCTCTGTCTTATCACTTGCTACTCCGAGGGCGAGCAGGGCATCCGCACGACACTGGACTCAATCGCGACCACCGACTACCCCAACTCCCACAAGCTCATGCTGATCATCTGCGACGGCATGATCAAGGGCCACGGCGAGACCAAGACCACGCCCGAGATCATCCTCTCCATGATGAAGGACCACGCGCTGCACCCCTCCGCCGTCGAGGCCTTCTCCTACGTCGCCGTGGCCTCGGGCTCCAAGCGCCACAACATGGCCAAGGTCTACGCGGGCTTCTACGACTACGGCGCCAACTCGCAGATCCCGCCCGAGAAGCAGCAGCGCGTGCCCATGCTCGTGGTGGTCAAGTGCGGCACGCCCGACGAGCACTCTGGCGGCAAGGCCGGCAACCGCGGCAAGCGCGACTCCCAGATCATCCTCATGAGCTTCCTGCAGAAGGTCATGTTCGACGAGCGCATGACGGAGCTCGAGTTCGAGATGTTCAACGGCATCTGGAAGATCACGGGCATCTCGCCAGACTACTACGAGATCGTGCTCATGGTCGACGCCGACACCAAGGTCTTTCCCGACTCGCTCACGCACATGATTGCGGCCATGGTGCACGACCCGGACATCATGGGGCTGTGCGGCGAGACCAAGATCGCGAACAAGACGGCCTCGTGGGTGTCCATGATCCAGGTGTTTGAGTACTTCATCTCGCACCACCTCACAAAGGCCTTCGAGTCCGTCTTTGGCGGCGTCACCTGCCTCCCCGGCTGCTTCTGCATGTACCGCATCAAGACGCCGAAGGGCGGGCAGAACTACTGGGTGCCGATCCTGGCCAACCCCGACGTTGTCGAGCACTACTCGGAGAACGTGGTCGACACGCTGCACACGAAGAACTTGCTGCTGCTCGGCGAGGACCGCTATCTGTCCACGCTCATGCTCAAGACGTTCCCGAAGCGCAAGCAGATCTTTGTGCCGCAGGCGGTGTGCAAGACGGTGGTGCCCGACGAGTTTAAGGTGCTGCTGTCGCAGCGCAGACGATGGATCAATAGTACGGTGCATAACCTGATGGAGCTGGTGCTGGTGCGCGATCTGTGTGGCACCTTCTGCTTCAGTATGCAGTTTGTGGTGTTTATTGAGCTGATTGGCACGGTGGTGCTGCCGGCTGCGATTGCGTTTACGTTCTACCTTAGTGAGACCCCCCCCCCCCCCCCCCTCTTTTCCTCCCCCAACTCTCCCCCTAGAAACCAGAAAGCTAACACCCTACAGTCGTAATCTCCTTCGTCAAGAAGCCCGTCCCCGTGATCCCTCTCATCCTGCTCGCACTCATCCTCGGTCTCCCCGCCGTGCTGATCGTCCTCACCGCACACCGCTGGTCCTACGTGCTCTGGATGCTGATCTACCTCCTCTCGCTGCCCGTGTGGAACCTCGTCCTGCCGACATACGCGTTCTGGAAGTTCGACGACTTCTCGTGGGGCGACACGCGCAAGGTCAGCGGCGAGGCGGTCAAGAAGGCCGGGTACGAGTATGAGGGCGAGTTCGACAGCAGCAAGATTGTCATGAAGAGGTGGGCGGACTTTGAGCGCGAGCGGAGGATGCGGTTGCCGGTGAGTGGGTGGGCGCCGCAGCCGCAGGGGGGGTGGGAGGAGGAGATGTAGTTTGGGGAGGGGTGAGGGGGAGGGAATGAGGGAGGGGGGGGGGGGGGGGGGGGTTAATGGGTTGGTTGGTGCTGGGTAGTGTTTGCTTAGAAACGTGTTGATTGGTTTTTTTTACTTCTTTCTTCTTTTCTTCGATCTTCGTTTCTTTGATCTTTGATCTTTGTGTGTGGGTTTTTATGTCGTGATGTAGTGTGGTGATGTGAGATGTAGGCCTTCGTGATATCCTCCCTTTAGTTCTCTTTCTTTTTTACTACTTCTTTGGTCCTTTACTTCTTCTTTTGGCTTTTTTTGTATGGTTATATATTATACCTGGATGGTTAGTTAGTGGTGGGAAGAGAGGGGGAGGGGGGAGTAGTGCAAGTACATGTAGCTACATACGTCATGTTAGTACAAATAGTAGGCTAGGTAACTACACGTAGGACCAGCAATGCGATGCAATGTGTGATGCGGCGGGACGGACGCATATAGTGGTATGACGGATGGATGTTTGTGGGGGTTGAATTGTAGTTAAGCTGAGCTCGGTGCTGCTACGGTTTGAATGTTGATGTTGATGTGCAGTGCGCGGTAGAGTTGCGGGTGCGGTGTATGGTGTAAGGTGCGGTCGGTGTATGTACAAGTAAAGTCACCAAGGCGTAGGGCGCGGTGTAAGATGCGGCGCCGTGGAGTTTGGAGACGGAAGGGATTAGTAAGGGTGGATCATGGAGTATCACTCGGTCGCTTTTGTAGGCCCGACTGGTGTCCGCCGGGCCTGGGTGGGTAGCTACGGGGAGGGGACTTCGTTACTTGGTTGGCTGTGATGTAAAAATGTACTTTATATGTGCTTATACATCTTGCTGTATTAGTAGCTTTAGACTAATGAACGCTCATAGCTGGGCTGGGGGGTTTCTGATGCTATTGATCGGCGCAGAGGCGGGGGGGGTTATGATTATTATAGAGCTGCCAATCAATGCGGTGATTTTGCGCTGCGTATATGAAAAGATACATGTGCTAGCTCATGTATGTAAACCAAGCTACCCGCCATCAAACGCAATAGCTACATGTAGCTCTCTGTAGCTCTCTGTAGCTATCTAGAATACCTACCCACCCCCAGTAGTAGCTACATATCGAAAACCCCCCCCCGTTCTCCTTGCTCCCCCCCATATATGGCCACACTACCCACCAACCACAAACTCCACCTCCAAGAACTCCACCACCCCCCTCCCCTCCCCGCCCTCCAGCACCTCCAGCGCCTCCACATCCGCCCCCATCGCCAGCTCCCTCAGCGACGAAAACATCGAATGCAGCACCAGCGTCGCTATCCCTCTCCCTCATCAGCCGGTCACAGGAAAAAAAAAAAAAAGAAAAAAAAAATAAAATAAAAAAAATAAAAACCGCGGAGGTCACAGCGGGGAATGCACATACAATGCACCGACAACAACCCCCCATCCACCGCCATCAGCGACAGCATCCTTGCAGGCGTCCACCCATCCTACTCCGCCATTACGTTACTCCACATCCCACTGCTCACACCCCCCATAAAAGGTTCGGGGCAATACTACCGGCTGCCCAGCTGGCGACGGCGCAGAATAATCCTCGACCAGCCTGACCAGCACGCCAGGAAGCTCCAGCACCGCAAACAGCGGCACCACATACACCGCCTCTCTAAAAGTCTGATCAAGCCTACGCCGCATAACACCCCACCACATCAGCAGCCACTCTCAAGGCATCCACTCTGCGGACGACCCACAGTAGCTGAAACCCCCACACGCCACTCCCCAGGAACACCACCACCACCGTGGTTGCCGTTTGCAGCGCCCTTTCGACCCTCGTGGCTGTGGCTGTGGGGTTGTCGTCGTCGGTTGTGAGGAGCACTGAGAGCCCGCTGGGGAATGCGATGTCGGTGGTGGTGGTGTGCGCGAGGGTGGGGGATTCGACTATGTTGCTTTGGAGCAGCGATGGGGTGATGAGGGTCCAGGGGGCGCGGGTGCGGAGACTTGATGAGAACATAGTTTTAGTGGAGGGTCATGGGTGGTCACTCGGGTGGCGGTTGTGGTTTGGTGATGGCCGTCGGGATGGATGTACTTTTTTGTAGTGTGCTGGTTGGTAATGCTCCTTCTTATGGGGCGTATGAGGTAGGGTATTGGCTTTGTGTGCGGCAGAAAGCTGGAAGCGAAACCATGGAAAGAGCACTCGTGTGTTAAAAACATCCATTCTTATCTGCGCATTTACACCATCTCTTTCTGTCCTACCCGCACATATTCGTGCAGGTGCTCACCCCCCACGGCACGCTCTAAATCAGTCATTCCCGCAATTCTATATCAACACATGAAAAGAAACACGCAGCTGGATAAAATAAAATGAAAAATAAACATCGAGCGTCATCACTTTTATCTAAAGGACAAGGCAAAGTACTAGTAGAAATAAAAGAATAAAACAATGCGTAGAAAATCAAAGTTTACGATTACCACTCTGCATGCTTCGCACCCATCCAACAAAACCAAAGAAACTAACCCTTCTCCAGTCTATCGTTTATCGTCTACCAATCATCATCGTCGTCCTTCTTCCCTCGCATTGCTTGCTGTCTATCCATCAACTAGAATAAACACTAATATTAGCAGAAATCCCATGGTGAAAAGAGCAAAAGAACTTACAGCTTGGGCTAATCCTCCCGCGAAACTTGTGGTAGAGCTCCCAGCCCCACTGCTCCCACTAGCCGTACTACCTGTCAAACTCGATCTATCCGCTCCTTCTGTTACAGGTGGCTTCCTGGAAACGTTTGGTCGCTTTGCCGGCGGTGCGGGAGGCGCCGGCTTTTTAGCTTTGCTGGGTGGGACAGGGCTATTTCTTCCATTTATTGGTGGCGGTGGTGGAACTGCTCTACTGACAGCTGGTGGGGGAGCTCTTGGTAACTCTTCAAGGTATGCAGCTGGTGCCCAACCTTGCTCTGCACCAGTCATTCTCTTAACAAGCCACCATCCTTCCTCTCCCTTCGAAATGATAATAACGACATCATTTTTAGCAAGGGACAGCTCCCGAGCGGACTGCCCTTGAAAGTCATACATTGCCTTGCATGTCGGTTCTTCTGAAACCGGAGGCGGCGGCGGCGGCGGCGGTGCGCGGATAGAGTGGGTAGACCGCTGTCGAGTATGGCTTTCTTTGTTGCTGTTACTGATGATCGCTGCAACTGGGTGAGGTACTGGATGAGCTGCCGGTTGCGAACTAGCACTGGGCTGTGGTTCGACAGGCTTTTGGGCTCGTGGGACAGATCTGCCTGCGTGGGCACCTGTCTTTGGCCCGCCAGGCTTCAGTAGCCCACCCTTTGTAATCGGTTTAGCAGCAACAGGTCGACCCTTTGGTGTAGCTTTTGAGATGCTACTTGGCGGTTCCCCAGGCCCTACGTGAATGGTACTACTCTTGTACAGATCCCCTCGTTGCACGCTAGGATCCTTGACAGTCTTGACGACTGCTAATTTGCCCGGCTTTTTCGAATACTCTATCGTAGGCCCAACCCGTACATCGACACCACCGGGCATAGCGGTTCGTAAGTGCGTTACGAACTCCGTCTTGAAGATGCAAGATAGGAGTGGATCCGCTTCTTGGGGCGAGCCGACTCCAAGTGAGAACCAGTCATCACATAGGTTTGACATGCCAACGAATTTGATGGAGCTCAAGACAACGGTCCTTTCTGCGGTAATAGACAGTTGACCATTTACCATTGCCTGGAGGATAATGTAAATGGCTCTATTCGTCTTTTTCATGAAAGGTCAGCGGGAATGATTCTATGCATTATTCATAGTAGGCTTACCATAACAATCATCCTCGGGCTTGGTTTACTACTCCTTCCTAGTTTCGAAACCAGAAGCTCGCCTCTGCAGCTGAACAAGACGAGCTCATTTGCACTGATGCCAACAGAATTTCTGATCATCTCACCTGGCCCTCCTTTGTTTCCAATACCTAGGTAATCGCCCATAAACCTTCTGCTTCCCAGCAGACTCATCCTCCTCCTCTCTTTCCTTCCTGCAAGAATCCTATGGCCTTCGTCTCTGACTTTCAAAAAAGCCTCCCCGCCCCTCTTCTTCCTCCAAGCCCTTTGGATTCTCGTTGCGCACTCGGCTCTGTACCGGAGATAGTTCCTCCATGCTCGTTGAATCCTGATGGCCATATTATGCCAGTACCGGTCCCTCATGGTTTCAAGAGCAAACAACGTTTCGGGGGTCTTGATAAATGCCTTCGTCACTCCCATTTGATACTCCTCTTTTGGAATGGAGGTATCCTTGAGAATCTGCATCGTACCGGACTTGGCGTCGCCTGTCCATGTGTAGTCACCAGCATATGAGGTCTTGGGAGACAATAGATAGAACCGTTCAACGAATTTCTCGAATGTCTGCCTGTAAGCAAAACCTGCTCGTCGAATACGGACGTTCTCCTGTAGACCTAGATACTTGACTTGATGCAAAACAGCTGGGGTATCATATTCCGTGGGACTCTTGTTTTGGTTGGGTTTGATAGTTCGGATATAACTAGGTTGAGCTTTCATCAACGTGGTCACAAGGTCATTTGCGGATAATTTAATCTTGTCGCTTGCTGTCGGAGGCCTTCTCTTTGAGTCTCGGTCGATCTGATCAGGGAAAATTGTTTTTAGGAAGCCATTGCTACTTCCTCCTACTAGATCCAAAAGATCTTTCAACAATTGGTCTTTGTTCTTCTCGGTCATCCCGGCAACAGTGTACATGACATCTCCAGCATAGTGCTTGATGAGGAATTGTCCTTGGCGGTTTTCAAAGTGTGCGTTGGAAGACAACGCGTTGAGCCTCTGGACAAAGGTTCCATCTGCAGCCGTAGGATCGGCATGTGCCGTTGCACAGGCGTCATTTAATGCAGCAAATACTCCGGGTGGTCGTTTCTCCTCAATCAAATCACAAACAATCTTGTTGTCAAAATACTTGATGGGGGTCCAGGTAATTTGCTCCCTTGCATATTCCTCTTGCTCTGTCCGTAGGGTGAGTTGGATAAAAATTTGTTGCAATTTCTCATTGACGTAGTTGATGCAAATCTGCTCGAACGAATTATTCTCAAAAATTTCGAATCCGTAGATATCAAGAATTCCTATCGTATGAGCGACAGGCCCGCGGGTCCTCATCGAGAGATTGACACGGTCTACAATCCATTCAAATAAGTTATTGTAGATAGCCTTTCCGAGGGCATCTCGCACAGCTGTCGCTTGAGTCACATTGAGAGGCACCTCGTAAACCGATCCTCTTCTTCCGCCCCTTCCCCCAGTTTCCATCATTCTAATAGTCAGGGCTTTATGTACGGCCGGTCCATCTGCCTCCAATAGATAGGCGACAAAATCCGTAACGCTGGAGTCCGAAATTGCTCCATTGCCTTGCTCGTCCTCAACAAACTGGATGTTGCCCAACCATAAAATAACTGAGAGCATACGGAAAATATTGTCTTGTTCTTCCTGTGAAAGACCAATTACTCGCATAGCGTTCATGGTATCCGCAAATTCCGCAATATCGTCAATCCCGGGTACATCGAGGCACTTTGATTTAGAGGTGTATAAGTAGGTATCAGGGGTCTGAATCCCAAAGGTTTCTATTCTCGGCGAGATAAAATCAGCCCGGCATTACTCTCTCATTTTGCCCCCTAGATACCAGATTGAACTCACCTCTGTATGTCTGAGGGGCCGCCTTTGTGTATTGGTAAAAAATATGAAAATTTCTTTCATCTTTGATCTGTCCAACAACTCGATTCTTTTCTAATAAATAATTCGTAATGTTCGCTCCTACCGGCTCTCCTTGGTCATTGAATTGAATCTCCAAATATTTCCCATGTCTACTAGAATTATTGTTCCGTAGAGTCTTGGCGCACCCGAATGATTCCAAAAGCGGGTTGGTAGCTAAGACCATATCTTTGATCTCCTGAATAGTGGTCGATGATGTCGAAGACGCTGCAGCGATATACTGCATAATCCGCTTTGCCGCTTCCGTCTTACCAGCACCCGATTCGCCAGAAATAATAATACACTGACTCTCCTTGTATCCATTCATGTTGTAATACGCACTCTCCGCAACAGCAAACACATGCGGCGGCACCTCGAGCCGATTCTTCCCCCGATAGCTTGAAAGTACCTCATCGGTATAGATTCCGAGGTCTCTGAAAGGATTGACAGAGATGAGCACATGACCGATATATGTCTGATTGCATTATTAGCAAAGCTCCGGTAGACCTACCCTGAAGAGCTAACTTACATAGATCTCACGATTATCGAATCTCTTCTTCAAATTCTCATTTATGGCTTCGTTCGATATCTTTGATATGAGTGTAAGATCTGTAACCCCTACTTCCTTCTTCTTTTGAGTTTCGAAGACCGCCTTCTTAACCTTCTGTTTCCCACCGGAGGAGCCGGAAGGGGCATCGTCCTTATTCTTAGCCTTACGGCCTGCGCGTTTAGTTACGGCCTAAACAAGAGAATATTTGTCAGTATATTCGTGAGCTCTATCTCGTCCATGGAAGAAGTTGGGAATGCATACCATCAATCAGGGGGCGGGGGGAGCAAGCGCGGGGGAGGGATGAGGGGTTGAATTCGCGGACTTTAAGCCTGATGGAGGGTGATGATAGAATGCGCGGAATGCAGACAGTAGACGTTGAAAGTGAAAGGACCAAGAAAGGGTACTTGGAGATGAGGACTGGAGCTGGTTAAGACAGAGGAGTGATTTGTGATCTGTGATGGGCGGTGATTCCGGGGATAGATGGCCGAATGGGGAGACCGGATAAGGTTAGGTACTGGAGCCACTTCTGAGCTTCCATGACTCAGCCATTGCCAAGACATATGCACAGCCTCAACGCGTAAGATAGGACATAAAACCAGCATTCAACTTCGAAGTACTGAAAAGAGCGCGCTTTGAGAGGTGTATCTAGAGCTCTCATGCTTTGCGGAGCTATCCATCGAGGTTGTAAACCAGAATGTACATGTATAGGTCTATCGCTGTAGCTAGTGGTGGCCGCTCGAATTAACAATGAATTGATTCATATATATTTTACACTTTCTCTTTGAAACCGTAGATAGACGGCGCGCCAAGCCAATCCAGGTACTACACGGTTTCAAACTGGCGTTGACAGCTCGCCTTGGCGAGAGGGTCCTTAGGGTGGTGTCAATGACGACGTCGATGACATGACAATCTTCTAGGCTCCCCTCTTCAAGTCATCTTACGTCCTCACCATACGTACACCACCTTAAGTACAGTACTGGCGCTATATATCAAGTAAGCATAAATACATGTATGAAGTAATTAAAAAATCTCATTCAACATGGGCTAAGTTACGTACGATTTAAGGATTTAAGGATTTAAGTAATATTATTAATGGTGTGTGTGCATCCTAGGATTAAAGCTCTAAAATCACGAGCTAAAGTGCAAAAAAACGAGGTGAAATCAGTACTGTATGGCTACGGGATTTAGTGAATAATACGGTAATGCCGTATTGCTGCATTACTAGCGCATAGTGTGGTCCATGAGCCGAGCCAGCTCGAGCTTTAGGCTCGAGCTTTCGGCTTGAGCCCAGTGAGCCTTACCCTCCAGAAAGCCTGAGCCGGCTTGAGCCGTTTTCTCTAAGGCTCGAGCTTAGGCTCGAGCTCAATTTATTTGCTTTGGACTGCTCCAGAAGTTATGAAAGAAGCAAAAAGGAGATTTCTACTCACTCCAATGCTCAGTTAACCAATTAATTCCTTCTCACAGTATTAATCCATGAAACGAGACATATAACTGCCATTTTGCTACACTTGGTGCAAGGATAACCTGTTTTTTATATCATTGACTACCGGCTCGAGCCAGTCTACGAGCCTGTCACCAAAGCTCGAGCCTTGCGCGCCTCTGTCTCCCAGGAGCCGGGCCAGCTCGAGCTTATATTTCGACTCGACTCGAGCCGGCTCATGGACCACACTACTAGCGCATTAACGGGAATAACGTAGCGAATCCATACCATTTTTTGGTATTGTATATTTCGTAAACTGTGACGTGGGCCCGGGCGCCTGTATAAGTTGCCGGGTAGCGTAGACAGATATGTGGAGGATTAGTACATATAGGTGATGAGATGCTGTATACAGGACCATGTATGGTGCCATATGTAAGTACATAGCTATACATAACTTTATATACACGTGCACATGCGTACTAAGTATATCAAGTATACGTATACGTACATGCAGGCTCCGTGTACTCACCCTGACTTTTAAACTTTACTGAGGTACTCGGGGCGGGCAATAAGTGCTTACTGCAAGCTACATAGTCTTTAGCATCAGAAGTCATTTTCAGGTTCGCACCTGCCCAGAGTATACGTGAAACGGTTGAGTTCATGTATACTCATCGCCCTCCCACTCCGCGTACTCTCTCTCTCGAGCTCTACCATCTCTCAACATGTACATCTCACCCACCTTATATTATGATTTCTATAATAGACTGTTGATAAAACACGATGCTTATTTCTACAGATGCTTTGCTTATCCAGGTCGGACCTTGATAGCGCTGCACTTTCATCGGAAAACTAGGTCCAAAGCTTCGGTCAAATCGACTTCCACCACTCGCCATAACCGATCTCAATGCCAAAGCGATCCCCACCAGGATAACGCGGATAACAACCTCCTAGACAGAGCTTTACCATAGTTCCTATATGAGAATCCCTCGCCAGAAGAATCTCGACATCATTGACCGTTGGGTATCCCTTTTTCCGTATCACTACATCAGCAGAATGACATAGGTTGTCAACCCGCATATATACTCAGACAAATTATCACTCAAGCCTACTGAATCTACTCCAATTCCTCTATTTTTTCTAGTTAGAGGCAAGAGGAAAAGTATTCGCATTTTTTTTTTTTTTAAATAAACGCATAATCGACTCAAAGCTCCCACCCAAGGCCAAAAGACCACAGTAGTGTGATCTGGTAAGTAGTATCATCAAACTCTACGATCACGGCCTGTTAGACTTGACTTTAATTTCTAATAGACCATGATATCAGACGCCACAACATGGCCGCAAAAATGCGTTATGCGCTTTGGAATTTAATAGGTTTTTATTTGAGTTCCTATGAACATATCAATATACCAGGCAAACTATTCCGCTCAGTGAGCTGGATTATTCAATCAAATCCCTCAATCGGGCCCTTAATGTGAACCAGGAATAAATCAATCAATCAATCAACACTTACGTAACGCATGTCAAACCGAGTGATATTCTATGAATATACACCACACATACTATCTAATCGAATCTAGTTTCGGCTAAAGGGCGTCCAGACTCTAGACTCAATACCGCTCCAACGATCTCGAATATTTTTATTGTCAAAAAAGGATCTCCCTACCAAACGCAGGCTGAGCAATTAGAGTTGAATATCCTACCGTTGCATGCAATGATAGGTCGAAATTCAACTAGGCAATGGTACATTTCCTCCAACGGCTTGAGCAATCAGAGTATTATACTGAGTTATTGAGATGTTACTATTGCAAGAGACGCCTGGATATTTTCCCCTGTACAGTGGCTAGCGGGAGGAAAGGTATATCTTCTCTGTTTCCTTCTACCACTGTTATTTCGGGCACGTATTCAAGCGCGGCACCAAAAGATCGTGAAAGGATATATAGGTTAATATTAATAGGTAAATTAGTCCAAGATATCTTTCATAATACCTTAGAACTATATTCGCAGCATGCATAACCAAAACTCTTATCCTCAAGCATAATTAATATATAGATCTCAACAATATATACTAATGACGCAGCAAAATCCACCAAGAAGGCTAGGGACATGTTTTCGGGCCAAAGCTTACTACCGCCTAGACTGAAACCTTTTACTTTTATAGCATAATCCAATCTCTACTTTTCTGGCTGGAGCCGACAGAAGTAAACTCCTCCTATTCGCTGATTGGCCCATAAGTAAATATATGTCGATCAGCAACTTTATGAACATTTTCAAAGTATAGATACCGGTAAAGGTATTGTTAGAAACGTTTAAATGCTAATTATACACCGTGAGACGTTTCAGGTCACAATATCGGCGATAATGTAGTCAAAGACTGCGTGCGGTTTGGACTCACATCATCAAAAACAACAATGTCAGCCCCGGTGATAAATTCACGATACCAGTAAACCACATCTACGATATATTCAATTTTACTCCCACATACAGACGAAACAACAAGTTCTACATGACCAAATGCCTCAATTGCTAGCGTAGTGGGGTGACGTGTTTGTTTCTATGGAAATCGAGTGATACGCTATGATGACTGCCTCTATATCGCATTTTATTACCTATTGTCACAGCCTTGAAGACTGGTACGGATATCTAAGTTGATACATATAAGGAAGGCTAGAGGGTCACCAATTATGGGGCTGATTAGTACCAGGTCATAAAGACGCTAAAACCAGTTTTGCATTATGTAAGTCGTGAGCTCTTACTCGTACACGATTCTTAGAGGTTAACGCTGAAAACATGCTTGCCAAGATAGATGCGTAAAAGGTTCCGGTACACAGACTCAGAGTTTCGTCTGAACGCCGACAAAGTAGCGAGTAGTGCTAGTATCGTGGAATGAAACCGGCGGCTTTAAAACTTCATAAACACGAGCGGTTGCTAGTTGAGACTGCGATTAAGAGGTAGGCAAGTTTACAATTCCTTCGTCACTAGATCTTGTATTATAAATCCGCAGAATCAACTTCTTGAATATACCCTGGATGTACTTTAATTGAACCGATCCAAAACCACAGAAACAACTTACCCATTCGGTTTTGTCCTTGCAAACAAGTGTCTCCAGCTAAAAAACGACTTTGTAGTACGTCAGCTCAATTAGTAGAAAACGGCCTGAGACCATAGGTTACAAAGTATGCACTTGAGACTCCAATTATCATCGCCGATCGAATCTCATCGGGTAAAAAATGGATTTATATTTTTTTACGTCCCGATTTTTCGAAACAGGAAATCTATGTCATTGCCCAGTGGAGAAGGCCGTGCCTTGCTCTATCTCTCCCTCGCTCTCTGCCGTTTATGTGCAACGTGCTGAATGTTTTTCCTGTACGACGCGGCCCGGTAATTGATGTTCATTCGACCTGGTTTGGTACCACCGTATCGATACTAGTGGGGGAGGGTGGCCCGTTTCGATGACCGACAGAAAATGTGCGTTTATTGCGCAAAAATGTTTCATCTCCTTGCTTAGAAATCTATTTTAACACAATCGCATCGACATCACTTCGGAATCTTTGTGATATCCCAAGCGGAACTGCAAACGATCATATCATGATATCGCAGTAGGTATGTATCTAGGAAATGATACTGTTGTACGTTTTTGTCTACAAAAAAAAAAAAAAATGAATGGTACGTGTCACAAAATCCGATCTAGATGACTCCCGGTACGGATAATTACACTAAAAGTGAATGGGCGAGTGATAATCAATGTTGAAGGGGGGTTTCTCACCGAAGAGTGACTATAAGCTACCAATCACTTAAAGTGAATGGCAATGGATCGTATGTACATTCTATTCTACGTATCGTATCCGTCTCTTCTCTTTGAGCCGCACTTGAATCTCAAGAACGGTAAAATTTGAGATCGATATGGACGGCTCGGTCACTGATACATCTAGTTTCAAGTACAACTGCATTAAACTCGACTGCATTGTCTGCATAATCTGCATCATCAACATCACCGTCATCTAAAGATGCTACCCTACCTAGATCTTTCCTGAAATAATCTACTCTACTCTCTCCGGCCAAAACGTCCCACCTTTCTCCGCGGACCATCCAATCTGGCCGGAGGTTAACGCAGGTTATTGGTGTGACATATGATGGCTGGGTCTGAAACGGATCTTTTAAAATCAGACGAAGACGGGCAAGGCACAAGGTTTCTCCTCCTCCTCCTCTCTTTTCTTTTTATGGACCTGACCTGCGCATGTAGCAGCACGAGGGATCTGTGGTCATGAGTATATGAGGGTCCCTTTTGTGACTAGCGAAGACTCGCTCAATTCAGACAAAAGCATCAGATCTTGAAGACAACTCGGGCTAGCTAGCTAGATCCGGACCCTACATATTGCCACCAGCAATAGACATAACAGGGCCTATAAGAACATGCTTCTATATTGATGCGGCCCGAAGCCACCTACCGGAAATGATACTTTACCCTGCTTTACCAAGAATAAAAGCAAAAAAAGGCAACAACCTATCATTGATACCCTCGTTCACAAAAAAAGTACCTGTAACAAACACATCATACACAACGAGTTTAGATGTATAAACCCATGGTAACTAGGTACCTATGTTATTTTAGGAAAAAAGGGGGATCGCCTCGCTACCAGTCTGTCGGTGCACTGTAGGGGTTAGTAGTGTGATGGATGAAACTTTGATCAGATCATGATCAGGGATATATCCGGCCGCACTTTCAAAACTGGGGAGCCCGCACATACACGCGGGCATGTGGGCCAGAAAGTGCTGTGCCTAAAGAAAAACTTAGATATTCCGTAATTATGATCCAAATACCCGAATCATCCACGCTGACACCGACGCATATACTTACGCAACTGCTGCTGCTGGCTACTTACTGCCACTCACCGAAAACACACTAAGAAGACGAGGAAAGGAGGGGAAAGGACTTCCGCCGCGTATGTATGTACCGGCCCGTGATTCGAGATATTCCGTATATGTAGTAAGAGAAAGAAGTATGTGTACGGCGGGCATAGGCAGGCCTGTAGGCGAAAAGAAACCTGTACACAGCTGTTTAGCTCAAAAGAAAGGAAAGTAAAGAGTAATAGGAAATGTATGTACATCGATAATCCGTGGCATGATTTATTGATTTTGTTTAATTGTTTGATTACCTACTCTATTTTACTGAACCCCCTTCGGCTAAACACTCGTTTGGCCCTACAGTGACGCGCCGGCGTGTAATGATGGGTACCGGGTGTGTCGTGGTGATTCCTGTAGCATTGGTGAGTGGAATCCTTGTCAGTCGAAGCCAGCCTATAAGATCCCTAGGAGCCGGAGTCCCAATAACGGAGGGGGGGCATGATAATTTTCCCGCCGCCACGTCCCCGAATTTGTATGGGTGGTTAAGAATTTAAAGTGCTGTTGCCTTCTTCGCGAATGGGTTTTGTTGTAGGATGTTCCAATTAGCGTGGGGAGGTACATGCGTTTGTCCACTGGCTCATGTGTCGTTCAGGGAAAAAAGAAACATGATCTGCATGCTGCTGCTGTTAAGATTGGCGAATAACGATCGTTCCTGCACACAATAGGTACTTCTCGTTAAAGCAAAACATCACGCGGTCCCTTCGACCCCTCTGATCCATTGTTTCGACATGCTAAACCTTTGCCTACATAAGTGCTTGCATGTTCTTAGTGTATGTTAGTACAGCAATTTTTTTTATTTTTCCCCTTCGCTAAATGAATTTATTTTACGTTTTTTTGAATAGCGGTGAAGATCTGTTACAATGTCTCTCGAGCGAGGAGGGGGATCTGTACATACATATGTATGTGCATCATTGACACGCACATCAAACACAAACAAAAGACCGTTCACGATATCGTATGCAACCAATCGGCAGTCTAGGGTAACTAACCCACTGTTTTTCTCAAAGTCTGTGTGAAGGAAGTGCTCGCGTGCAAAAAAATTTAATGTACAAAACACGACCAATGCGGGGTTGACTGCATGCAAGGAGACGTCGACAGTGATACCTTCATGGTACTCTAGAAGGCCGGGGGCACAAGAAACTATCCGAGGACTTGGACAATGTTGTAAGGCTTCCAATGGGATTGTTGTGGGGTAAAATCCCAGTTGAGCACAGGCTCGCGCGGTCCACGAGATAGATCTGGTGACAAAGTATTGACTCGAGATGCTAAGGAGGTAAATGAGACCGACTTTCTACCTCTTCGGTGGTTTCACACCAAAGACAGATGCCATTAGCGAGCTTTAGTTACCTCGGACTCATAAACGTACGTGCGGCGATAAAGCAGGGTATCATTTTTTGTAGCCTCTTTTCCAACCCAACCAGGACTGACGTAGTGGAGAGCTCGCCCCTGACAGCAGTCAGAGTAGAGAGAAAAAAAGTCCCACAGCGGCCAAACGAATGCAGTTGATGGAGCATCACCTCATATGAGAACGTAACAAGAGGCCGCCGCTCTACTGCACGGGTAGTTAGTTGCCATTTGGCACTGCAAAGTGTCATTGCGGGCATCGAATTCACTGGCTGACTGGTTTGAGAACGTGAATTTTGTTGCGCGATTTTGTGGACCTTGCATCTCTTGATCGGTCAGTATTCAAATCCTACAGCGTACGCACCACAGACAGGCGTACATGCTGTATATTTGGATAACCTGAAATTGTTCGTCCCTCTTAAGTCCTAAACTTCCCCGCAATCCGAGGAAGAGAGATGTGTTTTTCAACGCCTTCAGCGTAGGCATAGGTAAATTTACGTTATACCTAACATTCACCTATTCAAGCCCACCAAGTTAAAAGAGCCCTACCCCGCCAAGCACATAACCCACGTGGAAAAAGAACCGAAACCGCATAGAATAATCAGACTACTTGTAATAAAATTTGTCAAGAGAAATGTTTACATCCACTCACTCGTGGGACAAGAAAGCAGAGCCTCTGTGAGAGCTTTCCGGCTGATATCGGTCGTGTCGATTATTTCCCTTCCCTTCAAACACAAAGACTGAAGTCCTATCTAAATGTGACACATCTGGGCTTTCTAAACGAGACCTCTCGACAAAGTTCTAGAAGATTACCAGATTCATTGGTCATTGGGTAGGCTGCCACTACTAGTGGCAGCATGAGAGATCCGGTTCTCGCTAACTTGCCGTATGGCGTGAGCATGATCGATGACATGATAGCAAAAGGTACTTGTACACAGCTGAAAGAATGTGTTAATGTATTAAGCCCGTTCTAAGATACCACTTAGCGGTGGTGAAGATGGAAGGTGTCCATAAGATGATCGAAGGATGGGGAAGGCTGATGGGTAATTCGTAGACGTTGTTCTTAGAACATGTTCTGAATTTCAAACATGTACCTACATGTAGCTTCTCAAACTTAATTTTCTAGCCCTAGCATGTAACCCTAGCTAACTGTTTCAACCGCTACAACATTTTCAAATCTAACATTGCCAAGAATTATATACCATCCCTCGCGCTAAGTCCAAAAACGATATATTATTAGCTTGTACCACAACGACAGACCATACCATTAGTAATCGTGGCTTGGAAAGAAGCACATAGGTATGCAAAACCGCGAAGGTAGATTCTCCGGGTTCTCCGACCGGCAATTAATGTGAACGTGGGGAACGGATGGATCTCGGCAATTGGTGGATGGTGCGGAGAGGTTCCGCTGAGGCTGATCATAGAAGGCCGAGGACCGCACGTCTGCGCTGTATCATCGACACAACGTAAAGGAAAAAGAAAAAGAAAAAGTAAAAAAAGGGCACCACCAGCCGACACATGCAAAGGAGTGTCAACGTTGAAAGGTACTCGGGGCAGGTAACAAGAACCTGAACATAAAAACGCGCTAGCAGGGGTCAAAGTGGTTGCTACCAGAAAAACGATGTTCAGGTTCTTCATGCCTACCGCGAGTACTCTAGTTAAAAATTTCTAGTAGGTAATGGTAGGTAAGTGCACGAGTACCTAGCTAGCTAAGTAAACAGTTATACGTTAGCTACTGTAGCTAGGTAGAGTGCCAGCTACATATATACCTACGTACATATAAGTACTCTCTACCTGGCTAGACGTATGCAATTATGCCATATTTGCGCCATGATAGCTGTTTTGCTTCTTCCTCACTTTTACCATTCGTCTCTCTGTCATGTCTCGAGCTCAGGTTTTGTGCTTTTCTTCACGATAATCGATGAGTGGGAGGCAGTGAGGATAGGATTTCCTGAAAGAGGGACCCGGTACCCTGCCCTGCGGAGAAAAAAAACAGACATCCCGCGGGGGCAGCGGACAGGGTAACCCAATCTTCTATTATTCCCTGAACAGCTAGCCCTACAGTAACTACTCTTTAATTAGCTTGAGCTAAGCTTATATACATGTAAGTACATGTACATATTGTACTCGTAGTTTCCTGGCGTTTTTGGACTGGGCCACTATTGCACACACCCAAAATCAGGGTCTTGGCGTATTTTTGTATGGTATGCAATATCAGTCGCGTTCAAAAACGTCAGGAAGTTACGAGTATTGAGTGCATGCATGTACATGTCACGCCTAACCGTCGGGAATCTTCTTCACTCCCGAGCTTCCTGTTTTTTTTTCTCTCTCTCCGTCTATTCCCTTTTTTCCAAGGACTTGTTTCTTTTTTTTCTTTTTCTTTTGGATTTGCGCTGCCGAGAATTAAGATATCGCCGTCAATCGATCATATCACCCGATCTCTAAATCCTGAGAATATACGTATATACCCGGATGAATTCACTAGAATTGGCTAGTTTAATAACTACGGAGGAAGGGTGGTGGGCCATGTACTGAACTTTATCAATAGATATTTATTCAACTATTTAATTAGTCGTTCATGTTGGAACATTCATTGACGATTACCAGAGTAATATCACAGACAGCCAGAAGTTATTTCTCAATACTTAAATATAATTCTCGAAATTGGGGGTTTATTATGTTAGCTTAGGAGAAATGATAGAAAATCTTGAAAGTTATTTATAGCTATAGACTTGCAATTGATAAGACGGAGGTCAATCACGCACACCACTTATCGGTGTGTGTTCTGGGTTCAAGCTTATATTCGCATTATTCAATTGATCAAATGTTGGTTAGATCACTACGAATTGGAGAGCAGTCACGTGAAAGTTCATCCGAACTTATGAATTGTGTCAAAAACGAATCAACCGAAATTCTTATTGGCATATCAAACCCCAATTTCATCCATCCGGCTCCAAGGAAACAAACAAACAAACAAATGCATGACCAAGAAACTGCACATCGTAACCAAAAAGAAACACCCCCAAGAACAAACTTCAGAAACGGAAAAAGTAAAAACGAAAAAAGTGAAATCCTGCATGAAGTGTCGCGGACCATATCTAGCGGCTATCCCGTCCGCACCTACACTTCATGATACCCCAACCAACCAGCCACCGTAGGCATATGCAACCCCCGAACCAAATAAAAAGAAACTCGTGAAGAACTCCCAAAAAGCTATGAACACCGAAAGGAAATAGATACCACGAAACCAAGTTGTTTCAATAAATACCCAAAAACCCAACTAATGCCTACTTAGATAAGCATACGTTCAAGATCAACGAGCTGCGGGTACTCGTTCTTCTTGTCGTAATGGATGTCCTCCTCGCGGCTACCGTTGCACAAAAACTCTTCGAGTAGCAACAACTCTTCAAAGTCGGCCTTATACTCCGCAGCTCTCTCCGCACTTGGTCGAGGAAGTGGTGCCCGCCCGTATCCTCCGTATCCGAAGTGGGCTTGCAGACAAGCCTTCGTCCCAACAACACCTCCCTTGATTGCGCCCCAATCACCTCTTCCGACTACCGCTTGCATCTTCTCCGCCTCGTCCATTCTGCCGGCAGCGTAGAGATTGAAGACGTCAACGCAAGCTCTTGGCGCGATGTTCACGAGTCCGCCAATGACACCCTTGCCGCCAGCGATCAAGGTTTGCAAAGTGAAGTCTGACGATCCGCCAAGAGTCATGAACCCGCTTGGCGCTGCATTTGCGACTCTCCCAAGCTTTCCAGTGTTGCCGCAAGTGAGCTTACATCCGACGATATTAGGATGTTTTGAGAGCTTGGTGACAACGTCCGAATCAAGATCAATGCCCGAAACGGCGCCAGGGTAGTTATAGATCAGGATGGGAACTGGGGATTCATTGGCGACAGTGGTAAAAAATTCGAATTGCGACTGGGCCGTGTAGAGGGACTTGTAGTACGAAGGCGGGAGGATCATGGCATAGTCACCACCAGAGACCAGAGCGTCGTGGCATAGCTCGATTGTTTCACGGACGGATTGCGCGCCACATCCAACGATCACGGGCATATCCCTAAAGCCAGCATCATCCAAAGCCTCGCGAGTTGCCGCAGTAACAATTCTCCGCTCCGCATGACTTAGGTGTACTGCTTCTCCATTAGAACCCTGGGTAACGAGTCCAACAATTCCGCCTTGTGCAAGACGGACTGCATGCTTTCGAGTTGTAGGGACGTCGAGCTCTTCGGTGGTGGGGTCAAAGAAGGCGGGTGTCGGGGCGTAAATTCCTGCACGAAGGGGGCGGTCGGTACAAGACTGGAAGTTTCCACTTCCGCTAGTTTTGGTGTTTGAGCACAAGGCTGAATACCCACTCTTGTTGTGAACATTTGAGACGTTCCCGTGGCGCCCACTGCTAGCAACGTGAGGAGCGCCGGCTTCACTGTGAAGAGCCAAACCGCTCAAAGCAGAAGTCATTTCGTTTGTTTCGAGAGAGGAGGAGAGCTCGTTGGTGTGAGGCATTTAATAATTGACGTTTTCAGTGATATATGGACGAGAAGATTGATCCTGTGTGATATAAAAAGCTCTTGATGATGATGAGTGATTGAAGCTGGTCGCTGAGGGGAGACGAAGCAGTGGTAGTTATAGACAATGTATGATGAGGGAGTAAGTCTGAATGAGAAGGGGACTGATTGACTTTAAATAATAGTAGGTAGATGAAGAAGACTAGAGGGGGGTGGAGGCTTGAGAGGGAATCTGTATGTATGATGAGCTCTTTGGTGTGAGCCCTGCTTGATGAGGCGAGCTAACTATTGATCCTCTCACCTAGGACCCCTTCAACGCCCCCCTCCCCCCTCTTACCTTCCATTCACTCATCCCCTTCCATCCAAAACCTTTGAAGAGGGTAGTGCACGAGCCAATGTCATTTGAACTTCAATTGGCTCCTGCTTTACTTCTTCAAAGGGTTTGGATGGAAGCCTCAGGCAAGGTATCCACTTGACGTCCGAAGCCTCCTTCGCCGAGACATGCCAACCCAGTAAAAGCCCTGGCCAGTGGGGATGCAGAGAAAATTTGATGGCTCTAACGTCCGAGGCATACAAACGTCACGAGCGTAGAGATGAAATGGAGGGGTGGTGAAAAAGAAGGGTTCATGGTCGACGACGACAGCAAAAGCATCAACAGTAGAGCAAAACTCAACGAAACGCCTGACAGAACAGCATACATACCAGCGGTATGATCCCTACTACTGAAGGTACAAAATTTGACCCGTACTTTTGGAACGCAGTCTGGTCCTATTGTCTCCGATTGTCTTGATCTTTTCTTTTTCTATCTATTTACTTCGGTATCCCTGCAGCGGACCACAGCTGATTCGCAACGAACTGTCGGACCAGATAAATGAGCGGTGAGTGAGTGACAGAGTGTGAGTGAGTGAGTGAGCGAACGAGGGGCATAGGGGCGGCGACACGAGTGCGCGTGCCCGCGACATCGAGTATATGTAAAAAAAAAAAGTGTTGGACCTGAGGAGTAACCACCAACCCGCAGAGCTGGGTCGTGGTTCACGGTGGTGGTGCGTGCTGGCGTGGGGGTTACCGTGGGGCGTTGTGCGGTGCCAGTGCCAATATTTGAAACATGCTTCCTCTTTTGGGGGGTAGTTGCCTTCACGTCCTTGTAAACTTCCCAATACCTATGTCGCCCGGATGTCTACTCTACTTGATTCCCTCCTTTACATGTATGTAGTTCTCTCGTTTGTTTGATACTATATGTATGTATGTATGTATGTATGTATGAAGTATGTACGGTACTGTACGTATGTAAGAAGGTATCTTAGACAGAGTGCCCAAAGTGTTTGTATCGACGACATACCTAGACCTAGACCTAGACCTAGGCACTCCTTTGCTCCTTTTCTTGCCTTACCTATCCTTCCCTTTCTTCTTCCCTCTCTGAGACTTTAGGAGGGTATCTTGTACCGAAATGAACGAGGGTAGGTAAGTGTGAAAGAACCATAGGCGGGGTGTCACGCAGCACGGCGTGCATCCAACCGCATCTGCTTAATCCAGGAACATATAACAGGATTTGATTCGTCACAGCCGTCGTCAAGTACTTCCGTATTCAAATAAATAAAAAAAAAGGGGAGAGGGGAGGAAGAGCGGCCACCAGAACACAGCAGTGGAAGGTCACAACCTGCATGGAATGTACCTACATGTACCTACAGAATTGAAAACCTGAGTCGGGTCTTCTGCAGCAGTCTGACAGGCACATCAACCTCCCATACTGGCCGCGTTCGAGACTACTCTACAACCACACATCTACTTTCTCGAGTATGTATGTACAACATACACTCTAGAGTACTTGAATGCCGCTTACGCAAGGACACACATACATGGACAGCAATAGAAATGGTGATTTTGGCCAGCAAACTGAACCCCCCGTCAAGGTACACAACAGGATGCACCCCGCAGTTCAAGGGACAGCGTAACTCGCCGCGGATCAGGCCCGTGCTTGCGGACCTTCCTTGTCGCTACAAACCTCTCAATAAAGTAGGTAAGTATCTACCATACATAATCTTTGAGGCTCGTGATTCATTTGTTCCTGATGACGTTTTTTTAACAAAGCAATATGGAGCAGGCCAAAACGCGCAGTTACGAATGTCTAGAGCTTTTTTCGTCTATCGAAGCATATTTTCTTTTTTTAACTAATTGTAGTGAACCATGGAAGCCCTATTCAGAAGCCCTATTCAACTCTTTTAATTACCTTGCATTCGCGTGCAATCTTACAATCAAACAATATTCTCAAATTTTAGATAGATCTTCAGGCTACCCTTACTGAGAGTAAGACTTTTGCACATAACCAATGCAGGATCGATTCTAATCCGCCCTCAACGAGACATATCAATCCCAACGGAATCTAAATACGATAGCCGTTTGATATCACTATTGACTCCTCATGGCCCATGCTTTCCTTAAATCCCTTATTTAAAAAACATCATCAATATGCCAACTCGAACAGTTGTACACTTATCGATTGACAACTGGCATTGAATGACACATGAGTAAAAAGAATACCACTCTCGTTTTTGTTTCTAATTGCACAGGGCTAAAGTCCGATACCTATTTCCCGGGCTATAGTGCCGGTTCTAGAAGTTGCTAAGTGTTGTATGTGAGACTGAACTCGTAGGGACTAGAGTACATAAGTGCGTTACTGTGTGGTAGCTTGCCGATAGTAAGGCTGAAGGTGAAGTCATTCCAGCTGAGAGTGAAATAAGTTACAATCTGAACCCTCCTTCGCCGGATCTTTACGGTGGATGTGACTTTGATAACCATCGTCCTTGATGCGATGTCGGAAGGCTACCTCACATGACTGATGACATGGCGGTAAGAAACCCCAAGGAAAAGGTTTTTCCGATCTTCACAGTTATCTATGATTAGCTTTGATGTTTTTTTTTCTCTGTTCTGTTTGAGGTGGTTCAAATTCTTTTCTTTTTCTCATTTCCTTTCTTTTTCCTTCTTGGACAGCAAAAGAAATCCCCCCACACGCCGTTAACGCGTCGAAAGGTCCGGTTCCTGAGAACGTTTGTCGAGGATCTACTGTAGGTACTAATCGCAGGGTTTCCTGCTCACACCGGACAAAAATCCAATGACAAGCCTAGTTCCGAGTGTAATCAGCATCGAATTCGTAAACAGAGCCTCCTTCAACCCCCTCTGTATAACGTGTACCGTCGTACAATTCAAGGGTTTTTTTTCTTTCTTTCAACCCCCACACAAAATTCCGTCTGGGACCAACGATGTTGACAGATCTATGAACGTCATTCTGGTTGCCCTTGAAATATTGCCAAGACAAGCCCGTGATTGCTACCAAGTACAGTACTGAGCAACAGATATCCGGACCAAAAAGAAATAGGAGAGAGATCTCTGTCTCGAAACATTCCGGAAGAGTAAGTATTCACATGTGCGAGATTCGCCAATCGCGGCAGCTCTCGCTCAATTCCAATTCCCCGGGTTTTCCTATTCCCAAGATTTTTGACACCAACCAATGCTATTGCCTTGCGGGCTCGAGGCAGGCCGCCCTGCAATGCAATTTAAAGAAGCAAGACCGAACACACAGCCTTGTCCTCCCACGCTGGAGCTGCCTTATCAGAAGCCCTTCTAATAGTAAAAGTACTGCCTTAACGACGATGTTGCTTGATAATCCAGGGTCGACTCGGGTTTCCGGAAGAGCTCTTTCGGGTCCGCATGATAGAATCCGGAAAGGAGAGGGGAAAAGAAAGGAGACAAAGGTCACGGAGACTCTATGAGATACGAAAAAGCAAAAGATGCAATTCTTTGGGAATTCAAAATAATAAACACTTCGTTCCGACTTCCTAAATGGGGAGCCACTTGACGTTCAATGTGAGACCTATCCGCACCTAACCAAGTGAGCGGGAAAGTGGCTAGAGTCTTGTTTTCTTATTATGATGCCACTTCGCTTAAGCCTCAATCCTTATGAGCAAAGTTGAGCCACAGCTTGGATCCCGCATGTTTGGATTCGAATGATTTACAACCACCAACCACCTTCACTGGAACTTCAACTTGACTACATCACCATGCAAGGGTTATCAATAATCACCTCGAAGCAATGGGACTGGAGGGGAGTGGCTCTCCGGATCGACTGATGTCCTTGTATACCCTTGCATGTACATGTATGTTCCTTTTTTCTACTTAATTCTCACCTCATGATGGAATCTTATTGAGAACATAGACATTGCCTATCTCCCCTTTACCACGGTACTTTTGGTCAGGAAGAAGATCATTAATTGGTGGCCTCCCTTCTTGATTCTATTACTAATTTACTATTTAAGGGAACACGGCAAAGTAATCTACTATAATCAGAAAGCGTGGGGGTACACAGACGGATGAATGCTCCATGCTCATAGAACCAAGTAGATAAGCTAGTCTCGACTAGATCATATATTACCAACTAAGTAGTACTCAATAATTCAGTAAGCTTTCGAAAAGGAACCAAGGCACAGACATCCTCGGACGATTATCTTGGATTCAGGTTTCGAAAACAACCTGTGAGATCTTGTGCTCTTTAGACAAATCTTCACTTTCTTACTACCTATGCACTATTCCGCTGATCCTGGGCAGTTTTATTCCCAATTGAACTATTTTGATCTCGACGATGATCGTGCTGACAGAGATTTGAAGAGAAATAAATGGGGAGGAGGACCGTGCTGCGCAGTGGTAATATAATAGTGGCGTTATGGACAGTTTTTTTTTTTGGTCGTACTACTCCACTACTACATCTGTGTTATTTACTCGACGATAGACATCTTGAACATGATCGTGACCTTTAATTCAATGCACAGTAGTGACACGACAGCTCCCAACACAATTTACTGCAATTGAACATCCGAGGGGTCCAGGAAGCAGGTATTATTTTCTGTGGTCCAATGACAATACGCCATAAACATCCATCTCTTTACATCGCAAATACTAACACGGGTACATACTCTAGCTACATGCTGCACCCCAGAAAACATCACGGGTTTTTCTCGGCCCATCGTAACACCAGTCGACCATGTGGACAAATCGTATGAATTTGGTATGTTATTACTACTCAACTAACTATTCCATATCCTTGTCAATGGTCAAATATCGGGGATTAACCTTGAGAGTATAGTTACCCTTTTACGTACTGTATAAGCATCTCTGCATGAAACTCTTGGATCAGCCACTGAATCTTTCATCTACAAACCACGATATCAGCTCCCATACATAAAGTATATCGAATGTGAATATCCACGGGGACATCCCCGGGGTGACCGACTGGTGATACTCATATCACCAAGTGGCGCGCTATATACAACGTTCCTTCCTTTGGAAATGAAACTATTCTCGTACTTGCGGCATTTTGTCTGTTTGCAAGCTGAAATGTTGCAGGGAGAGATTTATCGATACGGCTGGTAGGTATATCATGTACCTACGGAGGCGGATTTTCCCCACATCAAAGAAGTATCACGCCGATCATCATCCTCAAAGATTGCTCCCCACGCCTTTGTATGGCTACCTATTCTTACGTTTCGGAAACAAGGGGGCGACTGGCTAGGCGGGATACTATTACTACATACACATCGACATCAAAGCGTTGCAGGAAAGGCGTCTTTTTCAACTGGTTTCCGGACAGGTCCCACTTCGACGGATACCTTGGCAAATCCGGGGAAATCATATTGAATTTTCGGTATTCGGGCTAATTAGATGGGGGTACATCTTGCAGGGGCGCTAAGGTGGGGGGGGGTGGAAATGATTATCATCGGGGAAAGTACAAACCACAGGATCGTGAGTACAACATACATATCGACCTATACGCTACTACATCAATGGGGGCGTGATTTTTGCGAAAGGTTGTATTGAAGGAACATTGGGGTTTGGTCTCGCGAGCTCGGTAAAACGGGTAGAAACGAATGGACAACTCTACGCATCTCGAAGAAGGCGGAAACACATACATATAGGTGACCATCGATCAGGCCTATCCTGATACGATGTTGCAATTACAAAAGTTCACAAATTGTCTGGCTCCCGGATCCAAGTTCCCTGTACGTCTTTAACGCCATCCAATTCGTGGAGGTGATCTTTACCTGGCGCGTCGAATCGCCGTACGGGCTTCGATTGGGGTTTGGGGCCGTTTTGCCCGAGCGTCAAACGTGGGGGGCAGAAATAAGTCTTTCGTTTTGAACGGGCATCCTTGAGCCTTTTGGCTAGTTCCACGCAGCTGGAGACTTTGTTGATCTTACTGGATATCGACATTATTGCAGTGTTTTACCCGGTGCCTCTTGTGGCTATGAAAAAGCGGCGAAGAGCAAAACAGATATTGCATTGAGATAACCCGGCTCAGGTTAATATCAAAAATTATCTAATATCTCCCATCATCGAAGATGTCGGTCATTGTGGTTTGAAACGCACAGAAACCTACAACATTTAAGAAAGACACCTCCACGACTACAACACGGCTATAGAATAAAAAGAATTAAAGTCACAGGTCCTTATTACTTCAATTGAAGGCTACTCTTACGCGTTTATTGCACCCTAGGCTAAATAATAGTCAATAGGTCGATCTTTGACACATACCTGGAGCTTAAGTAGGTACAAAGTTGTATCCGTGGACTACATGTAGCTACCCAGCAGCTGCGGCCAAGCGAAGAACTTCTTCGCCACTTCTCCGCATATTTCTCAAGTCGGCAACCAATCTTGCTATAGATGTCTGACGGGTAGGTATGGTGCAGACATGGTCGTGCCCAAGGTTTAAGTTTGGGGGTCACCTGTATGAATTGTCTCTGGTAGTTTTTGCCTTATCTTACGTCCTCGCGTGACCTGGGTCTCTCTATCGCGATAACGTTGAAATAGCCGGTCACCTATCCTGATTAGGTCACGATATCATAAATACTCAACGTTAATTTTGGCCTTGGCGCCCAGAATAACATCTGATCGCGACCACTTACAGTACTAGGATTCGAACAGTACAAATCTCTAGGCGCGAAGACTTCAATCTAAGGATGCCCTTGAGAGGCGATGTATGTAAATTGACGATCGGCACTGAAAGCTGAGAACTTTTGGCAACAAACTCATGCATCACCCAAGTCTGTGCTCAGGCCCTGCATACCTACATAACTTTTTAAAAGCCTTGTGCAGAATTGCTATACGTGTTCAGCTACGTTCGATGGAGTTTCTACTGAGATTGTTTGTTGGCTTGCAAACAAGACCGTGAGACGTCATGGCTAAAAGCTGGAATACTTCTATCAGATCCTATAACCGGTACGTTGTTTCAATAGATTTAATCACCGACAAGGTAGGCATAAATATATCATGTAGTCCTTTTTCTAATGCTCTATATAGCTATAACTAACGTGCTACTAATCATAAGACATCACTCGGGGATCCTAGTGCATTGCTATGACAGCAACTGCACCCGTGGCAACCCTTCACAGAACCAATGACAACAAGGGACCGGTTCCCAATAAAGATATACATATTTCTCATCTATATATCGGGCCTAAGTTAAGGGGCAGAGTGGCCACAATGTGGCTCTCAACTTCTATCGTGATTGTTTAGCATACATATCACTCACCCATGCACTGTCCCAATAAGATTTCCCCCGAAATCACCCCGAACTCACGCTTAGTAGATATAACCTCACATCTGGATTTAATTCAAGAAGATCACGGCATCGATTGTCCTACTGTCGAAGGTAAAGCACTCTGACTACTCTAGTACATATAAGTGCATGTAGCTGTGCTCAAGCACATAGTCACGAACTACATGTGTACATGTACCTTAGCGAACCATGAAAGTGCACATTCCCACATTGGCTTAGCTCGACATGTACATCTAGTGATCCTGACCCCCACGAGTCCCGTCTTCGACACCTGCATTCCTGGATCGACGCACCATAACTCCATGACCTGCGATCGAAATTCGCTGTTATAAAAGAGTTTTTATGAGAAACGCGTTAGTGGTGGTGTTGAAACCCCGGTTATGGGTAGCATAGAAGACTATATGTAACTAAATGGCCTCGGTGTCACAACAACCGTACATTTGTCCGAGATTATAACTCCAGGACAGTAGGAGCTCTATAAGTTTCTTATTACTACCGCGATAGTACTATATAGTTATTCGATTGCTTCATGATCGATCAGATCACGTGTTTTTATTTATTAAATTATTCTAGTTGGTGGGTGTACTGCAATAACTATTCCCGAAGAGAGTAAATCCCAAGAATCAATTTCTATGACCTATCATTTCTAGCAAGACTACCATTGAAGTGGGTGCTCTAGAAGACATTGCAGTAGATCTGTGCAGCTGGGTATGACGCTCATCTCGTACTATATTTACTTTTGCACATTCTAGAAATAAGTGTCAAATGACTTTATGGAGGGTCCTATATGTAAAAGAACAATTAATCAATACGAAGGCTTCCGATCTTATAGCAAATACCCGATCATCATTCTCCGCAGGTTGTTTGAGGTTACGATTAATTTGCAATAAAATCCTGTGTCGAGTGCTTAGACGTGACGCACACAGGCCTAGGTAGGGCCCCCACTCCTCAGCGCATGGTAACCGCACAGCTTCCCATGCGCTATGCATGCATGCTAAGAATGTTTTGAAACAATGTGCATCTTCTCAGCTCCAATCAATCCGCTGTTGATACCCCCACTTGTTCATCCCTCAATAGTCATGTCATACTCTTCACCCATGTGCTCATGATCACCCCACATCGCCCCCTCATCATCGTAATTATCATAAGAAAGGGAGCACGTGTTTTAGAGGAACTTAATTATCAACACATGGTTGTTATAGCTTCCCTTCTTCCCATCCTTCGGACTTACTACTAGCTTGGATGACTGCTGTGATGATGCTTACTTTCGGTCCTTCCATTTGAAAACAGTAGCTAGCCGCTCCCTCCCATGCTCTTGGTTTCACGTCAAAACCAATCAATGGTTCCTTAGTAGTCAATCATGAGTAGAAGGGTTTCTACCATCAGCCTTCGGAGTCCAGGGTACTCCGGCATCTAGGCAACATATTTTAATCAATATTTCGATGACATACGTACACACACATTCCCATAGATACATTGTAATCCAAAAAATATTACCTTGCGAATTGCTTTAATTACAGATGACTACTTTCACGCACCCAGTAAAAGAGTGTAAGTAGCTATACAAGCACCAAAAGTAGCTCGCAAAAGGCGAAAGCTACATCTCCAGAGATGTCCAATTTCGCGACTTATCTAAGGATATATCGGTATCTAAGTATTAGCTTATACCAACCACCTCATTCTGTGATAATATATTTATATTGGAATGAATAATGCATTTAAACTAGCTCAGCATATAAGTGAGACGACTTGTCATTCAGAAGCTGCAGAAGAAAGACATCCAATACCTTATTGCATCTAAATCCTTTTCGCGCGGCCCGGATTCGAATGTTCGCTGTAAACCATTACACGCATTTGCTTACCCACTTCGGATCCGTTTTCCTATATTCATGTCATGTGTCATTAGTACATTAAGCCCCATCATCGCTGGTTACTAGGAGGGATACATGTTAGTAGTTATCCATCAAGTCTATGGAGCAGCTCCTAGAAATATGGAGATTTAGAATCCACTCCGTGTTGCATGTTCTGGGCCTATTTATTGTACGCAGTTCTAAGTCTATGACATGCAATATCTAACATTTTATCCCCAAAACGCCCCCCCAACCGCCGCCATTATTACACTCAAGAGGTAATAAAGAAACGAGGAAAACAAATGCCACTATTCCAATACAATTTTGACTGTTTCTCTCCTTCTATAATCCATTCTTTGGCCAAGTATAACTCCCCCTAGTCTGAATTTTCTATGTATATATATATGTATGATCTGTGAATAGTTCCCCTTCCAACTTGATGACTCCCGTTTTTCTTCTTATGTCTCCTAACTGGTGGTCAGTGTATCCCGATTCCTCCTGTAGAATCCACCGATTGGTAGTAAATGGTTTAGAATATTAAATCTGACTACATCCGTAGCTACGTAGGTACACACCTCGGCCTGGTGAGACATGCAGATTCAGGACCCAAGGTAGGCAGGTTTATGCTATAGTCCGGTGACTTTACGCCCTTCATGGCGGCGTACTAGGATGTAGCGAAAAGTGATCAGAATCTGATAAGACAAATACACATATTCATCGCAACATTTACTTATCAGATTCTGATCACTTACCCACAACACCCGGTACATAGTCGATCGATCAGTCATGCATACAAAAACTTGATAGTCACTACATGTAGCTGGCTACAACATAATTAGGGAAGGAGGTTCTCAAACTATGTATACGCCTTGCCAGGCCGACAAGGCCGAATGACTAAGTCACTTTTATAATATTATTATTAAATTAAACTGTGGCTTAATTAGTGACTTTGCCACGGCCACGACAAGATGGAACATTCTGTATTACTATCCCAGGGATGGAATCTATCAAGATACAGAAATGGCATTTCGAGTATCTAGCTAGTACTAGAATACTACCAGGATCAAGGAGGATATAATACCGACAGTATTAGTAGTTAACGGGATGTATTATAACAGTCGTGAATCAAGGCCTATAGCCATGATATGCCGAGGCCTTCAAGTCGTTGTTTCATTGTCGACAAGTACTAAAATATGGTCATCTCAGCCGGCCGGTAAGCGCTTGTGATATGACTATAATACTCCCGGATGCTATCGGTACTTACATGCCTTTTCTTGTTTTGATAGTTTACATGTATATAGCTATTGGCACAATACTGCAACTGAGAGGCAAGATGAACATTGCCCACGAATTGGTAGCGGAGATCATCAGATTAATTTATGTCTCTGTACTAGCAGTGCACTGTCAGAGTCAGTCGGAATTGTCGAGAAGACGTGCGCCCTGTATTCTGCGAATTCTTGAGACTTAAGGCAACATGTGGGGTCCGATAGGGTTACAGTCATGATAAGTTGCTTATATAGGGATGCTTGATTAGGATATTAGATGTGACGGTTTACAGCAGAACGAGCCCAAGTACACTGTGTTTTGATATTGCAATGGTTTAGATCATATACGATCACTCGCAGTATTCAAAAATTAAAGTCTTGTGCCCATATAGCCATTTACATATTTACAGGGATTAGACATGGGTGATTCTACTGATTATGGGAAAACTTTTTTGGGGGTATAAATTTAAATCATATATATAGGATTTATGTACTAAAGTCAAGCTATGATGGCAAAGGACTATAAAGGGCGGGAAATTCTGTTGAGATATATATACATGAGTACTTGTACCTGCAGCTGTATGTGCACACGTACAATTGAGAAAGACTACCTGCGGGAGTGCACTGCACGGGTGCTATAACGTTGCCTAGGAAGAGAGGAAACCGCGCTAATCACTTATACTCTTAAATGGATGGATCTTAAGGGTTGGTCTGCATAAGATTATCTATACATTACATAATATTACGATAAATAACCAGAAAAACAGTTCTGATCAATTTGACCTAGTACAGCGCTAATTTTGGTTCTAACGTTCGGCATTGTTCTGATCCATCGACCAAGACGTCGATTTGGCCAAGTGCGCGCACAATTCGCTAAGATTGATGGATAGGGCGATCATTTCAGAAGGCCCATATTATGATGAATTGGGCGTACCGTCAATCAAGCTCGCGTAATAGCTCTACTCCAGTCATCAAGTACGCAAAGAGAAATCTATAATAATTGCACCCTCTCGAAATTCCATCAAGCTTCCAGCGTTCGAAGGCAACAGGGCCTATTGTGTGCTAATAAATACCTCTCTAAATTACATCCCTCCAATAGCCACTGTGGGGTTGGAATTTTTACTGTGCTCTGTTTGAACGTCGACTGATTGCAAGTCAGAACCTGCGGCCTGATATAAAAGAAAACAATTGAAGTCTCGTACTGAGCATCTGCCTTATTGAAAGATCAAAGATATCCTATCAAGTATCGGCTTTAAGCATCAAGTGGGTTGAAGTCATGACCACATTAATTAGTAGACCTACGCCGGAAGCGACCTCTTGATCATTGGATCAAAAATCCATCAAGACGCCCATTTGGCCAAAGGGTCGCCCCTTTCATCATCTTGCTCGATAGCGCGCCCACTTGACCAAATGCACGTCTTGATCAACGGAGTATAACAGCATTGCGACCTGAATTGACAAGTGCTACTATATTCCAAAAACTAAGAACTAGATGTAAGGTACCAGCAACACAGATATATCTCTCATATATTGTCAAAATCTTGAAAAACGAAAGGATTTTGCCCAAAGTTGGTATACACCTCTCCACCTGGGCCTTCAAATCCAATCATAGGATATAGTTGACCTGTGATATCTTCCGCGGTAAAATCTGATGAATCCACACTGTGTTAATGATCCTCCGGCTTTACTTTTATTCATAGATCTAGGGAGCTAGAACCGGGTGGTCGGAGGTTCATAGATTCAAAGTTTGGCATACCTAGTAAGAGTTTACCATTTTTGGTAAAGAAGATCATTGACCGGTCGAAATTGACACCGCATCCGACTACATCACCACTCGAAAAAGTCGCATATTGCCCACCATCGGCCGCGGGGGGTTTTTCGCCCGCGAAAAAAGGACCCTCATGCCCGTGGTAGCCATATGATCCGAAAATTCGGCCCGGCATTTCTTTGAAAAATAGATAATCTCGCGAAACCCCGATGCAGATTTCACTAAATGGGGATTCTGAATGTTAGCTTAGAAGATTACCTGTCGAGAATCAGCCTTGAATATATATACCCGGTTACCCCTTCGATTATTTTGGCCTCATAATAGCAGTTATCCTTCTCTGCAGGCATACAAAAATTACTTCTTACGACCGAAACCCACTTCAATCTTGCTATGTCTTCTTGAAACATTAGAGTCGTCACGCCATTGCTGGACCAATCATGGTTCCTACCTGAAACTCTTACATGGAGGTTGCCATCTGAAAGCTCAATGTGCGTAGATTTGTCTTCTGGGCTCCAATGTGTGGGGGACTGAGTAACGATTTGATGGTCGCCGGAAGAGGAAGTTTGTAATTGAGATAACCGCTCAATTACTTGTGCTTTTCGACTTTTCCGGGCACAATCGATTGGTGACCATCCCTGTATATCTCTCGTGTGGGGATCTGCTCCATGCACTAACAAACTTTCAACAATATCTAAATATCCACAGGAAGCAGCTACATGGAGTGCAGTACAACCCCGCAGAGTGGCCATATTGACATCTATCTCATGATCCAGAAGTAACCTGAAAATATTGCGATTCGCCCCTAGTGTGGTCAGCTGCAGAAGCCCTGCAGAGATCCTGAACGTGGATCCAATGGCGGCTTTGTTTGATGTTGCCAGCTTGTCGAGGATGGAACTGACAATTTCGTGATGCCCATATAATACTGCGAGGTGTAGGACTTTTGATAACTTCTGTGGTTTACTTTCGATGTCTGCTCCCCTATCGAGAAGTAGACTGACAACGTGGATGTGGCCTTGATATGCAGCTGAATCTAGGGCAGTTGTACCACTCCGACTTCTACTTTCGATGTCTGCTCCCCTATCGAGAAGTAGACTGACAACGTGGATGTGGCCTTGATATGCAGCTGAATCTAGGGCAGTTGTACCACCCTGACTTCTACTTTCGATGTCTGCTCCTCTATCGAGAAGTATACTGACAACTTGGGCGTGGCCCCGCCGTGCAGCGTTGTATAGAGCAGTTGAATCATAGTGATCTCTACTTTCGATGTCTGCTCCCCTATCGAGAAGTAGACTGACAACGTGGATGTGGCCTTCATATGCAGCTGAATCTAGGGCAGTTGAATCATACTTATCTCTACTTTCGATACCTGCCCCACTATCGAGAAGTATACTGACAACTTGGGCGTGGCCCTGCTGTGCAGCTTTGTGTAGAGCAGTTGAGTCGCGCTGGCATCTGCTTTCGGTGTCTGCTCCTCTATCGAGCAGTAGACTGACAACCTGGGCGTGGCCCTGCTGTGCAGCTGAATATAGGGCAGTTGTACCACGCTGATCTCTACTTTCGATGTCTGCTCCCCTATCGAGAAGTATACTGACAACTTGGGCGTGGCCCCGCTGTGCAGCGTTGTATAGAGCAGTTGAATCATAGTGATCTCTACTTTCGATGTCTGCTCCCCTATCGAGAAGTAGACTGACAACGTGGATGTGGCCTTGATATGCAGCTGAATCTAGGGCAGTTGTACCACTCCGACTTCTACTTTCGATGTCTGCTCCCCTATCGAGAAGTAGACTGACAACGTGGATGTGGCCCTGCTGTGCAGCCATGGTTAGGGCAGTTGAATCATACTGATTTCTACTTTCGATGTCTGCTCCTCTATCGAGAAGTAGACTGACAACTTGGGCGTGGCCCTGCTGTGCAGCTGAATATAGGGCAGTTGTACCACGCTGATTTCCACTTTCGATGTCTGCTCCCCTATCGAGAAGTAGACTGACAATGTGGATGTGGCCTTCATATGCAGCTGAATCTAGGGCAGTTAAATCATCCTCATCTCTACTTTCGATGCCTGCCCCCCTATCGAGAAGTATACTGACAACTTGGGCGTGGCCCTGTTCTGCAGCTATGGTTAGGGCAGTTGAATCATGGTGATCTCTACTTTCGATGTCTGCTCCTCTATCGAGAAGTATACTGACAACTTGGGCGTGGCCCCGCCGTGCAGCTTTGTGTAGAGCAGTTGAATCATAGTGATCTCTACTTTCGATGTCTGCTCCCCTATCGAGAAGTAGACTGATAACGTGGATGTGGCCTTCATATGCAGCTGAATCTAGGGCAGTTGAATCATGGTGATCTCTACTTTCGATGCCTACCCCACTATCGAGAAGTATACTGACAACTTGGGTGTGGCCCTGCTGCGCAGCTAAATGTAGGGCAGTTGAACCATTATTTTTGATTTCAATGTCTGCTCCCCTGGCGATAAGTAACTCCACAACCCCGCTATGTCCCAGGCGTGCAGCAACATGTAAAGCCGGTAGTACTTCTACAGCTTTATCATTTATATCTGCCCCTGCTTCGAGAAGCAACTCTATCCCCTCCACAGAGCCAGTGGAAGCTGCTCGGGCAAGTACAGATCTACCATATCCGTCTCGTATGTTGATCGTCGGAAAACTGCCCAGAATAACCTTCAGAGTATGTAGACTCGTCCGATCACTCAGAGCAGAAACCGAATACAGAAGTGCGTTCTCACCTGAGCTGGAAGTCTCGTTGATATCGGCATTACAGTTATGCAGAAGGTACTGTATGACGTGAGGTAAGCGTAGGAAGCAAGCGGCGTGGAGCGGAGTGATCATTTTGGGATAATCTGTGGGATCATGTCCTTTCTGTATAAATGTTGTGCGAAAGAAGTATATTTGATGCCAAAACTCCAAAGCTATTGGCTGCCTTAGAAATCGACATACGAGTTCCGTGACTAATGAGTTTGCCGATTTATGCCCAAAGGTTTCTCCGCCACATCTAACATGATCTGCCCATAGAAGAACTGCATACTCAAGGAATGGATATTGCGCGATACGATCTTCGAGAAGCATGTGTATGTTTTTTGTATCATTAATGTCGATTGGGGAGGCACTGGGTGTGAAAGGCCTTGGAGGAATATGCTCGCGTTTGATAGGGCTCTTCTTGAAATCTATAAACAGAAGGTATGTGAGGCATGTTATCGCTATTTCGTTATGTCCTTGCTGCTCGTCTATTCGGTATCTGGAAAGGTGGGATCCAAGCCGTCGGCTTTTATCGAAAAAATAATCCTTCGCTGACTGATGAATAAGGCGGACTGTTGCTTTAGGGTCTTCGTCAACATCGTTCTCTTGGGTGTCGTCGTCGCTATTGGTTATCATTTTTGGATCCCCCATTCCCGAAATCATCTCTAAAAATGAGCCACAGATAGTACGTATATCACGGGAAACGTTGAACATCAAATGCTCCTGGATAGAATCGACAGAATATGAAGACTCTTGTACAGCCATTGCTTCCCTAAATTCGGGGATTGTCAAGGGCCTTGGGGCCAAAATGACCCAGCTCAGCATTTTCCGGGCGAGAGCTAGGTCATCAGGATCGTTTTCTAGGGCCTCCAACATCCGATCGTAGATCCCGTCTAAGCCTTTAGGCAAGCCTTGCATGAGGGCTTCTAGCTTTTGGGCGGTCAAACCTCGTGCCCTATCCAACTGCTTAATTGCCAATAATACCCAGAGAAACATTCCTTCCGAGCGCTCCACCAACATATTCCAAAGTCTGTCCTTGACATCCTTCTTCAAGCGCAATCGTTTTTGCAACCTCTCCATTCCATCATCAACGACTTTTTCGATGTCTGTCTTGACAATTTCTGGAGTAAGGTAGATAACTCGGGCAGTCGTCAAATCTTCCTTTAAACTCTGAAAAGGTCGGCTTGTTAAGTAGAATTTTAATTTTGGAGAGTCCTCTGATTCTTTGGATTCCTCGGTCATTTTTGTGATTAATAGGGATAACTCGGATATTGATTCTGCTTCGCACTCATCGAGGGCATCTAATATGCAGTAGATAACCTCTAGGTGAGAGGCTGCCACCATGATAGTAAACATGTCCCAAAGTGATTCCAATGGCCATAGAATGACCTCTGAGCTGGATTTATTAAGGTTTGCCTTTTTGGCGATATAGGGGAACAAGGAAGGTATCTGGGAAAGGAGCTGGTGAACTATAGCTGCAAGAACATCGGTGGCAGTAAGGTTAGGATTATCTCGATTGTTGCAGAAATAGTAAAGAACTTGTGTATTTTTGGGGCTTGAGCTGGAATGCTGCAAAGTTTCCAGAACATGCCTAGAAAGGACGGTCTTTCCCGATCCAGGCTTGCCCATAGAATACAAGACAGATGTGTCCTGATCTGCACACCAAGCTAGGTATTGAGGATGGGTGAAGATCCATTCGCAAGTTCCGGACTGCGGAATTTTTAGTTTTAGTTTTTCGCCATAGTAGTCCGGATGTTTTAAAGACAGCAGAAAAGCTTTCATTATATTAGTTAAGTCCTATGCGGGCACAGATAAGTATATAAGACTCATTCTAAATACCTTCGCGTTGTCGATCATGGACCATCGCTATAATATAAAAATGTAAGCGATATTATGTCAAGAATAATTTGATATTCATTCATACCTTGAAGTTTTCGGGCCGAAGTTAGATTTGTTGCCCATAACTTATCAAACTCCACACCTTCAAGCCTCAAGAAAGCCCCAATATTCGCCCCGGGCTCTTGCATAAATTCTTCTTGAACCTTTCGTATAGTTTGGGAGATGATTTCCTCTAAATTCTTCGTAGAGATCTGGCTAATCACATCTTCGCTGGTGGATCTAAGTGCACTACTTGTATCCCCTTTCGAAAGCTTAGGGTTGCCATCTTCGATCCTGTGGATAGTTAATTGATCATCAATATTCATTTTTTGAATCTAAGCAAGATCTTGAGGGTATGCCAAACCTTTTCGACGTATCTGCGATCAATACTAAGCAGATAGATAGCTTCCGTGACTGCAGCGCAGTGACCGCCTCCTTAATATCGTCGTCTTTAAAGAACGCCTTAATCCCTTGGATTCCCCGACGGTGTAGTCTGCTGCTATCATCACATAGCTTTGAGGTAAGCGGTTCAAGGAGTGCTTTAAGTCGTTTTAACTCAGCTCCGCAGGTGTTAACGGCGTTTACCAGAGGGCTCTGGCCGGCATTGATCTTTTGGTCATCTTTGGCTTGGTTTAACTGTGTGAGTATGAGTTCTAGATCCTGGAGCTCCTGATGTAGCCTTCGGAGACTGTGAGGAGCATCAACGATTTTTCCTATCAAGCTCGATATGGATTTAGCTGCTTGTAGAGTTACCGCAATAATCCCAAAAGCGCCAGAAACTGCGCCCAAAACCTCCATTGCGAGTATCGAAATTGCCGTTTATTGATGTGCCTAGTGCGGGGCGGGTATCATAGAACCGACAGATGCAGCAAGATTAGGTTCTTCTTGTGTAACACAGGTGGGAGTCAAGGATTAGGGACTTTTGAAAGAGACATCCCAATAGGTACATGACGTACTCGCATGTATTTGCGCAACCAGCAAAACACACAGAATCTCGAGAGCTTTCCCATCTCCCCTGAAATTATCCATCTTTTATCTAGACACCTGAAAGACTCTACAGGCCACTTTTAGGCCATATCCATAAAGAACGAGGCGAAGGGTGTCTTAAAAGTCCTTTTTATTGCTTTCTTCTCCACTTTTACCAGTATCTCAATTAGGCCAAGTATTTGAAGCATGAATCTCCCTTATCGAGTTATACTATACTTGGTCGTTGCAGTTTTGGTATAACTATGGGACTTTTTATGAATTGTTGAAAACCTCGATTTTTGGTGTGTTTTGTTGGTTGGGCAAATACATACTTGACAAGCGAGTATGTAAGCCTTCTAATTGCTATGTGTGAGGCTTAGAAACCAGGGCCAGTGGACATTCCATGTCTTTTATACGTAAATAGATACATACATGTGCCTCTATCCCTCGAGTCTCGATCGTTTTTACGGTAAAACGCTACTGGGGTATACATCACCCAATTCCATGAATCTAGCGGCGTTGAATTAGATGAGTAAATCGTGCTGACATACGTGGACATGTATGAATCAAATTAACATTCAGAAGTGGGAACATCCGAATATAAGATATAACAACTACATGCAGTATTTTTCATCGTGTTTGGAGCATGTTCTTTGATAGAGTACTGCCTTATCTCATTTATCTGCTTTTCCTATTTAGTGTCACGCCGTTTTCCTGTTCACTTTTAGGATTAGGATCGTACTTTCATCGACGGATATCATTTCTATCAGATCAAGCAGACCTCAAACCCGGCCGGACAAAGGTTATAAGCCTATAGGCAGCTTATAATTAATAGCCAAGTTAACACCCAAGTTAATATCATGTCAAGTAAGAGTATCAGAATTAAACCTCATGATTAATTGTTTCCATTATCATATGAAACGTTAACACTAAAAGCCTTCCTAGCTAGAAATGGTGTATTAAATTGACCTTAATTTGATAGGTATCCTCGTCAATAAGCATATCCATATTGAAACAATGAGTTACACACTTTATAGGACCAATTAATATCTACCAGGTAAAAGAACTGTATCTTATCGCCCACTGACTACAATCAACACTATTCATAGTTATCACTCGGTTGGCTTTGCTTTTTCCCTTTTCATTTCAGCCCCACGGTCCCACCCCTCACATAAGATCATGTACGGTACTGTAGTTTTAGCTGCCAAGTTTTGCCAACCCATAGCCCTACTTCTCAGCTGAATTCCATCTGACCCCATCCATGTTTCACCCCAGGACGTGAGCTTTTCAACTTGCCTCTCCAGTTAATTTTAATTGCGGGGTGATTCTGGACTTCAAAATAAGGTACTCCGCATATCTCAATCTCTAGCTCTCTAGTTTAGAACTACCACTCTTTAATCAAAAACCAATCGAATATAGTTTAGTGCTTATTCTCCCAGAAGACAGAACCAATCATCTCGACGATCATAGATTCAACCGAAATGTTCTTTACCCACAAGTACCAGCGTGCTCGAGATCTTCAATCCCATCTCCCACCTATCACACTAACACGGATATCCTCACAAGAGCGGAGAAGAAAGATAATAATAGTGTTCGCGGTGGTAGTCTGCTTTGCGACATTGTTCATCGTCTCTGGCGTGATCCTCCTGACCCAGGCCCAAAGCTTCAGCAGAGATCTCTGCCCTGGATCCGGGACACCCGTGAACTACAATGTAGGACAGCAGACAGCTCGTGGTAGACATTATTCCCCACTGGGAAAGGGGATCACCATCGATCTCTCGTTCGGGAGCTTGGATTTCACAGTGGCCAAGTCGATTGACATCGCCTGGGACATCATCGTTGGGCGTGGGGGGCAGTTGGTGCTTCTCTGGATTGCGCACAAAGTGTATGTTGCTACCCTCGACCATGTTACCGAAACCTCCGCCGTCGGGTACGATTTCTATCTTGCACTTGCATTCGATATAGGTCCTTGGGCCATGGTCCTAGCCATCAAGAACCAGATCCTGGCCACAAGAAAACATATGATCAAGGTCTTATTCATTCTGTACTCGGTGGCATATATCTCCATGTTTCCAACACTGATGTCAGCAATGACCGGCTACACCAACTACACATCTCCCTACATCGTCTTTGAGGACCAGTCCATGATCCCCCTAGAGGACTTTATGGGCTCCGCCGAGAGGTACGGTGACACGTTGGTATTGAACGGAACATGGTACCCTCTTGATTACAACATGACCAATTGCCTCGACCACCCCTCCGGCCATTACTCGTACGGGTTCTCGAAGCTTGTCTGGAAGTTTGTTTGTGGCCTGCACCTATACTGGGTGCTCGGCATGTTCGTTCTCTGGCTAGACGCATATCTCCACTCCCAGCTGTACCAAGCCGGCCACCGGATCGGCAAGATCAGAGCCATCCTCGACGTTGCTGAGTCTCTCAAGGAAGACTTAGGCCCGGATACATGTGCATACACTGGGGCTCAGTTGAAGAAGGAGCTCCAGAAACGGAACCCCAGACTCACGTACTACCAGACACGTAAAGGAATCCCACTACAGATTGGACTATCTTCGCAGGCGAGGGGCGAGCCTATCGATCTCGATGCCGCCAGGGGTTGTCTGTTTGGGAAGCAGCCGGAGATCATGAAGCATGCTATCTGGGAGAGAGATACGGCGTCGGAGTTTGGGGGAAGTCCGGCACTCACGAGGGATGCGCAGTTTGGGAGGATGGGTGGTTCGGATTTTGGGAGTCCTGCGTTGACTAGGGATGCGGAGTTTGGAAGGTTGGACAATTTCGAAACTGTTGATACCGGCGACGAGGATCTCCGTGAGGGTGACCTTTCGTATAGTAGACAATAGTTGTGGGGATGATAGAAGGTCTGTTTCTTTTTCTTTCTTTTTCCTTGGTGTGTTCTATCATTTCCCTTCCATTGCTGGATGGTGGTGGGCTCGTGGATAAAAGCAGTGACAAGCCAGGCGGGCAGCGAGAGAAGAAAAACTTGAATGTTATTTCATTTGTTGGTGTACCATTATAGGAGTTGTCAGGCCAGTCTCAGGCGTAGAATGCATATGTGTTTAAATTGTAATTGTATCGGGGGACAGCTTCTTTAGGCTTTACTACGTACACATTTATTTCTTTTGTCTCTCTCTTTTTTATTACACATGGTACTTCCAGATTCTAATTGTTCTTCTATTCTCCGTTCGGATTGAATTATTCCGGAAGGTCAATGAACATGAGATACTCTATGGGTTAGGGACATGAAGGTCTGAGACCCCGAGACCAATTCCTTGTACACACAAAAAAGAATTGTTAGTTGAACCCCCGTGATAGGATTTTTAGTCAGTGAATTGAACTCAACACCGCACGCTCCCCTTCATAGATGACGACCAGCGAACTGGAAAAGGTATGTAGCAAAGACAAAGGGAAAAAACGCTCGATCCCCATAATGCTTTCACGATCATAGAAGATATTAGTAGCAAGCTGGTTATGTACATCTCATCTTGAAATCCAAGTCTGTAACAAAATCAAAGCTGCAGGTGAAGCTTTCGCCATTCCAGTAGCTTTCAAAATCAGTAGCGATAACTACATAGCTAGCTAGATAGCTACAAGTAGAATAAGTACAGTATGTACATGTAGGTTTATTTGGCTGGCGCTAAGACTAATGTTTCGCACAGTAGTGGAGCCACGATCCTCGGTTCGTCGATTGATTATTACATGTAGCTTAACTACATGTAGCTACATGTAGGCGACTGCTCTAGCTCACCAGGCATAGGACTGACTGGAAAACTTCCATTACGATATCAGACGTGCCGGTATTTACATTTAGTAATCCAGCATATATTGCCAATTGGAATAAGTGGATGCCAATGGATTCTACATCTGTGTCTACATGTAGAGTAGGTAGAGTACTCGTGAGGACATACGGATACTCGAGCAAGCTGCATCCCTGGCTTGTATCGTGCTAGCCAGCCAGCTTGCTGTCACGAATCAAAGCTAACTACAAACCACGCCTTGCCAAGGCCGAGAAGCCCAAACGGGAACGATTACTTGAAAGATAATCAGATACGGCAGGATCAACCCTACCCTCGCTCAATTCTAAATAAACCTTTGTATCAGCTCTGTTTTGTTTCTGTCCCTTACAGTACCTATTCTACTACACGTTATACACCGCGATGAATGGGCGGAGTCATAAAAATCAGCCTGGCCAACGGAGAGGCCATATTTTCGCAAGTGCCGTCTGTCTGTTACTAATTGCTGCGCATCTGTGAAGCAAATGACCTCTACATCCGGCGGAAGGGCCTCCTCTACTCTGCCTAGCATGTAGAGTAGTAAGTTGTAGCTAAATGTAGCTAGCTATGTGTGGATAATATTTGAATCTCATCGTGAGGTGAGCCACGACCCGGATCCGTGGAAGTGGATTCGCTGTTTCTCCACGAGGCTTTAAAGTGCGTCCCCTGTTGATCCTGGCCCGACATACCTGCTCTAGAGTCTAGAGCCCTAGCACTCTAGAGCACATACTCTACTCAATTGTCTCTCCTCTCTTTCTTCCCGCCCTCCGTCTGTAGAGTTGAGTGGGTACATAATGGCCAATGCCATCAACATGCTTTGAGCGAATAACCCCCAATTCGCCTGTTCCCATTTCCCCTCCATGGATACATCCGCATCCATCCCCCCATCCACGCACGCACGCATCCATCACCTCGCAAACCCAGCACCGAGGAACCGCAAGGACCCACCCGTAGCACCCCCAAAGCCGACGAGCGCCGAAGTTATACACGCATAGAGACGCAATACTAACACCGACCTACATGCATACATACTTTGTAGTTCCTTCGTTGAGGTCTCTCTCCCGGTACCTACCAATCTGGGCAAGTTGTTAGAGAACGTCCACTCCAGCAAGAGGGGAAGCTAGGGGAAAGAGAAAAAAAGTATAATCCCAGTTCATCGATTTCGTAAGAAAAACCACGCCGCGATATTATCCCCCCCGGACAGCTGTGCCGGTGCACAGGCCAGCCAGTATTTCTTCCTGCACCCCGGAATTTCGACCCTGCCGTAGCCGGGCCACCGAATGGCAGTGATGGATCCGGGTGGGTGTGTCGAATACCAGGTACGAGTGGGAGGAAGGATAGCATGTTTTCAGTCAGTCAGTTATCGTGACGCATTGTGATGATTAGTATGGAGAGGACCTTGGTGGGGAGTATGTAGTGAGCTGAGGGAAAGAGATGTAGACGTGTACAATTGATTGATTGCGTGGATGTATGGATTAAATTAGGAGGATGGCTTTGAAATATCCGCTCGAATTGCTCTCTAGAGTACGTAAACATTGCTCACGGCGTTGAATAAGTATCGACACCTTCATCCGTTGTGACTGAGCAGCAATAATGGGACAGAGCGTGCATGAGGGACTACGGGTATCTGTAACAGCGTAACACTCTCTTCAACTTGACTGCGGATCAATCCAACCAGCGCACATAAACAACAAATACCTGTGTACCAAAGAGCACGATCTGGATCATTGGTTTCTCTTTCAAACACATACAGCACAGCACAGCTCCCCGAGAGCTATAGGAAAAGCAAAAGGGGGGGGAGGGAATAAATAAATAAAAATCCACCAGTCCGTTAAGCTACCGTAAGCTCAACCCCGCAGAATACAACCAGAAGGGAAAGAAAGAAAGAAGGAAAAACCGACAACACTCACCCGCACAAATCAAGCCAAGGACAAAAAGCTATTCGACGCTTCACGATAAATAATCTATAAACAGTCACCTGGTTATAATATAAAAAGAACCCAACTTTCTAAGAAAGAAGAGCAGGAATCCAGAAAAGAAGAAAAAAGGAAGCTTAAGACAGACACCGCCGAATTCGAATTCACATCCCTGGATGATGTGATCATAACTTCCCTTACCCAAAAAAATCCAAGCTTTTATCCGAAAGAAAAAAACAAATCTGCTCATGGTAAAGATCGAAAGAAAGAAAAAGTAAACAGGAAAAAGAAAAAGAACCATCTGAGGAAAATTTCGCCATACACCATCCCCTTTCACCAATCCAACGCTCCTGCGAGCCTCACATGAGTGTTTGCGCGTCTGAGGCCATTCCCTCGTCAAGTGTCATCATCCACCCATGCTACCAAGAAGCTCTGCCACTAAACCCAAAGTGCTCATACCATGCCAAAATAAGAGCACAATTGACCATCTCCGCGGAAGGGCTCGCAAGATGTTAAGGACACCAGTCTCCGCTCTTTCTTCTTTTCCCTCCCCTCTTGTTTCTCGTTTCACTTTCTTTTTGTTTTTTTTTAGTTTCTACGCACCAGCACACGCCTAACCGAGGATTGCACCGGAAAAGCCACCCATCCTATTTACCCACGGAATGTTGCTCCTAAACAGCGGGGTAGGGGAGGAAGAACTTAATCATCCCCGTCTCTTCGACTATGCCACCCCGCCGTGGTCGCCAGGAAATCCAGCTCCCCACCTCCACCTCCGACAGCTGATACAACATTATTTCTTGTCATCATGTTATTATGGGGGATCATAAAGAAGTCCATTACAGAGGAAGTGGTGGATGTGGGCGTGGAAGCGTTGGTTGCCAACGGATCGTTGTGCGGGAAAGGATTATCAGTGTGGTGGAATGGAAACCCGTGGAACGCCTTCATGCTCGGTGATTGACTGTTTGTTTGGTCGCGAGTACGCCTGGTTGACGTGCTAGATCCATCCGTCTCTGCGCCCTCATCGTCCATCTCGTCCCCACTGTCCTCGTCGCCAGTTCCGGGGGGGGTATGCCCACGTTCGTGTGGTATAACGTTGGAACGCCATTGTTGAGACATGATGATGGATGGATGCTGTTGGATTTCACCTCCAGACATTCCAACACCCATTCCCAAACCGAATCCCTCTCCAGCTCCTACAGTGGATGTGTATCCGGGTGCCACGTTTCCTAGCCCCTTCTTCTTGAATTGCTCTTGTTGGGAGTGCCCGGCGGAGGCATCTAGCACACCAACAGCATACTCCATGAACTCTGCGCCTCGTGATGAAACACGAAGCGTCCACCTATACTCACTGAGCCGTGCTTTATAGAATTCAGCCTCCTGGGCACTCGGGGAAGTCGCCCAAAGCAACGATCCGAACGTCCCGATCAGTGCAAAGTTAACCTTTGAAGCAAAATACCAGAACGATTGAAGATGTTCGGGTTTGAGACGGTTGACAAAGTCCATGGCGGAGATGAGACGAGTTTTGGCTGCAGAGCGGCAAATGTGCAACAGGTATGGGTCGACATTGGTTGGTGGGGTAAGGGAGCGGAGAATTTGACGGTGGAGGGTTATTTCTGTCGCAAAGTACGCAAGATGAAGATAGCCTACAGATTCGTCAGAAACTCGTTTGAAGGAGAGGTATACGTTATTTCACGGCATTGCGAGAACTCCTCCAGGAATGATGTACATAAGGAAAAGTCGCCCCGGTCCTACAAACTCTAAGTCAAGGAAATAAAACAGAGAAACTGATTCTTCATGGAAAAGGAGGCCTTTTGCGTATCGTTTTTCTTTTCGGTTCGGCGTCAAGAGGGGGGGAGGGGGGGCAAGATGGGAGGCTGTGACACCAGGATACAGGCGCCCAGTCCTATTCCCCAGTTCCCAGTTACGCTCTCTTGCAGCCAGTTTCTCTGTTTAATTCCATGACCTGGAGTTCTGCAATGTGTCGAAAAGTACGTTTCCGCATCGCCGATTGGACTTTCTCCAGATTACTCATCTACGTGGGAAAATCACCCCACATTCAATGCTAGCTTATCCCCGCAATGTTCCCGCAATGCCGCGAAATTCGGTATCAAACACGCCTAACAAAAATCCAAGCACTGGGTTCTAACCGTTAGAAGATAATTTTCTCAACCTTGTTGAATCCATCCTAAGACAATCCGGCAGTTTCGTAAACCACTCCTTCAACCGTATCTGAATCGGTTTCGCCCTCTCCAGAACTCTGTTCGTACCCCCGCGTCCACCCAGTCCACTCTGAGCTTCAATCGTGAAAAATGTCTCCAAAACATCCGCCATTATTCCACTTAGCACAATCATCTGTTCGAATAGCATCCGACCCTTCTCCACCTCCGATGATCCCCCTTCGTCGTCGGATTCGTCCTCTGCCCGTTCCGGAAAGTCGTCCGAATTAACGGGGGGTACTGCCCAATTCGCTTTCGTGATATGGGAGGGCCGGCCATGGGTTAGCGCACCCCATTTGTCTTGCATGAAAAGTCCCCATGCTAGACGCTTTCGGAGTCCGCGCTCCCAACTAGGGATCTTCCACGAGGTGCAATCTAGATGCAGGCCTAGGTCTTGCCCAACTGCCACCAGCTGCGCCGTTAGTGCCCAACTTCCACTTTTGAGATCTGAGTGCTGCTGAAGAAGCAGAAGGCCGGCTTGGACGGTAGATAATTTAGGCCGGTGCATGACGTCAGAGATTGTCTTGCTAGCGAGCTTCTCGAGTGCCTGAGCATCAGGTTTCTTCAGCGCAGAGAGGTCCCTGTCGTATGACCACCAGTTGAGGGCAAGGATGTAAACTGCGGCTAATAACGGCGGTGAGAACTCTCGGTATGATCGGGAATACTTTTCAAGGAATACCCTCTTGTGCAGAATCGGAAATGAGGGGTGCACGATTCTGAAATACAATTTTATGAGCGATAACCCATGTGGTGCAACGATGCGTTCAATAGCATCCAGGTCCTCAAATGTCTCCACGTGATTCTGCGTCGAGTGGTCGGGAAACACAAGGAACGTGGTTTCGTCGGATACCCGGCGGAAAGATCCCCCCATAGAGGAGAGTGAATACTCGTCCTTGCTGTCGAATGGGCACAAGTCTATCAAGCAAGACTCATATTCGCTCGTGGGGCCTATCAACTGAGTGTGCCGGTTACTCTGGAGACCCAAAGTCTCTTTGAGGAGCGATTGTCCACGTTGGTTGGAGTGTTCGTCTACCGAAACATTGCCGCGAGTTTCTTGCGGTGAATCTGGCTCGGTAGACCTGCTTCTAGGGAATGATTCCCAGAGATGAGCTTTGCACCAGAAAATTGGAAAGGGACTGAACCAAAATGAAAAAGGAACATAGGGATCTATAAGCAAACAATGGATTCTGAATGATGTATTCCTTCCATTGCTCTTTCCGGCTTTTTATAAAATCTTCCAGTTACAAATAACAAGACAACATACCGCTTCTTATTGACAGATCGCTCTTCCGAGCCTTGTACACTGGAAGATGCCAATCGTCGCTTCCGTGGCTGTGGCGATTGCACGAAGGTACATTCCTGACTATGGAACTGGCAAAGTACACATATCTCTGCGCCCTCGTTCATGACACACCTGCTCTTTCGCCTGCGGCAAGCATCGCAAGGCCGGTCTCTTCGACCCCGACTCGTCCCATTCTCTCCATTGACACTGGATCCCGTGGACTTTCCTGCATTACCGGTTGATTTCTGGGGAGGATTCTGAGGTTGAGAGGCAGCGGATGACGAGGATGATCCGTTTGTGGATATCGTCGCGTTCGCTTGGGGAACAGCGCTAGAGGAAGAAGAAGTGCCGGAGGTGTTATTGGTGACTGTACTGGGGGCAGCATTAGTAGTAGTTGTTGCTCCAGCAGTTGTAGCGACTGCTGTCGCTCCACTACTACTAATGCTATTACCGCTACTCCCATTTTCGCCCGACTTGTTCAGACTCATGGCCTGTTCTTTTGCCTTTGGTGGAGGATAACCTGTGGAATTGTCTAATTCCGGAATTATTGTTTTTCTTGTTTGCTTTCTTTTCTTTTTTCCTTTCTTTTAAACCTGTAATTTCTCTTTGTCCTAGGAGGTGCTATCGGTAGCTAGAAGATGAATAAAAGCACATACAACCCCCGTCCAAATCCAAGAGCCAAAACTTTGTGCAGGACCTTTTATTGCACGGATTGAACGTGAAACGCGCGGGCCGGAAGGGTGAAGATGACGGTGGTATCGTGATAACGGCAAACGAGATATGTCAAGAGAGGACAGCACACGCGCTCAAAGACCAAAGAAGTCAAGGCAAGCAGAAGAGCAGTAGTAACAGTAGCAGTAGGTAGTAGTGATAGATAGTAGATAGACAGTAGTAGTAGCAGTAGTAAGTTATGGAGGGGCGAGAGTTTGGGGGGGGGGGGGGGGGTGAGGGTGCGCAAAAGTTGGGAAAAGAAAGATGGAGGAAGGGGAAAAGATTGGTCGTGTGTTGGGTTTGGGTTGTACTCTGTGCTGAGCTTATCGCAGTTGAACGAAACCAGGCAATTGGTAGATTAGATTACTGTAGGGGAATTATGTATGTAGAGCTCTCCGGCTTCCAGGATCCCAGGATTACGGGTCTCTCGGGAGGTGAACAGCGAGATCCTAAATAGGGCAAGGGGAGAGAGTAAACCGCCCAAAAGGGTGAGATGAGGAAGGCCTGCAGATAAGCCTTTCCCCTATCGATGAGGCTAGGGCTGTTGTATGTATGTGTATGGCTGTGTATTGGTTTGATGGGAGCGGGCCTGGACACACTGAGATCGAGAGGATTCAGGATACAGAACACACTCAAAAGACAATACAGTTGTGAGTATAAGGTGTTCACAGCTTCCCGAGTTTTTACAAATGAGACGTTCTATAAAGAGGGGCTTTGTAACATACCTATGTGATTATGGAAATGTCCGTTTGAGATTAGTCTACAACCAGGTAATCTGTAATACAGTTGTATGGATTGAAGGTATACGATATTGAGGCTGATTACAGTGAGACGAAGGATATGGTCTGGTATGGCCTGGTATGGCCTGGTATGGTATGGTATGGGAGTGGTATAATATGGCTTGTTTCTGTATTACTGAGGTACGAAAGCAGGGGGGTTAGTTTGTAACGTCCGTATCTCACGAGATCAGATGTTGCCAGTGAATGAACAACGACGTGACCATGAACTTTGAACCCGAGAACAGAGGACCCCCGATTACTACCAAATGACGAAGATGAGGGGAAGAGAAGAAACCGGGGAAGAGAGAGAGCAACCCCAAAAGAATAATCACTAAAACCCTCACCTTGATAAACAACGTAACGTGTCTTCCAGGATGGCAAGCAAGTACGCAGATAGACAGCAGGCAGAAAGATAGACAAGACCGACAAGCGCAAGAGGGTCCAACGAGCAATAGCAATAGATGAATTGGAATTCAGACCTAGGATGAACAGGAGAAAGCGAAACCCACCCCACACCCACGTTGCTGTTTCCTTACTGAACGCCCTTGACCCCCCACACAATGGCGATCTCAATGGTCCGTGGAAAGCAAAGAAGGAAAGCTAGGAAAGAAGTGAGAAAAAGAAAAGGAAACGAAAAAAAAGTGAATCAAGAGAACGTGGGGTACGGATTGAATGAACAAAATAAAAATAGGTAGGTGAGTGTAATTCCCCGCCTCACCCCAAAGGTGGCTGGCAGGTGAAGTGCACAACACTCAGCAGGTATGGGGATATTGGTTATCTCGCATTTTCGCGCTGGTGTTTGATGATAGCGGTTATTTTTCGGGTGTGACAGAGATAAGGGACGGACCAGAAACGGGCTAGTTGGGATCCGAGACATCGCGAGGGTTCAAGTTATCTGTCTATGGGAAAAATTACATAAAGGCGTAGACAAGCCTCTGTCATCTCTGAGCGTGAGGAATATGGGGACGGGGGTGTGCGGAAGAGGTATTCGCAGCGGAATTACTTTTTGACGATGGGGCGATCGAATCTCCCGGGTTTTGGCTGGGCAACACTCTACTCGTACCTACTCTACCGGTAGGTACATGTGCATACCGTTACTTACTAGCCAGGATGGGTTCTTTTTACAGAGTGGGGATAAATATTTAAGCAGGAGAACCTATCATAGTGGACGTATTTATGATACCTGCATATAACAAGGAGGGTGAGTGGAATTGGGGTAAGGAATCGACTGGAGGAGGAGGAGAAGGGCGTGGAGGAGGAGGAGCTCGAGGAGGAGGAGAAGCAAGAGCAGATGCCAGAAGTTGTCATTTTTTCCCGGTAACCGGCCGGGGTGTTCCCCGTTCTTTTTCGTCTTGGTAAAGATTGTAGTGGATCAGTGGTACTGATTTCTTGGGGAGTAGGAAAAATTAGGAACGAAGCTCGCTCTAACTGAAGGATAAAAAAAAAAGGTTGTGCGACAGTCTTTCAGTACGCCCAGTTACACCCATACCCATATCTTCTCTTTCTGAGTACGTTCCTAGGGCGCTCTAGGTATGCATGTACGTCACCGCGCAGTTACCGTCGTTTAATCTGCGCATGGCGCGTCTGCATCGGCATTCCCCACAATCAATTCAATTGAGATCAGAGACGATACCAGTGAGATACTCCCGAGTCTATAGATAAACAAGAAAATAAATAGAAGAAACATCCAACGTACCCATTGTCTGAACTCGCACGAGTGTTCCTCCTACCAGATTGTGCTTCTCCCCTCCTCTTGGACACCTTCAACCTATTTCTCTTACCAATCTCGGTACATATTACCCCATGTCCAGTTCTATTCTGTATCTACAAATCTTTGGACGAATAGTACGGGCTGTATCACATGCATATGTAATCAATGCTGTTGATTCAAATTGCAAGCGTGATGAAGACTGTCTGCCTGCAGGAGTGCCCGTCACAAAACCATTGCTTACTTGCATCCCCATCAAACAACTCCATTCATCAAAGGATAGGTCGGACGCGCATTTGCCTGTAGTGCCGAAGAGGACAAGAAGGTATCGAGAGGTCTAGGGGAGTGATAGATATTGCCGTTCCCGATATCCCAATGCCAAAATACTTCTGATCTTGGATCAACTGCTCGTTCTCATCAACGCCGATCTCTACCGCTTTCCCAAGGGGCAGATCCTTGTTCAGCCTCGCTCTTGTCCGATGGTAACACGGGGATGTCGACAGGCTTTCCAGTGGTGATGGACGCATAGAAGAACTACTTTTTGGTTCAAACAGTTGAGATTCTTGCCAAATCTCATGTCATGGTATTCAATACGATACTCGTAGCTCTCGATCATCTGATACCTACCGTATCGTAGGTGTGTAAATCGAGCCCAAGAAATCATCAAAGCACTTGCAAGATTGAAAAATAGTCAAAAGTTAAAAAAAAAAAAAAAAAAAAAAAAAACGATGTAGAGTATGAGCAACGCACGTTCCATGCATCCCCCCACATTTAAGGTTGGTTGGATACTCTTGGCGAAGCTTAGTAATGTGCAAAGAAGGGGAAATCTGCCAAGAAATCATCACATCTATATATCGTAGCTTTTATTAACTTTCCAGAGTGTTTACCAACCGGTACTAATAGTTTAAGACGATTATGAGAGGATTCATTTTGCAGGTTCAGCCAGGAAGAAAAGAGGGAAAGCTAGGGCCGTTACTGGACGTTGTGTTCCATGTTTCTTTTATTTGAAACCGGGGGGGGGGTATATCAACATGTCGACTTTAACATGCTGTGCGCTCCTCCAAAGTCGTTCCAAGAAACCCTAACCCTGCGCTCAGATGATACCCAACAGAAAAGACTGGCGGAAGCACCACGAGCACCTACATAGAGTATAATGTTGAGAAAATACCGCGATATAATCAGGGGCCGAAATACTGACAACTATTTCCATACTATAACTGTTAACGATTTACCTGCAACGTGTCCGATTCAAATAACTTTGAAAGATGGCCGAGTCGTCTATTAATAACGAACAATTTAAATCCCACACCGTTAGCTAAAAAAAAATAGGATTTAGTCAAAAAATTTATAACTACTGAACGAGGGTGGGGGTGTATTCCAGCGGCCCAATAGCAGCCAATATAAATCTTCTCCCCATGAAGAAGCTATCAGCCTTTCCGGTTATTGCCGGCCTGTAACATTCGACTCCGCTCTGTATCGGCGCATAGACTCACAGTGTCAGTGCGCCGAGGTTATGTTGCCAGAGAATTGGTAAGATCTCTGGCGAAAATCCTACCGTTGAGTTGTTTGGTGAAGGCTGAATGATGAACTCTAGAGGCAGATCATCAATATCCTCAATATCTTTGACTTGGTTAGATAACTACCTCGAAACAACTCGACGTGGAGTGAGTAGGGCCCGTACTTGTTTTTAGAACATATCTCGTCGCTACTTTCGCCTTCCATCCATTTCCATTCTCTTCTTTCAGCATCATTGTTTGGCGAATTGCCACACCTTTAAATGAATAAGCCCAAGGAAACATTGTAAGAGATTTCTGGGAGAGAACAATTGCCTTAATTCTACCCTTCCAATCAGTGGAAATTGCGGGGGATCTCTTATAAAACCGTGCCCAGAGACGAAGATCTTTGATAAGTTATCACTCAATCGATATGCCCCATATTATAAAGGTCAGGCCGTCGTTTTCCACGAGTTATGTTTTGTAAATATCATAACTCGCTTGCGGGAGGCTTTGAGGGTTTGATAGAGGTTTATTTAAATGTAGGTCTAATAAATCTTATGTCGAAAACAGCTTGCCCGTTCACACAGGGATGACGGCTTTTATCATCAGCAGATGATATGGTGACGGGGTGTGGATTTTGAGGAAACCTATCATTACCCGACAAGCCCTCATTCCGAGGAGACTTACATGGGGCCACGTCATGTTCTCATGATCTAGCTTGCATTCCATCAGCAAACTCCAATTATATATAATGGTAATTTCTCGTACTTGAGTGTTTTGGCTACCTTCACCCGCCAAGCCTAATGCTTAAGCTGTCTGGTAGTTGTTTTTCGTGTCTCAAGCTCTTGATTCGTCAGGGACAAAATCACAGCCTCCTGCGATCATGATATGGTTTTCAATAGCCTGATAGATACTGTACCGTTCATATACATCAAAGCTATGTATGTACTAATAACATAAGCGGCACCTTCATAGTCACCGGCGGATGAAGGATTGAGCGCACACCTTTAAATTTCCCAACCACGGGAATTAGAAACACATGGATCCATATTCTTTTTTTTATCCTTTTTACCCGCTACTACTTTCAAAAAGAATTCCAGAGAAGCTTCAAAGCTTCGAATGGCTCTACCGAGCCATGAAGTAAAAGCTGAATACCAGAATCCCGCATCCAGGTTGGTATAAAGCTGCACCTTCTCTTAAGGGAAGGGAGTTGATGTCCAAGGTAGCATTCCAAGACATACATCCAAGACATAATTTTGGTCCCTAGCTTGAAATCGACGAAACATTGTTAAAACCATGGTTATCCCTTAAGCTGGCATGCTGACCCCCCTATAACAGAGGAACTAGGTTTGTATAGGAGATCTATTATTTGATAAGAGAGATAACAGGATCTGTTAGTAAAGCCACACAAAAATTTGCTTTTTTTGAGGGGTCAGCATTTGTTGCCAGCTTAAGGGATAGTCAATATCTCTCAAACGAAACATACTGAGTGATACATCTTTCCTACTAGTTGGTGTTACGCAAATGAGTCCCGTAGTGGCTGTAATGTCGAGACTTGATAAGACAGTAGACTGTGTGGCTAATATTGGTATGGCCTGAGAAATCGCAGGGCTGTGTCTACATACCAGGTTAGCGACGCGCGATAAAGTGCATGTAGATTATGATTTTCACCACGGCCCGATAAAGTTGTCCGATAAGCTGGTGTCTACATGTGATGTGGTTAATGTAACTGGAGGATGATGACAGATATCCGGATGAGGCTTTGTGGGGAAGAAGAAGCTTTTCGCTTATGTAGCTTATCGATAACGACTCCTCGGCTTCGGGCCGTCGCGTCGGCGGTCGTAGTCAGTACTTCCTAAGCTGATCAGTCACATCAAGCTCTTGCCCCACCGTCTTTAAATTCAACTCTAATAATTTACCCCAACAAAAATATCTTTACAGTATTTAGCTGTCCTGCATATATACATAACACCAATCGATTTCTTTGCCTGAATAACTAACATTCAGACACTACGTACGGGGGGCTAGCTAGAGGTAGTGTCTCTATCCGCTCTCCAACCCTGCTCCAGCTATGAAACCCAACTGGTACTAGAAATTAACGCAATGCCCTTAGGTCTAGCCGCATAACGTCAAGAAAATTCTAATGCTTCCAAAGTAAGGAATGAAAGTTTGAGTTATAATTGCATTGGTTTGATCAATTGAGGACGTTGGGACTGTTCGGGGATTCGGAACGTTTTCGGCTCGAACCCCTCTTTGCCTCAACCGCCGTACGTATATACCGAGTTTCTTTTATGTCCTCCAGGTTATATCACTAAGGGTTCTATTTCTGACGGAGGGAAGTTCAATGTGTGCGTATATACGCTGTGACTTATTCCAAAATCTCACTTCCTACTAGTCATGATCACCATGTCAAGCATCGCAGACTTCACGATACCAGCAAAACCAAGCGCATACTCGTTCCCCACGTCATCAACTGCGCTCATAATGATCGATTTACACGGGACTAAGAACTCCTTCTTTCTGGATGATCTCGGTTCTCTTCAGCCAGGGACAAAACCCAACATCTCCAAATATACTATTCTTCTCAAAACCTTTCGGGAGCGGAATATGCCTGTTTTCCACATACGAGAACCTCATAGCCGAATTATAACAGGAAATCCGTCATCAAAGCTCCCCAAGCAGTCAGAGATCCAGAGTCCGGGGCAGCATGAAAATATCGAAGAGAATACAATCGAAAGTAGGCAAGTATTAAGTGGAAAGAGAAATGACTATCACATGATCAATGAATGTGCGCTAAAGCCGTGGGAAATGATTTTTGATATGCCTGGTAAGGAGGCATTGTGGAGTGCAACATTGCATGAGCAATTGATTATATGGGGGATTACCCATCTCATAATTGGGGGTATTACCACACAAGGTTGTGCTGTAGTCACTTCCAGAGAAGTTTATGATCGAGGGTTTGAGTGCTGTGAGTTGAGATCTCCGATTATCTTTGTATCAAAAAGTTTATTCGTAAAAGATATATTCTAAAAGAATGGCTTATTTAGGTATTATTGTTGATTCCATAGCGGATCACAACGACGCACCTCGAACTTCCTCCTTAGAAATGGAGCATTGGTCCCGGGGACTGGTTGGCTTTTCTGTTAATCTTGAAGATTTCATTTCACATACCCATGTTCCTGCCCCAGACGATAAGCATCTCTCTGCAACTGATGGTTGGAATGGCTCCTTGGACTTGCTTTCACTGCGCCAAGCTTATAAGTCTGGTGTTTCCCCTGTCACTGTGATAGTGGGTGTGTATGGAAGGATCGAAACACATCTCTCGAAAACATCCTCTACATTCATTGCAATCGTACCCCAAGCCGCCGCTATCTCTACCGCACAAGATCTCCTCAAGAAATACCCCGATCGTGCATCTCGACCACCTCTTTTTGGCGTTCCATTTTCCCTAAAGGATAACATCGATGTTGCGGGAATGGCCACAACCATCGGCTGTCCCCCGCTAGCCCATATACCCAGAATTTCTGCAAAGATATACACAAAACTAGTATCTCTTGGCGCCATCTTCATCGGAAAAACGAATATGGATCAACTAGCCACCGGAATGACAGGATGCCGCTCCCCATACGGAATTCCCGCTTCCGTTTTCAATCCACTATACATCGCCGGTGGTTCATCCTCTGGCGCCGCAGTTTCAGTCGGTGAAGAACTCGTATCTTTCGCTATCGGAACTGATACTGCGGGCTCCGGTCGTGTGCCTGCAGGCTTCAACGGCATCGTTGGATGGAAGCCGACGAAAGGGACCGTCTCGTTATCTGGAGTTTCCAAAGCATGTGAGTCTCTGGATTGTATAGCGTTTATGACTACCCGACGTGGTGGTATCAGTGATGCCAGGGAAATATGGAGATTCGTCCGGGGATATGACCCGGAGGACGTTTATTCTAAGCCCCCGAACACTTGTTTGCCGTCAAGATATCTTAGTGCCACCAGACCATCTGCAAACAAGTTTCGGTTTGCAATACCGCCACAAAGCGTTATTGCCAAGTGTGCGCCGATCTTCTATCAACTATTCTACGAATCTGTCGCAAAACTACAGGCAACGGGAGGTGAGCTCATAGAGGTTGACTGGACACCATTTGAGGAGGCGGGAGGATTGCTATATGATGGTACATTAGTGAACGAAAGGCTCGCTGCGATGTCCTTCTCGGGAAAGGATTGGTACGAAACAAATAAGGACAACCTGCATCCAGTTACCAGAGAGGTTTTTGGCAGTGTGTTGAAAAGAGGAAACACTGCAGAAGACGTATTTAGGGATTTAAAGAAAGTGAAAATGCACGCCTCCTCCCTAAAACCCGATTTTATAGTGTCAGCACTGTACTAATATGAATCTTGTAGCCTCACACGGACTGTCCACGACACAATTTTCAACCCTTTCCGCGCATCCGGTATCGACATCCTTGTAGTGCCGACGACACCTAACCACTTCACCATTGAAGAAGTCCTAAAGGACCCAATCTCGCTCAATTCGGACTTGGGGACTTTTGCGCATTTTGGAAATGTGCTTGATCTTTGCGCGGTTGCTATGCCGGCGGGAACGTACGACTTGGACGACGGGAAACAGATGCCATTCTCGATAACCTTGTTGGGGGGGTCGGGAGATGATGCAAGGTTGTTGGACTTAGCCGCTCTTTTTGAAAAGTCGGTTGCGGTTAGGGCGTTGGGATGAAAGATGTGTTTCATCAAGCAGTAAACCTTAGAGGCTCTCTACGTCGTTCTAGCGGAATATCTAGCAGTGGAATCTCACGAGATATCGCTGCATATTGGTAGACTTTTCTTAGTTACCCAGGTGTGATTTACGTCTACATTCGCACCCTTTACTTGATCTAGTATACTACTTGGGTGTTCAGTAAAAAGCCGCCCCGTTGCAACGCCTAGGCCTGTTTTCACTGAACGCCTTAGTATCTCACAAACAGAAAAGAGTCCAAATGTGAGTGATACGTTGTGATTCGACTTTATTGATTGATTGATTGATTACTTCATTAATTGTATTGTGATTTGACTTATTCGGTTACCTTAATGTCAATGATCACGTGTATGGAACGAAACATTAACTACATCCAGAGATAACTTACATGTATGTACATGCTATAGCCTATGAGTACGCGTAAGTATAGCCGTTATATAGGGCAGATCAGCGGAGTTGGTGTTAAGACATGTTACAAGGGCTATGTTGTTATAACTGGTTAAGCATTATATGTGTTAGTTTTGAGATCATATAAAGTTTAGCTGCGGCGACTCAATCCAATTGCAAGCGTCATTATCACTCTCATCTTCCTTCATTCGAGCATTAAGAGTACTAGAGCCCCGAGACCTCACTCAGACAGCGAGACCTCGATCACCAGCAGCCCGAAACAGCGCGCCCCTGCACTGCGAGACGTTATCGAGTGATACCCCATGACACCGCGTCACAAAAGATCACTCGATGTAGCCCCCGTATCGTCATACACGTGGTACCGAAGCACCCCGCACTCCCGCCATCTCTTCACAGGTTTTTTTTTATTTTTCTTGATTACTCTCTCCCCCAGCTATGCAAGAGTTGTAGTTTGTAAACAAATGCACACAAGAACCGAGTATATAGTAATATTGCAAAGCTAGATGATCTAATCCTATTCTACAACCTCGATTGCAATCCACCAAACCCAATACCCCAACCACCCGGTAACCAAGCCCCCGCCAATTAACCCACATGACATGACACAACACTACTACACACACCCCGTGCCATTCGGCGGCGCCCCCCGCTCCCCCCTCACCACCACCGCGCCCGGGCTCGGAAAGTCCACCGGCACGCCCTCCTTCACCGTACACGCGTTCGTGCCGATCTGCGCCACAAACACGCGCGGGTTGTCCACCATGCTCGCGAACCCGCTGCCGCCGCCCGTGATGGTCACGGCCGCGCAGTTCATGTACATCTCGCGGTTGCCGATCTTGTTGAACCAGGTCCAGGCGAAGAGGGCCGCGCCGGAGGGCGCCGAGGGCGGGATGGCGAAGTTGAAGGGCGTGTTTTCGGCGGGACAGGAACCTGGGGGGTGGGTGTTAGTGTGGGAGGGGCGAGGGGGGCGGAGAGGAGGGAGGGGATGGGGGACGGGGGACGGGGGATGGGGGACGGGGGACGGGGGATGGGGGACGGGGGATGGGAGAGCTACCGATCCAGGATTTGATTACGCGGAAGGTCTTCCCCTCGTCGTATGACAGCGACACCTGGCAGCTGCCACCGCCGTGGACCGCCGCACCTTCAGTCCTACACATTCACACCCCATTCATCAGTCGACCGCCTCTCTCCACAACCCCCCCCCCAGATTTACACGAAAAAAAGGCCATACCTAAAACTCTGCATGCTCCCCGCCGGCCAGGTAACCACGCTCCTCCCGGCGCCGCGCGCAAAGTCCTTGTGGTACTGCTTGCACGGGAATTGCGCGCCCTTGATGGGGAAGTTGAGGTCGTAGTCGGGCGAGGTTACGTATTGGTTCTTTGCGTAGCCGAGCGACGGCGGGGAGGACATGAGCACGTGGGCGGTGGTGAGGAAGGGGAAGAGGAAGAGGAGGCCGAGGTATTTCATTTTGGCTGTGCTGAGAGTGGTGATCAGAGAGAGTGGATGGAAGGGGATATGAACGTCAGATTTGGAAGACTGACTGGATTACTGAAGAAAGAAAGGGAAGGAAGGAAGGAAGGAAGGGAGGGAGAAATAAAGGAACGAGAAAAAGACCCTGGCCTGGCTAACGAACTGGTACGGTGGCTGGATCAGAGAGAGATCTTGACGAGAAACAAAAAGTCCCAAACAAGTACGTTCTACGGCAACACTTATATATCCTACCATTGCATCTCCAGCACAAGCCCGTTCCAGAAGCGCCCCCTCTCGGCCTCCCACAAATCACCCATACCGCCCTTTCCACCAGCTGCTAGCATCCCCAAGAACAGATTTCTACGGAAACAATTAACGGCGGTCCCTTCTAGATCTACCATGTATCGTACTGCGCGATGGATGAACACGGGCCACCACATCTCCAACCCCCTCCACCAGCCTCTCCGGGCCTCTTTCAACATTCCATTCGACACCCCCAATGCGGACAACGCGGCCAGAGGCTGGTCCGTGTGGAAGCGGTGCCTAGCATTCCAAACATCCACCCCCTCCCCTCTCGTGTGTGGGTAATGACTAAGCTGCTAGAAGAACAAAAAAAACGGGAATATCGATCATTGACATTGCGGCGCCAAGATAAGGCGACCCGGTCGGTGGTGGAAAGAAACCACAGCTGCATACATGTACTTATGCGATTGAACAGCTGACAGGAAGTTTTTGGGTGTAAAAACATCTACTCTGTATGATCCGGTCGATTGAGGTTATTGTAGAGTGCTTGCAGTCGCGGTGGTAAGGGTGAGGGTTAGGGTTGTTTATAAGTGAAAATTGAATGAGCATTTCCGCAGGTCAATTAGCTGGGTAGCTAACTGAATTTTGATCTATGAACCCCTATCGGCGCAGAGCTTATGCTTATGGTCATAGGCCATGGATTCGTGATCAATGGAGGCGTATCTCTTCTACTTCCGATGCCTGAATATTACCACCGGAAGATGCATTACTAGGCGGAGCTATATATTACGATTCAAGTTTACGCCTATAATCTATATCCATCTACTACCGAGAAAGCACGAGCCAACAAACTACAAGTTATCTATCTGAAAAGGGAAAGAAAAAAAAAAAAAAAAAAACCGAAAAAAAGAAGAAAACACACCCCCACCACCTAACTACTTCATCTTCCTCTTCATCAACACCGCCAACGGCACATCCTCATCATCCCCCTCCGCCTCCACCTCAACCCCATAATCCGCCAACGACTCCCCCTCCCCATTCCTCCACTCCCACCCCCTCTCCGCAATCCTCGGATACCTCAGCTCCTCCTGGCGCGCCCCCGTCTCCCCGCGCGCCCTGCGCCGGTCCATATCCTCCCTCTGCCGCCTCCTCACGCCCTCCACCCACTCGCCGCCCCCCCCCTCCGCCACCGTCGCCTGATCCACCGCCTTCCCAAACCCGGCCGCAGAGAGCTTATCCGGGTCCACGGGCGGCCACACCACGCCCAGGTCCTCATACCCATTCACCTCCCACTCCAGGCCGCCGCGCATCACGACGTCGCCGCTGCCGCGGACGGCCTCGCCGACGGAGCGCGTGCGGCCGAGCGGCCAGGCCCACGACAGGATGTTGCCCGTGCCGCCGAAGGCGCTGCACAGGTTGTCCCAGAAGCCGATGTCGTAGGGGAACTCCTGGCGGGGCACCTTTTTGCGCGCGACCAGCGCGTCGTGGCGGTCTTGCTCCCAGGTCTCGATGGTGGTGTAGCCGTTGGCCACGGACCAGAAGGTGCGCAGGGTGAGGATGGCGAGCGCGAAGGTGGTGAAGATGGTGGCGAGGGTGAGGGCTGTGAGGAGGAGGAGCTGCGGGAGGGTGTGCGGGCTTGAGTACTGCGGTGTGTTAGTAGCGGGCCACCGGCGGGCTCGGGGGGCGGGCCCGGGGGGGGGGGAGACATACAGCAGGCGTGTTCCGCGCCTCCCAAACGACCGAGCACCGCGAGAACAGGTGCGTCAGCAGATACAACGACGTAAACGCGCTATAGGCCAAAAAGCGCAAGAAATGCGGCAGATTCCGGTACCCGACGCAGTTGTTCGTCCACGGGCAATGATGGTCCATCCTAAGCACACACCTGCACACACGCACCCCCGCATCAGCACCCAGCACCCAGCCCACCCCGCTCCCCCCCACCAATTCACCCCCGTAGAAGAGCTGGAGCCAAACCTACACATTACACGTCCGGCAATGGTGCGCCCTGACCGGCCTGTAGCCCATACACTTCCGACACCACTTCCCCGCTCCCACCACCAGCCGCCGCTCCTCCGCCCTTCCGCGGCCCTCCTCCGCGTCCGCGCCGTCGTGCGCGGGCGGGGCCCAGTCCTTCGGCGGCGAGCCGGGGTGCGTGGTGATGGAGCGGTAGTAGCTGATCCAGATGCAGGCGACGAGCGTGTTGAAGAAGATGCTCTGGCGCTGGGAGAGGTGTGGCGCGAGGAGGAAGAGCTGCGACGCGTAGGCGAGGATGGCGATGAGGAGGGTGGAGCCGGCGACGGCGAGGCGCGAGAAGCGCGGGTCGAGCATTGTGGGGTGTGTTTTGTGCTGTTGCGCGGTGGTGCGGTGTGCGGTGTGCGGTGTGCGGTGGGTTGGTAGGTGGGTTGGTAGGTGGGTGGGTGTCGAGCTGGAGTGCTGGAGCTCGGGGGGGAGGTGAGAGTGCGGTGTGGCTGGTTGGGAGGCCAGGGGGTGGCTTGGCTCATGGGGTGTCACTCGGGGAATGATTGCGATGCGTGTTTTTGGGTCGGATGAGGGCTGATGTGGGGGGGGGGGGGGGGGCTGGATATATCGCTACCCTATCCCATGTTGACGGAGAAAGGGTTCATGCTTTTAGTCCAAACCGCAAGCTCAATTATCGGCGAAAGCACATCCGCAGGAATAGACACCACACACATATATATAATGGAGATGTAGGTGCCAACAGGGGACACCCGCTGATAATACCTAGTGATTATCAGAGACTATAAGTCATGCCTATACATACTTGTCTGCAAGAGTCTAGATTCCCGAGTCCCGGAGATGTTTTCTGGCGTCACTATATAGGATAGCTCCCTGCCCTTATGGGTATTCAGAAGAAACCCACAACTACATCATTGGCCATTGGGGAAACCTACCACCTCCGGAGAAGAAGGATTCAAATGAGCTGGGCTCCAAGGATATCCGGATCATTTGAATCCTATCCCTGCTACTAAAACAAAGGCTTTAGATGCTATCACTTTAGACATAGAACAGCACCCACGCGTCACTCATAATACACTTCAGATCCAAACCCCCATAGGTGTCAATAGGTCCCCAGATCCCTATTCCGGGGTGCCGCACCCTTAGTCTCAAATAGTATCCCACGGAAGTATCAACGGCAAGACAAAGCGCCCAAAGAAAGAGGGGAGAGTTTCAGTAGTAAATAAGTGGCATGTGGGCTCAAAAACCAACATAACGGTCAGGACACCAACTTCAATTTCAAGCGGAGGTTTTGACTAGTCTCTGGTCTCGACGGAACTAAACAGAGCTAAACAGAATAGGCCGGGCGACTGACAGAGCATGTATCATGTACCTATGAATATAAAAGAGAAGCTAAAGATACTCCAACACTCCGATAGTAAATACTTGTACATGGACTCCACTACTAGCTAGTTAGATTGTGGCGTTAAGCTCTCCGCCCCAGGAGATCAGACAAGAGCCGTGAATGTGCTTTGGCTCGGTGCTTACTTTATTAGTTTTGAGAACCCCCACGGCCGCAGTGACCCGGAACCGCTGGGTTGAGAATGTGCGATTCGATTGGTTGGATGTATTCATGCGCGCCCAGGGCTCTAGCTGGATAGGTACCAGCCTATATATCTATAGATTGAGTCTCCAACCTAGATCTCGTATCAGGTCACAAAGCGACGACAGTACTGCCAGAGCCAGCTAGCTCTTCATCTAAACCACACCGAGATCAATACGCGGTTCAGTGAACCCCCCAATCCCGCAATTAATTCCGGCCTTTTCACCGTGCAATGCCAGCATTCGAATGATATGACTCTGTAGAGGCATTCGCATCACTACTAATCACCCGTCTAGAAGCACTCGTCCCCGTCAGTAACCATCCAGACTGCCAAGACATACCGAACGGGGCATCTTTATTACTCATGTCTCGTCGCGTCTCCTCCCACTTTACGCGTCCGCTTGAATTCCCGAGACGAGACATTCACCACCAGCCAACGTGCAACAATCAACAATCAATCACGAACTATCAACCAAGCCGCAAAAATGGTCACCGAATTCCAAGAAGCACGCCCCTCCTCCCCCCAAAAAAAAAACCTATGTCTACCTCCCAGAACCCTCCAGCTAACAACCTATTAACCCACTAGAAAGTCTACACTCTCTTAAAACAGGTTCCACCCTCCCACCGCACCCCCCGAGATATCCCCAGCTAACCACCAACACAGATCCCGCCCGGGAAAGTAAGCACCTACAAAGCGCTCTCCACCGCGCTCTCCTCTTCCCCGCGAGCTGTCGGCGGTGCCTGCCGTACGTCACTCACTCCCCACTCCCCCCCCCCCCCCTTTTTTTCCCTTTCTCTGCGCGATTCTAACGGACGCAGGGAATAATCCGTATGCGCCACAAGTGCCGTGCCATCGCATCATTGCCTCCACCGGGGTACTTACCCCGCTACCTCTCCCCTACTTGATAGATTTGGCTATTTGCTGACAGACTGGCGGGAGTAGTATATCGGCGGCTTCATGGGCGACTGGGGCCGCGACTCACCCGCGGAGGGGCAGTGCGCGAAGAAGCTGGAGCTGCTGAAGGGGGAGGGGGTGGAGTTTGATGGGAAGGGCATGTTGGTGGATAAGGGGCGGCTGTGGGATGGGTTTACGGTTTAGTAGGGTGTAGGTTATGTATGTATAGCCTGTAGTGGTGATATCTGGTGGTGGTGGTGGTGGTGGGGCTGGTGGTGGTGGTGGGTTTTTTGTGTGGTGCTAGCCTTTTTGAAGAAACAAATGGAGTGGTGGATGCTTGTAGTTGGGAGTTATTATGTGCCTGCAGCCACCACGGCCATGCACTTCGGATGTGCGGTCTAACCAATTGATTTTTGGGGGTTTTTATTGTCTGTTTCTGTTGTGCTTCAAATTATAGAGCTGCATTTAATCCGTATCCCCGTAACCCTGTTCTATCTAGGAACTATTAGATCCACACGTGCTCCGATTTCCTGACTCATGATTGCGAGGACGGGTTTTAACTTTTGGTGTGTAGGGGTCAATGATGGATTTGCCAATATAGGGACGGCCTATCTGGATGCGGGCCAAGGCTTGGTGGGCTGGGCTGGGCTGGCGCCGAGCTTTGTGCCCTGGGCTTGGCTGTTTTTTCGTTGAAGATATACGGCCCCGTCATGTGTATATATATACACTTCCGATCCGGCATACACATGAAGCCAGCCCAGGAACTCAGGTCGGCTCGACAAATTAAATCCTCTATATAACTATCGCCCTTTCAAACCACCCTAGCACATTCAAGTATAGCAAGGCGTAAGTTATATATATATATCAAATGCTACATAGGGCCAGCCGGAGGTTACACTTGTGATTCCAACTCTCAGCAGGATGTACTTTGGGGCCAATGACAAAACCACACTTTATCCATACCTCTCGCCAACGCTAGCACCACGTCTCCCGCTTCAAGATACAAGGAGGCCGAAATGCTTTAAACTGTGGCCCGCGTGCTCGCGTTTTGCCTCTGATCCGGAGGTTGATAATAGCCCTAGATAGTATCGTATCCCTCCAGCCTGGACGTACCCGTATGCCGGCCGGTGGTGTAGGCTTTCATACACCTATTAGTGTTGGCATTGGGGTGATGTGATCGAGAAGGGTATGAAAGAGGGATTATGTAGTGAATTACCGCACTATGATCGTGATAGCTTCAGTTCCGCCTGTCTCTTCAATTCTCGCGCACAACAATTAATAACTTTTCAATTAAGTAGTCAACATCCTGCAGCCGCTATATAACTACTACCTTCGCTAAAGGCTAGGAAACAATAATGAGGGGTATAGATATATGTAGACACACTCTCACCAGCCTTTCTCATTATACACATTGACCTGAGAGGACATCGGCCCCCTGTGATAATCTAACCCCGCACGCACCACCGAGTGACACCCCATGAAGGTAATTCCAGGTATCTATACAATCATTTTCAAAAACTCTACTATACATAAAAGAGGACTTCCCCCCCCGACTCTCTCTCTCGCTCTATTACTTACTTCTTATCCAAGCACCCCTCCCAGCTCCCTTCTTCCCGCCGCCCAGTAATCGTTAAAAAAACAGTATATAAAATTGCGGAAAAGAAGAGAAAAAAAAGAGTCATAAAAAGGGGGTTTACCAATAAAATACAAAAAAAATGGCATATTGAGTACAAAAAGAAACGACTGCACTCAACACAAAACCCCCCTTTTCAGGTATATAGTCATATTAAAAGCATGCCTCCACAGACAACCTCCCAACCAGCCATCATAAAAAAAAGATTCCGACCCGAGACATTCTGTCTAAATCTCCGTCTCTAATGAGAATGTCCGTGGCCGTGGCCATGTCCCGAATCAGCAGTCTCCTGTCCCACTGGTCCACAGCATTTCACAGTCGCACACCCATCTCCACACTCCAACAGACATGCCGAATCACTTCCTGTTACGCTTCCCGCACGGCTGCCGCCAGCTGTGGCACCATATCCCGTGACTTGCACGCCACCAGGGCTCATGTCAGCGGCGATGACGTCGCCGCCGGCCGGCTTAGTGTACTCTGGCTGGATTGTGGAGGAGTGGATACCGTAAGCGTGAAGGCAGGTTCTGATTGAGCGTGCGAGTTGCATGTAACGACCGCCCTGGTCAGGGTCGAAGGCGATCTGAATGTGGAGCGAGGCGATCATCTTTACGTCCGAGAGCTGCCAGATGTGGAGTTCATGGACAGACTCGACGCCGGGGATGTCTGCGATATCTTCCTTGACCTCCTCGAGCGAGATCCCGGTTGGGACGGCTTGGAGAAGGATCTTGGAAGCGGATTTAACAAGCGGTAGGGCGGATGAGAAAATGATTACCGTGATGATGAGGGAGATGGAGGGGTCTAGGTAGTTCTTCCATGTGTACTCGTCCGGGATGTACATCAGGCAGAGAGCAACAACCATAACACCGACATTTCCGAGGGCATCGCCGAGAACATGCAGGAAAACACCACGCATGTTGAGGTTTGCATGGGAATGACCGGAGGCGCCTTCGGGCTTAGGCTTGGTGTGGTTATGGCCGGTGTGGGTGACGGAGTATGCGCGCCTACGAGTAGAGGAAGAGGAATCACCATTTTTAGATACGAGTGGTGTGCTTTCATCACCACCTTCTTCGTCGTCGGAAGTGCCGGAGGTTGCTTCGGTGTCGCTGACAGCAGCGGCAATGACCTCTTGTCGGTTACGGGCAGGGTGGACGTGAATATGTGTTACTGGTGATGCAAAACGTGCCTGCCTACTACTATTCCTCTTGTGTTTCTGGGTAGACCTAGAGACGGTGTTTGCATCAGATGCGACACGAGCTACAACGTTGGCGGGGAGAATTTCTTCGATGTCGCCACTGTCATCTTCGGCGGGGTTGTGGATGTGACCGGGTAGACCGTGAGTATGTTTATGGTGCTCGTGGCCATCAATTCCAGCTTCAATATCGTGGCTGTGAGAATGGCTGTGGCTATCACCACCTCCATGGGAGTGACCATGGTCATGAAACAGGAATAATCCAAGAATATTTGACGCCAACCCGGCACTCCCGACAGCGAGCACGAGAACGGGCTGGCCAACCTCTTGCGGCTCGAAAAATCTCTGGATAGCTTCAAGGAAGATCGATAAACACAGGGCGAGGAGGAAAACGCCATTGATCAAGGCGCCGAGGACTTCCGCACGTTGCCACTATAAGAGCAAAAAGGATCAGCCTGAACACCGAGCGCTAACAGAAAAATACTACACCCCCCCTCCAAGCAGTAGTAGAGCAACCGGGAACAAACCCCATATGTATAGCTAGAAGTAGATTTCTGTTTTGCAAGCTTAATAGCCCAGAGCGCGACAAGTAATGAAAAAACATCATTCAGCTACATAGGCACTACAGTCAGCCCACTCTCACGAGAGCAACAACCCATGGATCAACCCTACCATATGGAACGAATCCGCCACCAGAGCCAGTGAATGCACGGAATAACCAACGATGATCTCGAGTAGAAAGAACAGCGAATCAATCACTAACAAAGTGATGATCCGCACAGAGCGTGAGAAACCCATAGTTCTGGGTTGAAGGGAGGGGGATTCCTCCTGGCTATCGATACGGAAACTTAGGGTCGCAGCCTTGAGGAGGCGTTTTTATGTATGCAAGCGGCGACAAAGCAGACAAACACAGCAAAGAAGAAAGAAATACCGGCTAGATGCGTATACAACGGAGTTGAACCGTCGGGATGAAGCAGAGGCGAAGAGTTTGCAGGCTTGAAGTGATGGTGTTGAATATGACGAAATGGTAATAGCAAGTTAGACGTATGCAGGGTTAGGTGTGAGTTAAGGGGTGTGTGGGTTAGGGTTATATAGGGATATGGTCTAGACTACGAAAGAAATTTCAAGGGGAGAGAAGGTCTAGAACAGGAACAAAGAAAGAGAGAGAGAGAGAGAGAGAGAGAGAGAGAGAGAGAGAGAGAGAGAGAGAGGAGATTGGAACTGAAGATATTCAAGATAAGGATACGAAGAAAGGGATAAAAACAATCCCAGATCCAATTAAGTGTTGGATCGGTAATTGTCGTGTTACTTCCAACAACACTTACCTACTCTACCGAGTAGATAATGGCTGAAAGCTGCAGATTGGATGGTGACACATAACTAACATTGCGAGTTTCGCGTCGCCACAAAACTCGGGTGTTTCGTTTACTCGCCCCTCGGAACGCTTCCACTTGCTTTGAGCTGTCCTTGCCCTCACGCGTGATACATAGAGAAATCTAAAATTCAAAAAAAATACACAGAAGCCCTATTCTCATACGTACTCGCAATTTCACAGCGTTTCCGGACGCAACTGCTATTGCATACACAGAAAAAACCCGCCAAGGCTATCTTTTGTATGGCATGCAATAGTGGTCGCGTCCGGAAACGTCAAAAAACTACGAGTACATAGTTTAGATGCCTCTCACATGAGGCGCTTATGCATTTGGTGTTGTGCAGCCTGTCAGTATCCGAATATCGCGTTCCTCACTGGTCGAGGTACAGAACTAAGCTTCATCCCAAGACATATTACCCCGGCTAATGCTAGTCAAAGGTGTTGTCAATGATCGAAAGTGAAATCTGACACCGCGCATACTGTTTCTTCTTTGTCGTATTTAGAACTCTAATTGTAAATGAATCTGCTTTTCTTACCGTGCTAATTGAAACCTTAATCCACAACATCAATATTTCGGCATGACCACATGTAAGCATCCATATTTTCTGGATACATCATCGGACGCATGTAATATACACGTACTAACGAAATATTTCAATCATATGTGTTATTGCTATAGGGTGTGCGCCTAACGATACTTTTGGTATATATATGATGGTGTTTCTTTAAGACTACACTTAACGTATCCAACCGGGAAGTCGGACATCAGTAGGATGTCGGATGACTAATCGGGTTAGGATCCTCAAAACCAATGGTTCACGAGGCCGTGAGTAAAAGTCAACCACGCCAGCTACAGTATGGGTAAAGTGAAACAACGGAGTGAATTGAGCCAGGCTGAAAGGGAGGACAGAATACGCCGTGCACTAGCAAAAAGGGCCGAATTCAACACTCCCTGGACAGTTCTATCTCTAGAGTTCGGCATTCCTACCTCTACACTAAACGATAGACATAATGGACGCAAAAACCGTCATGAGGCGCATCAAAGTCAACAAAAGCTACCCCCAACCGTGGAGAAAACTCTTAAGCGATGGTGCGAAGATATGGACGATGCAGGGTTCCCACCAAGAATAGATTTATTGAGAGGGATGGCAACAGCAATGGCCCAAAATATTGCCGAAGAGAATGGCTTAGAGGTGGACTCCGAGTCAGCGTACATTGGCCGTAACTGGATATCAAGATTTCTCGACCGCAACCCGTCATTGGCATCCAAATTTAGTACACAAATAGACCGTCAACGACAGCATGCGAGCAATCCTATCACCCTCCGCGATTATTTCAATAAGCTCACCCGCCTATTACGCAAACTTATTTCTAAAGGACTTCGACCTAACGATGATATCTGGAATTTTGACGAGAAGGGTTTTATATTAGGTTATTCATCAAAGGCAAAGGTTATATGCAGAAAGGGGAGGAGAAATCCTAATGTGGCACAAGACGGTTCACGAGAACTAATAACTGTTGTCGAGGCGGCTTCCTCAGGTGGTTTGACAATTCCATCGTGGATTATCTATAAAGGGAAAGGCCACTATATGGGTTGGCACCAAAATACTGATGACCCTGACGTTGTTTTTGCCTATAGCGACAATGGCTGGACGGATGATAAGATGGGGTTACGATGGCTCAAAGAACATTTTGATGTCCATACCGCCAAACTCAATCAAGGCCGCCCCCGCCTCCTTGTAATGGATGGTCACGGCAGTCATCTCACATATGAATTCTGTTCATATGCACTATCTAGGAACATATATCTTATTTGTTTACCTCCCCACTCAACGCACCTTCTTCAACCACTTGATGTCGGTCTGTTTGGACCACTTCAGCACTATTACGGGAAGGCCGCAGACAACCACTTGAGAGAAACCCGAACGGGAATTAGTAAAGGTAGAACTATTAACTTGAAAGTCTTGTTTTATTTCCCTGATAGCTAATCAATAGAGATAGGAACATTTTGGTCCCTATTCACAGAAGCCCGTCAAAAGGCTTACACAAAGCAGACAATTCAATCCGCATTCCGTGCCACTGGAATTCATCCGCTGAACCCAGACAAAGTTCTTAACAAACTAAAACCGCTCAACCTAACTCCTAGCACTCCTAACGGACCTAAGATTCTGCTTAACAAACATTTTCAGACGCCGAGAAACCGCCGAGATTTGCGCCATCAAACACAATTCGCATTGGGAATTGACTTTCAGGATTCAGAGGAGTACAAAGCTGTTATTCTCAGGCTCGCTCACCTTGCTGAAGCATCACTTAGTGAAGCAGAGATTGCAAAACTTCAATTGAGAGAAATGCGGATAAAATATGAGGGGAAGAGAGCAGTCAAATCTGATAGGCGTGTATTATCTAAAGCACAAGTAATTACTGGAGCGGACATCATCAGGTTGAAAGAGGAATTAGAAAGGAAAGCTCTAGCCCGTACCTTCAAGTTGAAGAAAGAAAAGACAGAACACCTACCAGCACGCACCCGCAAATCAATCCCCCAACCAAATATCATCAGTAACTCCGGGTCCATTCCTAACTCTCCTCAATCTCCTGTGGTGCGGGTCAGCCAAAGAAAAAGGAAAGTCAAGTTCATTCCCCACCATACCTGAGCTTATCATGGTAAGCTCCCCTAAGCTGCAACAACTCTTCAAATAATAGCCACTGATAACCACTACAGGTCGCAAGGTCGCAAGGTCGCAAGGTCATATGTCGCGGGGTCGAAATGTCGCGGGGTCGAGAGGTAGCGGGGTCGAGAGGTAGCGGGGTCGAGAGGTCGAGAGGTCGAGAGGTCGAGAGGTTGAGAGGTCGCGGGGTCGAGAGGTCGAGAGGTCGCGGGGTCGAGAGGTCGTGGGGTCAAGGTCGCAGGGTCGCAGATTTTGGCTTATGAAAAACCTATATATTAATTAATAAATAATCATTATTCTTTAGAGATATCAATTTAACTTCTCACCTCAGTATATGGACAGTTTTGAGGAGGAGTAGTAACCAACAGGGCTGGCCGAGTGAGACAATTGGGCGTAACCTGAGACATCCGACTTCTTGGTAATATCCGACATCCCCATTGGATACGTTAACCCAGTATTCCGGTACAACGCGATAGTTAAGTGTTAAAAATAAGTCAACGATGCTGTGCGTGTTGCGAGGCCAACTCAGTAACTGCTTCAAATATGCGTGCTATTACATGATTTGGAAAGTAACGCGGGCCTGGTTGAATCTTTTAGTATTATGTTGGATTTGACAATATGAATTAATGCAGCATCCTTTCTCCTAGGCCTAAATTGTTCAGAACCAAGAAGTAGTAATATTATTAGAGGTACATGTATGTATCCTCAACGCATGTATGTCCTCATGTAGTATAAGTAAGCTTGGGCTTCTACATAGCCAAAAGACTTTACAGGACTTCAGCAATCATCAATCACTGGCAGCGACCACCCGATAAGCTTATAAGCCCAATCCGCTTATCATACTGCTTCAATTTGTTTCGAATAAGTTTTTCTTCTGGGGCTTAAGGTTTGGCGAATGGGTTGATCATCAAGCATCACTCGGATTTACCCATCCTTAGTAAACTCAAGTCACAAACCCACCTAAACTCAAATATAGGTAGTTTACATAAGGTGCTAGAAGCTTAGGAAAATTCGAGGGACACACTACGGTTTATCGACAACTTCGACAGCGTCTGGCCGTTCCTCTCTCCCTACGCCACCGGTTTATCGATCACCGATATTAGCCCCGGCAGCAGCAAACTCCGAGCTGCCCCTAGCACCGGAAAAGCAGAAATTATTAGTGCCAGAATTCGAAGGCCCGCACCAAGCCACCAAGAGATGCCGTTTAAACTACCGGATCAACGTCGGGCCGCTGGAACGCTATCCCTAGCGCACATTCGACAACCACTAGCGAACTCCGACCTCGCCTTTCCCGGGCCCACTCCCCAAACGAAGAAAAAGAAACTCCCCGAGAGAAAAAAACTGAACCAAGACTTTGTGGCAGCATGAAAGACGTCATGATAATATTACGTGAGATATTTCCAGGGTGTAATTGGACCCTGCTTGATTAGATTAGATAATAATGACCTACCGCAAAAGTTGGAGTGTTGCACCCGGGTGTTAAATAAGATCCTGGTAAGTTTCTCTCACCAAAAACTGAAGGATTCGCCACAGTTCGAGCAAAAATTGGTACCATTTATATACCAGGATCTTTCTAACACCCGGGCTTTACGCTCCAAATCTTGCGGTAGTTATTTAGCGGGATCAAGGAAGTCCTGAAGAGGTGAGGGATCTGCAGTGCGGGCGATGTGTCGGCAGTGTGAATTCGCAGTACCGGTATTTCGATGTGCGGATTCAATGTTGAGATATTCACGGTGAGGATATATGAATGAAGATATAATACGAGTAGATACAAAACAGAGCAAGTTGACTATGGGTCACTCACATGTATCTTGCGGGCATATATATGTGTATACCGACGCTTCAACTCCAAGTAGACAACTTAAGGCCATCTTTGTCGGGCCCCGAAAAGCCGCCGTCGAACGCAAAAATTAGAGATTCTCGTATGCTAACCGAACTTGAAATATGAATTGCATCTACATAAGGCCTACCCTATGAAGATGCCTTGATACTTAGCAAGTTGGTAGAGTGGAACCGTAGATCCATCCGCCTTAGTGCAGCAGAGGTGGGGTTTCTTCAACTTTCAACTCCTCATATCCAAGTCTGTGCCTGAGCGGTTCGGTGATTTCCGGGTCAAAATCTCACGATGAACCGGTTGGATAGTGAACATGTACCAGCCTGAAAATGGAAGAGCCTGTTGGAACCCGGGCTGATGACTTGCGTCCCCAAAGCGGGGGGACACATACGAGATTGGGCACTCGATGGATACAGGTCCAAGCAATAGTAGGGCAGCCAAGAGCAGTGTGCAGGCATAATCCTGGGAGGGAGATCTTTACTCGATACCTGGAGTGAAGGAAGGCTTGGATAGGTGTGCTTCGGTACTTTAGACAGAAGACACGTCGTGCATATTAATATTGCAGGCGCAATGATACTATAGCTGTCAATGTAATTGGATTGTAGAATTAGAGATAATGCGGGCATGCCATGCCGCCCAGAGTAAGCTGCGGTCAGGAAAGCCCTGGTGCCAAAGTCGTATCTTGAGACAGTTTGATATGCGAACTTCCTTCTAAAAAAAAAAGCTCATACAGCGCTTCGGCGGGTAGAAGAATGGTTCAGCCTACAAGTGAGGCCTGGAGTCGTGCGTGAAGTCCGGATGGGTCCGGAGAAAAGACCGATGAATGAAGCCTTCTTCTGATGCGACTATCAGATGCATAAACGTAAATTGACAGGTTGCAAATCTCAGCTGGCGTAAGTGCCACCAGGAGGTGTTAGAGGCTAGTGCTCATCGACATTCGAGAGATGGAATTCCTAGCATGCGTATCTTAAACTTTACTGTACTGCCAACCATCGTTCTATTTTGATGTAGAAGCCACCCTGTCATAAACGATTGACCCAGGGTTCTCTCGATAGTCCTGTCGTCGATCGATCAAGTATTTACACCGAGAAATTAGAAAGAGATGCAGACGAGTGATTTTTTGTGAACGTGAAGAAAATGAATTCAGAAAGATTCATCGATAACAGACTGAGTCAAAGAACGGCTTCACACACGATTATTGGCTATATTTCAATAACGAGTTGTTGGGATCTGCTGTTCTCTCATACCAAGCAATAGACCATCATCTGGTCCATCACCAATGGCTTGCCAAATCCCAGTTTTAACCCCAATGGTCTCTTTATAGATGAAAGGATGAAGGAGCATCGAGTGACTATATTTAGTTGTGAGCAAATGGATATCAAAGCTCTGATAAGTTGAAGGAAGCGAGGGACCAGTCCAAGATTCATTACTCCTCAATAGTTGGTACTGAATGCAGTTGCCGTAAACCACTTGAATCGAATGTTTCAAGACTTTCCTTTCAGGTGGACTTTCAGCAGAAGAGGGGAAATCAGATCATCATTGAAAATCCAGCCAGATACACGGTTTAGGGCTGAATGCGGCTCCATTCATCACAACTTGGCATGTTTGGATTTCTGACTAGTCTGCAGTCTGCCTTTTCTATCCGGAAAGATGACGACGACAAAGACAAAGAGCAGGAACTCGGCGTCCATTATGGGGGTCGGTGACGGCGGGGAGAGCTGTGGAGACCCGGTACCCTGCGGAGATAATGACGATGGTGAGGAGAAGGTGCTTTCCTTAGGAAATGACGAGTTGGTTGCATTAAAAATAAGCTTTCCCCTCTATGTAGGCGGAAAGGGAAATTTTCCGATTCCCGAAACCTTATCGCGGCTGGAGTGGGAGGCTACCTCACATGGTATGACGTCATTATCGCGCTAAATATCATGCGGCTCTTTTTATACGCGCAGCCACCATTATTTACTGAAGAAAGAAGAAGAGTACGCTGCGCATCTAATGTTACGTGGCAGACATGTGAGGACCTGGAAACTGATGCTTGGTTCCTTTTGTGTGTGAATCACATGATCTATATCTATGGAAATGTGGTCCAGGACAAATCACCAGATCAGGGGAGTATCGAGTCTTAAAAGTCGCACGGGGTGATTTTGAACGTCCAAGGCACTGACTGGCTGAGCGTCCAAAGCGTTCAAAGCAAAACAATACCTATTCTTCCCTAGCACCGTGGCCAGTCGACTTTTTGCATCCCCTTCCCCGCATAGGGAGACTGGGTACCCTGCATAATAGATGTACCCACCTACATGTAGAGTACATGTATGTACCTTTAACTTGCAATAGCCAGCCGAAATTGCTGTTTCCGTTCTAGCAGGCGTTCTACTTTAAACGAAACAATATTCTACCTTTGGCGACAAATGATGTTTTCAGGTTATTGTCCGTTCCATACCTTATCCTAGCATGCCAGGATTAATTCATAACCTGCATAGAATGTACGGGTTCCTGATGCCTACTCTACATGTGCCTAAGTACCTCATACGTACATGTAGTCTACTTTACCTGCTTTAACATGCAAAATCAATAATACTTGTTCGATTCAGACACCCCAAAACACTCCATGGAAATCGATAGATATTGCGGCCCAAAGCAACCGGTACCATACATGTACAGCGACCGGAATGATCTATATCTGTGCACCATATAACTGTTCTTTCCATATATCATTCCTATCGCTGTACCTACTCATACATTGTGGATTCTTGTCTATCGGGTTCCCAAGAACTGACCCTGGCTTTTGCCACCCCCCCATCAATGGTTACACGAAGCTCTCTGGTTCGCTTTCAAATCTAGGAGAAAAGGGAAAAAAGAAAAGCGAGGGATAAAAGAAAGACCTTTGCAGGATCCTGATCATGGGACTTTGCGATGTTGCCTCAGCATGGGAAAGCTGCAGGCCCGCAAGTTCTCGTAGGTCTATCTGCCTATGACGATCATGAGAGAATCGTACCAGTGCGTTAGGAGTAAATGTTTTGAAAATCCAGGGCCCTGAATAGTTGGTAGGAGGATCACATTTTACTGCAGGAAAAGGGTCTTCGCTCTCCCGGTACTTAATTTAGGCTTAGATTAGATGGGTGAGCGGGGTGCCAAGACTGCGGCGAACACTTGTGTGGCCCGGTGCCGTGGGTGATGGGTCGAGACTTCAAGCTGCAGTCCGCGGATTCGGCGCGGGGAGGCGAGCCGCAGGAGGGTTGTGGTTGCGGTGGTGGTGAGGGGGTTTAGGAAGCGAGCGTACTACACCATCCACTGAATTCAGTCGTTTGCTCCCCCACCAGTCGCACAGTTACCCTTCGTATGAGCACAGTACCAGGGCGTACAAAAGAGCTTCAGCGACAGCAGTGGCAGCTTGAATTGTTTCACGGACACTCGGCCACGGCTTCAAAGAGGTGAATGAATGGTGGGCAAGTACCTGCTTTTTCCAAATCGTCGACCGTTGTCTTGCTAGTAACCAGTGAGTTGTCAATCTTACAGGAGTCTCCCAGTCTCCCCCAGCTAGCTAGGCAGTTACCTAGGCCAGCGCCCCTCGACCTGATCTGAGTCTCCTCTACATAGGCAGCCCGTTTTATCCGTTTTTGTGGTATTCCCTGCACACTGTCCATCCGATCAAAAGGGTGAGTGATCAAGAGTGAAAGCACTGAGTTGCCACGTGCTTGGGAAGAGAAGGAGCTGGCCTACGAGTTCTTCTTGATCTGGTCCCCTTCCCCAGCTGCAGAATTCAGAGATTCGATTCCCCATCAGTGTGAAAAAGTGAAGGAAAAAGTCCCGGACCCTTCCAAGGTTGCCCCCCTCAACATCCATTCAAACGGCCGCGCAGATCATCATCGAGCATATCCTGGAGAAGCGAGGATCGACATCTTATGTAACTCGCAGCATCGACAAGTCGACAAGGGCAGTCCCCACATCTCACGGCACTCAAAAAGGAAAAGGGAAAAACAGGTTCATTCAAGCCGCTGGTGTCCTGCTGCCAAACGGCACAATCTTGAAGGGACGACTAGTAGTTTAGAATAATTAACCAAATTTCCCATCCTTACATGACCTGCTAGCAACCTTTACTTTACACACTACATTTCCACATTCTAAACAGAATATCGGTCACATCTGCGTTGGTTTCCACCACCATCGGTGGTTGAATTCACGCGAAAGGAATATCGAGAGGGAGGGAGATACGGAGGCATTCTGGGGAGGTCAAGATGGTCCGGCTTTCTGATAATCGGCTTAAAAAAACACACGAGAAGGCGGCAGTGGCAACGACGACGGCGGCGGCAGGGGCAGCATCTTCACTGGCCCCCAAGAATTCTAACGATGGTTCTGCAAAGAGCGTATCTGCCAGCGGTGCGTTCGGAGACAACGAGTCTGACATTTCTCATCGTGGAACTCGAGAATCCATCCCCCTTCCTGCGTTTCCCTACCGTCATTCCTCTAATAGAGAAATACCAACAGTGAGGACGCATCCCACAAGTAATCCGCCACCAGATATACCTCCACCGACATCTGGCGCTTCGTTGGCGTTCACGGCACTCCAATTCCTGCCTACTCCGTTGTTGGTACTCGGGCGCAATAAAACGGTGGTCTTGGCAAATGAAGCTATGGGGAGGCTGCTGGGCATGGAGCCACCGAACCAGAATGTTAATCGGCTAGCAGGGGCAGCCGTTAAAGAACCGTCGAGCCCATCTATTACAGAGCTGTTACAAGGCAAAGATTTGTCTGAACTTGGAGTCAATATTCTGCAACGTGACAGTCCATTATGGGTTAGCTGGGAGCTGTTTCTTGAAGCTTTGGCAAAGGACATGACTGGGGATGAGGACGGCTTTGCGAACGCCAATTCCCTAATAAGTAGGGCGGGAGCTACCTCGCCTGCCTCGGATGCGCCACCACTTTTGCGAGGACATCCAGTTCGGGATGTGGCTTTGGATGTATCTTTGAGCAATCATGGACACAAAGAAAGTGATAATCACCCACGCCCCATCCAAATACAAGCAAAGATGATCGTCTCTATCTGGGTTCTTGATTCTGAGAGATACTTCACACTTACATTCACATCCATGGCTTCACCACTATCGCCAACTGCTGTAGATGGGTCTTTTTTCCCAAAAGTAAGTGCGCCGTGCGTTGACCCAGAGCCAGCCAGACTTGGGTCTGCTTTATTACCAATGGGTGCCCCAGCGTCTTCAGACATATCGACATCCCCTTCAGTCCTCGATAGAATGATGCGAATGAAGGACGCAGTCCTTGATGCAATGGAGATTCCTGTATTCGGAATGTGGCATGATGGCTCAATGGGTTTTACAAACCGTGCAGCCCAAGAGATCTCACTTTCCGAAAGAAATACGTATACCTTTCATCGCGATGAGCTCACGAGATGGTACAGGCTATACTCTGAGGATTTTGAGCGTGAACTGGAAGTGGATGAACACCCATTAATCAAGCTAGTCAAAACAAAGAAAGCCATTAGCCCTGGAAGGTTTGGCATGTACTCAAGAGAGGGTAAAAAAATGGTCTTTGACGCCCATGGCGACGGAATCTATGATAACGACACCGGGGAATTTCTTGGTGGTTTAACCTGGCTGAGAGACGTTACAGAATACCAGGAGAAGTTAGTGGTGCAGGAAGAAACGAATGAGCTGCGATTCATGACCATGTGTGATTGCATGCCCCAGTTGGTAGGTTTCCGTTTTCACATTCAATCTCCACGATATAAGTCTGACGGGTAATAATTGATCGTGTGGGCTACTGCATTACAGATATGGACCACCAGACCGGATGGATATCACGACTACTACTCAAAAAGATGGTATGATTTTACCGGTCTTACAAAGGAGGAGTCTCTAGGAATGGTAACGGTCTGGCTGCCACCTCTTCCATTGAATAATAGTGGGCTGACTCTTTCACTTGTCAAGGGCTGGAAAGCACCCTTTCATCCCGTAATAACCCCTGACAGTGCCTTCTTATCCGATTGCTTTCTCTATTCCTTATCGTTGTTGGTTTGACATGCATTCAGAGTTATTAACCAGATTGTTTTTTCTCCCGACAGGAAGACATGCCGTTAGTGATCAAGGAGTGGATGCGCTGCCTGGAAACAGGGCAAGATTACACCGTAGAATACCGCTGTCGACGTCACGACGGAGTGTGGCGATGGATGCTCGGCCGAGCACTGCCACTTCGAGACCCCCGTACAGGTGAAATAATTAAATGGTATGGAACCTGTACGGATATTCACGACCTTGTCGAAGCGCGATCCGAGGCTCGCCGTACTCGCAAGCAGCTACAAGAAGTTCTCCAACATTCTCAGATAACATTATGGGCAATTGACTGTAGCAACCACATCACGTTGCTCGAAGGGTCAATAATCTGGGATCTTCACAACACTGCAGAATCTTACATTGGTGTGGATATCTATGAGTTGTTCCAGGATTGCCCGGAATTCCTGCACCCTATCGAGAGCATCCTCAACGGCAAAGATAACTTGCTATATTCAGAGACCGAACTGAACGACGGACGGTGGTTCAGAACAAAGTATGTGCCCATACTAGGCAAGAAGGGTAGCGCCGGACAATATGACAAGAATTACGTAGCAGGTATCATTGGGGTATCTCTAGATACCACGGAGGTGCATAATGCGAGCGCGGAGCTGGAAGCAAGGGAGCGAGAAAATCGAGTGTTAGCTGCAGCCGAGAGCGCCGCAAAGGAGGCGAGTAAGCTCAAGAGCGAGTTTCTTGCATCTATGTCGCATGAAATCAGGACGTTGGTCTTTCCTTTCCTGAAACGTGTGATGATGACGCTTAGATAGTGTGATGTAGGCCAATTGCTGGTGTTGTCGGGATGGCAGAAATCATTCTGGATACAAACCTGGATACGGAGCAACGCGAATTTGCGGAGAACATCCAACGGTCAGCCAATGCGCTGTTGACCGTCATCAACGACATTCTTGACATATCCAAAGTCGAGTCTGGACGACTCGACATCGAAGAAGTTCAGTTCAGCTTACCACTCGTGGTCCAGGATGTGACTAAGATGTTGAGCTTTGATGTTGAGAGACGAAAACTAGCTTTTGAATGCGATGCTGATTGGGGTGAGGCTGGGGAGAATATGACAGTTATCGGGGACCCGGGAAGGATTAGGCAGATATTGACCAACTTGCTAACAAACAGTATAAAGTTCACCCACGAGGGGTTCATTAAGTTGTATGTTGAAGTCGTGAAGGAGGATGATGAATCCATTGTTGTACGATTTGAAGTCAAGGACTCTGGTATCGGGATTGATGACGATGTACAACAAAAGCTATTCCAGCCATTTACTCAAGCAGATTCGTCGACGGCGAGGAGATTTGGCGGAACAGGGTTAGGCTTAACCATCAGTAAAAATGTTTGTTCCCCCTTTGAATCACATTGGAAATAGAGTAGCGCTAAGCACCGACACTGGAATCTAGCTTGTTGATCTTATGGGTGGTACTATTGGCCTTTCCTCTAGCCTTGGCGCTGGTACAACTGCATACTTCACGATACCATTCCATCGTCCACAGTACCAAAATGGGTGCTTGCAACCCGCAGATATTAGTAGTCTTCCAGACAGGTTGCAATCGGACGTGTCTGTGTCTTGTCGATCATCAGATTGCGGTATTTCAACACCGCCCGAGTCTCCTATAGATATTGCTTTAAAAAGGACAAGATCTTCAAGCCATTCAACCAATTTGTTGAAGAGAATTACGCCAGGGCTAGCGACGGCAGCAGAGATTGAAAGAAACATGGAGGAGAGGAAGAGAACCCATGTGTTGGTCGTCGAAGATAGTATGTTCTGATGTCCAGAGTCAAGGAAGAATGGTTTTACTGATGACCCAATTTAGATGATATCAACCAACAAATTGCGATAAGGCTGATCAAGAAGCTTAATTTCTCTGTCTCGGCTGTAAGTAATGGACTAGAGGCCCTTGAGTTCCTCAAGGAGGCTGTACCACCAAGCTCCACAGAGCCCGGATCACCGTTGAATAGCGATGCTTCTTCTTCATCATCTTCGACAACAACACGTCCACAACGGCCAGATATCATTCTTATGGATGTTCAGATGCCTGAACTCGATGGATACAGTGCCACCCGCATAATCCGTTCCGGAAAACTATACGAGTATCCAACCGAAGGTAATAAAGAAATCTCGCTTTGGAGAAACCCACGAAACCCCAAACCAGCACCGAAACTACCGGACGGACCTAGTCCCTCCTCGGAATGGTTGTCGGGAGTCCCAATAGTCGCCATGACAGCCTCTGCAATTAGAGGTGACCGTGAAAAATGTAGAGATGCTGGAATGGATGACTATCTCGCCAAGCCTGTGAAATGTACAACACTTGAGAAAATGCTGCTGAAATGGTGCCCTGGAAAGCATGCATTGCGCAGTAACAGTTACCCGATCAGTGCGCCGTCATCGGCGCCGTTTGCTGGTAGTGGTGACCTTTCACTCACGGGTTCTAAGAAATCGCCATTTACGATGGCGGCGATTGCGCATGCTACTGGGATGGACAGCAATGCACCCTCAGGACCGGGATCAATGGCGGTGACGGAGAAGGGAATTGTGCCGAACCCGGATATCAAGAGGGTGGTCGTGGAGCCGCCGTCGCTATCGACTGTTGTGTCGGTGAATAGCACGCCGAAAGCATCTGACCGCCACGGAAGACCAGTGGAGGATCCGTTCGACTCCATGTATGCCTCGGACGAGAACAGTATGCATGGAATCAACATATCAGTACTGAAACGACAACTTCAGGAAGAGGTTATGAATAGTGCAGCTGGGGGAAATGGGCGAGAGAGAGAAAATTTGAAAGAAATCAGCCACGGGAAAACAACACGGGGAAGAACGACAGAGTCAATGCCGCGGATAATGCATGCTGCTTCAGCCCCCATGTAATCTTGGGGAGTTGTTATAAACCGTTTTTTTTTTTTTTTTTTTTTTTTTTTTTGAATATTTGGAAGGCTTTTTATTCGAGCGATTCTTTTCTTTTCTTTCCTCAATCTGGAATGAACACGATGTATCATATAAATATCATTAAGTTGGTTGGTTGGTTGCTTTGATTTCTTTTGGATATGTAGTCAGGTGGTTATACGACGCATTGCATTGCGGATCTGGGGTTTTGATTTATTTACATATTATATTGTAATGGATTGGGATCTTTATGGGGCGGGATAGCGATTGTTTTTCAATCTTTCTTATTCCCTTTTTTTATTATTCCTTTTTTCGTTTGAAAGCGAATATTATTTTAGCTAGGTATATATCATCCGAATTTCAGTTCTTATGATCATGGGTGCTTATGTAGTTCGAGTCGCCGAGTGATACTTTCAATTTATATATAGGAATACGTGGTAAGTTCGAATACCGAGGTTTTGATCCTTGTAGACCTGCCATTTAGAACATGAGTAAGTGATCTCACAGAGAGTGAGAGCTACATTTTTGGTGATGGTTGCGCTCCTTAGACGGATACTCGCTATACTCGCTGTACCTCCGCCCACGATTGTTAGTTTCTCCGCTTGGATCATGGTATATCACCCGGTAGATCCGTCTTTCACAGCGAAATGAAGCACATTTCTGTACCCGGGGGTGCCGGAAAGTGATGCAACGATCAAATAGTCCATATTCATCAACAACCAAACTAGCTAACAGAATGTGGAGTGAATCTATGGTACTTTAGAAGCTGGAGATTGCAGTTATGGTAAGAGGTAATATGAATAGCTATTGCTTCTCCTTTTATTACTGTCTCTTATCACAAGTTTTCCTTTTGCAGGCTAAAAACCCCAAATCAATGACTTGAAAAAATGCAGATTCTATTCTAGAAACTCATGTATCATGGGTATGGCTAAAATATCCATCCTGTTCAAGCATTGTGTTGTGTTAAAAATTGAAATTCTGAGTGCCTTTCCGTGTTGCTAAGTCAAACGTTGCGTCACTTTCCGGCACCCCTGGGTACTGTTCGGTCAAAAGTATACTAACATTAACTCAATAGGCTTGTAGAATACTAAGAATAGCGAGTTTTCGTTCCTTAAGCCTGTCAAGACTTCCGGAAGAGGTTGATAGTACTAGTTCACCCTCTTTATATTGTACAACCAACTCGCCTAATATCCCCTCTAAGTTAAGTGACATGCGATGCAAGTGTTCTTAAGGATATCTTGGCGATGAAATTGGAGGGGAATAGTGGTTGGTGGGGTATTTGTACATCACTATCGATAGTAAAAAAAACAAGCAGTCGCAATGCATAACGGAACCCTTTGGTCCATGAGAGAGATACATGTATATTGTGCTGCTATTAAAACTATTGACTTCGCTTGGCAGGTGTAGATTAATTCCCATCACCCAACAGTCCCGAGCAGGAAGACTTGGCTATTCACAGCTTATTAGCTCACACGTGTCAAGGTCCAATTTGGAATATATTAAGAATGAGCTTACAACAAGTGTTTTGACAGTCCGGTTTATTAGTAAGAACACAAGCTTGCACGCAGAGGAGGTATGCAATGCTCATACCACACCTTGGGGTTGGTGTGGCTGAAGCCGTCGGCGTGCTTGTTTCACTAGTAGTCGTGGTGGTAGTAGGCGTAGTGATAGGCGTAGTAGTGGTATCTGGAGTAGGAGTACTAGCTGGAGTAGGAGTGACAGCTGGCGTAGGAGTGATAGCTGGGGTAGGAGTGATATCTGGAGTAGCAGTGGCATCGGCAGTCAGGGATGGAGCTCCTTGAGCAATTGGAGAGCCAAGGCACATTAATGCGAGAAATGACAGAGCGAGAAGCTTGAGGAAAATATGCATTTTTGCACCGTGGTGGCTGAGATTTGGTTTTGACTTGTGACTTTCTTGAACCCGTTGGGGCGAGGATCAGCTGTAATAGCAGAATCTTATATAACGAACGGTATCGGCTGCATGCGGTGGTTGAATATTGGGTTGGTGGGGTTGCACTATTTCCGGAATGTTGCCTATTTGGGTGGTGGGTTTTGGGTGGTTGGTCCCTTGCTTGGATGGATACGGTGTTGTATTCACGAGACCATCTGGGTTATATCTACTTTATCTATCTCTATCGTATTGTACAACTAATTTTTTTTCCGTTCTATGTTGAGGGTGCACTGGGCTCTGCCGGTGTAGGTCGCCCATGCTAATGTACTTAATGAATCAATCATTCCGGCACTGTAAACTAAAAACAGTATTATATTCATCTGACAGCTAATCTGTATCATAGTGGTGGTGGTTAGTTGTGGGGATCGAGTGGAGTCGAGTGATGACTGATGAAGATAGCTACACAAAATTATTTACGTCATATATAATCACTCGATACCAAGATTAGGTAGCTCTGGGGATGATTTAATGATTGATTAATCCATTAATAAGTGATAACCCTGGGGGAGAAGAGTGCTCTGGTGTTGAATCCACATATTAGTCTCTCTCTTAGGCCTTCACTATATATTACTCGATGTGAAGAATCGAATCTATGCTTCGGGTCATCGATATCGGCACTTATTAACCGTGGCTCGGTGTAAACCCGAGCCTCGATAATATTACGATTGCAACCTTGAGGGTGGGATACAGAAATAAGATTGTTATGATTCGCTCCTCTGAGTGGAATTGGTATGTTCTAAGTCTCTAGCTGCGGAGGCCGTTCAATAGACTGTCCAAGATTCTATTCGTGACCTATGAAAGATCGAAGAATTAGTTGGCAAGAAGTCGTTCTATCCTACGAAACCGTCAAGAAAAATAGGACGCGGTATGTCTCCCAGAAATTAATAGTCTCAATGCATGGAGATCGGGAACTGATACCCACCACCCCCGTCCCTGCAACAAAGACAACCGACAAGGACAAGCCAGCATCATCAATATGGCATGATTGGATTACAAACCGGTGCAACCAGTCGTCTTTGAGGCTCCTAATTAAAGACAGACTCCGCCGGATCAACTAAATATGCGTATCAAGGGGGAGCACATACCACACACCCCTCGCTCCATTCCGTGGCTATTAATATATGAAGCAGTACCTGCATGCATATCGCATGTACCGCAACGGGAGATCTAGAAACGAATTGGGGGGATTGTAAACGAAGCCACAACGACGTACGGAACTGGGGAGTACCGGAATTATCAATCAGAGGGGACCATTTGGGGACTAATATCGGAAAGTGAAGAGAGAATAGCGAAAGCAGGTTTGGGCCATTGGCGGTACTTGGGGTCGGTCACACCGTAGGCTGGTCCTAGCCAATGGGTGCTCCCGTCGGACTTACCGCTCTCGGGCGCGGGTACCTGGTATGCGCCGTAAGCACCGAAGGGAGCTAGAGGAATTCAAAGCTTCTTTTGATTCACAGGCTGAATTCAATATATATCTATTCGGAATCAGTGGAAACTATCTAAGTCGAATTCTGTGCTGCTGACGGACTGTCACGGACATGATCGTGGAGCCTTCCCCCTCAATCCCTCTTTACGAGTCCTCCAATCCGAGGTAGTAGCTAGTGTAGAATGTAGGTTGATGTATACGGTGAGGTAGCTGGTTACGGCAGAATTAACGGTTCTTCATAGATGTCTTAAATAAGTAACGCTTCTGCTATCATGACGGTGAGATTGAGAGTGGGATTTTCTTGTACGTACGTATGCGCCAGGTAAGTGAACTCATGAGAAAGCTGAATAACCATGCAAGATGATTAACTCTCCTCACATCTTAGTTGGCTTTTGAAACATCATATAAGTTGTAAGTTTGTATATCGAGTATGAGCTGAACCTTTCACTAACGCGGCTCGGGACGTACTTAGAGTGGGATAAATGAGAATGAGCCTTGCTAGGGTCAGGAATTAAGCAATATTCTCGGGCACATGTACATGTAATTAAAGGGTTAGTATGAGTCGTATTGTTTGGTCTCCCGATCCAAAAAGACAGCAAACAGTCATAGAAAATCACTCGTCTTCGAGGGTCTGGAGAAGAGGGGAAGAATTAATACACATGATAGGCATGAGAGCTAACTATTGATAAGAGAAATGATAAGCTACTGTATTGATAAACAGCAAGAAGCTTTCCGACAATCCCGAGGCTCTCTATTCTGGAACCGCTAACTAGCTCAAGCGCATAAATGCCTGTCTTCACCCCAATTCATCTGATGCATGTATCGAGATATCTCTTACCCGTATCCTATCTATATTCGATACCCCTTTGGATAGATATATCTTTTCCACACAAGCTTAGCCTCACCTGTTCGGTTTAAACAACTTGAGTCAGTGAAGAACCTGCAATCGATGGAGCTAGAGATCTAGATAAACGATCGGGGGTCATTAATATTTCCCTGATACGCGTAACCCCTATACTATACTATAGTACAATAGGGTGACTGTTAAATTTAATACTATAGATTACTTCTTTAATCTGCTTAGGTATGAGTAAACGAAAAAATCAAAGGGTACGAACCTGCCAATCTCAGATATCTGTATTATTTCTGGCAGCTCGGCGACCACTTGAGTCTGCTTCCCAGCCGGAGAAGATTATGGTCTTATGTTTGCGTTAGTGGGCAGAACAGCGCGGCTCTTATATGGTACTTTACATATATGCCTACATGTAAGTACCTGGTAGTCAGCCTGGTAGAAGAGAAATGGTGGTGTCATGAAGTTTTGACTGATTTCGGCTTGGTTTGGTTTCGACGTAACAGCTTGGAAGGATACTGAATAGATTAGGCCGATATCGGGCCCAGCCACGTGTCGGTCCGGTTTCTAGGTTAACCCGACCATCGGTACCTAGGATAGAGTAACCCATCCCTCTCGCACATACCATCCGTGTATCAATGTGTTTGTTTCCTTTTGTCCATATTGTTCTCGCTTGTGCCTTACCGAGAAGCCGCAAATTGATTGATCTAAGTAAGAAGTGGCATGATGTGCAGTTTTTCTTCTTTTTTTTTCGTTCTGTGAATCTCCCGGGAGTCTGGCGTTTGGGCTACTGAAGGGAGATAGCACACTCCATAGCAGAATAAAATCTGGAGTGTGCAAAATTAAACGGAACCCTCAGAGCTAGAGGCTAGAGTACCTTCGATTTCCCTCAGCTCCTGGGAATGATAAATCTGCCTAAATCTAAACAGGGTCCACACAGAAGGATTCTCCTCTTTCAAGCGATTACAGATTAGTGTGCGGCTCTATCCGTTTTGAGACCCTGGCTAGCACGTTTATCGCTTACGGCACTCGGAAGGTTCCGTAGAGGTAGTGGCGTAGTAGTATATGGGAGCTTTGGAAATGTTTATCCCCGGATTTGAGCTTTGCTTTTTCTAAGAATTGGAGATCGAGCATGTCAGTAGGTACTCTAGGTGGTACATATGGATCCTGAAGCAAGATACATACTAGGCATTCTAGGTCGTGCCGAAGACATTCTGGAGGAAACCGTTGAGACAATGACATGACGAAGCATTCGTGTTACAAAGCTTGAAGGTTAAAGGAGAACTTCTTCTGCCGGCACACATCACGTCCATCAAGAGTACTTACTGCTCGCTCCGAATAGGTACCCTTGGTTCATCGCATCATTCCAAGTTTATGGTTTCAAGAGCTCAGGTTTCGAGCAATCGATTTGTCTCAGGGCGGGGCACGATAAACTAATATACTTTACCTCCAGCACTGGCCTCCTCTGTCCGCGGTTTGCTTCACCTCGAGAGCCATGACTCAGTTAGTGGTTAGATCGGTCCAGGGTCCATGACGTGCAACGGGAATATAGCGTTTGAATACATAACCGAGACCAAGTGGCAAGTAGTAGGCGTTTGAATTCTGGCCTCACACAATAACACAGCCATGCGGCTACAGCTAGTTTGAACCTAGGTTTTTGTCGTGTCGTGGGCATCTGCAGCGCTCCGAACTGTCAATTTCACCAGAGATGTCGCTGCTGTCTAGCTACATATGAGGTACGTATAGCTACAATACAAAAATGGGGCAGGGATTAGTATAGTAGTGCTACGGTAGTCTTGCTACAATGCGGTATTTTCGGGACTGCTGCATCATTTCGGCATTTCAAGGAGTATATTTTTCATAGAATGCCGTAGCAATACCATAGCAATACCGTAGCACTACCACAGCAATATAGACACATGTTAGCGTTGTGGCCAGCACCAGGTCCAGCGCGCCAGCACCATGTCCAGTGTGCCAGTACCAGGTCCAGCGTGCAAGTACGCCAGGTCCAGTGCGCCAGCACCAGGTCTAGCGTGCCAGTACGCCAGGTCCATGACCAGGACCACACCTACATGTAGGCTCGTCGACACCATGTTACAAGACTAGACCACACCTATACGACTTCATCATCATCATCATCATCATCACCAACATGAGCGTATCATAATCGAATAGTAGACGCAACTTCTAATTAAAATGATGTGTATATGTATGCCTAAGAGCCCAAAATTTATTTTTCAAAAGTATATCCCAATTGTTTAAACCCCATCCTAGGATGATAAGAATTGATGGATCGGTGGATGAAACAATATCTGGTGAGCTTTGATTCTGAAATGCTTCACCAAATATGATATTCCAGGGTTAGGGGAATGGCATTGTCCTAAATACCACAAGAATGCCGTATTTTAGGAAATGCGGAAGTATTAGGGCAGTATAAATATACCACCCACACTGCGCAATCCAGGGAATATATAGATTATATAATACAGTATTGATACGGCATCGATAGAGCATTTGCTGAAAGGCGGCTTTACTCGCTCGACAACCGGAGTGCTACCCGATTTTATGGGATGGCGTAGTACTACCGTACTAACCCCCACCCGTTTTTTGGAACTGTAACCCGGTAATAACTCTTGAGATGGAGCATTCAGTATCGTTTCACAGTCCCGAGTACCGACAAACCGCTAAAAGATCTCTCGGTAATTTCCCAGGTCTAAGTAGTTCAGGCGATCCCTCCGGGGACGAGGGTTCATCTCTCTAGCTCTCCTGATAAGGAATGGTCAATTATTGGCGAATCTAGATGTAAAGATGATCTTGCTCTGCCGGGGATCCTGATGCCTACTGTAGAGTATCCTAGAAAGGCAGATGTCCCCAAAGTTCGCCCCCCTGCATGAGCATACACGGTTTCGTGCCACTCGAGTCTATGATATAGTTATAGGTAGCTATATAGGTTCTCACATAAGATTCTTTTTGACTTTGACTAGGAATCCCCGGTTAAAGTTGACTTTGGATGTGTGTGTATCGGATACCCTAAGTGGTTACCGCTCCATGACGGAAATCAATGAACTTGAATGAAGTGACATAAAACCGAGTTGGAATTAGCTGAATACCTCGAATAAAACATCTCCAGGACCTTGGCAAGCCACACACGAAACCTTACCCTACGTAGTACTTAAGAAACGAGGAGGGGAATACCCAGTAAATAGTAAGCGGAACTTTGTCCACAGGGGCTAAGGAAGAACAAAATGGGGTCATATAAGTCCTCTCCTCTCTAGAGAGGATGCTTCTTGCATACATTTATCCTAACATAGGTGCGTGGCTGTCGGTATGATTTTAATACCACGGGAGGCGGATATTCCTTTCAACCTCACACAAACGGCTTCGACTTCTAATTATATTAATGGATCATTCTCATCATCAACGGCAGAATATTGGATCGTTATTGATAATACCGACAATTACATTAATAATTATTGCATTTGTGGTCGTTTCTTCGCGGATGTATAGTCGGGCAGTTCTGTTAGGATTTGTTGGCGCAGATGATTACTCAATTTTGGCTGCAACTGTAAGTTCAACTCCCATCACCTACTAGTTTTATTTCTATGGTGACGTGAAAGTATCTACCAGAAGTAGCATCATCTTTACTGACGGACTTAGGCAGCGGCTGTAGGATTAACAGTTACCGCTTGTTTGAGTAAGCATGGCTTGACAATCTCTACATTCAAGTGTCATTCAAATCTAACTGTTTCTAGGCGTGAATTATGGTGTCGGAAAACATGCATGGGATTTTTCTATCCTAAACTTCATTGGTATCACCAAGGTCAGTCATTCCATCACTTCATACCTATATATATGTGAACGTTAACTAACAAACCAATACAGATAGTCTACATATCCCAGGTATTGTACATAATCAGCCTAGGATTTACCAAAGCTTCTCTCAACCTTCTCCTCCTACGGTTATCTCCTACGGACAGAATTATCAGACTCACGTGGACAATCTTCACAATCACTACGGCAGCAACCATATCCATAATGATGGCCTCTATATTCCAATGCACGCCCATTCACTACGGATGGGAAAGAATGAACCCGATGTCGACTGTGAAGGGAACATGTGTAGGATATGTCCCACTGCAGTACTCTATACAGGGAGTCAATATTGTGACGGACTTGGTGTTGTGGTTGCTGCCTTTGAGATTAATTATGCAGGCGCAATTACCAAAGCGCCAGAAATGGGGCTTGTATATCGTTTTTCTGTTGGGTTGCTTGTGAGTCTCAAAGAAAAAACTACGAGTCTTAGCGAGTGAAGACTGACGAGCTTTGTGCCTAGGGCCCCGGTGGCATCTATTGCGAGGCTTATCACACTTGTTCAAATGCTGGTGTTAAAACCCACTCTGGTTGATCCATCATGTTCGTGAAGCTCTCCACTTGTCATATTTGAAGCGATGACTAACTGATATTAAATTCAGGGAAGAGTGGTGTCAACATAAGCGTCTGGTCTATGTAAGTCGATAGACCATAGAGTGGAGACAACTTAACTAACTTTCACAGCGTTGAAGTCAACATAGCCATACCTACCATCCGTCCCCTTCTTAAAAAGCTCGTTCCCACCTTACTTGGTACTATCGAGAGTGTTCGTAACAGTAAAAAGGACCGCGCTAGTGGATACCAGAATTGGGCTACTCGGACAAAGGGAGATTCAATTCCTTTAGGATAAGTTGAGAGAGTTGATAAGACGTCAGAGGGGACGGGAAATGTTGGGGTGGCGACGGTGACAAAAACAAAGGTGGGGACCAGCTTTTACGATAATCACAGTGTAGACTTCCCAGTTCCGGGGTCGAGTCATGACGATGGGGACAAAAAAGAGGTTCATGATGTGGAATCGGTAGTATATTTTGTTCTAATTTACAGTAATGTGCCGTTGGCGCTTCTGGGGAGTTGGGTTTATGTATAGATTTAATGAACTGTAAAACATTATTACTAGTATAATACCTTTACTCGCGTGCGTAGTGATAATATACTTATTAGAACACAAACTTGACGCCTCATGTTCCCATCTAGGCTAGGCATGCTCGTGACAGAACAGGGCGGGGTCTACTAGCTGCTCTGTGATATCAAGGACCAATCACATCTCAACCTTATCTAGCTAGGTGCATAGACCACCATGTCGGTCCACAATTTTTATAATGGCTCCTTTTATCTGTTTGGTTCTGGAGTTGCTATCAGTATAGTATGGCGCTATAGAGATAAAATTTCAGGGTTAGGTTTAATACTGATATGAAATCGCGAGTGATATTTTGTGAACCATGGAAGTTGTGTGTGTAGCTTTCTACTTTTGGGTCTATATAATTCACATGGGTAGAGCGGGCTTGTGAATAAAGAACCAAGACGTTCATGTAAAGTTAGGGATTATTTCAATTATAGCATAGGGTAAATATATACTTATGTAATTTACGAATGCGACAATTCACGCTTGAAGGGATTAATCGAGTCAAAGGGCATCGGGAGCAAAAGTGCTTTACAGAAATAAATGTCCCAATTCAGACACACATGATAGGCCTAGTCATCCCTCGATATGAAAAGTTTCAATTCCAATGACTACTACATGTCGAAATGATCCTCATTGCCTAAACCGGCCTTCAGTTGAGTGAAAAGGAAAACGCGCCCATCAACGACTCTAGGCCCAAGACTAGAATACAACCTCTAGAGATCTAGCTCTGGGTTATACTCAAAGGCTATCCAAACATCGAGTCCATCCCTCTTATTATCAGCCTGCCACTTATGCCACGGGTACTTGACAGCTCCATTGTCCAACCAGATGGGCTTCCCATCACGATCCCTCTCCCAAAACCCACCCTGCTGTTCTAGGGCTGCCAACGGAAGCTTGATGAACTTATCATCTGGAACATCATTTGGTTTTTCTGGATCAACTGGATAACCAGGTTCAACGCGCCACATGCCCGTATTATCTCCGGTGCCGGGAACGAGACAAAGATGTACTTCGAGGAAGGTGTCTTCAGAATGGTTATGCACACCAGCAGATACTGCTTTGCCTATATGATCTTTAGTAATAGAAATCGATAGCAGAATGTGGGATTTCGGTATACCTATAGTCCAATATTGTACGTGACAAAGATGTGTCCCATCCAAGAATCGGAAGTCGATACCAGTCATGTTGCTAAAATCCTTACCCTTCCATGCTTGTCCCCACTCAAGATCTCCAACTTGAGTGAACTTGAGAGGCTGTGGCAGTGCCAGCTGCGGGTAGCTAAATTCAAATAGGTTCTCGACTTTCACTCGGGTATCTTCTGCATGTGCCGACGTTGGTGGCGCAAGGTCCGGGTTATGCGGATTATACCCCTCCTCTGGTCTAATCCGCATGAGTATACACCCTTCCTTCGGAATGTCAAGCTTATCATGAATAAGCATAGCGGAAGCCTTCTCGTTCGCGGGAACATTGAGTGGTTCGCGCGGAATATCCCCGTCTAAAGCTTTGCCGTAGAGAACTTTGATGGCATCTCCTTTTTTTGTTGGGACGCTTGTGTTAGGAGGATGAATCTCCAGTGTCATTATATAGCCCGCGACGTTTATGAGCGGGGTGGTCTGTGGAGCCGTGAGCTCTGTAGGCTTAGGGACGTAGTACAACGCTTCCCCTCCCCAGACCGTACCAATAATTGTAGGCGGGCTCTTTGCGCTTTTGACGATCTCATTGGTGTAGAGTCGGATTGTAGGGTTGGGTTCTTCGTAATACTTTTCCACGTTGTAAGAGATCGCCGCAACGTCCAATTTCCCATGATTGTTGAAATCGCTGTTTTGGAAATCACGTTAGAAAAATAATTAAGCATGCAGAACGTAATTGGTGGCCACTTACCCAATCGCAAGACGAGCAGCAGACTCCCCTGAGATCTTCCACTTTGCAAACACTTTGTTATCAAGATCAATGCATTTGTAATAGAATATTCCCTATCGGTGAATCACGTTGAGCATTAGGCACAAGAGTTAACTATTCGGGGCTGTTGGTATCAGTTACCTTGTAGGGAGAGGGTCCCATCATCGCAACGAGACATTCATCGTCGCCATCACCATCAAAGTCCCCACATACAACATAATGGCCAGGCCCTTTTTTCTAATTAGCTCAATACACCAGACCGGGAGGGAATTTCAGAAATACGTGCCGGTGCCTTTCATCTGCCGCTGCTCCGGAGTGCCGTATATATCAAGAACCTTACGGGTCCATGTATGAGAGTCGGGTCCAGTCTTTTGCTTTGTGACAACCGAGACAACACCACCTAATTATTGTAATTATAAGTCAAGGTCTAGTAATTGATGTTTAGGCGTGACTAACCATGGAAGGGATCAATGGTCATGACATAGGCGGAAGGATCATTTCCCAGCTTCCCAACATCAACACAAGCGGATCCATAATAGTCCATCCCAGGCTTCTGCTCTACACCGTCTGTGATGTGTTCCTTTTTCCACTTGCTGTCCTCCCAGTCTATTACTTGATATTAGTGTCTGAGGGCCAGTCATCGTTATCTTGAAGGAACTTACACAACCAGTCAATTCCCGAACGGGATGCAACAAATAGGGAATCACGGCCACCTTGCGATTCGAATCTGTAGGACGTCAGGCTATCCAAGTTTCACAATTTTCAGCTGTGCGATGGGATAAAAAATACTTCTTGATCGGGGCATCATGGATGACCGTGAAGCACTGATCGTCAATTATTGACCGATTCCATTCGATACTATATATTCCCGCATGTCAGACCCCGTTTGAAACAAGCTGTGTTCTAGATATCTTACGCTTCTAAGGACTTCTCTGGCTTTTGAAACAAGAGTATAGGAACTGCTGTATCCTGAATGGAATTGTTAAGAAGTAGACATCCAATGGGGTGTCTAAGACTCGACTTACGATATCACCCTGAGTGATTCCGTTCACAACTGCATGCGTATCAGTACTGAATACTTATATTGACACAGGGGGCCCAATTCACTCACTTGGTAAAGCGACAAGCTCTAAGATGGATCTTTTTACCCTCATATCAGCTTCTGCGGTCTTCAGGCCATGGAGAAAGCACATACCGCTGGGTGAAATATCCAGCTTTCAATCTATGCATAGCTGGCCATCTGCCGATGGTCCTTTCCTTCCAATTTACCTTGAGAGTTTTCGTCTCCTTGTCCCTTCCTGGATTCTCCAACCAGATTATATCTCCACCCTGGGGATTAGCAGTCAAAAATGTTTGCCCATATTCATAGCATATGACGATGTCGTTGCGGCCAGCCCCAGCACAATTTCCAGTAGCGACGGCGACAGGAGAGTTAAGTTTCTTAACACAGTAAGATTTCCAACCTTGAAGAAATGAATTGTCAGTAAGGTCTGTTCTCGTTCAAATACTAATATATCTCATGACTTACCACCATCAGCTTCTTTAGGACCACCGTTGAGCGGGTTATCGAAGATACATATATCACCGACTCCTAGGCCGTACCTAGTTGTTCAATTCCTATTAACATCAAGGTTCATGAGACGGATATATCCTGAGTTTGCCCTACCCGATGAGACCTGGAACCTTATCCTCGGGATCGACCCAGTAGGTTTCGATCCAGTAACCATCTGTTCTATGGTGTTGGACGATGGATTCTTTGAAAGTTGGTACTGGGAGAGTTGTAGTGCACGGCATGATGAAGGTGAACACTAGTTTGGTAGATATGAATTTCTTTCAAGATTTCCGGCAAAGGTGCTCCTATTTATGTCTGAAAATTCCTCGGGATTTTGGAAATACTTCCTTGATATGCCGGGGCTGAATCCCTTCGAGGCAGAGCACTTCGGTAGTACCGGAACCTTGAGGAAAGGCAGTTCTCTCAAAACACCAAGGTCCTCATGCCGATTTTCTATCACTTGATTGGGTAAGGTTATCAGCACCGGTAGCCGAAAAAGAAAGTGTAAAGATCGTCAATTGATCAATTTATTACACACGCCAATCGTGACAAAGTTGAAGACCGTTCTAGATTTTGTCTTTTTTCAAGAAAAGGCGTAACTATATCTAAAGAGCGATTCTCATTGGCAGGTCTTTTCTATAATAAAAAAAAGTTTAACTATATTGGGTATAGATACTCTGATGACTACCTATCTTTTGGTGTTCATTTACCTGTTGTAGATTTCATTGCATTTGATATATGGATATAAATTATTATAAAGGCTTGCATTCAAGTTTAGGATGTGGAAGGTTCAGTTCAGCTGTAAAAATTCGTGAGGTGCAGCTGTGTGGTAGTCTAACTTTCAAATCAGTTACACAGTCGACAGAAATCTCGGAGCTTTGCGATTCAGGATTATCCTACATATACATGTACGTACTCTACTAAGATATTAGAAAAATAAGCACTCATTAGGATTCATGTAGGAGCACTTATTGGTTCTATTACGACGACTCAACCTTGGACTAGCGCTAAATCCCAAATTCCGTGCTGATATATGTAGATCTGATAAAGTTCTTAAGCTTTGTACTCGCCTTAATTACACTTGATCGGGAGCCGGGGTACCTTTTTCAACAAGGCTTTAACCTTTTTTTTAAAAAAAATAAAAGCTATATATATAAAATGCAAAACATATACCCCGCCAGCTAGCGCCAGATCAAAGATACCTATATAGGAAATCCCTGTTGCAGATCGATACAGCTCGGCCAATCATCGGGAGATGATCCCTGACGGAGATAGCCAATTATCCGAGATTTTGCGGTATTACTAATAGAAACAAATGTTTATTCTGGATATATATAAAGTACATGTACCTACATACGCCGTGTTTGGAAGCTGCTGGCTACACGGCCCCTCTAACGTTCTAAAGCAGGCGGATCTCAGCTGTCTGTTGCACAGCCTTCTACTCGACCCCTCCTGATGGGCAACATGGTACCGATAAGAAGTACATGTACCTCTCATATGGTTATCCTTCGCATATTCAAACTGCAATTAATATTATATAGAATCAAACCAAGCGCGATTTTGAGTATGCAGTGTACTCTCTCATGACCTTGATATAAACAAAAAAAACCTCGAAGTTTCGGAATTAGCCAATTAAAGTACCGGGAAGTAGTGCAGATGTAGGAAAGATATGTGGGTTTTTACCACCTCGAGGCTTAAGACAGCTGAGTGCAAGTACCTATTTCTCTTGGATGTTCGGAAGAACGATCATGATCAACAGTGCATGCAGGTGGAAGATCATTTGTGGTCGATCGACGGCAAAGTGCTATGTTACGAGGTGCACGCACCTACTCGCGCAGCCGGTTTGAAGTCTTCAAACTACAGCGAGTTAATAAGAGCTCATTATTTTACTACCCCCGGATCGTTTGCCTTTTCTGCCTGAGCAGCTTCAGAGTTATGTATGTTGGACAAATAATACCGAGACTTTTTTACAATCTGATAAGAACGATAAAAAACCCAGAGCCTAGTGTAGTCCAGTATCATGCAGTAGTATTGAGATAAGCGAACATGCGTGATCCACTAAAATTTCTCAGCGCCCGCGTCCCACAAGAAATTAAAATCTTAATTGTAGACCTATGGTGGAGGACGTTGTAGCACCACACCGCTGCTTACATTTATAACCGCAGCGCCATAAGTATACTCGTCTATTCATAGCGTTTCCGAACACGACCAATATTGCATGACATACAAAAAGGTGGATTTGGCGCTTTTTTATATGGTATGCAATAGCAGTCGTGTCCGGAAACGTCATGAATTTACGAGTAGATCTAGTCGGCCATAGAAATGCGAATCACGGGCATCAATTAATTCGGTATAGCGTTGTCCACAAACAGCGCGGAGCGCCATTGAAGGACAAGATTCGCTTCGTCAATGCGCTAGTAATGCAGGAAGAATAGAGTAGGTATTTGTACGGCACCCTTCTTGAAATGCCAGTTTAATTCTGTATTCTTCACCCTAGTATCGTATCACACCCCAAAGTTAATCATAAAATATCACTCGCTGATAAAGCATTAGTAAGGGTTCAAGCAATACAGGTATATTGAATATTTGCGTCGAAGTCTAAATCCTTTTCTATACTGGATACAAACATAGGTATATCCTTATACGGGAGCTTTACTTTTGCCTGTAGCATGGTGCATGAGCTTCATACATATGTAATCGTCTTCGTTGGGAAACGGTGGCATGGCGGGTAGAACCACTGTAATACGTGTACCACCAACATGTAGAGTAGCTTGCTGTATTCGGTAACATAATGTGAGATTGTGTGACTTGTAACCGGGGGCGATTTTCGAACTCTAAAGTGATCTGTCTCGGTAATAAAGGAAACACCCTTCTTTCTCGGTAGATCTAGAAACACTTAGCGGGGTATGGTAGAATTCTGCAGCGACTCTTGGTAGTGGGCGGTGGGAACCTGAGTGGCAACAAACTCTGGATGGAAGAGTCCGACTTATTACAATACCAAAAAAGGGTATGGATTCGCTACGTTATTCCTCTTTTTGTAATGCCGAAACCCAGTACTGATTTCACCCGTTTTTTCGTACTTTAGTTATTGGCTTGTACCGGTTAGGGTTCAAGTTTACACGCGTACCTATTACCTATCGAGAATTGAGTCATAGGCCTCTTTGAAACAAATTTTCTGAGTACTTTGCAAGCGTTAATACGCAATATCTGATCTGCAGAATGATCCTCACATGTAAATACAAACAAGCCTTACATGCACACAAATTGAACTTTATGCACTCGCTAAGGATTCCACATCTCTTTTGCGTGAGTAGCATTTGATCGGTCGAGATTAGCATTTGATCGGGCGATGTCATCGGGGAACATCCGTCGTCAAGCAACAATTAGTATATGCATAAGATGGATCTACCTATTACTACATGTAGTATTGGCACAGATAAAAGAAACCCCAGAATGGACATTTATCACCGGTAATGGGTTAATGGGGAATATGGTGTGATATACTCTGTAAAACAGGACTTCATCGAAACCACCTGACAAGAACATGGAACTTGAAACTTTGGAAATCTGAGAATCTTTTTGTATCAAATGAAGATACTATCGGGAGTTTGTGGCATCTTAGATCCTGACCTTTGAAGCATTTTATTGCATAGGCTTTTGCTATCTGAAACATAACTAGCTGAGGATAGCTTTCCCAGTGTCTCTGGAGAAGAGCATTAGCATTTCCCAAGAGCTTTAGCTGCCATATCTACTTCTTGTGGCAGACAGTCAAAAAGCCCCTTTTGTTTAGGTTCCCAACCCAACTGCTTGGCCCTCTCAGCCTTGCATCGGGAGTTGCTACCCCATTCCAAATGACCAGTAGGGGCAAATTTCTTGACGTCTTCTGGAGTCAATGACTCGACAGTGTTATCCTGGATCAACCCCTTCTCCTTGCAGATATTGGCAATCGCCTGGGAAACCTCTCCCCAGATCTGCATTCACCGGAATATTAATAATTATTTCAAAGGAAAAGAAAAGAAAATAAGAGCGATTGACGTACATGTTCACCACTCTCCGCAAAGTAATAGTTCTCGGGTCCCCAGGTAACTCTTCCTCCATTCGGCTTCAAAGCCTCCTCAACGAGCAAGACGTACATATCCGCGAGATCAAGGACGTGGATATGGTTCCAATAGGTTTTTCCGTCATTGACCTTGAATGCTTTTCCGCGCTCGATAGTCCATCTAGCAAGCTGGGGTATCTGCCAGCTGACCTTCTTTCCTGGCCCAGTTCCGAGACCATAAATACAGCACGGGCAAATGATTGCAATCTTTTTGCCGGATTCGAGAACAACTTTATCGACATCTCTGTGCCAAGCGTCATCGGGGAGAGAAGTAACTTCAGAGACGCCAGTTACGTCGCTGTAAACTTTGGTTCCAAGATGGGTACCGAAGCCGTGCTCTTTCCAGTCAAGAATGATAGAGGTGCCCGAGGTGTGAATCAGATAGGCAGAGTCGGAAAGTGCGGCAGTGATTGCACGAGCAGAAGCAACATGATCATTATTGGCAGCGTCTATAAAGTAGAAGAATGTTAAGTGCTAACGCACGGAGGAAAGCCTGAGACAAAGCAAGGAAAGTTAGGCGTACTGATGACGATATCCGCTTTTGCAGTTTCTTCAGTGAGGATGTCGAGACTAAGAAGAATTAGATTCAAAATCGAAACTTTCAAAAAAAAGCGGAGTTTTACCAATCCAAGTCACCAATGACGGTTCTTGTAGTGGGGTATTGAGCAGTGACCTTCTTGGCTGCCTCAGGTGAACGCACAAGCACAGCGTACTCGAACTCTGGATGTTTCTCTATGAGTGAATTGAACACTGTTCCACCGATGTAACCGGTAACTCCGGTACTTAATTATACGGCTACTGTCAGTGTTGGATTCTTGAAGATATCGAGGAAAGACACTTACAGGAAGACTTTGGTCGGCATTCTGATTTCGATTGGGTTTGGATAAAGGGTGTGTATCACACAAAGAAAGTGAAGTTCGAGAGATTTATAGGATGGCCAACTAGGTTTGATGATTGATGATGAAGAGCTTGATGGGGACTTGCAGATCTGGATGGATGGTGGTGGAGGGAGATGGAGAGGTGAAGAAAGTTTGAGGAAGGGTGAGGCGTGTGGTGGTGGGTATGGATAAAACCGCCCAACGCAGCCAGATTCTTATTTCGCCGATCCACACAACCAATGAATCAAAAAGTTCCTGGACACAAGAGGTCTGGAATCAATTTTTAATTAATTAGAAGTTAAACGTAGTCTTAACACCAGACGGTTTTCCAATAGGAACATGTAGGATGACAAATGTCATGTCTCGAGTGACTTTGTATGGACTCTATGTCGTATCTATGTAGACTAATCAAGCGAAACAAGACATGCACGTGTAGATACTCGAAGTTATCTAACTTAAAAAGGCGTGTCAATAGCAAGTGCCTACATGTAAATAAATAGTTGAGTAAGAAATAAAGGACTAGATAAGGGAATTTACATGCATGATTATGCCAAGAATAACGAAAAGGGAATGCAGTGGTGATCTTCTTGTGTAGCTGTAGGGCGCTGTCAGGGTTAGGGTTTGTGCATATGTTGTAACTGCCGCGTTTGCCCACCTTTACCCCACAACAATGACATTTACACATGCAAATACGAGCCTTTTCGTCTGTCCATACATACATGAAGGGGGCGGCCACGGATGGCATATGCTTTCCGCTAAATAAGATCAAATCCCCACTACAGTACCAAAAAAGCGGGTGGATCCAGTACCATATCTGGCAAAATACCGTAGGGTTACGGTATTGTTACGGTATTGCTACGGTATAATAGTTAGGATTCCGATTTAATTCGGAAGTTTTGCACAATTCCGTATTGGTACAGTACCTATTACATCCTCTTTTTTCGTACTGTACCTGACGTAGTAGACTCAAATTTACCGAAGGAGGATGTTTGAGGGCTCCAAACCCCCTGATATGTATATTTACAGTTTATGGCATACCAGCGTAATATAAAGACTGTCATATATAACGCGGCGAACTGCTTACCCGGACCAAAATGCAGAAGTCACATGATATTTATGCATGAGAGAGATTCCAGGTCAAATGTCTCATTCGTCCAGGGGATAAGAATTCCTAAATAGAATTCTTTGAAATCCCCGCGAGGTTCGTCACTTCATAAATCGTGATTGATAATTAGGGACAGCTATATACCTAACTGTGCTGGGATTTAGATACATGTATATGTAGTATATACGTATATGTATATATGTCGATGTTGCAGCTCAGGAAACACTTCTTCCAAGCTGTTCTGCCCTACTACTGTATCCAACGAAGATTACATGTATTTCTTGATCTCACAATTGTACAATATAATGTTTACATAACTACATGTACATGTATCGCGCGGCGCGTTCTAATACCGCTGTATTTGAGAATATTCGTTACACCTCAGCAGGGGTATAAGCCAACCAGAGGCAGTATTTGGACGTCAATATGCAAGTTTTGGTAGAGAATACCCCTGCTGCAGCGCAACGAATTTTCTCAAATACTGCGGTACGTACCATTGTTTCCAAATGAGATAAAACTGGTACTACATGTACTGTAGCCTCGTACCCATCCATCCCCTACTCGTAGTTTTTTGACGTTTCCGGACGCGACCACTATTGCATGCCATACAAAAGATAGCCTTGGCGGGTTTTTTCTGTGTATGCAATAGCAGTTGCGTCCGGAAACGCTGTGAAATTGCGAGTACTCGTAGTTTCCTGGCGTTTTTGGACTGGGCCACTATTGCACACACCCAAAATCAGGGTCTTGGCGTATTTTTGTATGGTATGCAATATCAGTCGCGTTCAAAAACGTCAGGAAGTTACGAGTACTTAGCAACAAGCTGCTTGCACCAGTAGAGTAGGCTATCCTAATTTCCCGATGCAGTGGGTACATGTATCTACCTACATGTACATGTACGTAGTTGCAGATGCCCTGGCGTAATGTGACGTAAGCTACAACTCTTCCTATACACGTAGATGTAGGTACTTTCGTGTCCAGCTGATAAACTGAATCGACAATATTAACATTGAGCTTTTTGTCCTTACAATTGCCGATTTCAAAATTATCTCTCCCTCGGAATCCTTTATATTTGCCGTGAAAGAGCATCGACGCTCGCTTCTGTCTTGGAAATACGGAGAAGTATGCATCTAAGCGTGATCTTACGTACCACATTTACGGCCGGCGTGGAATCAGGTCCACGAAATGGTCCAGCACCACCACCGCGCTTATCACCGGCATTTACAAGCTTATTTAATTCTTGGTGTTACATACCCCAGGTTTTAAGGCATTTTGTGGAATGTCACGTCATCCTTTGTCTCAATACCCCGCCAGAATGCAACATCTGGAAACGCAATTTTGCGTGCTCCGCAAAAGCAAAATATCTTGATGGCTTGGGAAGAGTCTGTCTGTACTACTACGTTCATGGGACAGCATTATCCCTTGGACGAATGAGACATTGGAAAATCTCTCTCATGCATTAGCGTGTTCCATAAAGGAAGTGATTGACTGAACTTAAGGCAGCGTGCTGCGAAATATATGGCATACCAGCGTAATATAAAGACTGGCAAACGCAGCAAGTTGTTTACCCGGACGTTTTCTCACCAAAATATGAAAGTTCACATGCCCTCTCACCCCCCATACATCAGACCTATGTTTGGTATTAACAGGTTAGCCTATAGCGATTCCTCTCGATATTGACATCACGATATCTCACTCGGCGCCTGCATTATGGTGGGGGCGGGTGGGCTTGTCTTTGCTCAAAAATGACTGGAGACCAGCTTAGGTCGGGTGATGCCCCATCTTGGAGGTACTTGTACTGTGGACGAAGTTAATTTGCCAAGGCCTGCCAAGACGGTTCACAAAAACGAGTTCGAACATTATGCCGTCCCTTTCGTTGGTTTCATGATGAACGCCAAATTTTCTATTTTACGGCCAGGTTCTACAAAATTAAGAACCGCAACAACTAAGGTAGCAACTAGTGCATGTAGACCAAATTTCGTTCTGAAAAGCTAATGTGTATGCTTGCCTAGTAGAGCCGTTACCTTATTTGCGATTTGCAGATAGCATAAGAGAGCGAAACGATCGCATAAGCGTAAGGAGATATTACGAATCGGCCATCATTCACTATCTGAGCGGGTCTGAACATTCGGTAACGCAATTACCCATAGACTAGAATATATCAGCTACGCTCGCGTGGGCTTTCGGAGTGATATTCCATGATCGAGCGCCAAATGAAATTCACTCGATGCATCTAATGATGACAGTAAAGATTTCGTGAGATTTGAGACTAAATATAATAGAGTTCTGTGCATAGCCCCCACTGATTATTTTCTTGAGTCAAGTTAGAGAATCTCATGATCCCAGATTTTAGGTTCTTGAAAGTCGTTATATGTGAATATTTGCTTCAATATCGACTCGCTGGCGTGAATCAGCCAAGAAACTTCAATTGTCGGGTTTGATATGGAAACCATCATGGGAAGTTTATTGTGCTCGGTGAGGAAACTTCATCTGTTTTGATCCTGTGATTTTCTGGTTCCTCCAGCATATTTCAGTGACAAAGAGGAGAGATAAATATCTTAGATATCCACTTTTTCTGCAGAAATTTCAAGTCACCGAAGCTTTCGAATACATAAGAAACTATTCAATCCAGAACCAAAACATCTCAACAAAAGAAAGAAATCATCATGACTGAGCTCCAGGATAGTCACAACTTCCTTCTTCCCGAAGAGTTTTTCCAATCTGTGAAGCGAGAGGAATTCAAGTTTCCAACAAAAATCATTTACAACCCGGAGGATAATCTTGCTGGGAACCCAGTCATCAAAACTGGGGTTCTCCTTCGCTTACAAGTAGATGGCCAGGAAGAGCAGCCATTGTTATTATTGCAATTCGCTCGTCCAAAGGTCTGGAGAATCAGGTTTGATCCGGACAATCTCGCTCCAGAACAATACGACGACTACAATTCGTATGTAAACCCTTGGTCTACTCCTACTCCTACCTAACCACTCGGGAATTGGTTCTTTTTACTGTTGTAATTCAACTAAGTAACGGAAATCTTCTAGTCGTACCATAATCTCGGATACATTGTCAAATCTCATCAAAATCCTCGACTGTGCTGAAAATATCATCTGGCGTACCGAATTCGATGCAGGATCCGACCTAGACTCCTTCTACATTTTTAAGGTATTATCTGCAAACTCCAAATATGAAAGGAAAAAATAAGTCTTTGATCGGGGTGTATCCTAGTGCAATGTTAACAAGTATTTGAACAGACCGTTCAATATCCCACCAAGAAAGACCTGAAGGCAAAGATTAATGGGAGAACTATAACTGAGCTCAATATTTATAAGAATGAATTTAAAATTGAGGTTAGTAAAATTAGGCAGGAACCTTGAAGGTTTAGTGACGTGGTTATCTTTAATTCCGTTGACTAAATCCGCTAGGCTGTGCGTTCTATCGAGGAATCGGGCCTAGGAGATCCTCCTGTTCTTCAAGGAGCTACTAGTAAAGCTGTATTCAAAAGAAAAGTAGTTTGGGAGACTACTGGAGCCGGCTTGTCTTGGAAGAAAACCGGGACTGCCAACGCCACTCTTTTGACAGCCAAGAAACCCGGCTCTGCACGCTACCTCGGTGAGCTTTTATTGTAAAACCATCAGTGTTTAAATTTATAGATATATGCTATTTTAAGTTTTGAAGCGCTAACCGTATCCAAGGCTGGGGAGAGCAAGGAGGAAAGGAATTCTTAAAGAAGAGCACACTCATGAACTACTTTAGTAAGTTAAATATTCTCAATATATGGAGTCGATTGTATGAAACTGTAGCTAGAAATTAAGAACTAATAGTCAATCAACAGACTTCGACAATATGACTTATAGCAGTGTCTACAATCAAGGGCCACTTGATGAGCGCGAACCGTTGTACCACTCCGAGCCATTTTGGTTGGAGGTCAATGGGCTCCCGAATTACAAGAGTCAGGTTGCGACTTTTGTAGACAATTATTCTCAGATTTGTGTTGATTTCAGCCTAAATAACCCTTCACAAATCAATGTTGGAACGAGATTTGGACCTTTGCAATATTTCGTTTTCGCAGGCGATAGCGTTGCTGATATCATCAGGTAGGTTCTTTATGATCCCAGACATATTACGTATACACATTTCATTCTAGAATTCTGGATTCTAAATGTATTTTTAATAAATTAACCGTACTAATTACATCTCTTCACTCCAAATAGTCTCTACAGCTCGGTCATGGGACGCGCTCGTCTCAAGCCTAGATATGTGCTTGGCCATCATCAAGGATGTGAGTGTGATAATTACCTCTTCAACTTACCAGACTCTAATGTGCCTTTTCATACCAGGTTACGGCTATGATACTCGGAAGAAGGTTCTAAAAGTTGCGCATGCCTACAAAGACAGAGATATCCCATTGGATGGGATCCACATCGATGTTGATCTACAGGTACGCTTCTATCAACCTCAGAGAGACCTTACGAGCTAATTACTGACTCACTGTGATCTTTATTCAGGATGGCCTACGTACATTTACTATTGATGCAGATAGAAAATTCCCGAGACCTAAGGAAATGTTCAATGAGCTGCGGAGCATGGGAGTTAAATGCAGCACAAACATCACTCCTGTAATCAACCTCACGCCAACAGAGACCTATAAAACGCTCAATGAAGGACTTGAGAAAGGGTGATACATCCCACCAATCATTTTAATTACTGTTTGCTGATAAAAATAGGCATTTCATCTTAGATAAGCGATATGATGACGGAAACGGTGTCATTCCTCCGCATGAGGTTGAATATGTGTGCTACGAGAACGGAATCAAGCTCAATATCGATCCAGTCAATGAGATGGGGCAGTTTCCCGGGGCTGACTAGTAAGTTATGCCAAAAAGATTTATCTTGCACTAAACGCTAAGTGTTTTGTGATAGCGACTTTGTGGAATGGTACAACAGTGGAAAACCATATCGTGGGGGAGTGGGTTATGGAGGCACACTTGGCGCGGTAATTACATCTTATAAATATAATTATCTAAATTTATAGGTTGATCTAGGGATAGATGAACTAACGAAATATTTCTAGCCGGGGTATTATCCAAACCTTAATAATGCTAAGACTAGAGAATGGTGGGGGGAGCAATACCAATATCTATTTGACCAGGGGCTTGAGTTTATTTGGCAGGATATGACTACCCCTGCTATTGCAAAAGAATATGGCGACATGAAAGGGTAATATCACCACTCGGATTATATTTTCATGTTGCTAATCTTCTTAATAAAAGACTTCCCTTTCGCCTCATGGTTGATTCCGATCAGTGGTCCGGTGAAGCCTGTGAACCTATGAAACCAGCCCTTGAGATCTGGGCGCTTTACAGTTACAACTTACACAAGGCTACGTATGAGGGACTCAACGTTTTGAAAGGCCGCGAGAATAAACGCAATTTTATCATCGGCCGGGGGAGCTATGCTGGGGCACACAAATGGGCTGGCTTGTGGACTGGAGACAATGCATCAACCTGGGATCATTTTCAAATTTCTGTAAATCAGGTTCGTAGTAACTCATAGTGACCCCTTAAGTATGTTTCAAACTCATTAATGACTTGTAGGTTTTATCTTTGGGTATATCTGGTAATGAAGTTGTTGGTGCAGATGTTGGAGGATTCATGCCCGCCTCAGGTTTTGCGAATGAAGGGCTCAGATATGCAGAACCGGAGCTGGTCATTCGTTGGTACTGCGCGTATTCGTTGCTTCCTTGGTTCCGGTAAGTTTTATCGCAGAAACCTTCTATAGAATGAATATATCTATTTTTCGAAGCTTTGGATACTAACATAGTTCTAGTAATCATTATCATGGAAAGAGAGGGATGAAGTTGTTCCAAGAACCCTACGCCTTCACAGACCATTACAATTCCAACCCGTCGGGTGTTCCAGAGCAAGATAAAAGCATATGGTTAGCCGTGGAACCTGTCTGCCGTTATTATGTCAAGCTCCGATACAGCTTGCTGCAGCTCATGTACGACGCGATGTTTGAGCACCAGTTCCACGGATTGCCCATCGCTCGAGCTCTTCTGATCACCGACAGCGAAGATACATCTCTGTTCACCGATGTAAGTCTTAATTTAACTCTATCAGTATCCTTGGATTTAAAAGCTAGGTACTGATGCAACCTATTAAGAATGACTGGGCACTTAGCAATGAATATGTGGTCGGTCGGGACCTTCTTGTCGCTCCTATCATGCATAAGCAAGATGAGAAGGGGGGACATCGTTCAATATATCTTCCTCAACAGCATCACTGGTACAGACTGAACCTTCGTATTGACGGGTCACTTGGTGTACCACTCGGGCCGAAAATCACAGGCGGCACTAAGTTCGATGTTGATGCAACGATTTCAGGCGATGAATCGTATTTTCCGTATATTGCACCGATGTTTGTGAGAGGAGGTAAGACCAAGCTTGCATCGAAGCTGCATGATATAGTTAACTGACTTTATCTGCCTTTGAAACAGGCGGGATCATTCCACAGATTGAAGTCCGTCAATCTGCTGACGACAAATCCAAGGTTAACCCGGTTACCTTACACCTATACCCAGGGGGAAAAAAGAATGTAGGTTATCAGAAAGGTTTTCAGATGAAAATTCTAATTAAGTACTAATAAAGCAATGTTGTGAAGACTTACAGAATGTTCTTGGATGATGGAGTCAGCCGCCAGAGTGCACCGACAAAGAAGGGATATAAAGGGGAGGGCGACACTGAAGGGCGTTGGGCTGATTCGGATATGGATAAGAAGGCAAAGAATGAGTTTAGGGAGGTGAAGATCGAACAAGTAAGGACAAGTCACTCCGCTTACTGTATGGGAATCTTACAGACTGGTCAACACTAATCTATGTGTGAAGGAGCGGAACGTCGCAGACTTGAATCGTACCATTACAATCACTACTCCCTGGGATGGATATCACCTCGACAGAGTCCAAAAGGATATCGGGGATTACTACACGGTTGTTATCTGGCACGATGAGTATACCGATGTAACTGAGAAATACCCGGAGGTGGTGGTTTCTGGTAGCACAGTGGCGGAAAACAGAAACGATATTTCTTTCAAGGCAAGCGTGGTCAAGGTTCCTGTCGATATCCCACAGGGTACAGGAAAGGTTGTTATAAGCGTCGCCTACTAGGTCCCACGCGCAGACAGTCGGACATCAAATGCCGTAAGAGTATCTGACAGCGTTCTATGTTTCTTTTTCTAGTGTTGGAGGTTTTCTTATTTAAAATTGCCAAATTCCATGGCCAATGTTCAGTTTAGGGACCTGCAGTATGTTTCCACTTTCAATATTCATAGTAGTAAGCAAGTCTTTATTCTGAAGAACTATAGCACTTGCTCGTGAGGAGCTTGGAACCTTATTGGTGCAATAACGTTAGTGCCAATCTATATCACATGTGTTCAAAGACGTGAGTATATATACTAACATTCAACATCAGCAACGGAAACGACCAAATAGTGATTTAATTGGTTCTATAATAGCAACGCACATTCCAGGATGAGTGAATCAGACAATAGAATAAGGACCTGACATCAGTGGTTCTGATAAGCTCAGCGGGGTACCTGCATGCGTCCTGCCTCCCCGTGCTGAATACATAGGCACGAGTGATGTCCCGTGATCAATTATTGATACGGGTAACTGGCAAAACAACAGGACCAGACCGGTATTGTAGTATTTCCAAAGAGCTACTTTCGATTTTAAAATTCAGCTCTATTCAATAGATCCACTAAAATTTCATAGAAATTTGTTCCGGGCAAGCTAAATAGCGAATGCTTATCGTGAGCACCTACTCATAAGAAGACTTGCAGGATTCCCTACCTCTCTAATCTCCGGGGGTTCGCGTCATGTTTGCAGAGGGACGAAGGCTAGGAAGACGTTGACAGGTCATATCATACTCCGCATAAATAGCCTTTCCCGGGGGAGAGATTTCGAGATTCATTATTCAAAGTTCTCTACCCTCAAAGGGATAAAATTGAACCCTAATAGCGCCAAAAAATACACTAGATAGAGGCCTCGGCTGCAAGCAAAGTTGAATCGGAATTTTCAGAATCGCTAATACAACGTACAGTACCTCAGGAACAACATAATTAATTTTCAACGAAATAATATCTCCTTGGGATTATCTTCTGGGTAAATATTTACTCCAGTCAAAAGCTATATTGTCAATTCCAACATTCAAGCCCCGATCTTGAATGGTTGATCCCACACCACCATCACTAGCTCCATCCCAGTGACCGTCAGTTCCAAGAATGCACTCATCCGCTCATCGCCCGCTACATCCATCTGCACATGAATATTCCGATAACTCACATTCCTATCTGTGGAATATATCTTTCTCGCCCTTTTCTCATCGTCTCTGTCCTTCAATTTTGTCTCCCAGTCCAGCTCCATTACACCCGGGACATCAGCGGATGGATAGAAGCTTTGGATTCGGAGATGGTACAGCATTAGCCGTGTATCCAGGAACTCCTCGTTTTGGCCAGTAAAATCCATGTCGAAACTTAGTGCTTCCTTTGATTTTACAACAAATGGAGAGGTCTTTTTAGAATCAGTGGGGGTATCTAAACAGCTCAATGGATCATTGCTTTGATCCAAACGGTATTGGTAGGTGGGTGCGAGTGGTGAATTGATGAGATCCGGAGAAGAGGGAGAAGAGGTAGAGGTAGCAAGGGTATAATGGTGTGCGGTAGCGTTGTTGGTCTTGTCTTCGAGTTCCCACAGGATGATTGCTACTTCTTCCTCTTCCTCTTCTGCGCGCCGGGAGACTTTAAACGGGGTGGTTGAGATTTTCGATTCCTTAGGACACTCTGCCTTCTTTCTCCCCACGAATCCGCCAACTGGGTCTTTCGGTGAATCGTTTACAATATCAAAGACCCGGAAGTGTGAAATATAGCCCCAATCTCCTTGATAGTGACGCCATCTCCTGAAATTATTATTCCTCTTATCATCACCTACCACCACAACCTTATCACCAATGAGAAGAAGCTCTACCGTTAGACCCATCCCCTCTAGAGATCCGCTCGGCACAGTTTTAACCACATCCCCAGTCGCTACATTCCACACACATAATTGCCTCTCCCCGCCTAACGACGACCTTGAGTACGACCTTGAGTACGCCGCATAGTAGTAGCGAGATAGATCGCTGAGTACCTGGTAGGAATAGTCGATATATAAAAATTCGAATGTGTCGATAGTGCACATCATCGCTGCCTTCACCTCATCGCCGTCTTCGCAATAGTTCAAACGGTAACACTCCGTGCTAGTAAAGAAACGGGATCTACCCATCTCTATCACTTCCTCGGAACGTTCAACAACCAACACATCACTGCACACCTTTAACCTCACTACTGGCCTTGCGGGATCTTCCAATTCAATTTTTCCGGACTTTACTTTCCTACCACCGGGAGTGGGGTCGAAATAAACGAGTGACAAAGTTGCTTTCGGATAATGTGAAGACTGGAAAACCAGAAGATCGGAGGAGAATGTCCATATATACGCATCTCTTCTCGATTTCTTAATTGGGAAATGTAACTCTTGTTGTGGGATTCCCGACTGAAGGGCGTTGTAGCGGGCAGAGATGGTGGAAAATGAGGACGGGTTCTGGATGGCACGTGTGCGGACTTCGTAGGCGCGAGGGAAGTGCGTACGAAGCGCAGCAGAGAGAAGGGATGGGCAAGTGAAGGTCGCGTGCCAGGATCTGCAGACCTTTTGGCAACGTGCTATATCGCGAGGTGTTAGGTAGGGGACAAGGTGGAGCGCAATATGAAGTGGAAGATCAGACATTATTCCCAGGCTTACACCGAATTCTGTATGTAGAAGATATCGAAATGTCTATCTAGTACTCGGGGCTAGAGGGGACATATGTAGTGAGCGCGGCTCTCTAGGCAGACACGCAGGCAAGCATCTTCTCAGGGCTGATGCTAGGTAACATACATAGTGCGTAGCTTGGATTACGCGGTGGATGGATGACTCGGTCGCTGCGCCACGTATTAACTGGCATCGCTTATCTCTTATCGCTATCTCTGATCTTATCTTAGATCAGATAATCAATAGTAAATCAATAGACACACCAGGTTAGCCTACATGTACCTACATACTAGGGGTTCCACCTCGCGACCGCGAGTTGAACATCAAGTCCTCCCTCTACAATTACGTGGGGAGCTTCAACGGGGCCTTCGGCCCCCTCCAGATTTTGGTGGGTGGGAGGAGCAAGCCGGGTAAGCGCAAAAGGTTTCGCAAATGGAGCTTTTACAGTACATATTAGACATGTATGTAGCTACAACAGCTCCAGTGTTGTAATCACTTGGCGACCCTAGCGCATGTATGTCACTATTACAGTGGGTGTTTAAACTTAACTCCACGTACCAGCTTTCTCATCGGGGAAACCAGGGGGAGCTTTGTTCGATCGAATCCACCTTCCGTATTAGTCAACATAACTAGTTTCGAACACTTCCGCATAACCATACGAGTATTAGAGGTTACTGTTGTTAGTTTAAGCTCTCTTCGGACGGGCGTGGTATTCGACAATCTGTGATAAATTCTGTTGCATAGTATCTGCACTGAGATCTAGATAAAACTGAGTATTATCCAAACACAAGAATGTTCGGACGGAGTTGAAATATTGCTTGAGAGGCATGAAGATACAAGAAAACCATGGGGAATAAATACCCCCAGAGATATTTGTTGAAACCATGGTATTTGTTGGTTTTCATGGTATCAAAATCATGTTGCCTTATTCGGGATAAAAACCATGGTATTGATGTCCGTGCGAACAGAGCCTAGAATCTCACTATTTGGTGGCGTGCAAACTGGTTCAATAAACAGTGTAAGTCTGTTCGCGCGCCGCTGAAGGTCGATATCCTGGAGATTCTCACTCCTATTCATTGCGGAATAAAATTCCGTTCTCTTCTGCGAGTGGATGTATGTGACCATCACAAATGCGTAAAGAGATTCTGTTTCTCTGCGGAGTTTTGTCTTCGATCGATATGTATCTCCTCTCGTATCATAGTGTAACTCCGTCATGCCATTTGCCCTTACGACTTCGAACCAAATATCTTTATTTATTTCTTGAACTCCTATCTTCCGCAACATTCTTCTCTCTTTTCATTACGTCTTGACATACCTTCCAAATGTCTAACACAGGTTCCTCCAACCCACTTCAGCACCCGATCCAAGCTGTGGCTTCGGCCATGGGCGTAGCTGGCGCAGATCCGCTTCCCACTCAAAGGACTACGCTCTTCCAGGGCGCCAATGATGGTCCTGCCGTGACCGCAGCAAAGATCACTGGCGTTACTGAAGGTGGAAATAGAAAGGATGATGCCCCTTATCACACTAACAATGAAGGTATCCCTTGGCCTGATATCGCACATAGTAAGAACGTGGGCGGATTGCCGTTGGTGAGCGATACCTTTTTGTTGCAGAAGCAGCAGACGTTCAACAGGAGCAAGACTTTGGAGAGTGAGTAATATTGTTTCCCCTCTGGTTGAGATAAAATTAAAGCGTTGTCTTCTAAGGTGATTGATATTGATCTGGAGGAGTGTAGGAATGGTGCACCCCGCTGGTTCAGGGGCGTTTGGATACTTTGAGTGTACTAAGGATATGTCGCATCTCACTAAGGTATATACACCTAACCTGATCAACCCTAACCCTTTCAAACCGGCAAATCGCCAATCAGCTGCAGGAATTCGAAAGAACGCTAACAAACCTCATAGGCAGGTCTTTACACTGAAATCGGGAAGAAGACTCCAATTTTCATTCGCTTCTCCACCGTCACCTTTGGCAAAGAGTTCCCCGACTCTGGTCGAAATCCTCGCGGTTTTGCCATTAAGCATTACACCGAGGAGGGAAACTACGATATCGTTGGTCTTAACTGGGTATGTCCTCTCCTCTTGTCTATAAGACATCCTATCCTTTCTTCAAAAAATCTGACATGGTCGATCTTATAGCCGATCTTTTTTTGCCGTGACCCAATTCAAGGACCCGATGTGATCCGTTCTCAACAGAGAAATCCGGCAAATTTTTTGCTGGACTATAACAGTTTATTTGATTTCTTGGCAAATGTCCCTGAGAGGTATACGGTCCTCAAAACATGTCTTGATTGGAGATAAGGATTAACAGAATAAATGGGTTGTAGTAATCACGCGGGCATGATGTTCTTCAGCAATCATGGAACCCCTAAGGGATGGAGATACGAGCATGGTTATGGATGTCATACTTTCAAATGGTACGTCTCAATATATCTCTATGCTCTTTTCGCAATCAGGTTTAGCTAATCCGATACTGATATTAGGGTTAATAAAAATGGAGACTTTGTCTATATTAAGTACCATTTCATTGCAGACCATGGCCAGAAGCAGTTTACCTGGCCAGAGGCTATTCGTATGTCTGGTGAGTATTCAACTTCAATTTCACCGTTCTCATTGGATGTTACTGAGAAAGATAAGGCGAGGACCCCGACTACGCTAAGAGGGATCTCTGGCAAGCCATCGAGAGAGGTGAGAAAATTACTTGGACCGCGAAAGTCCAGATCATGAAGCCCGAGGAGGCCGATCCTGTCAAACTTGGGTTTGACCCCTTTGACGTGACCAAAATTTGGCCCAGAGGCCAATTCCCAGTTCGTATACCCTAGATATTTCCTCACATTTTTAACAGTATTGATATTTGAGAGTAGATGCAAGATTTTGGTAGACTTGTTCTAAACAAAAACCCTGAGAACTACCACCGTGATGTCGAGCAAGCTGCTTTCTCGCCTGGCAGCATGGTCCCCGGAATCGAGGACAGCCCTGACATGCTGCTCCAATTCCGCACATTCTTCTACCGTGACGCGCAGTATCACCGCCTCGGTGTAAATCTTCACCAGGTCCCCGTCAACTGCCCATTCATGTCCCAGTCCTACTCCAGCATCAATTTTGATGGTCCCTTACGTGCCGACGCCAATACTGGTGGCAACCCACACTACGTTCCCAACAGCTTTGACAAGCGCTACCGACCTGACACCGCCGAAGCGCCGTACCAAGTTGCGGATGCCGTTGTCTCTCGCCAGGGACACCACTACTCTGAGGGAACCATGAAGGAGTACGAACAGGCGCGTGAGCTCTACACTCGTGTGATGAGCCCTAAGGAGCGTGCTGATCTACACGCCAATACAGCAGGAGTTCTGAAATTGGTTGATTATGAGATTATCCAGGTGAACTACCTTTCGCAGTGCTATTGCATCGACAATGGATATGCGAAGGCAATCTATGATTTGCTTCCTGAGAAGAGATTCGACTTCAAGCAGGTTGTGGACGCTTCAAAGACTGCAATGTCTCGCGGAAAGGAAAAGAAGTTTATGCCGTTTGCTGAGCACCACCGCTTGGTCGGAGGAAAGCCTACTCTCCCGACTTATGGGGCGTAGAGAGGGAATATCTGGATATATACATACATAATCACTTATATACATAGGGAGGAATTTGTATTTTGTGCGTTGAATAATATAGCAATGGTTACCTAAAGGTGCGGTGTTTTTTGTCATCTAGATCTACTACATGGGAGGGTGAGAGCTTTTCGGAAATCTAAATACTTGAACACAAGCTGCAGGCAAATTAATCTTGGAGCGACGATGAGAGAGATCTCCTCGTGAACGCAATGAAACTTACCTGTTTCGTTCTTTGATTCCGTTCTGATTTTCATAGGAAATCCGGAGATCCTCATTCCGTTCCTGAATTAACTGCTCGGCTAACGAAACGCTTACATGGAATGAGCTAACGATTGAATCATGATACCTCACTCGGCCCCCATCACCCTACTCTACAAAAAGTTTGGAAATAACAGGATTTAAATCCAGCTGAATCGATCGAAACAATTTATGCATGCACAGATAGCTGTTCATGAAAGACGTTGTCGTTTCCCGAGCCAACCACCAAACCCTAACCCTCACTTCCCTGCATCAACCCCGGTCTATCTCACGAATAGGCCAATGATCAGTTGCGCACGTACACCACCGGATCGCAGGGGATGTAAACATAATTAACTGATCGCTAAGATTCCCGACAGGTAGGGCTAAGGAATCGGACCAACGATAGGCTTCTTTGTGGCGTTCGGCTCGGCCCGTGCACACGATCTTTTTGGTCGCCGGATTTGTATATCTAAATCCAGCTAATTGGATCTGATCGATCATATATAGGGCGAGATTCACATACCCATGAAAAACGGATAAAACCTCCATGAGGCCAGGCTGTAAGCCTTATTATAAACTGGAATATCTCAAATAACCAAGGAAACAGGAACGTGTACACACATTATATTATCCTGTCTGAGCTAAGAGTTGAGTCACCCGGTAAGTTCCACGAGGAAACACGAACGGAATACTACGGGGTTCTAGACTGTTTTTCATAATTCCCCGAGCCGCGTCTAGGCGAAATATCACTTGACAAAGGACTAGTTATAGCACATGTAGTGTATGTATACATGTACAGCATGTACACGCACGAACTGTGAATAAATTCGTTTTTCTAAACTGTTGTTCTTCGAGCAAGACAGGTTCTCACCTACCATAAACAACTCATGTGTGATTTTTTATTTTTTATTTACAGAGCCCTGGTGGCGGCTCCTCCACAATTTAATATATGTACCCCCTAGTGAGTACATGTAGTCTAGGAGGAATTAAAATTGGGCTGCTTATGCCAGGTGGCTTCCAATATTACTACTCCACACATCAAAATCGAATGGTACTTATTGGCATGCCCTGTGAATGGAGTATCGGCCTTGAGTCAATTTGTAGTCCTATTTTCCTGCAATCGGGTCTTATTGGCTAGCTATTCTATGAAACGAGATACCCAAAACACAATGTCATATATCAGTATGCACCCTATTACACTATCACCGTTATTGATCCATAGAGTCGATACGGTAACATTGTGCAACACCACGAACTCAACTATCACGAGCGGGGTTAACGCGTTCTCCACATCAATGGAACGAAGTGGCGTGCCTGGTATCAAGTATGTGCACTCATCTTCGATAAGTGATCAGTAATCATCGCGAAATGCCTGTAACCCGATATCAATGTACAAAGAATTGCTCGTGTACAACAAATATCCAGTCCATATGTACTTTAAAATAGCCCTCCCATCATGGAGGAAAGGGCACTGCATCTCAAGAACAGCTTTCTCATCGAAACGAAACAATGTGTTGGTGCTGGCCCTGTCGCAGTCCCTGTATCTCCGTAGAAGAGGTTGATCCTTCAGAGAAATCGTATTACAGAGCCCGTCCCAATTCCAAGAATGATCTATACGCACAATCTACCAGTTCTAAGAAGAGCAAATATCTCTCCTCCGTGAGTAGTGTTAGCTCTGATGGAAGCTCAAAGGCATCAAGCTTGCCAAAGAGTTCCTCAAAACATCACATTACCCAAAGTACCATCACGACCAGGACCACGACCACCAATGGCCTTAGTACGCAGCGGACCCCCGAGAAAGCCCAAAAGAAACACAAGTCTCATTCAATCAACGCTGATATTCCACCAAAGCGGAGGCCCGAGACAGCTCCTAATGGAGACAAGAAATCATCTCCATCGAAATCCCAACGTGGACGAAACCCATCTACCTCTAGTAGTGAGAGATCCTCTCGCTCAAAGTCACGGCGGGGAAGAAACCCATCTACGGCTAGTAGCCAGAGGTCATCCCCCTCAAAGTCTCATCGAGAGAGACATCCATCTACTGCCAGTAGTGAGCGGACAAGCTCATCGAAAACTCTGTACTCAGCAAAGGCAAAGTCGTCACGCGGTAGAAGGGATATCGAGATAGATCCTGCCATAACGAAGAAGGCAATCTCGGAATCTGTTTCGTCTGGATCCTCTACCTTGGTTGAATCAGAGGAAGAAGACATTTCCACGAAAAACCCTTCATCAGAGACACTTCTTGATGTGTCTCAGACTTCTCCTTCTCCTATGCCCTCACTACGTCGCTCCCGACGCAAGCTCGAACGCAAATACACCAACTCGGATGGAAGAACAGAGGATCCAAGAACAGAGGATCCAAGAACAGAGGATCCAATAACTGTGACTATCACACCCAGCGTTGCTATGCACGATGGCAGTATAGAGAATCCAAGAACGGAGGATCTAAGCATAGAGAGTCTACAAACAGATAGTCCAAGCACAGGAAGTCCAAAAACAGAGAATCGAAGAACAGAGAGTCCAATAACAGAGAGTCGAAGAACAGAAAGTCCAAAAACAGAGAATTCGACAACTGTGGCTATCACAGCTAGTGCTGCTATACGTAGTTCACCGCCTGAACGAAGGCGTCACCAGCCTACCACTCGGAGCACCCCAGCGGGAGCTTTTGATCCAGTAGCGAGAATGTCACAGGCACCCGTAGCTAAAGTGAATACTCCCGCGCGGCGTCAACATCGCACCACCGGGGCGCAGGCTTCTGCCCAAGAGGAACCTTTTAACCCACTACTTGGGATGTCGTTCAACGATCCTTCTGTTACTGAAACTGCCGTAGCAGACCCAGCAGGTAAGATGATGGTTTTCTTTTTGGCTTGAATTAAAGCATTGCCTATGTGTCATGTACGACGAAACGCCCCCAAAACGTTGCTGACATCTCGTAGCCGCATGTACAGATACCAATCCTTCGACTTCATCAACCCGTCGCCCGAAACTGGCCAATGGCCCACGATCCCCGGAGGAATTCCAACAAGACATATCAAGCTTTGTTCAAGCCATGAAACTTGATGCATTTTACTCAGAAAACGACCCCTACGTGCAGAAGGTGTCTGATAGAGCGGCCGAACTTGTGAGGAGGAAGGCTACTATAACGTCTGATGACGAGAAAACTTGTATACCTGATAATATCGCCGGAATGGCAAGGGTGGCTCTTTACGACGTCGTTTTACTCTGTGGTAAGTTACAAGCCGTGGTAGTTCAAGTCATAGAGGAATTCCGCTAATGCGATTATAATTATTTTAGACGATAGCTGCTCGATGCAGCAAGACAGACGAACACCTGCGTTGCAAGAGATGGTTAGACGTATTGCCAAGATTACCGGATTGTTTGAGACAGAAGGAATCAAAGTGAGATGTATCAACGACGGCGAATTCAACAACATTAGAACACTGGAGGACGTCGAAGCGATCATGTCAAAGATAATGTTCAATGGTGTACGCACTAAAATCGGAACTAGTCTGTGGGATAAAATATTGAAGCCATTGGTATTTGACAAGATCGACTCAAATAGTCTCATACGACCATTACTAGTTTCAATAATAACAGACGGCGCGGTAAGATCTAGATTCAAATACTGCTTTAGTTCTGACAGCTAACTGTCTGAATAGCCTCTGGGAGAGGAGTCTGATGTCTTCAAAAACATGATTGCGAAATGTAGAAGAGAACTAAGGGAGCGTGGATATGACCCTTCGCGTAAGCAATCTATTCTCCATATAAATTCACTAGATTCCTCTTCTTAACACTACGGTATTCCAGTTGTCGTATTTCAAGTCAATCAAGTCGGGAATGATATCCAAGCGACAAGGTTTATTCATGGCCTTCACCGATCTCGGAATGTCTATTGCACCTCAGGTCAGTCTCGATCCTATGAGCTAACTGTATTCCTGTCTAACGTTTTTACAGAACTGCTTGATATGAAAATTGAGAGTTTGAAAGGAAATAACCTTCAACTAGAGAACTGGGTATGTAGCCGTCTCAACTACGCGGGTTTATGCTATCCTAACTAACCTCCCTCAGCTCGTTACGAGATTGACTCAAGGAATTTTTCCAACACCGGACCCAGACGAATAGAATGGTCCGGGAATATTACAGCTGCGCTGCACGTTTTGATAACGATTTTTAATAACGCTCATAGATCTTGAACACAGTCCTGGTGAACCTCCACCATTAATATTTTTCTTTTGTTTATCTCCTTAAGCTTCAAACTGTAATCCCCATAATTTTGTATATTACCTTTTTATAAATTAATTGACCTGGTGTCGACGTTTTATGATTTATGTAACAATCTTTCTGTTTCTAATTATTTCTGAAACTATTCTCAATGAGACGAGACATCTTTTAAACTTGCCTCGAGCCTCTCGACTCTAACAGCTCGAAACTATGGAGCGGTAAATGTGTCAAAAGTAATTTTACCAACGGTAGTAAATTATTTACCACCGGTGGTATAAGCACTGAATTTCAGTCATTGTATCTGCACGCTATCCTACATTATTACATTTCCACCGGTATAAACACTGAGTTTCGGTCTTTATGCTGCGCTATACTAAATAAGTAAATGTTCAATCATTAATGCCAAAACTTATGAAAATTTCCCACCGGTGGTGAAATACCGCCACCGATGGTGAGATTCCCCACCGGTGGACAATTTTCATATATATGGGCATTATATGGCCCCTTTTGGCCAAAAGGTCTGTGCTTTTATCATAAAAATTAGCATTATAGGGTATAAATACTGGTATTATTTTCACCACCGGTGGTAAAATAATTTACTACCGTTGGTTTAAATTAATTTTGACACATTTACCGCCCCATACGAAACCTGTAAAGATATGCTGCGGTGTTGGATGGTAGAAACAAAATGGCTGGTTTCAAGCCCCAAGCTTAATTAGCTCCAGCGGATCCCTCGGAAAGAGGCTGAGGAAAAGCGACAAGGCTCAGCGGCTATCTCGGTTAAAAGCTTTCGCATGTAAATTTCTAGCAGCTGAAATTCTTTTACTACTTTCTGTCGTGGTCCTTTTTCGCTTTGTAACTAAACCCCCCCTGAATTTGTTCAGTTCACGTCAGTACTACATGTAGTATTCATTTCATTTCTTTCTTTGTTTACCAACGTGCAACACAACAGACACAGAACAACACATAGAACATCCCAAATCAAAAGTGAGCGCAAAGCGCAAACTTCACAGCCTTGTGGGGGCAGTCCTGAAATCCGGTGTGTCATACTTATGATTGAAATGGCCACTTCATTAATTAAGCGGGCAATCTTGGATGCCTAACTAATATGTACTTACATAACCCAGCTATCTAACCGGCCACATATAACCAAACCAGTACTGGCTCCAAATCAAATGACGACGTAAACATTTACACATGTACAGCACCCTCACACTGATGTACCTCCTGTATAAGCTGTGTAACAGCCTGATCTGAGCGACGTGTCAAGCAGTAGAGCTGAAACGACCTCGACAGCCTTACTTATGTACGTCTTGATCTCGTATTTGGGGGCGACTCTTGAGGATCGAAGAAGCACGGATACTTAGTTATAATTATCTGAATATCCCACTCACTCACTTAGTAAGGACGCTCGGAAAGAGCGCTTGGGGGATATATCGACAGGTCCTTTGCATGATACAACAACTTTTGGAGGTGAGGGGTCAAGCTCTCTGGCTGGGTGGATGTATATTCCGCCGTTCAGTTAGGCCATCGATCGACTTTATCTACCTCCAAACACGACAACAAGCGCGGTATCCGGTCGTATCGATCTGGATATACATATGGGTACTTGGACTGGAGCTTTATCGAGGGTGTTCAAGAGTATCATGGGGTCGACGAATAAGGTTGTGATATCGGGGCCTTCCTGATACTTAATCAGGCGCACCTTCTACTCTAGGTCAAGCAGCAGATGATACCTAGTATGATCGACCGGTACAAGTCGTTACCAAACAACTATGTACCCACCATGGTGGATGCAATGGGTGGATCCATGGATTCACATGTCAAAGTTGAGTGAGGCGTACTCAACCGGCTGGGCGAGGCGAAAGAGTCATGGGTTGAACGTGTGTGTAGCACCTGGCTACATATTCTGGACCTTCAAGAGGTCCAGTGGGGGCCAAAAGGCGTGACTTGTGTCCAAAGATCCCTTGATAGTACACATATAGTAATCAAGTACCACAGAATATACGAACTTCCTATAGCTGTGGCGCTTGGCCCCCACAGAAAAGAGCTACTGTGCCATATTGAACTGGCAGCATGTGGATAACCAGCCGTCTTGGACCGCTCCACCATTCCACAGAAACCAAACCGTGTGACCAGGTGTGATCAAAAGCGCCGACTCCACTACTACACTCAGAAACGGGTCTCAACAATCACCCATCCGTCAAAACGTTTAAATTCATGTCCGAACCACGGAACGGTTTGGTACAACATGCACTCCCCACCCGTGACCACGAAACCTTATCCAGGAACTAGATGTGCCGTGCACGTGCGGCATACAGCACCCAGACATGGCCATCTCGAATGCCAGGGTTAGCGCCTAAGCCTTTATACCATCTCATTAGTCCCCAGTTACCCTCCATCTAACATCGATTCAACAATACAAAAAACACACACGTTTACCTCAAGAATGCCCTGCATCCTCGAGTCTCAAATCGACTCCCTCCACAGTGAGATCAGCGGCCTCCGCGCACTGAAAAAGCACATCGAGACCTCGCACAAGCCGTTCGACAAATATCTACTCCACAAGCCCGGGTGCAAGGCTCAGGCAGGGAAGATTGTGATTGAGCGGGAGCGCTGGGAGGAGCTCATGCTGGAGAAGAAGGAGGTGGAGGAGAGGTTGGAGGAGATCGAGCGGTTGATTGAGGATGCGGAGCTGGAGTTGAGGGAGTTACAGATGATCGAGAGGGAGGAGGTGCAGGCGAGTTTTGGGTAGTTGGTGGAGAGATGGAGGGAGGGAGATCTAGAGCGACATACATTGGTGGAGGTTCTGGGTTGCGGGGAGTAGGTATTTTTTTTTTGTTTAATTCATTAATTGTATTGGGGAGTAGGTAGTGATATGTAGTTATATAGTAATAGCAAAGGGATAGGTGTTAATTCATTATAAAAAGATAAACGACAATAAATCTTGCTTAGAATTAAAGTCAGTTTTCATGTTGAGCTGGCTAGATATATTGGTGCACGTGCGCACATCATTCCCGTAATTGCATCATACATTCTCACTCGTCTGTGGAGATCAACACTGCTGGACATGTGTCGTCCAAGGCGCCGGCACTGAGGTCAAGGTGTCGAACAGTAAAAGAGCCGCTGTCAAGAGGAATGGTGCCCTACCCAGGTTCCTATAAGATAGCTTGTATCAGCGTTAGACATCGATATCAATTGAAAAACTCTAAGACTCGCCCTCCTTTCAATAAATATCAACGTTAATGGTACCGGTCACCAAAGACCTCTCCCACCACAACCCTGATTTGATTCCTTACCATGGCCAGTGACGAATAGAGAGCAGCCCATTGTAAGATGCATCATGTATGACATTTGAAACTATTTACAATTCCTCTCTCACACTCATGCTTTTTTTTTGCACTCAGCGGACCGTTACACCCACCATGCTCCCAAAAAAGAAACACCAAGAAGAAACCGAAAAAGAAAAGAAATAAACAAAAGGAAAAACGACAAGTACAATCTACAAACTGTTCTCCCACGCCATCAACTCCTTGATGTTATCCGCCAACGTCTTCTCCGCCTCGGGCGACAACCTCTGCAGCGGCTGTCTGGGGTACCCTCCATATCCATAGTAGCTCTGAATCGCGCTCTTCGTCCCTGGGATGGCCGTCTTTGTCAGGAACCAATCGCCCTTCGACAACGCGATCTGTGCCTTCGTCGCCTCCTCAATCTTGCCCTCTGCAAACAAGTTAAACACCTTCACACACGCCTTCGGCGCCACATTGGCGCCACCCGCAATCACGCCACTCCCGCCCACCAATAGCCCCTGCAGCAAAAAGTCCGCCATCCCCGCAAACGCCATGTACCCGCTCCCCGCATCCGTCGCCGTCGCCGCCTTCTTTGCCAACGCCACACGCGCAAGCTTCCCCGTGTTGCCGCACGTAAACTTCGTCCCGACGATGTTCGGGTGCTCCGACAGCCGCAGCAACAGGTCGCTGTCCATGTCGATCCCCGCAACCGCACCCGGGTAGTTATACAGCACAATCGGGATCGGGGAGCCGTCGGCCACCCGCGTAAAGTATTGGTAGATTGCTTCCTCGGTCATGGCGTAGCGGTAGTAGCTGGCCGGGATGAGCAGTACCGAGTCACCGCCGGACTCGGCGGCCTCCTTGCACAGCTCGATGGTGCCGCGGACGGACTGCTCACTGCACCCGACCATGACGGCGACTTCAGGGAAGCCGGCTTCATCGAGGGCGTCACGGGTAGCGCGGGTGATTAGGCGCTTCTCCTCGCGGTTGAGGTGCACAGCTTCGCCGTTGGAACCCATGGGGATTAGGCCGGCGAGGCCGGCCTTCGCAAGGCGGACGGCGTGCTTCTTGATGGTAGGGTAGTCGACGTCCTCGGTGACGGGATCGAAGAAGGTCATTGTGGGGGCGTAGATACCGGGTCTGAGAGGTGCCATTTTGGAGATGTGAGGTGGTGGGATATTGCTGGTAGCTGGTTCTATTTTTCTTTTTTTTAGCTGAGATGAGCTGGGCTGGTGAGATGAGATGAGGATGTGCTGATATTTCGAGTTGGTGGAGTAAGAGATATGAGGGGAGGTTCTTATATCTCACGATGTTAACTCTCCCCCCACTCCGCTCCCCACCTCTTCTCCCCTCATCGCGGCGGGAAAACCTTCATGCAGCTGCAGTAATGCTTACCTTCCCTCTCTCCCTCTCTGTCTGCATATCAAATTAGCCCGGTTATTCATCCTCATGACCAGCTCCTAACTATTCAACCCAGGAATTTAGCCTGATAGAATGCTTCTACAAGCTCCCCACACCCTACATCCCACCCCGCAGAGAACACCGGCAAATACTGTAGGTACCTACAGACACACGTTTTACCTACTTAAAGCCCGCTGCTGCCCCCCGCGGGGGGGTTGGGCGTTAATGCTTGTTTCGCCCTCGGTGACGGGCACGCCGTTGCTGCGCTGCACAAAACGCCGAAGGAGGCGGGAATTCGGGGTATTGGGGGTATATACGTATTGAGGGTATATATCCCATTACTCACTTAGGTACCCTAAGTTATTTTATCCGTCAACAAAGCCTTCTGGAAAAAGAAGAAGAAAAAAAAAAGATTGATTCAGTAATTGCAAGTTGCAAGGTGGATTGTATTACGCCGGAGACATCCAGCCACTCGGGGGATATTGGTCCGAGGGTGCGTTGCTGTGCCGACGTTGGGCCGAGCTAGATGTCGGGGTTCGGCGGGCGGGGGATTTTGCCTGTCCGCGTGGTTACCGAGATGCATGGATGCAGCGGAAAAACTATGGGACATCCTGGGAGGGTTTGTTCTGCGAGCTGTGAACGAGAATGATGTACTAGTGTTGGGGGGGGGGGGGGTGTTGCAACGCGGATTAATTAATTTGCCCGAGAGAGAGAGAGAGAGAGAGAGAGGCTAGCTAGAGTCGAGATGGTGATGTGAAGATCTTGAGTGGTTTTTTTCTTTCTGTTCATGGGAATAAGATGAATGCTTTGGGATGAGTGCTTAGAAGGTGTCGGTCGGTGTAGATCGGACGGCTGGGGAGGTTGACTGGAGTGCTCTGATTTAGTCCCTGGGGCCGCTTTCTCTTTGCGCGGTCTGTCCCTGAAGACTTTTGGCATGAATGACCGCGACATATGCCTCAGTTTGGGTTTCTGCTCGTGCAATTGACTCTTACTGAAGGCGCTGAGAGGAAATTCGAAATTCACAGCTTTACGGCACAATACAACCGTTTTGCACTTTTGCACAAGATATCACTCACACCAACAAACACTTTTGCACAAGATGTCACTCATACCAACAACCATTTTCACATGATGTCGCTCATACTAACAACGATTTTCACAGGCACAATTGAAGCTCAGACATCATATCAATCATTGACTATCTACATATCTCATCACACACAACCCAAAACCCAATTAATTCCACCTCTCTCTCACTCCCACCTCCTACGCCTCATTCTCGGGCCAATAAACCGTATTCGCCGTACCATTAAACTCCACCAGTCTATCCGTCGTCTCATTATACAAACAATACTTCAAATCCGTGCCCGTACCGATCCAGTACGGCACCGTCTGCACATTATTGCCAATCTCCTTGTCGCAGATAGTCTTCACGTTCTTGAGCTGCGAGTCCTTGATGCGGAACTCGTCGCCAAAGTTCGGGTTGATGATGGCCATGCGGTTGCCGTTGACGGCGATCACGTTCTGCACGGTGGCGTTGCGCTTGGCCTGGTTGAGGCAGTTGCCGCAGGACTGGTAGAAGGTGCCGAAGGTGTCGGCGTAGAAGCCGGTGATGTTGAACTTGCCGCCGAGGGAATTGTCTTGGAAGATCTGGGGGAGGGTTAGTATTGATGTGTCAAGATTGGGAGCTGTTGGTAAATAGGCTCATGAATTGAAGCTTGGGAGAAGCTAGAGACGAACCTTGTCAGTGGCATTACGGGCACCACCGCCGATGACTCGGAGCTGTGTGTTGAGGCCCTTGCTTGTGAGGGCGTCTTCGCAGACATCCTCCCACCACACGTTCTCAACCCACGCATCACCGAGCGCATGTACGCCCTCCGCCTGGTGCTTCCCAATAACCACATTCCTCAGCGTCGCTCCCGGGAGCAGATTAAACACTGTATCCGCATCCGTCCCCTACCAATTAACCTCCAGTCAGTCTTACTGTCCCAATATACCACCAGAAATTTCAAAAAGAAACAAAAATAGGACATACCTCGGCCTGCTCATTACAGCTCCCCTCGGCCCTCTCATACCTCTTCATCCCGCCATCAAAGATCTCCCCCGGCTGCACATAATACGCACTCTCAAACACGACCGTGTCCTCGCGGCTCGGGTTGGGAAAGTCAATCACCGGATACGCAAATGTTGGGGGCGGGCGGCCGCCGAGGTCGCCCTGCGTGGCATCCGTGGCGCCTTGTGCGCCGTCGCCCTGTGACTGGCGGCGGTGCAGAGAGGAGGAGGATGGCCGGGCGAGGGCGCTGCTGGCCGCGAGGAGGAGGAGGAGTGTTGTGTGCATTTTAGATGTATTAATTAGGAGATTAGGAGGTTACGGAGAGAACTGGTGAGGAGGTGGTGAGAGAGGAAGTAGGAGTGGTGAGGACCATATTTATAGTGGGATTGAGGGGGCAATTGCTACCGAAGGAGATTGCGGAGGGGGTGGTGGTGAGTTGCGATCTGGTAGCTAATGTCCCGAGTACGAGTGCTGTCGTCTATTCCGGGGATTCGAGGCTGGAGTAACGAGGACTAACATGTACACTGTAGTGCACTGTGGGGGCGAGGGGAGGGGGGAGGGAACAAGCTCCCATTCTCGCCGCGTGGGTAAATGGTACATGGGCGAGGAGGTGTAGGTAGAATAGGTAAATTGTGTAATAGCTGGTATCTGAGAGCTGGCTGGCTGGCTGCCGTCATGTTGTCCACACAATTGTGCCTAGCACAAGGGAAGGGGGAAATCTTGGCTGCGCTGCCAGTGCTACTACTATGCCGTATGCTGTGGAGGTGGAAGTGGTGGACGTCTGCCAAGGTGAGCAAGCTGTGCAAAAGTGAGGAAAAAAAACGGTGGCCAAGAGATGGGGTTAATATACTGGGCTGGGCGCGGGGTAGCTAAGAGTATGGGGAAGTGGAATCTGGGGATGTAGTTCCCGGAATGAGGTTCTGTGGGGTTAGTGGTAGTAGTACTGGGGAGGTTATATTCAGTTGTGGGGATATACATGGGTGTTCTGGCTACGTAGATACTTTAGAGTTGGGCAAAGAATGGGGTAGATTAGAGTATGTCGTACAAAGCCAAAGTACAGACCGGTACAATATAGCACGAAGAGCCATGGCCAGGGGCGTGGGTGTCTTATGTAGTTAAAGCAGTAACCGTAGGCTGGAATCCGGAAGGAATACAAGCTTAAGAAAGAGACATGATCCTTACTCTTGAGGCTAAAGTGCATATTTCCCGGGAACAACAACCATGGGGCTCGATCTCAGAGCCTGTGATCCATGTGCGGTCGTTTATCTTTTTTCTGTTCCCTGTATCATGTATGTCGTAATTATACGATAATGGGTAATCGATTTAGACGGATTCACATAGTAACCACCACTCTTTGTGTTCTGACAGGTCGGGTAGTAGAATACTAATCGTAGAAATCGCAAACATCACACCTGCGTGACAACCCGTACATCCCGTAACGTGTGCTAGTGAACCAACTATTGCCGTTTCAAGTGTCTGTTCCTGGCAGCTTGCTGCTTATCTGGTGGCTACTAAGCTAGGGATTAGTTTTGGGTCGCAACCCACTGCTAGGGCTACTTACTAATTACTACACCCGTGGGGGTAAGAAATTAGTAGAACGGCTACAAACAGCTGACTTACTAGCTACTAGTAGAAGAGTAATACAGCAGTAGTACTGGTAGTACTAGTAGTGGTACTAGCAGTAGTAGTAGTAATACTCCTCCTACTAATCCGACTACCACCCACACCCACGCACAACCCTCCAACCAGAACCCTCCCCTACCACAACAAACAACCCCCCAATATCAAACCAGCCCAACCCCAAACCCCCCCACCGGGTTAGGGTTCTCCCCCCCCAAAAAAAAATCCCACCGGCCGGGTAACCAGACCTCTCCTGCCTCCCAAATGGCCTGTCCAATCCTTTCCCTCCCCCCGCCAAGCACGCCACTTTAAATCCCCCCCCCCGGTCAGCTTGGCCTGAGCGGGGCTGTCTGTTTTCGTCCCTGTCAACCGCATCCATGGATCAAGCAACCTCCCCGAGTGCCAAAATCAAAGAGCCGCGAGAGAAATTGAATGCGACGCCCGAGGATGTCTACAGCCTGCTGGGGTACTCGTGGGGCGAGCGTCGTCAGATAATCACAGGTAGGTGATGATTTTCTGGTTTTTTTTTAATTATTACAAACAGTTTTTCAATTTGACATTGGGGGGGTGGGGGGTGGAAGGGTGGGAGAGATATCGTGGAGATTTTCTTTTGTAAACGTTTATAACCCAGGTTGTGGGGAGAAGCTAGGAGGTAGTGGTGGTATTTGTTGATCTGCCCTTATCCGAGAGAAACATCGATCATAGATACCCAGCTTCTTAATCTTTCCCCCCTGCCTTACCTCCCTGCCTTACTTACTTACTTTGCTTTTCACTGTTACTGCCATTACCACTACTACCACAACTACCACTACTACCACACATGCTACCACAGATCGAACCACATATTACCACAATTACTATTCAAAAAAAGGATGATCACTAACATTTCTCTCTTGCTCGGCCCGCCGCAGTCGTCCAAAAGGTCTACCAACGCCACAACATTGCCCAGCACGACATGGGCTACCGCAAGATCGACAAGGACCTAATCGACAAGGCCAAAGCCGACCTGCTCGCGGAACTGCCGCGTCTCTTCGAAAAGTGCGACTCGGACTGGTTCGCCGACTGGGCCCTGAGCCGCCGCCACAAGACCCGAAACACGAAGAAGACGACGACGCCGTCGGTGTCGAGCTCGTCGTCGGCGTCGAAGAAAGACACGCAGGCGCTGGATGAGGACCAGATGATGATGCAGGCGGTAGAGATAGGCGAGCAGAGCACGGGGAATAATAGTCCGGAGAATAAAGGTTAGTTTTTGGCGCGGTGATCCTTATTTTTTTTTTTTCGTTTTTGCTGTTTTGTTGTGGTGATCTTGGAATTTTTGTTTTTTGGGGGTTTTTTGTTTGTTTTGCTTGTTTGTTTTTTTGGTTTCGTCTTTTTTTGCGTGCGGGGTGTCTGATTGGATGATTGGATGGACGGAGAGTGCTAAATGTATGCTGTGCTATGTCTACGTGAAGTGCCCCCACCCCCGCCGCCGCCGCCGCTGCCAATGCCACCGTCGACGGGAACCAACACGCCCAACACCCCAACGACGACCACAACGACGGTGACGACAACGGCGACGACGACGGGCTCGTTCAGGCCGTGGTAACCAAGGGGGAAAGGGGGGCAGGGGGGGGTGAGCCCGCGGGGGAGACTGGTAACCTGGCGCCTGCATGTGCACAAGGTGAGAGGAGAAAATATTTAGAAAGGCTTATTTCTATTCTACTTGGTTCATGACTCTCAGCTCGCTTCATGGCTGTCTGTCTATGTGGGTGCGTTTGCGTGTGGTATGCAGTGGTGGAGAAATCTAATTTTTATTGATTATTATTTCACATATGCTTTACATGCTCGCACACACCTTTTTGCAACGTCACTCACACTGTCTTCAGCACCCATTTGCACCAGCTTCTTTTTAAGCCTTTCTTCGTTTTTTCTTCTATGCCTATTGCCATGCATCGTTCGCTGTTCTAATCATGAGGTTCAATTTTACTGATACCCCGGCATTGGAGAGGGGTGAGGTGAGCATGATATGAAGGAGAATTTCTTTGTCTGTATCGTTGTCTGTTGTCTGTATGTCGTCATCGGAAGGTTCCCAAGTAGCAAGTAGATCCCAAAGCGCGCCTCGATTGGCTCTGTTCTTATTTCTGTTGTTGCTGTTAGTGTGGGGGATAGGCATAGCTCTGCCGTGGGCGTGGGTATGAGTGTGGGAGAGAGTGTGGTAGCGGGTACCGTATCCCCGGTGGCAGCGAGTAAGGACCTTCGCGGGAAAGGTGTCTGTGTGTCTGTGTGTTCTGTGTGTATGGCGTGGCCGCGGGATGGGTTAGGTTATCTTTCCTTTTTTTTTTCCTGTTATTTTAAGTTTCCCTCGCCCACTGGAGCCAAGGGGCTCCGTCTTACTGGGCGGCCAGCGGTCGACGGTCGCAATGCCAATTTGTTGCTCTTTCCTTTTTTCTTCTTTTGACGTGCTGACGTGCTGGCGGAGAAAAAGACAAGGATCACTCTGATCACTCGTTCATAAATACTAGCGATAAGGAAAGCAAAGATCAGATATCATTTTTTTTCCCCCCCTACAGAACCGAGTGAGTGGTTCACAGCCTATCACTCGCGGTCGCTTAAGCGGTCGCCGATGTCGCAACCGATTGTTTCTGTGTGCGGGGTAGCTGATCATGATAGCTGAGAGTCTCGACCATGGCGCGGGATTTGCCTTGGAGGGTTAGGGTTTGCTGTGTGTGAGTGTTAGACATTGGGCGGTGGGGCGGCGGGCTTTTTTGTCTTGTCTAGACTACTCTAGAATAGAGTGGGGTGTCTGGGATCTATATCTGGATGGGGATCTGAGTCTGATCTGGTGCGGGCTGGCCTTGTGTTGTTTTAGATTTCGGGGGTGAGACATGTTGGTGGAGAGTTGTGGAAACCTAACCCTGGGTGGGGATATCTACAGGCGGTGTTTAGTGTTTATCGTAGTAGACATAAGCTTTCAGAGATGCGGCCATGGGCAGTTGATATGTTTCTAAACTAGACTGAAGGGATGTGGTGATGATGCATAATTGTTTATGCAGGTACAGTGCTCTAGCTCTACCGCAATTAATTGATATCACTCTGGACTGATTTCTAAGGTAACTTGATGGGATTTTTAGTAAGGGTTTCATCATCAAACGTTAATATGTCATATACACATGTAGATGCCCTATCTCTGCAATTATAGAAAAATTGAATCTTCACTCCAGCATAGCGTCATACTTACTCAATTATACCTCCCTGGCTCCCCACCCACGAATATCAACACGGCCTCACTCGCCCCCACAAACACCTTTCCATCTCGTACTACCTCCTCTTCATACTTGCCCACCGGTGCTCCAGCATAATACTCTTGTCCTGCCCACGTCACTAAGTGCGGGTTCTTCTCGTTCAAGCCTGGCGCAGTCATTCCTACATCAACAAATTCGAGTCAGCATCTCCATTACCCACACTTGAAAAACCAATAGATCAATCACTGACGTTTGACCACCGCCCTTCTCCCCGTCCTCCCCAAGTCCAATACCACGCCTGGCCTGACCGTCTCCACCCCCGTTGCCGCCGGCACCGCTGCAGCAGTACTATTCCAGTCCCAATACGTCGAAGTCCCATTCCACGGGTCCATATTCAGTGCCACAATCCGCTGTAGCGCCCCCTTCTCCCACACACCATACACGCCCAGACTCTCGACCTCTGTCTCGATCGGCGCCAGCCGTGACTCCCCGTTGGCTCCAACGGCCTCCCCGATCATGAGATACCCCACGTATGATGGTGATAACCGTGCGGGCCCAGTCTCGGGGCTGTCGTGAGGCATGATTAGGTTATATTTACTGTAACCGGGGGTATTTGCCTGCACTGCGCTCTGTAGAACGAGGGTTGCGCCGTTGTGGAGATACATTCGTTTTGCACCGCGGTAGCTATTCCTCATGACCGCTACATCAGCAGCTACACAAAGATCAAAAATTTAGGGTGAACCTACGCAGCCCACAGCGTTGTATCCACAACCCACAGCGCCTGCCCGAACGTATCTGTGACATTAAGCTTCCCACTGCAGCTGACGGAATTATACTCGCCGACGAAGAACTCGCCGCCGGCAGCATCCGCGGCCTGTATCTGCGGGACCCAGAGGTCGACGTAGGAGGTAATGTTAGCATGGTTGACGAGGTTCTCGAGTGTGGCTTTTTGGTTTCGGGGTGGATCGCAGGTGCTGTACTGGTACATGTGCTGCGAGTACGCTACAGTTAAGCCGTTACTATCTGCGCCATGCGCGAGAATGCCGGTGATGTTGAAGGCGCCCGAGGGGGGATCATCGGCAAAGGTGCCGGCGGAGAAGATGGGGGTGGTAATGTTGAGGGATTCGGCGAGAGAGGACGTCCAGTTCTATATGCATTTGGTGGTTAGCAGTGGTGGAGAGAGGGGAGGGAAGGGAGAGGACGAACGAGGTATTTGATGGTGTAGGTTTCCATGGACCACCGCCCGTTGCCAGACTGTTGGTCGAAGGTGCTGGGATAGTGGTCGCCCTCGTTTCCTAGATTTGTTAGCTATGCGGAGAGGTGGGCGTTTTGGACTCATGCTCACCTAGCTCGAAGGCATCGATCTGGTCGTGCGGGATATACTGCAGTGCAGAGCGCATCTGCTCGGTTGTGAGGGCCAGAGAATTGTTCTGGAAATTGAGGTTCACAACATAATGGATATCACTTGGGAGCGTTGTGAACGACTCATACTACACAGCTGTTAGCCCCCATATATCTATCATTGAAAACAGAAAATCATACCCAAGCCGGTCCCAAAGTAGTCCTATAAATCCCACCACTCTGTACACACTCCATCAGTCATTTGCAGCTGGCCGTGCCTGATATACAGACTCACCACACTCAGATCCCGCACAATTGCGGGTGCATCCTCGGCAAACCACGCACTATCCGCGGTGATCCCGCCGGGCCTAATATCCGGGTGCTTTCCCGTACGCTGGTAGAGGTTATTGATTGCACGCGCAAACAGCGTGTTGGGATTGCTCAGGTTTCCGGCAAAGTCGGTGAAGTCTAGTTTCCATAAATTGTGTGTTAGCAAACACCGAGTGATGGCTTGTGACGGGGTTTCTCACAGCTTAGTTCGATGGACAGACTACCGAGAGCGCGGTCGAGAACTGGGGAGAGATTTGAAGGTGGGTGAGAGGGGAGGGGGAGCTTGATTGTTGAGCGGGAAGCGGAGCTGGAGGGGGCGGCGAGCACTGCACTGGCGGAGAGGAGGAGGAGGTAGGGGGTGTACATGGTTGTTAACTTGGCTTTGGGGTACACTGGGCGGTGGTAGCCTGTGTACTAGGTATCAACTCTTGTGCTGGGGCTACTTCTTATATGTGGTAACTAGAGAGTTAGACAGACATCGTGTCTAATATCAATTGTAACCAACCCGCTCGATCGCCGCTCCTACAGGCTACCCCGCAACAGTCAAGCACTGAACCCGGGAATTGTCGAGGCTTTGACCGAGATGCAGAATCGTCCAGCTAATGCGATGTTCTGAGTATAGACCCCAAGTTCAGAGCCGCCCTTAACCTTAACCAGGGCGACACCGTAGATCAGGTCATGGATCAGGGCAGGGGTCGAGTTTAACCGACTCCAAAATGTATACTTGCCATATATATCGGTGAAAGAGACATCCGCGATGTGTGACGTGTATGGTGCGTGCATCTTGTAATTATCATGAATTAACCAACCGGGAATTCTTAACTCTGCAAGAACTTGGCAAAAACCGTTGGTTAGGCTGATCAGGGCGGGTGTGGAGTGCATGCAGATGCCATGGGTGGAGATCCTTGAAGTGGGTCGCTGTGGGGGGCAGGGGATGATCAGCCTAATTCTGGGCGGTTGCGGTGGCGTTGTAGCAGACCTCCCTGGACGGCGAACATGAGTGCTCGTGAAGCTGTGAGAGTTAGAGACCTATTCGGAGGTAATTTCGACACCTATGAAAGGAAGCAAGTTCGCCATTGAAGGGACCCCATATAGGGTTTGATTTAGAAAGATTGAATACCAAAGGACTAGGTATGTATATGGGTCGCGGTCTATAGGGCTGGCTTGTGTTGGAAAAAATCTGGTCTGGTTCTCTATTTGAAGATGGACACGTATCTAGTATTAATAATAGTGATAGGGATACTTGTCTTATGATAACACGATAGCTTTTCCCTTGAAGTTCGACTCTCCATCAAACAAGTTTCGAACTCACTTCTATGTAGCGGCATCTAGTCTTGTTCACTTGGGCTCCTTTTAGCTCAGAGGGCACCCGTGTGGCCAAACTAATAGGGAGCTCCCTTACGAGCGCCGGGATCATCCAGCGAAAGGTACATATATGCACGGGGTTTAGCGACAAAATAAACCTACTCATGGATCTTGATGGCTGAATTCTGTGTCCAAATCAATAGCTGTAGGTGGCGGGAAGTTTGCTTTTAAGATGGCACCCGGCCTCGGAGGAGAACCTGCACCGGCCCGTATCCGCTTTCTGAATGAAGGAAGAGTCGGTCCCGGCCCGTTTACCATGCGGGTAGGTAAGGAACCGTCGAAAATAGGCCGTTTAATCTTTTTCTGCGGTGTGAGCGTGTGAGTTTACTATTGCTTATTTACAGCCAGTCGTATCTTGCGAAACGATTTTGTGTCTATTTGTGTTTCAAAATGGTCAGATGCATCCGTATAATTTCGACTCCCCAAAGCTCGGAGACTGGATTCCATATTAACTGGTTCAAGACCGGCCTGTCCTCTAACACAACGACTATACGATGCGGACTGTCATTCACAGGTCCACCTCTTTTCCCGCACAGGATATCACTCGACATCAGTTGTGCTTGGCGCCAAGCTGGTGTTTGAGTGGCCGACTGGAGTAGCTAGGGCGGAGTCCAGCCGTGAGTTGAAGCTTTCTATTACTTTAAAGGCTCAGTTTACTTCCTAAGTCCTCTATATAAGTTCATGGATGACCCCTTTCGAGCACCTCAAGTAATGACACTTATTAGGACCCACAACACCGACCCGGCCAAACTCCCAGATGCAAACAACTCTAATAAATAGAGTGTATTTCACCCCTGCAGGCAGATACTCAGATCATCATGATGCGCATCTTCCAGTGCAACCCCGGGGTTGTAATGAGCCGAGCCCTGATAATCACCCCAAAATCCAAATTCCAAGGATTTGGCCACTTTAGCCTGTTCTTCGACCGAGTGATAATCCCGTACGCACCATATCACTACTACAACAGCAGGTACTGTAGGCGTCCCCGGAAAAGCCTGCGATCTCCCCATGCGCAATATCTCGTCTAAATAGCAACCTAGGGGCATAGAGTATATGAACTTTATTTATGCGGGGTAGGCAGTTGTGATCACCGGCTTCGGTATATCTCGCGGGGTAGGTGTCGTCGGAAATGGTACCGAGAATTGTGCGGGATTGGGGTATTTATATCATTGGTATTTCCCCCTCGGTCTAATGTTTTAGCTCTCCAAGGCAGTTGTGAATCTAGCTACCCAGATTCCAGACTTTCAAACATGAAGTTCTCAACTCTCACGCTTCAGGCCGCCTCTTTGGCACTCCTTGGGGCTGCATATGGCGCCGAACAACGTATCTACCCCATACCCATACCCATACCCATACCCATACCCATTCCTACTCCCATGCTCCTTAGCTAACACTCCCCGTCTAGTGGCACCATTCAAATATGACTCCCTCCCCCTCGGCTCCATCAAGCCTCTTGGGTGGCTCAAAGACCAGCTGCGTCTCTCCGCTGAGGGCCTTGCCGGACATGAATGGGACTTCTACCGCTACGCCATGAACTCGACCTGGAGCGGTGGGACCTGGGAGTATAGCGGCCTGCACGAGACTGCGCCATACTGGTTCAACTACATTGTCCCGCTGGCATGGTCGTTGGACGATGCGCGGCTTAAGGCGCAGGCGAAGGAGTTCCTGGATAGCGTCCTTGACGCACAGCAAGCAGACGGCTGGTTGGGGCCTGAGACGGCGAAGAGTGAGAGGGGATTGTGGGCCAGGGCGTTGCTTCTGTATGGGATGATTGTGAGTTGCCTTGATCTAAGTTTCGGGGGGTCAATGGTGGCTAATAGTGGGTAGCAATATGCGGAGGCAGAGCCGTCAGAGACGGAGAGGATTGTGGCGGCGATGCACCGCTTTGTGAACTTGGCGTATACCATGCTGAAGGATAACTACACAGGTCTTGTACCTGTCTCCGGCGATGTCTTTGGCGCGGGAAACCATGGCGTTACAAGAGCGCATGAGCTGGCGACGCAGTTCCAGTGGCTGTATGATAAATACCCCAACGGCAACGAGGCGAACATCTGGGGAGCCATCGACCTCATGTTCAAGGGCGGTATCGCGGCACAGAGGGACTGGAGGGAGTTCTTCGTGGAGGGAGTATTCCCGACGGTGGCCATGCCGGCTATTGTCGATAGGAGGTTTGTGCATGGTGTGGATCTTGCGGAAGGTATGATAGACCTTGTTTATACCTATCTGTGGGGTTTTGATATGATACTGATAGCATTTTCTAAGGCCTCCGCTGGACAACTGCGCTCTACCGCCTGGACAAGAACGAGTCACTCACCACTCAAGCCCACGACAGCGTTGACATGCTCTTCAAGTACCACGGTGCCGACTCTGGCACCATCACCGCGGACGAGCTCCTCGCCGGAATGAGCCCCAACCGTGGCTCAGAGCTGTGCATGGCTGTCGAAACCATGTACTCCATGTCGTACCTGTACCGCTTCTACGGCACCAACCGCTTTGCGGACCGCGCGGAGTTGGTGGCGTTTAATGCGCTCCCTGCTGCCATATCGCCGGACTGGTGGAGCCATCAGTACGTTGCGCAGGCGAACCAGCCGTGGGCGTTTAACATCAGTGGGAATCCGTATGTCAATGTCAATAACTATGGCAATACGTTTGGGTTGGAGCCGAATTATGTGAGTTTCTGGTTGTCCTTCATAGAGGTCTGTGTAGGTGGGTGGTTGTACTGATTGTCGTGTAGCCGTGCTGTACGGTGAACCATCCGCAGGGGTATCCGAAGTTCCTCGCGGCGAGCTTTATGAAAGTGGGGACCAGCGACCTTCTGCACGCACTCCTCTCGCCGACAAAGGTCATCACAACTCTAGGAGACAGTAACCAAGTCACTGGTAAATCCCCCTCCCTCTGTATGCAGCTCGATCTGTATACAACTTACTAAATGTTTCAGTCACCGCGGACACAAACTATCCCTTCAACCCCACCATCAAGTATACCATCACCGCCCACTCCGCCTTCACCTTCCACATCCGCATCCCAGCCTGGGCCGACCTCTCCACCTCCACCATTGCCCTCGGCAGCTCCAGTCCCGTCGCCCTCACCCCCACCACCGACAACCACCAGCTCGTCTCCGCCAAAGCCGGCACCACAACCTTCAGTATCACCTTCGGCCAGACCGTCAGCGTCGTCGAGCGCGCCAACAGCGCCGTCGCCCTCCACCGCGGCCCCCTCCTCTACGCCCTCGACCTCGAATACACCACCGAATCCTTCTCCCCACTCACGTACAACGCTCCTACAGTGCCGCTTCCCGTCTACCAGGTGCACCTCCCGGAGACGCAGGACCACTTCTTGAAGCCCGTGGGCAAGGACTGGGCCATTGCCATTGATACGGCCTCGATCGAGGTCAACGATATGTCGGATAGTACCACGCCGCTGAAGAACCCCATCTTTGCGAAGGGCGCGCCGCCAGTCGAGTTGAAGGTCAAGGCATGCCCGATTGAGTGGGGTGTGACGAGCGATGTGCTTGCGGAGCCGCCGGTCGCACCGGTGTGTACGGGTGACGCGAAGGTGGTGAGCTTCAGGCCGTATGGTAGTACAAAGTTGAGGATGACGGAGCTGCCGGTGGTGAATTTGAGTTGAGTGCGCAGGGGGGGGTGTTGAGAAAAGATGAGCAAGATGCGGGGAGTGGGGGAAGTGAAGTGAAGTGAGGGTGTGGTTGTGTATGTGCATGTGCATGTATTTTAGTGTATTTACAATTGTTGCAGATTTTTTATCGATGTTGCGATGTTCCCCATGACATGTGTGGGTGAGTGAATCAAGAAACTACATGTAGTCTGTGTACATGTAGTCTCGTACCCAGCCCGTTACTTGCAGCAAGCTGCCAACCAGTACGTCCGCTGGAAGCATGGAAGCAGACGGGTTGGGGACGAGCCTAGTGTCTAGTGTGTGTGTGTGTCCGGGCGTTGCAGCCCTCCCATCTGACCCGGGAAATCGAGTGAGTAGCCATGATCCAGGTCTCGGCCACTCTTTCTCGTTGCCATGCCCTACTTTCGTCCACACCAGTTGGTATAAAATACATCTCAACCACCACCACCACCAAAGATTACCGAATGGATCTGGGAACGAGACTAGGGCCGCGGATGTCTACTACAAATCCAACTACACTTGTAATTAAAATTAGATTTAGAATTTAGTTGTAATATAACGATACTACAAGAGATCATCCCACGCAGTTCGAAAAATGTTGCATCTAGTCGAGTGATGTTCCATGATGTCACGGTCACCCCCCCCCCCCCAAAGGCTTCCACACGAACCACCACAGATCAGGACACATACGCATACTTCCAGTTTAGGACTGCTAAGATCTGCTCGCAGTGATCTAACTCGATAACGCACCATAGATTCTCTTATCAAATCAGTAAATTTGGCACTCTTTCCCACCCTTTCTCTGTATCCCTAAGGCCCTAACGTCGGCCAAAACGTCGGCCAAAACTGTCTTGGCGGAAATTGGCCAAATCTTTATAAGCAGCGCAATCCCCCGCCCATTGATGTTCTCCAGGGATTCTGCAAATCCCCTTGACTTGCACGGATGGCAGGCGGGGCATCTTTTGCTGGCCGGGTTTCTCAGGCAGTCTTCGGACTGTTGGAGAACCTGGCTAGCAGGGGTGCCTCTCTAGCTTGATGTGTCTTGGAAAGGGGACCTGCAGAGTTCACTCAGTGGCCCACTGTTCCCGTTCTCCTTTGAACCGGAACATGGCTCTTCAACGGTTTCCCCGCTTAAAATTTTTTTTTAGCGGGAACCGCGAAGCTACGGTTGCAGCATTCTTTGGTGGGTTAGGGTTTCTTTCGTGGGTGCGGTTTTTTAGGTTTTTTTTTTGTATCTTAGTTTGTTTATGTAGGTTATTCGTTTTGTATATAGTTTTTATATAGATTTAATTAATTCGGTACGTTCTTTAATATCGATGAATTGTTTTTCTCGCGTGGATACCTATAACGTAGCCGTCCGTAGATACCTGTGTTATACAAGTTACTGCCGTAGACACCAAATGACTTGAGTCGTAAGTGTTTGTAACTCGAGAATACGTAGCCAGCTAGAGTCAAGCAAAGTCCTTCGTACGATAGTCTCATAGTAAGGTTTCCTCCTGATGACAGCTCGCTTCAGCGTGGCATCGTTCGCTTTAACAATCGCTGAGTTTGCGTTGGCGTGTTGGCGGACACCAACTATCACTCGCTCTCCTGGAGTGACCAAACCAAACACTGGGGCAAGGTCTTACAAGCCCATGGGGATGTATGCGAGTGTAAAGATACATAGTGGCATTCCTAACCGATTCCTGTGCTGTAGATATTCAAGAGACGAACATTTCTGACTTAATATTCCCGTACCGCCGGCCATGATTTGAAACGAAACATATCAATCCCGGCGTGTTTCAACAAGATCTAGATATAAGTAGCTTGCAACAGGTCTTTCGGCGCGTTTGAAACATCATCCAAACCGGAATTCGCTGAATCAACGAGGCGTCCTCCGCAGAGCTATATATAGAGGAGAGGTCTTCACACGGCGGTATCAGAGTTTGCTGTCTTCACTAAAAGCTTTCTATATCTATCCGAGTGAACATCTAATTTCCAGTAAACGCCTCACCGATTAAACCTGGTTGCCCAAGAGGTAACAACACCGAAACCATGGCTTGAACTGAATCGTCAGTTTCAATCGACTATCGTACCGGCCGCGGGGGAGAAATAATCGGGAAGTAAAAGAGCTCATAGGAGTGAATGCAGTGGTTTCCAGAACTATTGCCGTGCCCCTTTTAGTCGGCTGTTATGTCTAATTCTTGCTACGTGTTAGCTACCTCCTCATGAGATTCCTATTCCCCCAACCACCGGGTCAAACTAATCAACTACATCAGGCCATATCTGTAGCCACTAGCTAGCTAGAACTGATCAACACCCCCACCTGCCCCCCCACCCGGAACTCGGCATCACCATTATCATTTTTCGTGACAAGCACCATAATCCAAAAACAAGCATTCCTCTTACATTATTAGCTCATCCTCTCTCCCCCCCGCCCAGGAGCCCTCCCTCCGGCCGGAGACATAGTGGCCAGGCACTATGTACCTCCCCCGCTACATAGATCCAGCTAGCATGCAGTAGGCACAGTCCCAAGGCTTGAATCCAGCCAGCGGCGATCACCAAGCAAGCCACCTACCTACTACGTACATATATCTCCGCCCCACATGCACCCCCCACCCCTGCGCTTCGTTTAACATCTGTAGTAGGGGAACGCCGACCTGGCTATTCTTGCTGGCAACAAAAAAAAAGGTACATAGATGCAGGGCCTTTAATTCTCTCTCTCTCTTCCGGCCATGCGGAAGTCGAATGTCCATGTCACGACGGTCGGCGAGGATCTGCACTCCCACGCCACAGAAGCAGCCCTACGAGTTCATCTCCGGCAGCGCCAGCGTCCACCTAGGCCTTTGAAGCTTCCCACCTACCACATTCCACCCGTCCATGACGTCCGCAATTGCGCGGAGTACAGCAAGTGCCAGCAGGAATACCCTACAGCAGTAGTAGCAGGCAGCAGAAATAAGCAATGAGAGAACCCGGTACCGGCTTCCGAACGGCCGTGTACTAGCTAGCTAGCTAAGAGCCGAACCCCACACAGGAGACTTTTGAGCATGTGTTCGGCCGGCGTGGAGCAGTGAGCCACTTAGACATACAACACACACATAGCCATTCGGCGACGATCTACACAAACACAAGCTCTACCGTATCAATCCCCATCTCCGACCGGCGGGCGGGGTTGGTGGTGGGTGGGGTTAGGTGGGAGGGGGAGTTATGCGGTCGCGATTGCCCCTTACATACCGTTCCACCTAGGCCCTAACTACTCTAGACATCACTCACGATCTACTCTAAGCGAGGTGCCTGCCTGCCCTGGCTAGACACGCTCTAGAACGTTTGGGGAAAAGAACCAGAGATTTTCCACGATGGGTAGGTGGGAATAGAGTTGACACGTCTCGGCACCGAGATGCGGTTGTTAGTTGTTACTATCAACAGAACAAACCCTAACCCTGTGTCTGGGGAACGGACGGAGATTGCCGGTATAATTATCCGGTGGTGGCGTAGAGCTAGCTGGTGTTGGGGACAGAAGTGTCGAGAGGAAAGATCGAGGAGGAGAACACTGCGGTGGGCTAGTTAGAGGGGTTTTTGGGGGCCAGTCGTGTATGTGGAAATTGTAATTGGGGGTGGAATATGGGGGAGGGAGGGGCTTGATCAATTGAGTCGATTGGGTAAATGTTTTGATTAGGCATGCTGTTTAGGCTTTTCGCACTTACGTGTGGTAAGTGAGTAAACCTGGGCCATGGGTTCTCCCTGGGTTTTATGACTGTCTGGAGTAAAGCGTTGATCTGCTTTAGTCAAAAGTCTTGGCCAATTGGCACTTTTAGAGATTATTCATAGGAGGCAAGAACTCAGGTATACGTACGCTGCGTATACAACTCGAGAGGCCAAAGAGACTTTAGAAACATCATCAAGGACACAGTAAGTACAGGAACATCGTTGAGATCCGAGATACACACATCGCCGGATCGGAGGTCCACCCCATCTGCAATTACAATTACACCATCCCCCGTTATCAACTGAGAACTCCTCCTCAAAAGAACCGAGCTCGAGACATTCACACCGCGAGGAAGAAGAAGCAAAAACCCGATTTCTGCTACACCGCCGAAATCCGTGAATGACGCCAACCCTGAATTTTTCACAATTACCATACCTTTGTACTCATTTCTTTCTCTGCCCTGCCCTACCCATGGCCATGCGCACGTGCATATGCAGGATGAGGAGGCGTGAGCACCTTACACATAACGTTTAAAAGGCTTCTCCGGAATGTATTACCGGCGGTGAGATAGAGAACTCGTCCTCTCTGGCAGACGTTGTCGTGGACGGACTCGAGCAAGAGAACGAGTGATCAGCCATGCATGAGCTCGAGAGCAGCGTTGAGGTTCTTTCATTTGTGCTCCTGCTCTAGCTAGGTGACACCCTGTTGGGGAGTTGCTACGTAAGTGAAGCGAGATTGTGCAACTCACATGCGAGAGCCGAGCAGGACGTCTTCCAAATACCCTTTCATGTCGCTTCGTCAATCTTTTGTTTGCTACACTGGATATAACCTCCCACCGCAGCGGCGGGAGAAACCTATAACCCATCCACACACTCACTACATGCCCTGTAACCACAACTACACACATAAATGTATGTACATAGACTGTCGACTGCATCTACATAACTGAATTGTAACCCCGACTAAGCTATCTCTCGCTCAGCCCTCCAATCACGTCCTCCTTTTCACCCCACTGCATACATATCGATCCCACCATGGCCACCACGGGTTTTCCTCGATCTCAAACTCACCACATGATCGAAGTGCTGCCAACTATGCCGACCTAATCTTGATAATGGCAGCCAATTGACCCTGAGAATATAGTATCAAAACCCCATCTTGTAATGAAATCGCTCCATTGCAGATCCCAAGGCTAAGTGCCAATCTCCGGCCATAAAGAAACATCGCCAGTTATAACTATTAGATCACATCACCTCAGGCCGGCTCGACAAAATCAAACATCGACCAATCAACCAAAGCACTTTTAGACTCCAGCTGATAGTCGTGATATATATATATAGACGGCTTCACTATAATATAGTTGTCCCGTCGCTCGGGAAGCTTCCGGCGCTGAGATGAGACGGCACCGTTTTCTGTTATACGTACGGATCATCTGCCCGCCGAGTTGGCAGCTAGCGGACGAAGGTTAAAGCCGTCGATCATGATAAAAAACCCCAACAAGAAATCTCAAGATAAACCCATCGGCAGCTCATAGTGTCCCCCCTTGTCGTGTACCCTTACTACCGGTAGTATATAGAGCCGTTACCATTACCACTGCGCCGTCACTTCAGGGGAGGGGAGGGGAGGGGAGGGGAGGGGAGGGGAGTGTGAAATATAGAGAGGGTCGTGGAACAAACCTTAAAGTTTTATAGACTCGGTGCTACAACCTTAATATAAGCAGTCCGCACTCCGCACTGCAGCTCGTCTCCTTTTTCTTTTCTTTTCCGGTAGCTGGCGGATGTATGTAGTATTGCGATGTCATTCCACGGGAACGAAAGAAGGGACGTTTATCGAGCGCGCGCGAGTGGGAAAAGGGAGCTGGTGGTTGTGATGGAGATCTATCCGTCCCACAAGCTGGCTCATGGGTGGCTTTTGCATGTCATGTGGGCCTGTGATATGGATGAACAGTCTCTGTTTAACGTTACCTGGGCTGTCTTTGATCTGCATTATCTCCAACTTGACCAGCCAGCAGCCAGAAAACTAAGTTTTTTTCACCCCCTTCTTCCCGGACTCCCCGACACAACTGAGATGCTGACGCTTCAGCTCAGCGCTCAATTGTGAATGGAACTACAAGCGAGGGCCTTTTCAATTGGCTCGAGATCGAGGAGATGAATTGACAGCAGTGGCGATTGTCGGGGCCGCAAGCTGAATGTAGCTCGTCCGGATTGGGTCGAGCAGAGGGAGTAGGTCTTTCCCGGGTAGCGGTCGTACTAATGTCCCCCTATATCTAGCTGGGACCAAGAGATCTGGTGAGGCAGCTTTCTAACCAGATCCATCAGCTGATAGCTCTAAAATAGCACTGTAGCAACACATATATTGTTACCGACAAATAAACCAGTATCTATTCCGAAGGATCGACATACTCGGCACATTGTATATATATATTGATGATATATATTGCATACTGACCAATGCCATATGTGTATGCATTGGGATTCCGAGAAACGTGGGATTGGGGACGGAAGCGGAGTTTCTGTGGCAGGTCGTTTCCATGGCCATGGTGAAGGAGTAGAAGGAGGTTAGGTTAGGGGTTGTTTGCTGGGTTGTGCAAGCACCTGTATGGGTTTTGGGGGCAATATAGAACTTGCATACGTATGTAGAGCAATATCGCGATAGAGATGTATAGAAGGATATTGGGAAGTTGGTTTCTTTTTGATGGGAAACTCCGTTGCACCGGCGCATATACCGTTGTGGTGGGATTTTGATTTTTGATTTTTGGTAGGGGAACAGTTCTCTCTGCGAGTTTTGGGGGTTGGCCGAGAGATTGACGTAATGAAATTTATGATTGCAGGTGCTGAGGGTAGGTTTTGCCTTAAGTTGACATGAGTGACATTGACAGGACCCTGATTCTGATGGGTACGTACCTCTTGCTAGTAGGTACCTACACACTCTATCTGCCCACCCACCATTCGATCTCATCCACCACCGCCATCACCACCACCCACCGATACCCACTACACACCGCCGAATCTAGCCATAGAGGGAAGGAAGAATACAATCAATTCTCTACACGTTTCGTTCTTTCATTTCATCTCGATTGATTAATTAATTAACACACCCACCCATATGTAACCCCACGGCGCGGAAACCAAGCCAATATATACACTTCCGAAAGAGGACGAGTGATTGGGGGATCCGAGAGACAAGCTTCCCATCCCTCCTTCTCTAGCTACGCACATTTGCAGCTCTTCACCGGGACTGAGAGGTAGGCGCCTGATGAAAAGAGCACTTTGGATAGCCGTATGGCAGCGCGCGGATATGAAAAGCATGCATGTAGCCCAGAACAAAATTGCTTATTTACTCACTCTAATAATCGCACTCTACAGACCACACACCCACACACATCTAGTAAAGTGCAAAAGCGAACACAAACATAGAATTACACCAGCGAGAAGCGCTCGATGAGTGAAGTCAAGATCCATGTTTCGCGGCAGTCCTTATCGATAGGAGAATGGAGGATGTGGATGCATGCCCTGGGGGAGGAAGGCCGGCACACACAGCGAGCGCCCCCACATTCCCGTGGAGCGGCGAGGGTGGTAATACCTTGATAGGGCTTGATTTTTGATCGCAATAAGCTCTACACTAGGCAGGTAGAAAACATTCCTCCCCTACGGCAGTTTGACGTAGAGAACTTCTCTACATAGGGCGAGCAACTTGTAGAGTACCGTACCGGTTTACAAGCGGTGGTAGTCTAGGAGGTGAGATTAACGATATTAGCTATTGCAGAAGAAGAAGATCAGCACGCGACCACGGTGAGCATCCGGGTTGAAGACCGATGCTTCTCTGCGGGGGGAAGAGCGGGGGCGCGCACTTGTGCAGGAGTTGGTTAGATGGAACTGTAGATACAAGTGCTCTAGGGGATTTATTAGTTGACTGTGGGCAGGACAGGGGGAAGTTCACTCTTTTCCCGGGTTTTGGACCATTTCCCCGCAGTTGAAACGGGCGCTGGGTATGAAAATGGCATGGCATGGAAAGTAGAATAGCTGGTAGTTGAGTCTCTTTAGTTCAAACCAATTCGATTTGCTGGAGCTTCACGAGATTTACACTAGCCAATAAGGTACAAGAAGTGCAAGCGAACTGATACTAGTCCGCTAAAGAGCAAGTGAGTGAGGGCAAAGAACCGTTTAATGCCGCGATGCCGCAAAGATAAAAAAAAACAAAAAACGAACCTGGGTGCACTTTATTTCTTTCTTTTGGATCCGAGACCCTTGCCTTGCTTGCGTGGGTTAGGGCGGGGCGGTGGTACTGGTGGAACTTCCAATGGCGACGCGATGAGGCGCATCGCATCCTAGAGTATGTAGGTACTCGCTATCATCCATCAGAACCTGAAAATGCAGGTGAATAAGACAGGGATAATTTCTATGGGAGAACGGCGCCACTACATACAAATAATCCTTGTAACTGTCACTTGCATTTTCAGGTTCTTATGGATGATAGCGAGTACATGTGTTCTGGCTAGACCTTCTACTCTATCCTTGACTGGTAGAGCTCTGGCAATTGCTTTCTTTTTCTCTCTTTCTTCCTATTATTACTGCTGCTGCACAGTGGGAGCAACAGCAGTCGCCGGGATGATGAGTTTTTGCCATGTTGCGATACATACATCATGGGATATCTTGAGGTGCTGGTTTCTGTACGGTTTGATCTGATCTGCTGTGTGACTCTATTTTTGCTTTCCTTGTTTTTTCTTTTCTTTTTCGTTTACGTCTTTCTTTTTCTTTTACGTCGGTCTTGCACTTTTGCGGTGCTTATCTTAGGCGATACGACGACGTTATGCAAGGAATTGTGGCTAAGTGATTTTTATATCTAGAGACTATTTGCAACGTTAACCTGGGGAGAAATTTGTCAAGAGCGGAAATAGATTATTAACCCCCTGAGCTTGGGAGCTGTGGTAGCAACCACTGGTAACTGGTAGAAAAGTTGCAAATAGCTACATACATTTGAAAACGCACAACTCTAGTACCGCAAGACATCGTGTGACGGGGTGAAACCAACTAGATGTTATGGATTCATGTAGGAATTCGAATGTAGTTCATGTCATGCAAACTTCTGACACGCTGGGAATGATCCTCCCAGTGCTTGAGGTGCTGATGTCCCAGCGAAGAGGAGATACATACATGTACCTACATATCTATATCCAGACAAGCTCCATCCAGACCCTCATGTTTAGCGCACTAGGGCTTAAGCAATATATCAAGAAAAGGACTACACATGTATGTACCTACATGTACTAACACAGATCCCCAGCACCTAAGCGAGGGGAATTTGAGGGGGGACGGTAGGGTGGAAAGGTAATGCATGCGATGCGGTCTTCCCCCACAAGTCAAGTGCTTCTCGAGCATCTAGGAATATCCTAGCCGGGCATGCACATTTAAGCCTCTTTTTTTCCTTCTTTCCCTCTCGCTCTCTGCTCATGTTGTACGAGGTTACGGATGTCGGACAGCAGGTACCAAAGCTCTCCCTCCCTCTCTCCCTCCCTCCCTCCCTCCGTGCTGACCACGCCCTTGCAAGCTTGTGGGTGACCCTTTACCATACAGGCTTCTTAGCCCCTAGTTCTCTAGCGCTGTACCAGGTTATGGCTGCTTCTTTGTTTAAATCAGATGCCATCCCCACACTCGTCAGTCATCCCACCTACATGCCAACCCATACACACCCTAAGTTAGATAATTGCTTGGGCTAGTGGACTACATTGCAACTAACAGCCTCTTGCCTGACAACCAGACCAGCCCTTCACTTATAACGGATCGGAGGAATTTACCCCACATCGTATCAGTTATTAGAAAAGAAGGATATAAAACGTTCCTCGCCCCATGCTAGATGCTTGGTATTCCAAGGGTTCTTATAAATATCTTATTCTCTCGGGTGGGGATAATCTTTAGTGAGGGAGAAAGAATAATATTTATAAAGATAATCCGTTGCTCGATCAAATCGGTATGTGGATATTGGTTGTGGTTTCTTATTCAAGTTTACCCTATTTCCTTATAATTGTTTTTCTACTATGACAATATTCTTTCTCCGTTTCACAAAACCACCGAGCATGCCATCAACTATGTAGTGAACCCATTATCTGTTTTACTATACCCTCAATCCTCCTCCCCAATGACCTCCCTCTTTGTCCACCCACTCCTAAAAATACCACCCCTACTAATATATACAAACAGCACCCCCCATCTCCTTCCCACCTTTTTCCCTTCCCCAGAAACAAAACAATACAACTTTCACCATAGACCACCGCCGACATCACAGCACGAACAAAGAGTATCAGGAGTACTAGCAGTACTATTTTCACCACAATGGCATGGACAACCCGCGAGCTCGAGATCTTGCAGACAACATCACGAGTCTCTTCCGTATTCTCACTGCTGGGAGCCAGCTTCATCATCATCACTTTCTGCTCATCAAGGTCGTTCCACAGGCCCATAAACCGGCTAGCGTTTTTTGCGGCGTTTGGGAACATCCTGACGAACGTGGCAACGATAACATCAAGAGAGGGAATTACGCATGGGAATAGCTCAGGATTGTGTAAAGCTCAGGCGGCATTCATTCAATGGTTGGTTTTTACTTTTGCGATTGGTTGAGAGGTTTGGGGAATTGGTTGGCTGATGTGCTATGATATGGGATAGGTTTATGCCCGCAGATGCGTTATTTGTATGTTTACCCCCCATCTGGATTTGGCAGTGTTGATTGGGTTTACTCGGCGTTTATACCTTGTTGCTAACTTGGCCAATTGTCAATAGTGTCTGGCAATGGCTCTCAATGTCTACCTCACCGTCTTCAAAAAGTACACAACCAAACGTCTCAAGAATCTCGAACTCACTTATGTCCTTGCCTGCTATGGTATTCCGTTTATCCCCGCGATAGTATTCTTATTCCCCAAAGACCATGAAGGAACACCTATATATGGGTCCGCAACACTCTGGTGCTGGATTTCTAACGAATGGCAATTCCTTCGCATCGCCGGCTTCTACGGGCCAGTGTGGTACGCACCTCCTCCTTCCATCTCACTCGTTTCAATGTACGTTGCGTGATATTAACATTGGAAACCCCAGGATTGTACTCCTCTTCACCCTAATCATCTATATCCTCGCCGGCCGCGTAATCTTCAACCTCCGCGACTCGCTCCGCAGATTCGCCGGTGCCGAGCACTCAAGCTCCAGTCACACGGGACCTACTAGAGACACCCTGGGTACACGGTCATCGTCAGTGCGGCCTGGGTCGATATCTCCGGGACCGGTACATGACAGCGGGGCCCCGGCGGTGGTCAATCCGCTCACAAGCTACTCGTGCACAATATCGTCTGGTAGCGGGGGGAAGGAGCCGCCACTCACAGTTACGAGGACGAGGAATAGCGGCGTGGAGGCGAATACAGCGGCGTGGGCGTATTGTCGGTGTGCGATGCTATTCTTTTTGGCATTGATTATCACTTGGGTATGTGTGCTTTATGATTACTTAACCTCCACGTTAGAAAGCGCTTTTGCTGATTGATAATATTGTACAGCTGCCGTCAAGTATAAACAGGATATATAGTCTCATCCACCCTGACTCGACAAACTTTGGCCTCAACTTCGCCGCCGCGCTCGTGCTTCCGTGCCAGGGCTTTTGGAATGGGCTGATCTACATCGTCACCACCCTCCCAGCTTGTAAGGAGTTCATGGGAAATATATGGAAGAAGATTGTGCTGCCGTTTGAGGCAATGCAAAGAAAGCTGGCCGCTAGCAGGAGACGTTCGAAGGCGAGTAGTTTGGATTCATTGAATCCGGCTTGAGACTTTCGGAGTTCCTTATTCGTTCCTTCTTTACTATTTTTTCTCATTTTTTTTTCACTAACGGATTACTACTTATTGAGTGTCTCGGGACGGAGTGGAGGTATGCGAGTGGCACGTGCGAGATTATCTGACGATTACTGTTCCCCACTGACCCACACACACGTACGACATCATTTTCCTTTTATTTATTACTCTTTCTACTGTTATATTTCTCTGTAGCTACCTTTTAACTTACCCATTCTTTTTTTGCTTCTTATTTTATTTTATGTTATTTTCTTTTCTTTTCTTTTCATTCTTTATACCTTCCTTTCTCAACCTTTTCCTGTATAAAGATTTCTCTCTTTTTCTTTTTCTTTTTCTTTCTTTTCCTTTGTCAGGGTTGGCAAAAAGGCGTTCAAAGCGGGTATACGGGGTCGAATGGGTCTGACGGGAGGTTTGGTTGATCATGGGACGTGCGCAGGACTTTTATTCGTTAGGGGAGGGAGGCTCCTTCTTTTCTTGTTGTTTTAATGGCGGTGGTTTAAAGATAGTGACTTATTACGGTATGGCTGACTTGAAAGGCATGTATTTATTGGCTGTAATATGTAGATTTTGTAAATAGATAAGAAACAAACGAACATCAATAATAATCAGGGCTAGCTACAAGCTGTGCGAGATGTCATTGTTAAAGCTACGAGCTAGCTAGCTAGGAAAACGAGAGCAAACAAAAGGCAGGTCTACCCGGTCATGACAAAGGTAGGTACTTCTCCTAATAAACGCCTCCCCCGCGAAAAATAAAGGAGAGTTAGACCAGTACTACCTCTAGGCCTAGGCACAAGAAACCCTTATATGGATGTTGCCGCGCCCTGACCATGAAAGGTATGTACATCTATGTACGTACACTCCCTGCTAATGTTACATACTAGTTTCTATCTCACCATTGATTCCATTGCCACTCACGCGCCCCCCTCGAAACTAGTTTTTGAATCTCTGGCTTCTACTGGTCTGTATGTTATGTCTCGGCGTGCCGCTGCGTCTGCGCGCATTTTTCTGTCGAGAGTTTACCGCGATTGAATGGACGGTGTTTCTGGCGGGTCACGTGGTCCCCTTCGTCAGCGGTTCTTCTCTACTAATCAGAGCACGTAGCCTGGTGATGGGCGAAGTACCTGCAGATGGCGGTAGATCGATCCTCTTTATCATAACCTACCAGTTACTCTAGAGTACTCTACATGTACATTATACGGTTGATGAAGATAGGTATGTACATGTACCTACTCAATGTATGTACGTACCCCCACCTAATAATAATACATGTAATAATTGCCTTCTTAATGCTCTCCCACCTTCTCCCTGCACCCCCAAACCCCAAACCCCAAACCCCGGCCCCTGGCTGTCTTTCTCGAACAAACAGGCAGACAGGAAAAATAGACCCACTGGGAGGGTGACGAATTTCCGGCAGAGGATATCAGAGGCAACTTTGGTCTTGGCGGTAGTACCTACTCGGGACTCTGTGATGCCGCTGTGTCGGGACTGTAAGTTACTCCGTTTCTGATCTCCCTCCAAACACGGATACGGTGCCCGCTACGGGCCGGGGGGAGGGAGGTGGGAGGTTGATAGGCCTGTCATGTCAGTGTCAAACTTAAGTACGTAAATCAAAATTATAGAAAGTTTTTTTCTTTCTTTCTTTCTTTCTTTCATTCTTTCTTTCTTTCCCTTTCTCCATGGCTTGCGCAATATGTTATTATAATATATTTTGGTTAATTTGTCGTGTATCTCCCGCAGTACCCAATGAGGTGGCTTCCCGAAGATGGTCTCAGGCCGGACAATGTGTCAATCTATTGGCGGTAAGTAGATAGGTATCGAGGTCGCCGTAGAGTACAAGATTAAGCATCCCTGCGTATACATACACATATTTATTGCTATCGTATTGTGTACATACCGTGGCTATTGCAGATACAGTACTCTAGTGGAGATACATGTACTTTATAATTACCTGGCCATGGGTACATACACTACCAGTAGGGATCTGGAAATCGGGCATGCAGCACTCTAGTAGGTGCACTGGTAACAAGACCAAAGTCACGCCCGTCGCAACGAGCGGATAATGAGTGCAGTACTAGTGCTCAATGGCAAGGGCTGAGTTTTAGAGCCATTGGGTATCAAGGGTCAGGTATGTACCTCTAGAGAGATTCTCACAAGTATGTACCCACTCCGCCCTGACATGATGTCTTACAAGCTTCGTACCTCCTCCGGATTCCCTCTCTCTCTATCAACCTTCCAGCCCAGCCGGCCGTTCTGCATGCAAGACATCAGTAGGTACCTACCCACCCAAACAGGGGGAAACCATTTCACTAACCACAGTCTTTTCGCCGGTAAGTTCCTGATCAGCCGAGAACCGATCCTGCCATCACGCCATTCCGCAATGAAACATACAGCCTTCCAGCGAGTCAGACAGAACTGTGGCGCTGGTCGAAGTCTCGGTGCCCAAGCTTTTCTGAGACTTCCATGTTTCAGACGTGAGCCACGATAGGCTCTCAGCCCTGTTCCGCACTGACATCTTGGCATACTTTTTAAGGGTCCTCCTATATTCATAAACCACACCAGGCCACGAGGTCTCCCTGTCTTCGTTACACTAGTCTAGATGAGTAGAGGGTGGTTGACCCTCCGAGTCGACGACCTCCCTCGGAGTCCCTCCTTCTCCACCACCGATGTCTCTGTGACCCAGAACCAGAAAACGGTACCTGCTTCTACAAAAAGGAATTTAAACAAAAATAAAAACTCCGGCAGGAATCCTCCTTTTGTTGTCATGCAGCGCAGCAGGATCAAACTATATCGTCGATTGTCGAGGCACCAGAGGGTAGGCTGGATCGGGAATCCACGCTTACTTCCCCATCGAAGCTTTGCCTAAGAAGTGGGTTGCTGTTTTTGCCACGCAGCGGAATATAATCAAGATGCCCCCCTTACTTGAGTCTTGCATGCACGACTCATCACTCGGCATGAGGAAACTTAACTTGTACCCCCAGGCAGTTACACCCACGCGACAAAGATAAGTACGGTGCCTCCTCAGCTATCTATACCATTGCAGAGTGAGGTACCTCAAATAAGGGCCCTCGATCTTGCCACATACTCTGCTGGCACTGCCCGAGCAATATGTCTTTGCGCTGGTCATGATCCATATCTCAGTTAGCTTAGTCATCTGACGCTACAGCCGCTTTTGGTCTTGACTTAGTTTCGTGGTTTGTTTTTCTTCTTTTCGATTTGTGGGCTTAATGCAGTGGTTTGTTGGTCATATTAGAGGCTGTGGAGTTTGAGGTTTTATGCTAAGTATGGGCTCCTCATGTTAGCAAGTATTTGCTGGCTGACGATGCTGTGGAGTTTTGTGTGCGAATTTCGGTTTGGCAGTTAATTCTAGTTTAACTAGCCCCGATCCACTTCAAGAATAACTACGCCCTAGCCATATTCGGAATATCGCATATCACAACACCAGCAATATGTTGCAAACCATGTTTTATATTGATTTCGTTTGAAATTGCGTCTCGTATTCCATGATGAGCTCTTCTCCAACTTTATTATTATTTTAGGCACCATGAGATCAACGATATAAGGAGCCACCGACTCAATTGGAGAATTCCGATGATGAACAAGATCCAGAACTGGTTGATAAAGAATCTAACCAAACCATTCGGTATCGCATATTTCTGGTTACGAATACCCCGCACTAAGAACAACAAATTCATTCTCCAACGGGGAAAGCCAGAACAACAAAATATTTGAGTCATATCGAGAAATTATATTGAGTAGGGTTAGGGTTATTCTAAAGGGTTTCCCCGAGATTTGATACGACGAAGAGAGAGGTTTACCTCCTATGATTCGTTCCAGGATCTCGTGTAACTGACCATATTCTTCTTTTCAAGAGATACCGATTTATTACGCTAACTTTGGTTACGGGTTTGTAGATCGTTTTGATCCCCTGGGGCCGTCGCGTCAAGATTGCACAATTGTTACACTTACTTGATGCTAGTCGTCTTCTAGTCCTGTACGTAAGATGGCTGAACTGGTAGGACGAGCAGATAACCTTAGAGTATGGTGCGCACACTCTTAAAGGTGACACGGCAGGATTTGGAAGTGGAACAATTGTGAGTTTTAGGCCAATCAGAAGGCCTATTTCTAGCATTCCTGCTTTATTCCTGCCACAATTCGCTTTTGGGGGTATAATACTGTTCCATTTTGCTCAGTCTTGGCGCTTTTTACATACAAAAATGCGGAGTTTCAAACTTCTAAGGCTTCACAACTAGAATAGATATCAAAAATCTGGTCATACAAGTTAAAGTTTATCACTAGTACTACAATCTGTATGACCCGATTTTTTTTAACTTTTTTTGTTGAAAAGCCTTAGGCAATCGACTTTGCCTCATTTTTCGGTTACCTTTAAGAGCGGGCGCACCATAATAAGAACAAGGCCTCTATATTCGAAGATCCATGTTTTACCCGGTCAAAAGATCACTACCTTGCTTGATAAGGTTGATGCTACTACCGCCAAAACTCGAAAAATTGGCTATCTCCGTCCAGGGATTGCCACTTGAGTGATTGGTTGAATGGCATCGATCTGCACCAGAAGTTTCCCGTACAAGTAATTTTGATCTAGCCAATTTTTCGAGTTATGGCGGTACATTATTCTCATAAATCGACCAACAACCCAAACTAAGATTACGGACACAATGATAAGATAACAAAAGCAAACAAAAACCAACAACTCATATCCGACATATAGTACATACTAACTTAACGGTAGGCACGAGCTCAAGACACGAGGTTGAAGGCTTAATAGCAACAAGGGGAACTGGGGGCTCGATAAGATCATAACCCCGCGTCTTTTTTTTTTTTTTTTCGTTGCATGCGTCGGCCCTCGTGGGAAATGATAAATATTGCGCAATGAGCAGAAAAACAAATATTCGCTACCTAGATATGGCCCTTCCGCACACTGGGGAAACCTGGATAGCCTAGAGTTCCATTGGCGCCCGGAGGATAGGGCTAGGTTCATGGCCTTTTGTTCGTGGACGCGGGAAAGCTTTATCTTGATGTGGTATTGCGGCTATCACTCACATATCTTGAAGATCTAGATGCCTGATCGCACCCGTGAAGTCATGTGATTATCGTGTGTAATCATGGCCTGGAATATTGCTAGCTTCTTGAGACTAATCAAGAGAAATGCTATTGTTTGATAGGATAGCTAAACAAAATGAGGGAGCCTAAGGGAAACAATGATTGCTGAAGCCTGACCACGAAGAAGCCTATAGGCCTAGACTAGGAAAATTAAAAGACTTAGTAAAATAGAGTAGATATTCGATAACTTGAGTCACGCATGCGCAGGAAATCTTCCATTGAAGTGGATTCTGTGCCATGAGAATCTCTAGTTCTTGAATCAACTTCGGTTCTAGATCTCCGATTGTTTCCTCATCTGACAGTGAATATCGGTTTTTACTTCAATTGGAGAAATTGGGTCTAATAGTTAGTAAAACTTCAAATCCTCATATGGCCATTTGAACCACTTTTGCGTAAGGCTTCTTCAGGTATCAATACTTAGCTATAGTGCCGGTGAAGAAACTTTTTTGAACATGCATTTCAATAATTAGGTTAGTTAGCATATGATCGAAACTGCGTTGACTCAGGTACTTTAACGCCCGCATGGGTGTTTTTTAAAGCCTTATTTTACGCTTATATAAGCATGATATTTGCCTTTTTTGACGATTTTCTCTTATTTCTTTTTAAGGTCCTTATTAGACTATGGTTTTGATAATCTGAAAATATTTTAAGGCTTAGCGGGCTTGATCAGTCTTATTTAAGGTATTTGTGAAAAGTAAGGCTGAATAATGTTTATTCGTGAGATCAGCATGATAGCCTGATAGGTATGCTTTTACACTTATTCGCCATAGTGAATTTCGGAAATGAAGTTTTTATTAATACTGAATTTAATATGTACATTGATTTAAGACAATCTATTTAACCCACCTACCTGCCTACCAGCCTACCTGCCTACCTGCCTACCTGCCTACCTGCCTATCGACCTATTAATTTCGCTCAATTGGGTGGATTTGGTGCTCGATTTGGTGCTGTATTTGGTGCTGTATTTGGTGCTGTATTCGGTGCTCGATTCGCTGCTGCTGCTGCTGCTGCTAGGTTCGCTGCTGCTAGGTTCGCTGATTAGCTCATGTTTTGATATTAATTTTGACGATTGGGAGATTGGGGGGGGGGGGGGGATGATTAGGAGAGTAGAGGGGACGGAGGTGATAGAGAGGTAGAGGGGAGGGTATTAAAGAACAGATGGAAGAACACGGTTTAATATTTGCTAAGTGCCTAACCATAACCCAGCCTTAGCACCCGTAAATGCCTATAATCCTGATGAATTTTACTAATTCTTATTTATTCGATAAATCTAATACCAGAAGAGGTCTTAGAAGAGCTTGATTTAGAGATAATGCTGAGCAAAATGTCGTACTTTCGCCCAAAACAGGCTTATTTTTTGCTTTTTTGAGACATATGCCTTATTTAAGGCTTTTCTACGTCTTAGAGCTCAAAATAAGGCTTATTTTTTTTACCCATTCGGGCGGTAATGTAGTGTTCTAAGCCGGTTGTATCGAAATCTGATTTGAACTGTATAGACACCTTTTAGTCCTGGTCGCGATTTGGGTTACGATCCAGGTCGCAGAGAAGGTTTAACCTTGATATGAGCTGTGGATATATCGATTCAAGCGCATGCAATAGCAATCGACTTAAAATTGGTCTCAACTGCACTGCAGAACCAGTCTACATATTTGATCACCGGGATCGTGGCGGTTTGAATTGACTTCAACATAGCCCACTAGTTTGAGCCCAAACACCAGAGCCATGGTCCAGACTAAAAAATGGTGATAATAACCAAAGTCGTACGTCGGCTCAACTAGCAGGACACGTGTAATTACTGATCAACATCTGCGGCGAATGTTCTAGTGTACGTTGATCATGAATCACTCCGCATACGGTTGTTTCTCTCGCATCTTATCAACGTCATTAAACTTTTCTAAGATTAACCCCGATTTTATAGAAGGATATATCCGCCGTGAAATATATTAGGGCTGGGTAAGTCTAGCCTAGCCCAGGTGCTATTTAGATCGATCACCCAAGATGACTTCACCGAGCGCAAGCGCGAACAATTCCGCGCAAGCTAGTAACTGAACACAGTTCTTAATAGAGATTCTCTAATAGAATGATCAGCATCAAGTAAAGAAGCTCAAAATACCATTAGGTGTGTGATCCTCGCTGGATTGGTTCATGTATCCAGGTCTGTTATTAAAGAATACTGACATATCTAGCTATGTCAGTATACGCAGCTTGGAGATAGAACGAATTAAACCTATCGATCTATCTTTCAACTAGTAGACCTACATTTACAACCACTATTTTTTTAAGCTCCAATACATACCGCTTCTTTCGTATTCATTTATCGTTCGTTGTTTCTTCCTCCATGGTGATATACCTTCAGGAAGATCGGTTACCCTCGATCTCAACAAATAATCCAACCTACCGGGGAAATAAGCTGAATAGGGTGCCCAGTCAATGAAGTGGAAGATGTCCTTCGACTGTCAGAAAAAGGGCACATATTCGACGGATGGGCAGCGCAGTCCACCCAGTAATAAGGGACACCAAATTCGCAAATATTTCTTAGTGGCTTAGCTTATATATTCCAGTGCTATTACTGACGAAACTGTAAGTCGATATTACGCTATTTTGTCAATCTTCATATGCATAATTACCCGTTGTTGGAACAATAACCGGTTTTTCCTGCAATATGGTCTAGTCGATGCCGGCCCGGGGCGGAGTTTTTCAATGGACGGACCGTAGTTTTGAATATGGAATATTATGTCGCTGATCGCTACCGGTGAGATCTTTTGCGTAACTATATATGACCAATATGCGACAAGGAGAGTTTTATGAAAACTTGGGCCTGAATTAGGGCTATTTGTTGTGGTGGCAGGGTCCTGTGCATGTAGCATGCGCGCGCATGTGTGGGCCACGATCGATATCCCTAGCCCATGGCCCATCGTACCGCGCACATGCACAGAAAGCACCAAGTCACTATTCTCAAGCGGAAGAAATGGTCACGAAAAGATACTTGAGATCCTTGATCAGTTTAAGCTACAGTATCTGGAAACTACATTGGGGGCCGAGACAGAGGGCGTTTGTGGGAACCCGCGACATGTGTGGTTTCATACTGGTGTCATTATTGGCCTGGGGATATCACGACAACAGAACTCAAGAATATAAAGACTGTTACTTGTATCTGATAATTTGTCTTCTAGCGAATCTTTTCTGTGCATCTATTTCCACATATACACCCTAACCTTATACTAAAGCCAAAAACCAATACCTTTCGAGTTCAACTCATTAATACACACATATATAACCGGCACCCAATATTAAACATTACCATCAAATGCTATCTACTATTTCTCTTTTTCTCCTCATTCAAGCTTTCGTCACCCCATCTCTTACCCTATCCCTCAATCGCCGAGCCAATACCTCCGTCAATCCCGCCGCTATCTCTTCCTCAACCTGTACCGACCCCTCTACGTAAAGCCTACTCACACTCGCCCGCCCACCCCACAAAACCACGCAGCCCAATTCACAAATAACCTAGAGCTAACCTGATGCTAGAACTCTCGACTCCCATGATATCAATGTTGCCACGCTCGCAATCTGCGGTGGTATCGCCGGCGCAATAACAAAATGCCAAGGCTCACCGGCGAGCACCAGCGGTGCCAGTGGGACCGCAAGATTCGACCTTACGACAACAGTGGCGGGCGCAACAATTAACGTATCTAAGGGTAGATGGGAGGGGTGTATAAGGGCAGCTAGAGCAGTGTGTGGGGATAGCCCATTTGAAGCAGTGTGTGTAGGCGGGGCGAGTGAAGGGGATGTGAACTTTGTACTGAGCGCAAACTCATGAGTGACTTTCGAGAACTTTATATAGCTGTTAGGCATAGATGCAGGTCATTGCAATTGGTTTATATAATTAAAGGTACTAAAGGTGCCCGTGCGTGACTACTTCAATTAATCCAATTGATTGTAACACAAAAACCCTATCTTATCGATCTAATCTAATATCTTATCGCCTCTTCCCCACCATAACCACATGAATTGACCTCGGTGCTGTGCTGGTACCATGCATCTAACCTACTTCTTCAGACAACAATGGCTAGCGATTCAGACGACTCTCTCCTCATCTGCACAGCTTGCGGGACTCAATTCGACACCGATGACCGTACTTCCCTCACCAAGTGCCGTATCTGTGATGTATGCTCCTGCCCCCACGTTACACATTCTTCGTCTTGCTAGCTATTCTAAACAGCCATGCATGTAGGACCCCCGTCAGTTCGTCCCTCCCAGTGGACAAACTTTTACCACCCTAGGTGATCTCAAATACTCAGGCAATTACTGTAACAACACTGCGAGAGATCCTGAGAATAATCTGATCATCTCAATTTGGACCGAACCAAAGGTGGCGCATTCATCCTAGGCATTTGAACATATTTTGGCTCATATTTAACAGTTTGCGATTGGGCAACGGGCGTTTCTCATACAAACCGAAAGGGGCAATATTCTCTGGGACCTGATCGCCTACCTTGACCAAGACACTATTGATATGGTAGCTTACCCAATAAATATCTTCCTTGGAAGCCCTTAAGATTAACATTATCACCTGCACAGATAGATATCCTTGGCGGCCTGAAAGCGATTATAATATCTCACCCCCATTATTATACTACATACGCAGTGTGGGCTCGTACCTTTAATTGCCCAGTTTATATAGCCAGTGAAGATTATCCTTGGCTCTGCCGGCACGACGATACAATATCATTCGGAAAGATAAATACCCCCACTTTCCAGCCTCTGCGAGATTATAGTGGTCTCGTAGCTATCAAAGTTGGTGGCCATTTTCCAGGGAGTATGGTGCTACATTACAAGCCCGGGGCTGTGCTGTTTATTGCGGATTCGATTGTGACTGTGCCTGTATGTTTCCCCATGTGATGTCGTGTAAACGGACGTGTGTTTATGATAATCTAGTCTGCTCTTTATCACGTGGACCGACTTCCAGGGACTGCAACCTACAGTTTCATGTGGTCTATTCCGAACATGGTATTCACGCTTTTCCTATCCAGGCCTTACCACTTGCTGATCATTTACCCTTCTGATTCGCGAATCCGGTAGATCCCATTACCGCCTAGCAAGATCATGAAAATTATAAAGCGCTTGGAAGGATATCAATACAAATCAACATTTGGTGCCTTTAACGGATTAGATGTGAGGACGTCTGCCGAAAGTGGCAGTGTGATGAAACGGATGGTTGATAGCGCCAAAATCGCGGTTGGAGCTATGTTGGAGTGGGACAAAGACAAATTGGATACGAAATGGGAGGAACTTTGGCGTTTGGAGAATACGGAACGCATTTGAACAAGGTATAAAACCCCCTGTCTCATTTTTAAGAAATACACCCGCTCTATTCATGGATTATCACTCGGTAAATCACAGATAGCTAGAAAACACGTTCATTTAATTATTTTATTCGTTATGTCCAAACGAGCACGTACGTCAATAGAAAACTCACTTCGCGAGAAGATGTTAGATCATTTTTATTTGAAACAGACAAAAAGGCGTAGTACAAGAAAGAAACCAAGAGGATATGTAGGGAAAGTGCGAGAGAAAGAACTCCCGATAAAGAAAAACCACCAGTAGTGAGTCCATCTAAAAAACCCAGGTAAATGATTCTTTTACTTCGAACGAAATCGAGCCCCTAAAATATTTAGTAACGATATTTTTAAAGATAAAAGGTGAGATGCTCTTACTTGATATCTGCAGATGAAGCTCCTACAACAGCTTCGAATTCGCCTTCCTCGGCGATCCATCCGCTTAATGAAGTATCGTAGTACCCAACTGAATACTTGTTGATCTTTAGATCAACTATCTTGGTTTGGCCAGGCTCCAAATCAACTTTTCCAAATGCTTGTAATTCCTTGTCTGGTCTTGGTAATCGGGACTTTGGATCACGGATGTACAGTTGCACCGACTCCTTTCCAGCTCTAGAGCCGGTGTTTGTCACAGGAACTGAGATGGTTAATGCGTTATTTTCTGTCAGGATGGTACCGCTGATTGTAGGCTTTCCATAATCAAAAGTGGTGTATGAGAGACCGTGTCCAAACACAAATTGTGGCTCGATCTTGGCACGCTCGTAGTGTCGGTACCCGATATAGATGCCCTCCCCATATACCACACGACGATGCTCACCCGGCCAGTTATGGTATGCCGGATTATCCTCCAATCGTTTCGGGAAGGTGACAGGCAGCTTTCCGCTGGGGTTTGCCAATCCCAGAAGAACATCGGCGAGAGCGTTCCCGGCCTCCTGTCCTTGATACCAGGCCTGAACTATTGCATGTACGTCGTCTGCCCATGGCATGGTGATAGGGGTACCGGACTGGTTTACAACCACTGTTCTTGGGTTTGCCTTTGCCACAGCAGCAATGAGGCGGTCCTGGTTCCCGTCTTTAGGGAGATCCATCGTCTGTCTGTCATATCCTTCCGACTCCCACTCGGCATCCAGTCCAACGATAACAACCGCTACATCAGCGCTAGCTGCTACCTCCGCCGCTTCAGCGATAAAGTCCTTATCAGGTCGCTCAATATACCCAATCCGGCATCCACCATATCCGTGGGTCTTCTCGCCAGCCTTGGGTGTTGGGCGGACCTCGTTCGTGCTCTCAATGAGGATGTCGACTTTCTTCCCGGCCTCAAGATATGTCGACTCATTGACCTCAATTGATCCCTCAAACATAGCTTCTCCAGCCTCTGTCCACTCCCAGTTATCAATCAGTAGCTCCCCATTTACATACATCTTTGCTGGCCCGACACTCGACAGTCCAAACGTATGCTTCCCGGAAGTCTCTGGTGTAATGACCGTCTTGACACGGAACGAATACTCTGGAAGCACCTCCTTCGGGGCGTTATCCCATAGGAAGAGATCCGTTTTGGGCCTGTTCTGGATAAACATTGGCGCCCCTTCGAACTTATCTCCTTTGTAGAACTCCAGCACGACCCCGGGCTTACCCGATGGCGTGGTGCACACGTTGCTCGCGAGTGGGAGCCACTTGTCCGTCTGCGCGCCCTGGGCATAGACAATCTCCACTCCCGACAAGGCAGTGATGCTATCAAACGGCGTTGTTAGATAATAGGGCTTTAGACTTGCGCTCCCACCACCACCGGCAATAGCCTGCTTCACATTCGGCCCAATCAAGGCAATCCTCTTGACATCCGATCCAATTGGGAGAGTGTTATTCTCGTTCTTCAGAAGTGTAATTCCCTCTACGCCTGCCTGTCTAATTAGGTCTCGAGTCTCTTGGGTGTCAAGTGCCTTCTCCTCCGGCTCCTCGGCGGGGAGGTCGAAGCGCCCGCAACGCTCGATCCAAGCAAGGACGCGGGCAGCGCACTCTTCGATGTCGGCTTCGGTGAGCTCGCCGCGTTTTAAGGCTTCAAGGGCGAGTTTTCCGCGGACCTTGGAAGGCCCAGGCATTTCAAGGTCGACACCGGCTTTGATGGATTGAACGGTAGAGTTTGTACCACCCCAGTCAGACATGACAAGGCTATCATTGACCTGTTAGTACTCCTACAGCTTGGGTCAAGATTGTGGGATGCGGCATACCCTTCAAACTTCCAATCGCCCCTGAGAACCTTCCTGAGTATAAACTCGTTCATATCTGCATGGAAGCCATTCACCAAGTTATAACTGGACATGACCGCCCAAGGCCTTGCCTCTCTCATCGTAATCTCAAACGGCTTCAGATATATCTCCCTCAGCGGGCGCTCCTCTACCACCGAGTCCACACTCATCCTCCACGTCTCCTGCTCGTTGGCCACAAAGTGCTTGATGGTTGCGCCCACCCCGCCGCTCTGCAGCCCGTTGATATAAGCGGCGGACATCTTACCCGTGAAGTAGGGGTCCTCAGAGAACGACTCGAAGTTGCGCCCACCGAGCGGCGATCGGTGCATGCATACTGTGGGGGCTAGGAGTACCTGCGCTTGACGGGCTTTGGTCTCGAGCGCGAGGGTGCTGCCGACGGAGTAGAGGAGATCGGTGTTCCAGGTGGCGGCGAGTGACACACCGCAGGGGAAGAGAGCTGCCTTCAACGGGTTGTCAGCGGACTAGCGGCTACCAGTATGGTAGGATAGGGGGCGAGGAAAGAACTTACGGGTGTGCCGTCGGTGAAGAACTCTCCACGAGCTCCGTTAGGGCCGTCAGTAACTTTGAGCGCGGGAATCCCGTGTTCGGGGATAGCCTGAGTGCGCCAGAAATCCTGAGCGGCCAGAAGTGAGACCTATATAATCAACCGCCACCACTCATTAGATCATACACCAATTATAGCCAACAAACATACTCCGGCCAGTCATCCATGAATCTCAAATAATGAAGAAGCAAGAAAAAGGAGTATGGGGAGTAATCGGAAGTGGAAGAGTCTTACCTTCTGCTCCAAAGTGAGCTTCGACAGCAGATCCCTCACCCTGTCATTCCCCTGCGAATAATCTGCTACCTTCTGTCCAGTCATTGTCTCCTTGTCCTTGATTTTTGGAGGAGACTGTGACTTGGATTTCGAGGTAGAAACCCTTTTACTTAAGCTGGAACCCGTTGTTGCGGTGTTTGCGGCCGGAGAACGGTGCCGGGTCCGTTTATCTCAATATGTGTTATATGGGTGAGAATTATAAAGCTGAACAGCGAGTGGAGGGAACTGAAGTAGATGTGGTAGAGTGGGGGGGCGTTGTCTTTCTAAAAAGGCTGTTTTCTCCTGTTAAAGCTGCGTACTGCGGAGAGGGTTGACTTTATAACATTTCCCAGTACGTAGGGAAAGGAGGAGCTCTTCATATAAGATTTCTGTCGACTAAGTATGTAGAGGTGCTGTCTTTATCCTGCGCGCCTGCTAACTTCAGTAAACATCTATCCCATCCCCCACTCAAGCTGACTATTGCGCATTTGTTCCTTGCACCACCCGGCAATATTGATATATGTCCGATCTCGTTCATCTATCTTGCGGCGGCCTTCTCTCTCGGCGGTCACTCGCTCGCTGGGAGATCGTCGCCGGATTGGAGACGATTCTTCCGGGGGAGTGATCCGGGAAAAACGCAGAAGAGGAAAAAAGAATATCCACCCATGAGTATACTAAATATTTTGTCTACTCAACAAAACTCCTCAGCTAACATGGTCATGAATGTAATCCAATTGGCTGGCTAGTCATTAGCTGCTCGCCAAGCACCAACGTTTGTTGAAGGGGAATATCGGCGCAATTATCAAAAGCATAGGGGAGTCTCGGGCCAGCAGCTCAACTACCAAACAGAGCTACAAAGCTACATCATGTCAGTAAAAGAAGAAAAGGATGAGGCTGCGATGCGATGCGGTACAATGGTAGAACCTCTCCCATCCAACAGAAAAAAACGAAAAAACAGCACATACATACCTAATAAGCCCGCCGGAGCATACGGTCCGTGGCTCACGTTTTGTTGCAGGCATAGCATATTTGTGGGGTGTCGGAGCAGACGGGCCTACACTCCGGAATCTGAACGCGGGCTGCCAGTTACCCCTGTCTGGAGTGGTTAGGGGTGGATATGCATGGTGGTTGACAGCGGACGTTGTGATTGGTTCCCAGCCCGAGAAATTCGTAGTGGGTGGGAGCAGAGCATCCCGCTTGCGCTTATAGCATGCATTGCGGAGGTGACGGTTTGTAACATTCACCAAGGGAACGGTCGAGGGGTACATACATGTACATGATACATCATACCATACTACTACCACCCACAAGACATACTATTTCTCTACCAGACATGAGGTTACCTGGATCAATGACTACACTAGAGGCTCTTGATCAATTGACTTGAGAGTACTATCACGACTACGTACCTCCCCCTCCCCCTCGACCTCCCCCTCCTCCGACCCCCCTCCTCTTGATCTTTCTGCTATATTATCATCAGATGAACGGTAAGACATGTCACAAAATCCTTCTCATATTACCTACACCCAATAATTTCAATGTCCAGGGCCCACATATTTACTCCACATCGAGGGAAAGTCTCCGAATGGCGAAATTGGCACGCACGCTTGGATCGCTCCGCTGTCTCCGCACAATAATTGATTTAAGGGTGCACAAATCGAACCACCCCTCCCGAAACAATGATATTTGTGGCCAGAAATAACATTTTCCAGTGTTACAATTCAGCCTAATCGGGCTAGACCAGATTTGTCTAGACGAGTGACAGTTTGGAGAAAAAACACATGTTTCGTGACCAAATCCAGAACTACGATATATCATCTATTGGCTATTCTCGCAAACGACATAAAGTACTTACTTTAACCTTCATCATATGCCCATGGCTCCCAATTGGAGGTATCCACTGTTGCTTTCCATTTCAGCCGACAGAGGACGTATTATGCATCTGTCAATGTCAATGACCACATTCACCCATACACACCACGGAGATCTAGCTCAAAGACCAGATAGATAATCGCGGAGCAATATGCTTAAAACCTTGTTTTAAGCCTAACCCACATTAAGCCCCCCTAACATAACTAACGCTACTCCCTAAGTAATCCCCAGACACGCTGGATTGCAGATCGTTCGTCTCATATATATATGGACTCGGGTCCATGCATCTGAGCTACAGCCTAACTTGATGGATCGATATAACCCGGCTGATTATTCCCGAAGGTACCGAAAAACATTAATTGATGGGTTTGCATCAGTCAGCTTGAGAGGTCTGGAGCAAGGTCAATTAACGAAATGCTCGGGGCTAATAGTAAAGTAAGGGTTGATGCTTGCCGGAGACACATGAAGTGTGACTCGGATCATTGACTTCAGATTATATATACTCTGAAACACTCCAGGTATGTGTGAACTCTTCAGAGTGGATGGTATTAAACTAAAACGTATCCAGAGCTTCCTGCGGTACCGAATGACTTGACCCGGACTAGCCTGTGATATCACAAGCCCAGCCGAGGAGGTATAAAAAGTAATCTATATATATATAATATATATGGGAGACACATTACTCGCTTTATAGTTATGTATACTTGGCCTTGGTGAATGTTCCTGTATAGTCTCATATGGGATAAGGTCATACATATATGTTAACGGAACGTTACAGACCAGACTAGACCGAGTGCTCCGTAAGTAAGAAACGGCATTTAGTAACGCCAGCTGGGAGTCGCTGACATATCGTTTTTATATTTGATATGTAACTTACTAAGGCTGCAATCTTAGCCACCTCATAAGCCCAAAGGACTACCAGCCGGAGTGCCGAGACTTATCTGTTATATCCAAATACTACAGAGCCAACATGTAACAATCTCCGTGACCCTCGGAGGCCTGGAGTGATTGGTCCGGGGCGTCAGGGAAGATGCTAGCTGGGAGAGTACCTCACATCTCCCCAGGTCCGGATCCCATACAGCCCAGTACCGATGATATATTCATAACATAAGTCCAAATAAACCCCATGCTCTCAATAGTACGGTGCAACTTCCGAAATAGCACCGGGTCAGGTCACAGGTACCACTTGATACAAAGTGAATACCTAGATCCGTATATCCGTCATCCATAGTTTCCAGACCTCTTGCCCTTTACCCTCTCCCCCGCTTCAAGTTTATCCACTCCCCGGATTCTCTCCCTCCCTTCACAAATCCGGGTTCTACGTTCGATAAAGGCTGTCATAAATACATAAGCAACCCAGTCTCGCCTCTCTCCCCAATTTTTTCCTCGGGTTGAATTGTCCGGATATGTGGCTAGCATCGGACGGACCTCCTCCGGCATATCCAACGTGCTCTTTGTATGTGTTTGCGTCAGACGTGTGTCTTTCGGCACTGGTATGAGATATTCCGAGGATCGATCACGACTAGAACCCCCATAATGAGCCCAACAAAGTAACTCATAGCCCCAATGGCTCATGCCCTGCTTCTCTGTGCATATTCTCTTCTCCGGCCGGCCGGCCGTAGAAGCTGCAGAAATCCTTTTGCTAAATACAAGTAGATGTGAGAGTTCTTACGCCATGGAAATGATACCCGTATGTAGGGGCCACCAATAACTCTCTATATATACGTGCCCAGCCTCGTTAAGGTGAGGCTTTCTGTGCTACCATATACAGACTAGGGACGGTATGGGCTGATCTTTCGGAGAATTTGCATACGCCTGACTGGTTCTCAGCATGACAACACTTATGCATCCTTGAGATTTGGGTGGAGTGGAGCTTGCATGGCATAGGTGGTGCATACATTGATAGTGGTGGTACACGGATGCTAGCCTGAAATTGTGCTGGATATCGAACTTTTCGTGTCACCAGGCGGAGGTGATATTGGAATCAGTAGATGTTGATAGGTGATACATGAGTTTTGTGTCAGAAGGGGTCAATTGACCATTATTGAGGGAATCGACAAAACTACTTATAACCAGTGTACTATCCTGATAGATCTGAAGTTTTAATCGAGCTTGGAAGCATTGCAATTGAAGACTTAGTTGACTGTGAGGTCCCAATTAACGGAATCGAAATTTGCACCTCAATGCAGACCATAGCAATACTGAAGCTAATATACCAGCCAAGTTAATTTATAAAATGTCAGACCAGGAAAGTCAAAAAATAAAATAGAAAAAGAATAGGGTGGGCTTGCCAATTTCCTTTCGACATATCATCACCAATGTCCTCAATTGATATGAGCTTTGGATAGCATTTCTTTCTCTTTTGAAGGTTTCATGGTTTGGTGGAATGAGAAGTTGTCGACTTTGGCTAATTCTGGTGTGTTAGCGCGATGAGGGTTGATTAATATTATTGTTCCAAGGCTATATTTCTCTCTCTCTCACTCTGCCAATCGCAAGCTGCAATTGGGACTAAACATCAAACAGAACCCTGCTGCGTTTTTTGCAATCTTTTTTACTAACCCCCGCTAATGTACCTCAAAGCTTCTGGCAACGATCATGTGTTAAAATCCCAAACTACCTTTTTTCAATAGAAGTAGAAACTTTCTGCAGGGATGGATATGTCCTAATAAATTCCAACTGCAGCCCTAGAACAAGGCAAGCCACTCACAATTAAATCAAACTGCCGCGATACCATCCTAAGGCAAGTCCACACGAAAGGAAAAGTTCCCACTATGTGCAGCCCATCGGAACAAGATACACCTCATCCGTGCCATCTCCAGTGCCAGGGTCTCCTGTTCGGGGACCGGTTGCGGGGAGCTTGCCGACGATCCAGTAGCGCAGTTGTTGTCCAGTCTAACCACAAATGCCCGCCAAGCTTGACGAATCTTGCTCAGCCGCAAAGCGCTCTTCGCGTCAAGCTTACCTAGCTTGTTGGCTGTTACAACCCTCAACCTTATCGGAACATCGTCGACAGGGAAGCACGAGCGAGCTTAACCTCTTTACTTGATTACTTACTACCACTATTGCCTCAAGGAATGGACACTACCGCCTCGAGTTCCATCACCACCGAGAAATTCCATGGCATAGAGAAGAAGCGCTCCTCAACCTCAACCATATCCTCTGCGACGTCAGCTGCCCGCTCAATTGCCTCGGTGTTTAATACCAGTATACCTGGTGACATCACAGAGCATGAGCTGCAGGATTACCCTCACACTGGGCGTTCCTCGCTACAGACCGATGCAGCGACTCTGCATGTAATGAGAGCTGGTGGAAACACCGGCGCAACGACGCCAGTGTATAGGGATTCGTCCGATTCAGACTCAACACTGACAGCATCGTCTGTACAATCCCGTGAGGGGTCGCCGCCGCTAGAGGAGCAGCAGCAGCAAGAGGAACAAGAATTGGAGCAGGAGGAGGTGGTGGTGGAGCAGGAGTGGTGGCTGAAGGCATTTTGGGGGGACAATATCTCTGTGGTTGTCCCTTTCAAGCATGCAAGGGATCATCTAGGTACGCAAGCAATAGATCGCGTTTTCACTATTTCTTTCAAGATAGTATAGCCTCTTGTTCCCTGCATTTTTTTTTATTTTTTTTGTTAGATTTTTTTGTTAGATTTTTTTGTTCTTTCGTTTCGTTTCGTTTTTATATCATCGCTATTTAGGCGGCGGTGATTGAGGTGGGGAACACATAACTATGGGATGCAAAACTCAAACCATTGTGCAGCAGCCATCCTGCAGCTGGATCCTCTATCCCGGGGAAATCTGAGCTGCTGCATCTCGGTTGGATGAAGGATTGGATTTGGTGGATGAATCAAGCTCTTTCGCTTGCTCACCCACACACACCTACACACACCCATACCCACGCATGTACACATCCATTCCGTTCCATCAATCTAATCACGGCACATCGCGTCAATCTGCCGAAGAGCCGGCGGGAGCTATGGCCGGCGTGGGGTCGTTGATGGGTGGTGGTGATGGTGGTGGTTGTGGGTGTGAGTGAGTGTGGTTGATGGACGGGATTGCGGGGAGTGGTGATGGTGAATAGGAGGACATGTGGTGTGGGTGGGGGTGTCATTTTATACCCACACATAGCTATGTAGAGCTATCGATCGGGGGATTGCATCATCCTACATCATTACCAGATAATCTTTCTCCACTAGCCGAATTTTCCTTATTTTCTTATTCCTTCTTAGTTCTTCTCGAGATCTCTAGATCTTCCCATTCTATGATGAAGCCATCCTCGACTTCCCCCCCCCCCCCTTTTTTTTGCATAGACCAGCTGCTAAGATTATACCACTAAACTCTTACAGCTCTAGAACGTACTTACCTCTCCTACCACCGTACCGCCATGGTCTTCGGCATGCTCTCTGTCGTCACCGCCCAACTTACCGTCATCAACCACGCGCCAAACCCCTCGCCCACCTTCGGCTTCCGTACGGTCGGTAAGCCACTCTCTGTCGTCTTGGCCTGCTGCGCCCTCATCATCAGTATTGTTGGGGTGCTGCGCTGGTGGCGACTCCAGAATGGGCTGCTAAGAGGTGTGGCCATATCCGGTGGGAGAGAGCTGGTGGTTGTGGGTGCGATCGTGGGTGCAGTGATAGCGGGCACGTTGGGGTTGGTTGTAGCTGTTGATATTACAAAGGAGTATTGAGCGGATGCATGGTGGGCATACGGTTCATGTGGGATCTTTCTTTAGAGTGGAGGATATACAGAATGATATGATGATATGATAACGGGTGATATGATTTAGTGATATATGGATAAGGTTTAATTGTTGTAATAACGCATATGTTTTCTTTCTTTTGCAGGTAGAATGTGGGTGGTTTGGCGCAGATACATATATAGCTTTCATTATGCAGTAAAGAAATGTAGTTTTATTAATTACCTGTACTTTTAGAAGAATTCGAAAGATTTTCTCCTGTAATTAATTATTGATTTATTCACAGTGGGCATGCCGAAGAATTTTGATCTTCCAAGTTATTCAAAGCCCATCAAAGATTTCCCGCTAAGCTCTGAGGTTGGTAGAGTAGAAGAAACACACAATTACTCGAGACCAGCACATATAAGTACATAATCCACCCATTATAGGAAGGCATTTGCCAGGTATCTTAAACTCAATGAATTAAGAATAAAAAAAGTATTCGCGAAAGTTAGACGAACGATCACTAATTCCAGCTACACCGCTCTCACCTCCTCCTATGTCTGCCTATCCCTTTCCCTTATACAACCAACAAAGTCTATCTTGGTGACCGGCCATATATGATTCGAGTGATTATCCATGAATGGATTGGTCATAAGCAATCACTCGATACGATAATAAGATAAATAGCCTGTGAGAACTCAATATAGTTAACTCTTAACGCCTGTTGCTTGTTGTAAATGTCTCTGATTCATGATCAATCTGATATAATAAATGTATTCATCCGAGATTCTCTTTGAATTAGCCGCACACATTTAACAAAATCAAATAACCGCCGCATTTAGGGGGGAAATAGTCACAAACCCATTTGGTTAGTACAGAATGTTCACTACCACACGGAATCCATCCTTGCGCTGGAGATATTATTAAGCTCTCCTCCCATTCTCAGATCCACGCAACGGTGCGTACCTGCCATCCTAGCTCCATAAAACCCCACCCCAATTAAGGCCCCACCACACCCGCAGGTCAGCGACCTAGCAGAGGTAAAATGGCAACCCAAGACGAGACCCCCTCCTACACCACCACCTCTGGCGCAACATATCCCTCCTCGCTACACGCCTACGCCCTCCCCCTCCCCACACTCCTCTCGACACACCCACACATCACCTCCTGCGCCGTTGGCGGCTTCATCTTCCATCCGACGCGTGGCCTCCTCCTCATCCGCCGGGCGATTGGCGAGGCCGCTTTTCCGGGGTACTGGGAGGTTCCGGGCGGAGGTGTAGAGGCGCCGCCGACAGACGCGACCCTGCTCGACGCGGTGGTTCGGGAGGTGTGGGAGGAGACGGGGCTGAAAGTCACCAGGCTGCTAAGGTGCTTTGGATGTTTGGAGTTTCAGGGGCGCTCGGGGAGGTGGTGGAGAAAATGGAATTTTGAGGTTGAGGTGGAAGAGGGTGAGGTGAAGTTGGAGGAAAGGGAGCATGATGGTGTGCTATGGGCGAGGGGGTGGGAAGATGTGGTAAGGGAGAAGTGCTTGGTGTCAAGTGGGATGGAGAGCGCGGTGAGGGAAGCATTGGGGATTTGGAAGGAGGAACAGCTTGAGAGGAGTAAATAGGCCTGTCTATGCACAAAGCGAACGATGGACTACGTTGATAGAGAGACCATAGCTAGATTAGATGGTTAACATCAATAGACTCGCATTTGCTTGGGCCTTAATCTTGGCTTAGCAGAAAACTTATCGACAGTACTAGCTACTGGGCACAGCTACAGCCTCCGAATATTACCATGGCTCAAACGGCCTATTTGACAGTAAGACTCTAACCTAATCTGGAAGGGTAATAATCAATGACAACCCAGCCCAGTCTAAGGAATGTAGTGTTTAGTGCACTACTTGTTTTCGAATTTCAATTCTCCCACATGACCTTAAATGAATCATGCATATGAAGGGCACGCGGTATGAATTAGTAGGAGATGCAATTAACTGTTGGAAACAGAAGTCCGCTTAAGTTCTTATCAGTAGTGCAATTTATGCCTGTTTCTTTAACTATTGGTACGTGCTCGGGATATCCCCTAAGCACATGTGATTGATCTATAGTATACAATCGAATCTAGAAATACATGTGTTATCCCGGTTAAGAGTATTTCACAAACCTTGAGCCTGGCAGGTATTATTACATGTAATAAACCGAATATCAATGGCTTCTACGGTAAGTACTTAATATTCATCTCCGAGGATCTAACATCTCAAATTAAAGCTTAACGTCGTCGTCCTCTATGATGGCCCGATTTCTAACGTTACATGTATGCGCTCTTCATGAGCCGCAATTTTTTTACTTGGATTAAAGTGCTTGAGTTGGGCAACTGAGATATTCGATATATCAGCCCTACCAGAACTATTGGCTTGTCACAACGGCAACTACCGCGTTCCTTCCGGATCCAATTATCTGCAAGGGAATATTTCCGTAAAAGGCACAAACGCCGAGACGTGTTGTTCTAATAACCAGTAATGAGCGCATCGGAACTCGTGTTGTCTCTATCAATGGAGACGATCAAGAGGCTAGGATTGAGCTCGAGCTAAAGATAGCTTCTTCGCTCCGATGCTAACAAGGACAACCGACGTGGACGTCGGGGATGTACATAGAGTATCAGCAGGACATCTCTGTGTTCCTGTCACTGCATTTCTTTTGGTTCATATATCCCCTTCATTCCGAGTACAACACAATTAGCAGGCCCGTGTCACGAACCTCGAGTCCTCTCCTCTACTCACGCCCCTAGTTATCATCATCCCTTCTCCCACAACGACCCCAGCAAACATGGATCTCCGAATACCCCTAGTAGTTTCCCTGCTCTTACCTCTGACCAATGCCCTCCAAGCCCTACCACCGATATCATGGAGCGAAAACACCAATGGGGCCTTCACACCCACTTCATTCACTAGGATCTACGTCTCTGCAAAGTATGCCCATCATCGCGATAGCGCCTCACTGACACTCACACCACCATCCGTCTTCGAGTTTGCACAAACCTTCTTGTCAGATCTGCATGCGTTCTATCCTGAGCTCTCCAGCACGCCTATCGAGCTCATAGAAAGGGCCCCGCGCACCTGTGACCACATCTTTCTCGGTCTGTTGCCCGAGGGGCAGCGCGGGGAGTATGTATACGAGGATGGGAGTCCGAGCGAGGAGGGATTCCGTATCCAGGCTAGTGAGTGTGGGGTTGAAATTATGGGTGCTGGTGCGAGGGGCGTGTGGTGGGGGACGAGGGCGCTGCTGCAGACGTTTTTGTTGGACGGTGGAGTGAAAGGAATGGCTGTGGAGATGCCGGCGGTGTTGACGAGAGGGTTCATGTTGGATGCGGGGAGGAAGTGGTATAGTGCCGATGTAAGTTGTTCTATAGCTGTTGTTAGGAGATATGGGTGGGCGGAAATGATTGTGCGGCTGGTCTTGTTTTGGGGGCAATGATCAATGCTAATGACTTCCAATTTTTACAAAACAGTTCTTGAAAGAGCTATGTACCTACGCTTCATGGTATATCATTACACACTTCTATATCAGGATAAGTATCTAGAGAGCTAACAGTAAGAACACTTAGGTTCCGCATGTCCGAATTTCACTACCACGCATCCGACAACTACCCACTCAATCGAGGCCGCAATTCCTCTTGGTCTGAAATTTACTCTCAGTTCTCGCTTTACCCTACAGACCCCCTTCTACAACCTCTTATAACGCGCGCCAATGAGACCCACAATATTACAACCTTCAAAGAAATCCAGTCGCACTGCGCCTCCCGAGGAATAACGCTTATTCCTGAGATTGAATCACCCGGTCACGCTCTCGCTATAACTAAATGGAAGCCCCAGCTAGCGCTCGCCAACAAGCACGATCTCCTCAACCTGTCGCATCCAGAAACCATCTCAACAGTCAAGGACATTTGGGCAGAGTTCCTTCCCTGGTTCCAAACAAAGGAAGTCCACATCGGCGCAGACGAGTATGATCCTGAGCTCGCAGATGACTATGTCAACTTCGTCAACGAGATGTCTAAGTTTATCTTTGCAGAGTCCGGGAAACGTGTCCGTATCTGGGGCACGTATGAGCCCACGAATCACAGTGTCATCTCGAAGGATGTGATAATTCAGCACTGGCAGTACGGACAGTCGAACGCTGCCGAACTTGTACGTAGTAATTACACCGTTATAAACTCGGATGACAGGTGGGCGTACACAAGCCTTAAAAATGACCACACCCCGATATTCCCCGCAACATACCCACAGTTCTTTAATGTAGCGCGAGTGCTGAATTTTAATGACATGGAGGGCGTTCAATGGGATCCAAGCTTGTTCAGCAGCGCCACTGGCGGACAACAGCTCCCAACGGGAACTGAATATAATAGGGGTGCAATCATGGCTGCTTGGAATGATAATGGGCCCGATGCGACGACGCAGTTGGAGGCATATTATAGTATGCGCGAGGGTATTGCAGTGGTTGGTGCAAGGGCTTGGTCGGGGCTTAAAGGGCTGAGACTGGATGTAGAGACGCTAGAGGAATCAATGATGGCTTTGGCGGGTAGGGCGCCGGGACAGAATCTTGATAGGCGGATTGCAGGTACTTGGGATTTGATTGACTGGACGCGCCCATTAGGCGTAGACGGAGAGATAAAAGTAGGGCTGGGAAGTAAAGGCATGAACTACACCCTGGCGATTGCCTTCTCATCGACACCTTGGAAGATGAGCTCGCCGTACGATTGCCTTGAGTTATCGCTTTCAGAGTCTGGGGTCCTTACGTTTACGGCTGACGGGTTTCAATACCCGCTTCGCAGCATTGACCCCAAAGATGGCTATGACCCTGGGCACCCGGGGCGTATCTGGACAAATGAGACGTCCTCATCCCATGAGATTTCCTATGTTAAAGAGAGCAACGGGACAATTGTCATAAAGACAGATATGATCGGAGGGAGTAGAGTGTGGGTGAAAGGTGTATTTATGGGTAGGTTTGAGGTTTTTATTTTTGGAGGGAGGAATACGCTTTTTTCCTGGAGTCAAATGGCGTTTGTTGCACCGTTGGAGCTTGTTGAAGGTGGCGTTGAGAGGATCAGGCTGTGGGAGGGCTTGGTTGATCCGGAGGTTTAAAAACAAACTTACGTGTCAGGACTATACAAGAGACGCTAACGACTCTTAATAACAATTTATGAAATTCTTTTGCTTGTCTATTGATATTGGCGGGACTTTTAAATCCTAAATTCACAGCTCTGGAAAATCGGTTATTGGATCATATCGTATCACTCGGTTTGTTCAATAAACTGTGAATGATCTGGTTTCGGGACCTACAAACATATATTGCTCTTTAAACCTAGAGATAAGGCCGTTGAGATATTCAGTGTAGACTACCTGAGCCAATCGGGAGTCCCATTTGAACAATAAACTCATAATACATGTGGTTAGGTCTGATGTCCAAGGACGGGTGATGATCTATGATGAATTATTCTATCACTCAATGCCTCTTACGTTAGCAAGTTAATTATTTTACACAAGCTCCTCTTAGAAGATTCTAGGATCTAAAACAGAATTGAAATTGGTATACGTATGGTAGGATATGTATATTCTTGGTGTGCACACGCGAACTAATGTCTACTGCTATATCATGGCGCAAGATGAACAGTAAATATGTCTTATTGCCAAGTATTTAGCTTGAGTACTGAGATTTGAGAGCTTGAGTGGCTTTCACACAGCAGAGCTAGAGCCTTATCGTCTTTATACTCAAGTTCAGGATTCTTACGGTGCGTGGCCGACAATCCCTCCGGTCCCTTCATGAGGCTGAAAAGGCACATCCCTGTCATGCAGGTGTTACTTTCCCCGCTGTCCAAATCCGGGAATTGAGCCTCCCTCATGTTTGGTGACAATGCAACGCTGTGACCATACCTCATCCTTAGTCGTGTGATATAGGTACATGTACATAATGCATCCATCGCCAGAGAGCACGACCTTCCCTACACAAACAACAAGATCACCGATACCCTGGAATTGCATATCGCCGGTCCTTACTCCGCCGAACACACGAACCCATGAAGCAAGATGGTCTCCCCGCACTTCGGAGTCGCTACATTATCCCGAGTTGGCGGCACATATACATATGGCTTTCAATCCGCCCTGGTTCCCAGATGACAGCTGTAGCAGCTTGCCATAGACACAATGCTGGGACGCTCCCTTAATCTTCTTGTCGCAGGCCTTGTCGGGCTTGTAACAGCCCTCACAAATCCCATTATCCCGGGTTTCAACCCAGACCCCTCGATTTTGCGGGTGAACGACACCTACTATATTGCGACCTCAACATTCGAGTATTTTCCTGCAGTGCCAATTTATAAATCGCAGAACCTCGTTGATTGGGAGCTGGTGAGCCATGCCTTCGAGAGGCCGGAGACGCTCATGCTATATGGTGTCCCTACGGGTGCTGGTTAGTTGCTTCTATCTGCCCTATAGGTTGGGCGTGAGGCGGTTGTTGATGAGTGTGAATAGGTGTATGGGCGCCGACGTTACGGTATTTACATGGAAGGTTTTATGTCATTGGCATGACCAGATGGGTGTATGTCTCTTATTTCATCGCCACGCGTTATCCTAAATCTGACGACGAATTTATTTTAGTTACGACCCTATCAACCGCCTCTTCCCACGCATGTTCTATGCATCATCGGCCGACCTCGTAACTTGGAGCGACCTCACTTGGTACCCCTACCATCCTTAATACCTATGTCTCCAGCATTATTGATACCCTATAGGACCGAACCTTGGGGAATAGACCCCGACCTCTTTGTAGACCCCGTGACAAACAAAACCTACCTCACGCACCAAGGCATTAACAACAATGTTGACCGCATTTGGGGCATCTATCAGCTTACCATTGATCTCGATACGGGCGCCTCCACCTCCGACGTCCAGTTGATCTACAATGGCACACTCCCAAACAATAGTAGTTCCCGCCCAGAAGGCCCTCATCTCTACTACAAGGACGAATACTACTATATGCTCACCGCCGAAGGCGGCACTGACGACGCCCACCGTGCAACGATCGCACGATCCCACACGCCCTCGGGTCCATGGGAGCCGGCACCAAAGAATCCTATCCTGTTTAATGGCGGGTATGGCTACCGCTATCTAACCGTTCAATCAACGGGCCATGCCGATATGGTAGAGACGCCGGATGGTAGATGGTTTATGACGTTTCTTGCGCGACGCAATGTTAACGGGTCCTCACCGCTAGGACGGGAAACATTCATGACCCCGATGGAATGGGTGGATGGGTGGCCAGTTGTGCAGGCACCCATATCACTGACTGTTGACGCGCCCGGACTGCCCGACAATAGTGCGCCACCAGATGTGTTCTATGACGAGTTCAATGCGACGTGTCTAAGTAATGATTACTACCAGCTTAGGACGCCATATACAGCCAACTACGAGCTGACACAGGGGGTGGGTGGATTACCGCCGCTGAGGATGCTGCCAAACATCTACACGCTGTCGAATCGCGATACTCCATCAGCGCTGCTACGGAAGCAGAAAAGCCTCAACATGACGTTCAGCGCGGGTTTGGCTGTGCCCCGTGGTGGCTTTGAGACGGCAAGGCAAGAGGTTGGACTCAGTGTGTACCTGTCCGAGTTTCAGCATCAGGATGTTGCTGTAAAGAACTGTAAAGAGGGCGGGCTCTGTGTATGGACCCAAATCATAAGAAACGGCACAGTGAACGAGACCTGGACTCCGGTAGGAGAAGAAGAAGAGGAGGGCGAGCTGGTGCTTTGGATTCGAGCGGAACCGCTGCGCTATCAATTTGGGTGGTCGGTGGGTGGGTGTGAGATTGAGTGGGTGGCGGAGGTGGAGAGTAAATGGCTTGCTTTTGCGCCGACCAAGTAAGTCAAATAGCTTGCCCTCTATGTTACTTGGCGCTGTTGAGTGGTGGAGGATGACTAACGGATGAATTGTGTAGCTACTTCGTTTTTACGGGAGCAATGTGGGCGGTGTATGCTACTAGCAATGGGTTCCCATGGCCGGTAGGAGCAGAGGAGGTCGGCTTTAACTGGGTGAAAGAGGAGTACTGGGGCGAGGAGCTACCCGAGGTAGACAAGTGGTAGTTAGTAATGTAGCCTGATATCTGTGAATACGTGTAGTTACCACATACACATAATATGAGTCTGTAATAAAATTCGTAAACCGTTTTATTATTCTGTGACGGCCATCGCCTCGATTTGTGTCCCTTCCCCTGCTGGGCAGGGGGGTTTGCCGGTTTACCGCGGCACACGACCTTTTGGCGCTAAACATATTGAAGAGTCACGGGTGGATAACCTCGAGTGACAAAGTATGACGCCGAATTGGCTTCATAGAATATCACTCGGCCATACAAGATGCTATCGATATGAAGATGCTATCGCGAGCAGTGGGGAGGAGATGTGGATGGGGTACGTCGGAGCTCCAGAAAAAAACATTGTGCCATTGTATTATGGATCGTTGTACCTTGCCTTCTGATTCTGCCCTTTCCTCCGCTATGCTTTGCCGCCCCACTGAAGAGCGACTGTGTCTGGTGTGGGTGTCAGGATGCAAAGGAGCGCCAAGAAATCCACATACCCTGATCATCCAGATCAACTGGCGAAACCTACGCCTGCATGGTGACGGTGGCGGTGACCATATATAGCTGCACTAACCTTCTTGTGGGGGCCTGTATCTAACGATAAAATGGAAGTACCTATCAAAAATATCTCTATTATCAACTGAACCTCGATACCCACTATGAACACTTCGATCTATGGCCGCGGGTACGTACCGACTAAGGAGTTTTCATTAATCCTGCCCTTGCGCCAGTTGGTGTGGTGGCAGTGGCTATCAAAAATAAATACTAATCTATTATTTCACCGGGATTATCAGTGGTCAATCTCTCACCGGACTAATGCGTCTTTTAGCGCTGGCAGTACTGTGGAAGGGGGGGGGGGGGGGGTTATCTGGGATCAGCATCCAACAGAGTAAGGCGGAGGTTTCGCACCTAGCATCAGGCTTGCACAGACGCAAACACTTGAAACGCTCAAGGTGTAGTTCTGAAGGTACATACGTCAAGTCCAAAAAAAATGCATTTAAATAGAAGCACTTCGACTAAACATATTACAGGATTGAGGTTCCATGCGGTTTGCATTGAAGAAAGGTCACCAGCCAGGCGTTTGTTTTCTTCCTAAGTGGTCCATTACAGAGTATACATACATGGTACCCTCTTCGAACACCACCAACCTTACGACCGAATCGTCCGGTAGAGACAAGTATATGTAGTTGAACGAACTTCATGCTCGCTAACTGGTCTGCAGATAGTTCAAAACCAGCACGGTAAATCCCTTAACGCGAGCACTAGGCAATTTATCTCACCGTGTCGATACAGGACTCCTGTCCGGGGTCCAATATATATATATCTGCACTCGAGGACTTGAAGTTTTCTGTGCGCTCTGAGGCCCAACGGGGTAACAGATAATCTTCACAGGGATAAGAGGTTCCAATGGACTGGCTAGCGATGTAGCCCCGCTATATCGATGAAATAGATCTAGCTCACGAATCATACCGGCCAGAGGTTGAGACTGAGCGAGGGAATTAAGTTCAGGGGACTCTGGGACAAGTTGTTAGCGTTGAACGTCCGATCAGTCAGTTATTGAAGCCGAATTACTAATGAAAGGGCAGAAGGAAACAAAATCTACCAAGTGCAGCAGTCTAGACGTGCGAAGCCACGTTACACGTCGTATGTAATAAAGTACAAGATGCATTTATAATAACTTTGCTAGCATATCCTCGTAAAGACTTGCAGGCGGAAGGAAATTAGAGCAGAAGCGTTTATGAATATTTGGAAATAATGCTACAGATACCTCACTCAGCTCTTGGTCCTGTAGTCTCGCTGATTCGTTCAAGCTGTGCCTTTTGGATTCAGCTCAGCTCGAGCCAGGCGCCCGCCAAGAAATCCCCATCAAAACACCGCGGGTGTATATACGTATAACACCTGAACCTTCTACCCTCCTCATCGTTCGAGACGTCCATTCCTAGCCGGAAGCTCTGACGGTATCGCATCACCTTACGAAATTAGCTGTATTGATACCGAGTGTAGGTTGTACACCCAGTTTTATAATAGACGAACGCTGATCGAATTAATCCCCCCAACAGGCACCATGTCATCCTCCAAGCGACAGCCTTCCATCGAGATAACCACCGAAGACCTCAATGAAGCTCTCTCGGAGATAGCGAACGGCCTTGTCCGTGACCAACAGGACATCGCCTTAGAGGACCTGAGCGAAGTAGAATCTATCGCCGGGGACTCCAGCATTGGAGAAAACGAGACGGCAAGGGCGTTGGCCAGAATCAACAGCGACTCCTGCGAGAAGATGCGGCAAAGATATGTTGCGAGAAATCAGGAGCTGATGCAGTTCGTGAGCGGACTCTCGCCTCGCTCGGCGATGATCGCGGTGGAGCTCTGGAAGAAACACGTGCAGCTTTACGACAAGTTCATCGATGCTATCATGGATGTGTTTCAGATGGCGGCGAAGGCAATGTTGAATAAGCTGATGGAGGCTTTGAAGAATGCATATCAGAAGATAAAGGATATTTTTACGCTTGTCTGCCAGAGCGTGCAGAAGTTGTTTTCGTAGGCTAGATGATTAGAAATCTTAGGCTTAATAGTAGTCTCGTCCCCAGACTGTTGTTCAAAGCAAACACAGGCGCAGGCTGGGCACGAGACTAGCTTAGTTGTCACGTAAGCCACAAGTCCTTAAGACACCTTGTCACTAGCTAGTCACTGTAACAAGCTTAAGTATTCAACTGGAGGAGGGATTATTTAATGAGAACCATTGCTGTACCGAAAAGCCGTCTACAGTTTTGCTCCTGCCCCGCTTGCGGGGGCTGATCCTGGCTGGGAAAGTGCCGCGAGCCTACATATATCCATGTATCGAAGCGCAGGATCGACCGGGCGGTGGATATAAGCATTTACTGGGCTCTAACAACCCTGTACATATCCTAGAAGGGTTCCTTAAAGCTTGTAGGTACTGTATGTTCAAGATTCCACAAAGGCTTGGCATACTTGTGGGGTGTTTGAGAGTGGCATCGCTACAATCAGTGTCGACGACCATGTGTAACTCTCATAAATCTAGGGCCATTTCGCTGGAGAATTGATTACACGAACGGTCACCAACGCCAAGGTCCATCAGTAATTAGCGCTTCGTCTATCGTTGGCAAGGGAGGACGAGGTGCAGTACTTGTCCCCAGGAAGGTTCACCCATGTGCTTAATATTACCAACATGTATTTCCTCTCCCCCCACCTTTTTGTCAATGCCAACAATAGGTACTTTGCCTGAAACCCGTTCTGTAGCACCAATCACATTGGATATACCTATAGCTGCAACTACAGACTCGACAGAAAGATGGATATACGGACAATGGCAGCCTGGTTAGTAAATACATCCATCTCCATGATGATCCACTGACAGCGAACGAATGCAAAGGCTCAATTACTCGCGCACGCGTAACCGCACCTCCAACTCAAGGCCAAGAGGATAATCCGGCATGCAGACTCCAAAGCGAAAACCGCCTGTCCATGCATCCCGGATGGCGGGAAACCCTAACCCTGGTTCCACATCGAAGGGGCGTGGGGATACATACATGTGTTGATCGCAAAGGTAACCTTCCAGAAAAGAGTGGATTGTGAGGTTTGGGAATGTAGCGCTGGACCCAAGAGATTGTGCATGCAGACCTTATCTTTGCGCGAGAGACGTCAGTTAAAGTTAATGGGGCGCGCAGAAAACAGGTTAAATACGATAACCAGTGAGTTCTGAGCACATACACCAGCGCTCAACACACACACACACACGCATGATATTAATAGCATCATGTGCGGGACTGGAGCAGTGGAGACAATTAAGCACGATATGTATCCTCTCGCCGGCCATCATTCATCATGTGGTAATCAAACTAGAGTAGCTGCAAACAGCCGGCTCTACCCATATATATCCCGCGCAGAGATTGGGCACTGGCCGCACCGATCTGCGGGGGGACCGCGTATTCGACATTCGACTCCTTACTGTGCTGCTCCCCCAGTTGCATACGACCTCCCGGCGCTCTCGTCCATACGTATACATCTGCTCTACCCTACTCTACATAGATATATAAATACACACAGACGGGCGATCCATCTCAATGGCCTCCAGGCCATGTGCACCGCGAAGCGCCTGTCAAGGTGGACTCGACTGTCCTTCCCCGCGGCGCTCCCCACGCGGTGCTCCTTCTAGGGCGAGTGACGAGAAAGTGTAGAATAATACATACATCGGAGCCTGGGTACATATTTGCGTCGTGTCCGCCTCGCGGGTCTGCCTGTACCACCGTTACATGGTCGGCCTTGTGTCGCACGAGCTATCCATCGTGCGCTTGATGGAGCAGTCGCACCGGTGATCAGTTGATGTGATGGGGAGAGTCCTTTTCTTCGTTCTTGTCTCTCCAGTTCAGCTTCTGCAGGCAGGCAGGCAGGTGCTGTTTCAGTTCTGCGGTCAATTGCAACGGTCCTTGCGCAGGCGATTGGCTGTGGTTGAGAGAAGCTTTCTGGTTGCAGCAGGCGGGAATGATACTCCTACTGGATGCACCCGGAAACAGGAAATGGGGTGGCTGCGGTGGAGTATAGTACTCGTAGTTTTTTGACGTTTCCGGACGCGACCACTATTGCATGCCATACAAAAGATAGCCTTGGCGGGTTTTTTCTGTGTATGCAATAGCAGTTGCGTCCGGAAACGCTGTGAAATTGCGAGTAGTTGCAACTAATGTATCGTATGCTCTGTATAGCAATCGTATGCTATAGCAATACTTGTATGATAGGCCAGCTACAATATATATATATATATATATGTATAGCCTCCCCTCCACTGCATCTCGTCCCCAGCAGTCACTAGCCAAGTAGCTCCACACTGCACTCTCCCTTCCAAATGAACACCAACGAACCGCAAGAAGGGCCCGGCGCGGTCGAAAAGAAGGATAGCGCTAGCTCGGACCTGGAGCGCTCCAGCGCGCCCAACGAGCACGAGCACGAGCACGAGCACGAGCACGAGCACGAGCACTACACCGGGCGCGTCGACGAGAAGGAGTACGGGCACGTGCGGCGCGGGCTCAAGGCGCGGCATGTGCAGTTCATCGCCATCGGCGGCATCATCGGCACGGGGCTGTTTGTGGGGAGCGGGGCGGCGCTGCTGCGGGCGGGGCCGCTGAGCATCCTGATGGCGTACTCGATCGTGGGGACGGTGATATACTCGCTGATGCTGGCGATTGGGGAGGTGTGTGCAGTGTGCGGATATATGACATGACATGTGGAATGTGCTAATCAAGGGGGGACTGTTGGCGTGTATGGGCAGATGACGACCTGGCTGCCCATTCCGGGGGGACTGACCGTCTACGCGCACCGGTATGTGTGTCCAGTATGTGTATGCGGGCGGATGTGCATCCTGCATCCCCAGATGGAGACAGACGCTGACAGCCACAGCTATCTCGACCCGTCGTGGGGGTTCGCGATGGGGTGGAACTACACGCTCGGTGCCGGCATCACCGTGTGCGCCGAGGTCTCGGCCGCCATCCTCCTGATCGAGTACTGGAACGACAGTGTGAGTAGAGACTTTAGTCTGTGTATACACATCTATGCCTCTATCAGTATCTTTCATCTACCGCTCTACTAGTATCTTTCATCCACCCTCTATAGTATCTCTCATCTACCCCTCTATTAGCATCTTTCATCTACCGCTCTATTAGTATCTTCCATCCACCCCTCTACTAGTATCTTTCATCCACCCCTCTATTAGCATCTCTCATCCACCCCTCTATTAGCATCCCTCTACTAGTATCTTTCATCTACCCTCTACTAGCATCTTTCATCTACCGCTCTATTAGCATCTCTCATCTATCCCTCTATTAGTCTCTTTCATCTATCCCTCTATTAGCATCATCTACCCCTCTATTAGTATCTCTCATCTACCCCTCTACTAGCATCTCTCATCTATCCGTCTATTAGTATCTTTCATCTATCCCTCTATCAGCATCTTTCATCCACCCCTCTACTAGTATCTCTCATCTACCCCTCTATTAGCATCTTTCATCTACCCCTCTATTAGCATCTTTCATCTCATAGCTGTAATACTCACACCCCCCCCCAGGTCAACATCGCCGTGTGGATCGTCATCATCCTTGGGGTCATATTCATCCTCAACATAGTCGGTTAGCCCCCGCATCCGTCCCAATTATTACCCCTCCGCACGTGCGCTCTGCAGTACTAACCCGGAATATCAACAAACCCGCAGTCGTCGAGGGCTACGGAGAGGCCGAGTTCGTCTTTGCGAGCATCAAGATCGTCACCATCATCGGCCTGCTCTTCCTCGCCGTCATCCTCTTCTTTGGCGGCGGGCCCACCCACGACCGCATCGGCTTCCGCTACTGGAGCGACCCGGGCGCCATGCGCGCGTACCTCGTGCCGGGCGCGACCGGGCGGTTCCTGGGCTTCCTCAAGTCGTTTGTGAATGCGTGAGTGCTTCTCTGCCGGTACCGGTACCGGTACTGCCGGGCGGGTGTCCTGACTGACCCTCCTGCGCCGCCCAGCTGCTTTGCCTTTGGCGGGTCCGAGGTCATCTGCGTCGCCGCGAGCGAGACGACGAACCCGCGCCGCAACATCCCCAAGGCCGTGCGCCGGACGTTCTGGCGGGTCGTCATCTTCTATGTGTTTGGCGTGCTGGCGATCGGTGTCTTGGTGCGTGTGTCTGACGAGCACAAGTAGTAGTACCGGTGCCGGGTGTCCGGTGTGCGGTAGCGAAGACTGACGGCTGAGACGCGCAGGTGCCATACAACGACCCGGGCCTGACCACGGCCCTGGACAACGGCGCAAAGGGTGCCGCAGCCTCGCCGTGGGTTGCGGCGATTGTGAATGCGGGCATTGGTCGGTGGTCTCTGATCGGTATAACATAGCTATTCGGGGAGGTTGTACTGACTCTTCTGTAGATGGCCTTCCCAGCGTCATCAACGCCGTCATCCTCACCTCTGCCTGGTCCTGCGGAAACAGGTGTGTATAGCATACTCATACCCGCATTCCTCTGTGCCGGAATGGATTGGCTGATCATTGTGGCCGCACAGCTTCATGTTTGCGGCGTCCCGCAACCTCTACGCGCTCGCAATCACCGGCCACGCCCCAAGGGTCTTTGCGCGCTGCAGCAAGCGCGGCATCCCGTACTTTGCCGTGTGCGCCGTGTTTGCCTTCACCATGCTGTCCTTCCTGCTGCTGTCGGAGCGGTCGTCGGTGGTGAGTGTCCATGCTGGTCTCATCTTGAACCTGTAATCTTTCTAACGGGTACATGCACAGGTCTTTAACTGGTACTCCGCTTGACCTCTACTTTCCCTAGTCTCCGGAATACAGCTGACAGCCCAGGTTCATGAACATCACAACCCTCTCCAGTCTCTTCAACTGGCTCACGCTCTTCCTGGCCACCATCCAGTTCCGCAAGGCCTACCAGTCCCAGGGCATCGAGCACTCGGCCCTCCCCTTCCACTCCCCGCTCATGCCCTACGCCGCCTACTACGGCGTCACCATGGTCACCTTCTTCATCAGTACCTCCCCCCCCCCTTCCCCCCTCCCTAAAAGCGCTAACACCGCAAACAGTAATCAGCGGCTTCGACGTCTTCTTCCCCGAAAAGTGGTCCGTCTCGGACTTTTTCGCTACCGTGAGCACCTCCCTCCCTCATCGCTTCCCGCGGTGATGAAGCTGACAAGACCAGTACTCGGGCATCCTAATGTTCGCCGTGCCCTTCATCGGGCACAAGCTGTGGTACCGCACGAAGCTCACGCGCCCCGCCGAGATCGACATCTGGACGGGCAAGGAGGAGGTGGACGCCTACGAGCGCGACAACGTGCCGAAGGAGGCGAGGAATGCGTAAGTTGTCCTCGGGTTTGGGGGGTGATGATGGAGGTAATTATGATGATGATGCTGACGAGTGGGTTGTAGGTGGGAGAAGGTGTGGTTTGCGATTGCGTAGTTTGGGGGTTCGTGGGGGGGGGGGGGCGGGTGTGCTTTTTCGGAGGCTGCGGTGTGGGATGGATATATATTGGGGGTGGAGATGAGTGTATGATTGACGTGGGCCCTGACGGCTCGTTCTTATGTTTGAATAATGGTTTATTAAAGAAATATTTCCCACCATTATTTGCGACAGTGAGATTGAGGATTCGAAGGCGCAAAGCTAAGGGAAATGGTAAAGGTAAAGGCCATACTACGTCCAGACGTCTAGCTAGATGGATTTCTCAGTGTACCTGCACCAACAGCGTCGTCCATCGGAAGTCTGTCTAGCTGGCAACTACACCTACCTCCTCACGCCAGGTGGACAGACCGTGATGGCCGGATACATAGCGTGGCTCCTCTGGCAGCAAAAAGTAAAGAGATCATTGATCCCTTTAATTCCCGCTCACACAAAGTCGCGGGGGAGCAGAGGGGGATGAAGGGGCATCTTGTGGTGGTGGTGGTGGTGGTGGTGGTGGTGGATATGTGAGCCTCATCTGGGAATATGATGTCCATTATATATATTAAATCTCGGGACCCACCCATGGCCAGCGTTAGGTATGTCTTCGCTGGCGAGTCTATTTCGGGGGCTGTAAAAGCAATAGTAATCTTTGCTTGGCAATCGATCCACAGCTAGGAATGGGAAAGCTCGTGGGGTACGAGCTGTTGTGAGCGGGTATATCGGTAACATGTGGTCTACGAGTTTCGGCAGGCCACGAGTCGAGCTGGCTCGAGCTTTATCCATGGCTCAACTCGAGATGGCTTGAGCATGTTCCTATATTATCAGATATTTCGGCGGTCACCGCCGGCCCGGGGCATGTAGACCCTAGCTTCTATCATTTATTCTTTTTCGTAGCTGGTCTTGGGCTGCATAGTGGGGATGGCTCCAACCGGATTTTTCTTATGGCCCCTGTCTTTCCTGCGTACCAGAGTTACCCCCCCTCCCCCCCCCCCCCCCAAAATAATGAGGCAGAAAATAGGACCTGATTTTTTTTCCGCAAAATAAATTCATCAGTTTGCTCAACATATCTAGCTTGATCATGAGAGCTTGAGCTTCTTCCCACGAGCACGAGCACGAGCCCAGCCCAGACCCTTTGCAAGACAAGTTGGCTCGAGCTATATATGGCTAGGGCTTGACTTGAGCTTGCCTGTTGGCTACAGTACTAGTGAGCCGATCTAAAGCTTGCCGCGATCGAGTCGGCTACGTTGAATTCCTCGTTGTTGTTGACTGGAGGTCATGGTTGTATTTGGTAGGGTTAGGGGCTGTAGGGTACATAATGTACTCGCAAAGGAATAAAGTCTGTGGATGAATCAAGTACCAGCTGGTACGGCGGCTCATACCTAGAAAAGTGCAATGACTGAGCTTGGCGATTTGGCGATTTGGCAATGCCGCGCTCCACCAACTTGACCCGACATCCAAAATTACCTCGCGAGCAAGCCCTTTATACTTCACTTGAATTAAGACCGGTATTACGTAGCGAAGGGGTATGTATCTTGATTAGCTAGAATTCAACATCAGAGTTCGTAGGTGGCACGTGGGTATGGGTGTATAGTATATAGTATAGTATTCATTTACAATCTTAGCGAGAACCAGAACTTTTATTCCCCACAATCGTATAAATAAGAGCTAACGATAAAGATGATCGAATTGATAGCATATATTCTTCTATAAATAATTGAATTTTTTACTTCCATTTTATAGAGGGGGTTAAGCGGGTTATATTGTAGTAGATAACGGCGATGTGATCATCGTTTAAAAATTTCTACCATCACTACCCGAGTAGAGAGTGGTGAGAGATTATTTGCAATCTTTCAGATTAGGATATCTCCAGATTTATTATGCCTCTGGGCCGGCTTTTATTCAATGTCTGAGTACCTTAGCATTCGGTCTGTGCGGTCGCTGCTAAGTGGGGTGAGAGGCGTGGGGTGTGAGGCTTGTGGTGAGCGGGGTGGCTTTTTCAGTGCAATCCGTTTAAACAGGTACAGTGGAATCTCTCTATAAGGGTACCTCCTATCAGAATAATATAATCGCCCTATAAGGGTACGACTTCTTGGTCCTTCTTGGGTCTTTTAGACACAAAATGATGCTTGTTATAAAGGTAAACGCCCTATGAGGGTACCAAAATCCGGTCCCGAGCGTACCCTTATAGGGAGATTCGACTGTACCGGGTGTTGAGGGTAAATACGAAGAATCTGATAAGAGAATCTTGCTGTGAAATAGGTGTGTTTATCTTATCAGATTCTCGGTATTTATGGTTAACCCCCGGTACATACTTTCTGGTGGATAGGACGCGCTTCCGACTCGGTCAGAACAGCCCTGTGTAAACCTCAGGGCACTGTCGTCTAGCTAGCTATTCAACCAACCACCATGCCCGCAAGACATGAAGGAGAGATAAAACGTAATGGAATTCGGTCCAAAGACATGTGCACATATGTATGTAGTAGAAAGAAATCCGAATCAAGTATGTACAGCCACTCAGCAAAAGTGTTCGTGATTCAGTTTTAATGTGATCAGTGCGCAGTGTGGGGCACCCGTAATGTTGATGTTATTAATGTTGAGATTCGAAACAACGAAAAATATATAATATAGTTCGTGACTATAATAAAAGAAGATAGGCCACTGATCACTGGGAAACTCTTCTCTTGGGGGGTTTTTTTTTTGATGGTCCACCACGGTTACCTATGGAGAAATGTCTCACTCCGAAATCGGAATCACGAACACTTTTGCGGAGTGGCTGTACGTCCCTGGGCGTAGAACGCTTGGTACAAAATGAATAGAAAAGAGCAAAAGAACAAAGAAGAATACAGGAGATGTTTAGTCAAGCAAGCACAATGGAATCAAAGGAGAAGTAGTAATTTGCTCGTCGCTCCCAAGAACTGGTTATATATGCTTGAACCATCAGCAGCTGTCGACATCTACCCGCCACGTGTGGAAAGCTATCAAGAGGAGAGAGCTACAAACCTGGTTATAGAGCTCCGGGAGGTCTTCCGGACGCTTCAGGAACGCCCTAAACACGGCTGGGTCAAATTGAAACTCCGGGCATTTGACCTCCACTCCTGGCAATTAATGTTCCATCCTCAGCTGGGCCTATCGCTGACACAAGACGATCATATACGAGCCGGTTTCCGGAGTCCTCAGCTGCCTCCAGGATGCCCAATCCACGTTTACCGGCGTGATACGGGACATTGACATCGGCACCAGCCTCGAGCAGAAGGTCCACCACCGGGAGGTGGCCGCATCTCGCAGCTGCCTGTAGGGCTGTGAGTGAATCCGCAGTTCCTCGGCGGGCGTCGATATCGGCACCGGCCATCAGCAGACTCTCAACCACCGCTACATGACCGGCTCCCGCAGCCGCCTGCAGGGCTGTTCGTCCATCGTGGGGGGCTGTATCCGCATTCATATCGGCGCCATTGTCAAGAAGAAACTTAACCACCTCGAGATGGCCGCACCCCGCAGCCGCCTGCAGGCCGGTTCGTCCGTCGTGGGGGGCTGGATCGGCATCCATATCGGCACCATTTCTAAACAGGAGTTGAACCACCTCGAGATGGCCGCACCCCGCAGCCGCCTGCAGGGCTGTTCGTCCGTCGTGGGGGGCTGGATCCGCATCCATATCGGCACCATTGTCAAGCAGAAAATTAACCACCTCGAGATGGCCGCACCCCGCAGCCGCCTACAGGGCTGTTCGTCCGTCGTGGGGGGCTGGATCCGCATTGACATTGGCATCGGCTGCTAGTAGATGCTCAATCACGTGTAGATGACCGGACCCGCGTTGACATTGGCACCTTTTCCAAGGAGAACCCGAAAAACCTCGAGATGGCCGCACCCCGCAGCCGCCTGCAGGGCTGTCCGTCCGTCGTGGGGGGCTGGATCCGCATTGACATTGGCACCAGCTGCAAGCAGACGCTCAACCACCGCCAGATGGCCGCGCCCCGCACCCGCCTGCAGGGCCGTGAATCCGCGGTCACGAGCTGGATGTGCATTGACGTCTACACCGCTCTCGGGAAGAAGAAGTAGCTCCACCATCAGTAGGTGACCGGACTCTACAGCTGCCTGCAGCGCTATTCGGCCGTCCTCGAGGGCTAGATCCGCATTGACAGCTACCCCGGCAAGAAGTAGGCGCCTGACGACCGCGAGATGGCCGTGCCGTGCAGCTGTCTGCAGGGCGGTGAGCTGCCCGTGGTGTCCATCGACGTCGTTGTCGCTGCTTCGAACCGCATTGACATCTGCGCCGGCCGCAAGCAGAAGCTCCACCACCGCGAGCTGGCCAGATCTCGCAGCTGCGTGCAGGGCGATGTCGATGTCATAGTCGAAGTATGGAACCGCACTGGCGCTGCGGGTTGCCAGCAGTATGTCGACCACCCGGAGGTGACCGGATGCCGCAGCCGCCGGAAGTGCCCTCAGTTCGCGAATAGCCCTCGAGGGGCGACGAGTGCTGGCTTTTTTGTCCGTTATAGGGATGTGACTGTGGGGCGCACGGCGCCAGAAATCAAGCAGAAGATCGACCACACCCAGCTGCCCGGCCCCCGCAGCCAGGTGGAGGGCTTCTCGATCTCCCGCTCCTGGAGTACCTTTGGGTCCGTGCTGGGGTCGGCCTGTCTCGTGGCCAGACTTTCTATGATTCTGATTGGTCAATATATATTCGGGTGTGCACTTCCATCATATCATAGAAACGAAGAAAGAAGAAGCTGCGTGAGGTACGAACTCCGGATCCCTCGATCGAGCTCTCCCATGTGATCCGAAGGGTGGGATAATTACCTTCTGAAACAGTTGAACAATTGCCCCAAAGGATACTTATGGCAAGAACCTCAGAGGTCTTGAGGTGGGCGGCACGATATCATGTTTCTCTCACTTGGGCTGAGCATCAATATTCCCCGTGGGGGGGGGGGGGGGGGGATGCATTCTACGTTACCCGGGTACATACATGTAGAGTATGTACGTGTAGGTAAAATTATATGTGCATACTACTAGAGAGGTTTTGCTGTGGCCGTCCGATATCGAGTGCGTTTGCATGCTGCAAGTAAGTTGTCTATGAGGACGAGAATGAGAAAGTAGAGGTTTTGCGCGCCTGCATCCGCTTATGCGCCGAGCACCCAAAAACCGTTTTGGTGTGGTCACGCTGAGGTGCTGGTGGTCGCGCTGGGGTGGTGGTGGTCGCGTTGTAGTCACGAATCATGTTGGCGTTCACCACTTTTGTATGTGGATCATGTTGGCGTTAACCACCCTTTATAATGTGGATCATGTTCGCTTTCACTCACTCAACTCAACTCAACCTCACAATGCCGACCCCAAAGCTAAATACCCAGGCTGCCCCTTATGGCTATACAGCTACAGGCAGAATCAGGAAGAAGCCTTTGAAATCCTCAGTCCTACTTCCAGTTCAAAATCAAAACTCTTATGAAAAATGGAGGGACAACCGTACAAAGTTCCAGGAATGTCTAACATGTTTTAAGGACTTCAGTAACCGGCTTGATTCCCATATAGCTGTTTGGCAACATCTTCTCCATTTTGCTACTAAAGATCTGAAACATCAAGAGGTTCATGATGCACTTAAGAAAATAAGGGATCAGAAGCCTTCAGGTATGTACTCTCTCTACATCTATTACTAATATCTGCTATATCTGCTAACTGAGACTCAAAAAGCGGAGGAAAAAAAACATCAGGAGAGAATTGGTTCTGCGGAATGGAGAGCTAGGAATCCAAACAAAGCTAAGCGGGCTTCAGCTAAATTTGCAACAAAGCTGGAATTGAGAGAAATTTGAAGCGTTTGGGAGAGTTTTCGAAGGAAAAGTTAAGCAAATTGCTTGAGGAGAAAATAACAGAATGGGATGCAAACAACTAAATGTACTAGTAGTAGTTTTGATAGTCAATTGAGTAGTATGATTAACTGCATATAAATTGCCTTCACAGTCGCAACCAACAAGATAACAACAACACGATCACCTTCATACCTGACGGAAAAAGAGAAACAATATGGAACATAACCTTACTCCCTTACAACAGTCAGTACAACGCGTATTTGGCTCAGCCTATGCAGCTCTCTCGGTTGATGATTTAAATCAAAACTTGAGTATTGTAGCTGGAGAATCAAACTCACAACCAAGCTGTTCTCCTCAACGCCATCAATCTCCAATGACTGCCGACATCCAAAGTAGTAGTAGGAGATCACACTGTACAATTAGAGAGGGTGAAAAGATAGTGCTCATGCGGTTATGTGTTGACTATCAAGCGGATCATGTACAGGGAAAGAAGAACGCTTTTTGGCTCTTTATTTCTGAACTGTTGGAGCAGGAGACGGGTGGTGTAAAACTCAAGGACCCGCAAAAGACAGTTAGTTGGATGGTCGCGCGAAGGAGAGCTGAAGTACGTATGCAGGAAAGGGAAAGTGGTAGGTTAATCTCATATCTATAATTTTTTTGTCGTCCGAAGTAGTTAACAAATTGATATTTTAGGTACAGTTCAAAGGGAAGATAAACTTCCGCAAAAGATTGATAGTTGGATTGCGCATGAGGACCAATTGGAGAGAATGGTATCGGATGCTGCTAAAGGAAATTCAGATTTGACTAATGAAGCAGAGGAAGCGGCAGTCCATCGTCGCAATATGTTGGTCCATTTAGGTGAAAAAAGGAACAGGAACGGGGAATTAGATTCTGATGGGGAGGAAAGTGATGAGACTGTTGCGACAGAGATTAGAAAAATGAGAAAGAAGAGGAGATCTGTTATCAGCAGTGAGCATTCTGCTGATACACTGGCTGTTATTAGTGCAGTGGAGAGTTTAGGTTCCGGTATAGTTAGAGTTGTTCGTGAGCTTATAGCTTCTAGACAACCACAAGCTAAGCAGAATGAACGGATTGATGGGAAGTTCCAGGAATTATGGGAGCAGTTGGGAAGAGAAAGAGAGGAGAATAGAGTAACAATAGAGCGACAAAGAAATGAAGACAGGTTGGCGGAGGAAGCACTTAGTAACGATTTCCTCTCACATATTTTGGGGAAACTTGATGAGCTCAAGAGACCTTAGATATATATACAAATAAATATCTTTAACCCAAATACTCTTCCAATGTCGGCAGTTGACAATCAAACCGTTGGATTGTTTGGTTACCGTATATACAACTATGTACATTTGCAAGTAAAACAGATACGGTAAAGTATGCTGCGACAGGGGAAAGACCTATTTTGAGATTACCTTTATATCAGTTAAACCCCTATAATATCAAAATATTTCCAAAACTATGCTCAACACTAAACCGAAAAACTGAAATGAGTGCATTAACTTCTTGTAGTACTGGATTCAGTGGACGATAGGGAAGAGCTCTGTAGGCGCTCATAACACCATATGAAAGTGAATATGCAGGATCTCCATATAAATAACAGCGGTCCTCTGCTCTTTGACCGATATGTAGTTCTCGTAAACGCTGTTGTAACCCTGATTCTATATACATGCTCCAATCACCGCGACTTCCTAGTCAAGGCCCCCTAAAATGACTGATAATACTATCGGAGGTCGTAGCTGCTTGAAATTTGATTGAATGATATTTTTGGTATCAAGAGTAATAAAGTCTCTGATTTTCCGTAGGGCGACATATTGCTCGCATGGTACCATCAATAAATGCCCATATGTTTCCTACTCCGAGTCCAGCCGTTCGTTGAATTACATTGGCGTATCTGCGAATTGTTTCAAGTGAAAGTCGCTGTTGATCCCAATCCATTCTATTTAAATATCGATTGAGTAGGTATTTAATGGTGTCGTTCAAAACAACTGACAGCCAGGAACGGGACTTTTGGAAAAGATACATTATTTCCTTGTACCGGCAGGGGGCGGAGAGTCTGTAGAGAACAAGACATAATGCGGTTTCTGGAGTGCATGTGTATTTTGCCCTCAAGTTCATTTCCTCTAAGTTGAAGAACCACAACATATGATGAATATCGTAATGAGTAAATCTGTTTGACATTGTTAGGTGGAAATTGAATCAGACTAGCTTGAGGACATGCTTACTGAAAAAAAGCTAAACAGTAGCCTTCACTCAAAAGGTCTAGGTCAAACGGGATGCCAATCGGGATCCTCAATGGTTCGCGGTACTCTGAACCGTCCTGATCATGATCCTGAGTGTAAAGATGTAGGCAAAGAACTCCAGCAACACTCGCTACTGTAGTAGAAAGTAATACAATAACATCTTCCTCTACGGCCTGATCACTCATTGCTGGTATATCGATATCGGTTACCGTTTTGAAGATGTGAGGATTACTGTCTCGCCACTCACCTTGGCGCATTATCAGATGCCATTCTACATCCGCCTATGATATACTCATGCTTGGTATCCGATAACGAAAATGATTGACCTACACTGCATATATGCACATATGCGTGACTTCACTATGCGAAAACCCCGGTGTCGGCCGCAGCAAAACCTCTCTACTAATTTCATGACGTTTCGGAACAAGACTGCTATTGCATACCGAACAAAAAAGCGCGAAATCTACCTTTTGGTATGACATGCAATATGTAAACGAGTACATGTACTACTTACATGTATAGTACATGCACTACTTCCATGTATAGTAGTTGTACTACCTACATGTATAGTACATGTAGCTACCTCCATAGGGCATCTAATAAGGCTCAGGCGCATTACGCACCCCTGCACCCGGGATGGTCCCTGCAGGCGGCGATCAACAAGAGAGTCGATAAAGGCCGTTCTATAGATCTATGCTCCCTCACCGTTCCTTCGCGAATCCTGATGAACTTGACTCTGTCAATGAATGGCGCGAAGCTCTCGAAAGGATCTTTGAAGAAACTCCTACCCTCGATGCCACCGCACTCACGCACAAGGTCATCGAGCATGTCAAGGCATTCTTCACCACGTACACCGAACCCTCTGTCATGATCAAGTTCCCATTACTTGTCTTCGACGTTTGGGACGCAATGGTCGAGTACATCCGCGGCGACATGACCAACAATGAGAAGTTGATCAATTTTACCCAGATGTTTTAGCAGCTTAGCTATGAGGCTGGGATGTCGCACTGGGATATGGATAAGATGGACAAGTATGATCAGTTGGCTTTGTATATGGTCAACCACGCTCTCGGTAAGACCCACCTCCATCACTTGCGAAACCGCCCCTCACCCCCTTACCTCCTCAGCGCCCTTCCACTGCCCCGCAATCCCCTTGCTTGCAAGAATCGCCATGCCTACCCCCGTCTCCTACCGCCGCCTATCCTCTTTCGAGAAACAACTACTCATCATCACCCTATCGTAGGTGGTCCTTGCGAAGGTGGCGATGGTTGCAGCGGCACTCATGAAACCGATGAGGATGGCGACGAATTTTGCTCGGAGGACGAGTCCCGCTTATACGGTGGGACTTTTGCCGCGAGGCGCCTGGCCTGGATCTCGTACTGCCACTTTGCTGCACTTCTCACTACGCACGGCATTTCCAACTGCCGTGTCGTTCTTGATAAATCCATGAGAGGTGTCTTTGAAGGCAAGACATTATTCCAGCCGTACCGGGGGTCTGCGATTATGGCGTTTGAGAAGGTCCTTGAGGTTTCGGGCGATATCTTCTGGGACAACGGAGGTACGTGGTATGAGGAGCACGGGTATCCAAAAGGAGATGAGCAGGTGAAGAAGTGGTTGGAGCACGAAGAAACCATGAAAGGTGTTGCCGAGAGTGCCGAGTGGGATGACGAAGTGAAGAAAAGCGCGCTGAGGGCAGCGGAAGTTCTGAGAAGGATTAGGAAGAAGCACACTTAGAAAGAATTAATAGCCGCGTGATTCTTCTGGTGATAGCTAGTTCTATTACAATCACATGCTGGGAAACTCCTTCGGCGACCGGGGAACACCCCTTCTCGTGTATTAACTATAAGAGAAAAAGGAAATCGTTTTCGCTCCCTTGATTTATCAGTCGGTTTCTCTGTAAGAGATTGATCATCGTCCTAGTGGATAGACTGCAAGATTCTGTAGTGCGTATATACCACAACTCTTGGGTAGTGTCAAGTCCCAAGGTTTATGAGATTAGGTCTACGGAATATACATGTGGTTTCTACTATGAACTTCGGTTCCTACCATATTAGAACTATGGACCGTAACTCGAGTGTATCTTATTCGCTGCCTAAAAGTATTGACTTACCCTTATCTCTAGGGTAGTTCCACGCTGACTGAGATTCAGCTAACGGAGTGCCCCACCTCCACAACCCCCTCAGCTACACGTCAATCTCCACCTCCCCCTCGACCCCGCCTGCATTTATCAAGCAATCAATCAATGAAACAATCGACCCCGCCCGAGTTGCAGGCAAGGCTCATCGAGTTAGTAATGGAATATCCATCGTGCCTGTTTTTGGGGGGCGTTAGTTAGATTTCCCACGCAAAAGTGTGGATCAGGCTTCACCTCTACTAGCTCTCATCAACCAGCATGAACTCGCACCATACACAGCTGTTATAGACTAGCCGGTTACCATGGCACATAAGTATGCAATTGTTTAACCTACAGAGATGTTTTACACGTTGCAAATATGTATATTTTCCGGTCTGGACTATCACCTCCGCCTACAGTTCGAATTGCACCTTCAAGTCCACTGAAGTGACTGTAACTGCTAACTTTATCGATGATTGTCTCGAGAGGAGAAGCCTCTCGTCTAACTAATATACTCTTATGTGGTCACCTCTCTAGCCTACATCATGCATACGTGACTTCTCGCTTATCTGTACACTACTCCTCAGCCTCCTACTTGTACATGTTCTGATGCCGATACACATCCTGCATCACTGTGCATGTATATCCCAGATAATCCTAATTCTTTCTGGTCTAAAAGAGTATAAATTTTCTTTCTGTTTGGCGCTTTTTGTCTGATTGTCACCTTGTTTTTCCTGTTCTATTTAATGTCTTTGAGGCATGGCGTAATGAATCTTTGAAACTAAGTGTAGTTCCACTCACCGAGTTTAGAAATGCTTTATCCTGAGGTTTTCTATGAACTGTGTCCCCCTGAAACTACCCGCGCTCAGATAATTTCGCATACATATGGCAACATACCTTCATTAGTCTTTTGCGGTGTAGAAAAGACAACTCCTCTCCTCAGAAATAATTCCCACCTGCTCCTGAAATCTCGTAGTACATGATCTCTCAGGATCCTTGGTGCGACTCTTGAACGCACAAGGAGATGCGGTAACCCACCAGCGCTGTTATCGTTGAAATTCGTCATCCTGTAGTTTCCCTCGTGGCTAGTTTTAGGAGTGTAGTCAGGTATTAAGATGCTCTAGTAAAATATGAATTGTTGTTTTGAGGCTTCCAAGCCTGGGGGTTCATGTCCGGTGATGTATCTGATTGTACTACGTTGTTCAGTTGTATGATATTATTCTCCGGTATGTATGTCAGTACGTGGTCATGATTTGGATGGTTCTAAGCTCTAGTAGCCAAACCCTTGGCATATATATCGGGGTACGAATATGGGGCGCATGGCCCATCTTTGTATTATAGACAGAAGAAGCAACTACATAACTTCTGTAATCACGATATGAACTACTTAGGGCACTAGCCCTCCAGCAACGTAATCGCAACTACGTTAGTATTTAGCCAGCGTATTTGATATCCTCCCGCTGTATCCCGCAACCTCCCGCACCCCCGACGTCAACCCACCAGCCATAGGGCGGTACTAGGCGTCCGTCCTCAGGTGAGGTCCCTTTATAGTTGACACAAAAATGACCCCTGATAAGTATTCTTCCCTTAGCAGTGCCTGCGGTCACACCCTTGATCTTGCAGTAACCGTATACATCTTGCAGCTATTTCCAGCGCGCGCAAATCACCCAGAGCACCGAAGGGGCCCTTGGACCAACCCCCTTAGGTCGCTGAAATCCGCCCCCTACCTTTGAGCCTGGATATGAAAGGTTCGTATTCCATCTTCTCCGATCGCTACCAGGAATCTCCAAGTGAGGCGAGATACCGCGGAGGGCCTAGGACCCGGGGGGGGGGGGACTGAAGGATAATAACGCATAAACCCAACTATATAAACTGGACCAGCAGGTGGTAGGCATAGATCCAATTCCGGACTTCGTCGAAATCTTTTCTGAAAACCGGGCGAGGTGGATCGAGTGATGATGTGTGAACATTGCGAGTGATGGTTCATGATCCCAGTACTTTCGCCGAGTGATATCGCATGACTGCCAAGGGGTGTCGCGGCGCTAGCAAATCACCAACAGCCCGGCCCGCACATCCCATGCAGTGCCTTCGTTGAGACGAAAATGATGCCGGGATGCGGGACGCACCCCCGCCTTGCGGCCCGTGTACTCAGTTTTGATTCGCGGGAGTGCCGCGGGTCGAGGCGGCATTCAACAAGGTTGCAAGTCCAAAATAAATACACAGATACACTCAATCGAGAAAGATAAATATCTCATGAATGGGGAAAAGATACACAGAGGAAGTCATTCGCTCTCTGGGCATTCATCTAAGTTTAGATGCCGGGTACCTTCCGGTTTTATGTCCACCAAACTGCGCCTGATATCCTCTGGGCCGTCTCGAGGCCCTGATGACCACGGTCATATGAGTGGAATCAAGATATTCCGTAATTCTCCCGCCTTTAGTTAACGAATGGTATTACAATCACTTATATGCATCTAGAGGTGAAGATCAGCATGGCCGTTTGGGGGGGCAGTATAAGTGGCCTGGTATATGCTTCTAGCCAGCCAGGCCTAAGTGGTGCACGTTGTGACCTCATGTTCCGAGTCAGATGAGGACCGGCGCTACTTAGTAGTGGTACTAGAATACTATATATGTAATTAACAGCGAATTATATTTGAGTTAGAACACCATTCGGCAGGTCCCGATCGCAAGACACATACCTTTAACGCTATTCCCGAAGTTCTCACTTGGCCTGGTTATTTAGGAACTCCCGGAATGGCCAACTTCTTCCCGCGATCTCTGGCCATGGACGTTCGAACCTGGTGTGGCGCCCGGCCGGATAAAAGTCTTTCTAAAGCGACAAACCTTCGAAACGGACTAGAGAACGAGACTTGTTATTGAGCCCCTGTGCTCATATTTCATGTAAGCCCACATGGAAAGAAAAGGTATAGTCACAGAGGGTTTGCTATATACGTTCAATACAATGTTCACGAAATTACTGCAGGATATCAACTGCTGTATTATCCCACTGATTGATTCTAAGATACACGAATCCACCGATAAACTCTTGATTGGCTTGATATGTATTTTCGTGTCCAGAAGGTTGGAAAGATGCAACCTTCTGGGGGCTCCCCTACTCACTCCCGGCCAGCTCATAAACATTGACTCCTCACACTGCGAACCTAATTTTGATGCGGGTGTTCGCGCTGGACGGTGCCTCCAAATTATATTAGTGGGCCCGGTGCGCAGCGGCCTTGGTCATGGAGCGGGTGTTGTGCGTGTTATTCGGATTTCTATATCTGGACTGGGGGTCCGCGGGCGGGGGCCCAGCCCCGTTACTAGGTCCCGCTTCAAATTCGGCTGGCGACATATTGAAAGAAGACGTTGGGGCAGCTGGAGGTCCGGAATCTCTCGGTGTGTGCTCACTCCTTCCCTCGAGGAGAGTTTTCATGCTCGCCATCAACAGCCCAAGCGCTTCCCCGTGCTTCCGAATTTCCCTCTCGTTGCGCTGCCGACGTTTCTCCTTCTACACCTTCCCTTTCTTACGATCAACCTCCTCTTTTCGACGTCGAGACTGATTTTGCTCCAACATTGACTTGATCCCACGAATGTCCCCCTGAAGGCTTTGGAAGTTCGTGTCATGTTTGTCCAGCCGTGTCTCATGATCGTCCAGCCGTATATCTTGATCGTCCAGCCGTGCCCTTTGATTGTTCAGCCGTGTATCTTGTTTGTCCAGCCGTGTCTCATGATTGTCCAGCCGTATATCTTAATCGTCCAGCCGTGGCTTTTGATTGTTCAGCCGTGTATCTTGATATTCCAGCCGATTGTCCAGCCGTACACCCAGATTGATGAGCGCTTTTTCCATCCGATCTAGCCGGCATTCGTGATCGAGTCCGTTATAATATGGGTCCACCGCGCTAGTATGGGTTATGGACAGCCCCGGGAGTTTGGGAGGTGCGTATCCTTGCGCATGTAGGGAGGCCGCTCCCCCACGAACGGCTCCAGCAACGATATCGTCCCTGGCAGAATATGGGACCATGACCTCATACTCACCACCACCACCACCACCACCGCAATATGTATGCTCTTCCCCATCGGTATCCCCGCTCGCTTGCCTCTGTCGTTGTGTCAAATCTGGAGGTGCTGATGGCTGACGGGCTGTACACTCGTCTAGTGCGATTGCGCTATAGCTACAAGTCATCCCTGGGGGGCTAGAGCTGTCGATGTCCATTGGCGTAAGTCCACCATGGGAGTCAGCCTCATGATCAGTGCCGGGTGAGAGTTGCGGCCTGGCATCGCCGACATTTAGGGCGCCGCCGTCAAGGTCGTCCAAGTCGGAAAAGACTGCCATGCGGAGCAATGTGTAAACGCATAGCTTTCTTTGTTGCGCCGGGGTCTTCATTACGTTGGCTAACATGGCTCGGTCGTCACTCGTACCAAGGGACAGCACCTTGAAGGACGCTGGAATAAAGCCGTGGGTGAACTAGCCTCTTCCCATCGGACTGCGGTCGTCGAAGGTTCCTTCCTGAGGATTTACTGTCTCCTTGGACATGAGATCGAAGACTGGCTTGAGCTGAGGTATTCTCTGGAATGGATCCTTATCGATTGGGGTGCCGTCATCAACTGGACTTACCGTGACCTGTGCCTGTGGACCATGAATTCCACGACCTGTTGGAGCCAGGCGACAGAGTACTCTCCCTTGGTACCGTCAACCAGATCCCACACCCCCAAGCCTTTCCAACAAGCAGAGACAGCAGTTCCGCGAAACACTTCCTTTATGCCAAGGTTGAAATAGTGCGCAAAAATACAAAGTCTTTTCGTGTCCGATGGGTTCAAGCCTATGGTTTCACCTATTGAAGCGGATTTCTGAGGATTTCGCCTAGTGTGGGATCTACCGGGCTTGTCGGCGGCGGTAGCACACCAACACGTATCGGTTTCGATGTGCCCGCAAGCGGTTGCTGGGTCATTCTCGTCTTCTTGAGCTGGCTTTGGGGCTGCCTTACGCATCCTTTTTCCTCGGACCGTTGTGAGATAATTATTCCTACGACCTTTTCTGAGAGATGGCATTTGTTTGAGTCTGTAGATGATAGGTGTGTTGGGGAAGGGTTGGGAGTTTATTTCCTTTTCAGCGCCAAATACGAGTATTATACTCACTACTAGTATCGGTATAATTGGATATAATCATATAAACCCCCCCCAGAGGCTTTGGGGGGGCGGGGGGACAGAAGTACTGCCAGCTCAGTTTTTCTTGGCATGCACAAGCTCTATTTGGCATCATGACTCACGAATTCAGGCATCCAGCTGGTTTCTGTTATTCGACGGCAGTCAATTCCGGAAACCTGTTAGCCGGAATTGACAATTTGACAGTACAGTTAATAGACATTTTAAGCCACCGTCCGTTGCAGGAGAAAAGGATCGGCGAAAAAAAGGATAATCCTCTAGCTCTACTAGCCATGCTAGGTTGGTGTGATCAGGTAAACGCAGTTAATAGCCATGCTCTCACGGTTATACTTTTGATACCATGACAGTGGCCTCTGTGAGTGGCATAGAAAATATCATACCTACTACCTCCAGCTAGTAGACGCTAATCTTTTTATTCGCCAATCTTTTTTTTCTGTTGGCTTAAAAGGTCTAATATACTTGTATGCCTGGAGCCGCACTGCCGAGGCCGCCGAAAACGAGCAGTTCGGCCCTAAAATGAGCGACTGTGGGGACCCCACATTTAGCCCCCACGGGCCGCCCGATCCTAGGACACCGCCTCGCTTAACTAAAACACGGTAAATCATGTATGTAAACGTAAGAGCACCGCCACGCAGGGGTCCCACGCCGTCCCACAACCCTTACCCACCGTCTGCGCGCCAAAGTGACTTGCCACGCCGTCGCTTCTGGCAGTGCGGAATTTGTATGCCCTCTCTTAACCCACAGGAAATCACTCGCCTTCGCCCGCCAAGACACAGCGCATACGGGCCCATATAAGCCTGCCCACCGCGAGACAGCAGTATTTCCCGCCACGACACAGCCCCTATTTCAAAACATACTATATGAGCTCTCATTTTTGCCTGCGTCAACAGGAAAAAGCACTGATCCCCGCAAGGATACAGCAGTCCTATATGAACCTTCTCGCCTTTAAGCTTAAGGGAAACATTGCTCGCCCCTCTTAATCATGAGTGATCACTCGCCTGTCAACACCTCCCCTGCACTCAATCAGTCTGGCTTCTCCGTACCATCCTGTGTGACAGCGCGAAATCTACATGGCCCTGGACACTTATTGGAGGTGATCCTCCGCCCTATCCCCATTTCTTTATCACAGAATATCACTCGGTCACCCCTCGCTTCCTCGGGTTGGAATTACTATGCGAGCCTGGGAAAATATATCCTGACTGTAATAATTGTGGCAAGAAGATTGTTGTTATAAAAGGGCTACTAAGTTCCCTCCTGTGTTAATACAAGACATGATAAGAATCTATTCCGCTGCTATAGCCAATATCTACTACACCTCGTTTTGCTACTAAGAGCTCGTTTAGCCAAAATCGTCATAGCGCCGTCGCGCAGGGGTCCCACGCCACTTCAAAAGCTAAAATCTGTCAACCACAACCCTAACTCACCGTCTGTGAGCAGTCAAATCAGGCTCTCCACAAACCTTGCTTCTGGCAGTGGGACTTTTCTGGCCGTGGGCATTCGTCAGGGATGCCCCCCCCCCGCAAATAGCTCGCTCTTAATCACAGGAAATCACTCGGCTGCCAAGAGCTGCTCTTCGAGCGCGCGACAATAATAACCCTAACCCCTGCTTTTCCACGCCGCTGCTAGATTTATATGGGCGTACAAATATAATATCAGCTTGCCTGCCGCCAATAAACACGCCTATTTACCGTTACCACACGGCCCTATTGCACACCATATATGAGGTCGTATATGAGCCTGCCCGCTTACCGCGGCGCCCTGGCATGTATGTAGTCTTGGGAAAGGGTATTGGAGCGTGGAGAAGGCGGTCGAACAGTTAGGGACATATATATTGGTCATGTAATCTTTGTGTTGTAACTTGGATATTCAATATCTCGGCCCCGCTCCTCTTACCTTGCTCTTCGATCTCTCCGATTATCCTTGACACCGGTTGTGCTCCTTACCCCCTAATCCCATTCTGCTATCCTGTCACCTTAGAGATTCTAGTCCTGCTCGCTTACATTGTGGTTTCTACGGCTATGCCCTGAACCTGAACTCTGCTCCTAGATGCGTGTTTGAATATGGGGGTTTAAGCGAGGGCAAAGGCAAGACGGAGACTACGGGGCCAAGGAGCACAACCGAAGCGAAGAATGAAGGGTCCGAAGACGAATTAGAAGACGAACTAGTATCTTGAAGTGAATAACAAGAAGGTTGCGTGGAGAAGAAGACCTATGCCCTGAAATTTACTCCAGGGTTGAGAAGGCATACCGCCAAATCTCGAGGGTTGCCAAGAAGAAAAGGCAAAAGACGCTCTTGGCAACCCCGAATAACTCGGTATTCGCATTGCATCACTTAGTCATCATTGTGCTTAGAACCTAGGCTTCCTGTCCCGGCCCTACACATCGCGCTCCATCTTACCATCCCATAACGAGACACAACAAAATTTAAATTGATACCTTTGGTATAAATTTACATATTCCAATATGAATCTGAATCTGCTACCACTAACTCTACCGATGGAAACAATTTCGCAACGAAACGAAACGAATTCGCTGGCTTTCAAAGCCGGCCATTCCTATCTGCTGAAAGCTCACAACTTATTCAGTCATATACCGGCATGAATAAACCCGGTTGTCTACTTTAAAGTCAATCATAGCAGGACTGACGCCCGATGACCTGGTCGAGTTTCAGATATAATGATAAGCATGGGAAGCATGATTCTCAGTACTCGTGTATCAATCAATTGGTACCTGCTCTTGACCGACGACGAACATATATATGTACCTCAGGAGCGCGTTCGATGCTTCAGCAGATCACGAAAGTATGCTAAGGTCCAACTAAAGCTATATTCCAAATATATTGTAATGGTAACAGTTCAATAACAAAGGTTTAAAGGATTGACCCGAACTTAAATATCCAAACACTCCAGCAACCACTTACCCATCTCAAGCTTCAACAAATGAAATATCTGCGGGCAGAGTCCAATCAAATAATTAAAACCGCGCGTGGAAGCGAGACTACTACCCCCATCTACATTACAACCACCGCCAACCCCGCGCCCAGCGGCCAGGAGACATTATCGAAATCACCCTGCGGCGCCACCTCAAATCCGAGAGTCGTCGCAGAAGCCGGGCATGGGAAAGTCGGGGTTGGTCCATCCCAGGTTCCCACAGCACCGTCTGGAGTAACGGAGAAAATCCCGTACGGGACATCCCTGTACGGCCTGTTGGTGTAGGTGTTTGTCGCCGAAATCGGTCCACCCACGCTGAAGAGCTGAACCTTCCGCGAGTTTGAAACGTCGCTGAGTGGCTGTGGCCACCCATTGGCAAACGAGAAGCTGCAGGTTTTGCCACCGTAACCGCTCGGGAAGTTGAACGAGAGAAGGGAATTGGTCTCGTGCTGGATTCCTTGTGCGGTGTACTGGGGTTCGGGTTAGTACCTGTACCAGTTGTGCATCATGATGCGGGGAATCGACATACCCTGAAGACGTAGACATCACCCATGACAACCCCATTGCTGGGAGTAAAGATATTGACGGCAAGCGATGGGTAGATTGTTGCCACAGCGCGACGTTCGATTTCAACATCAGGAACCGGAGCACAAGAGACCAGGCCGGTGAAGGCAAGGAGCGATGCGAAGATTGAGAATTTCATATTGGGAGATTGATATCCAAAGACGAGGGAACCGGTGGCTATCTAGGCAGGGATGGCTGAAGCTGCTGGTAGTCTTCCAGAATGAGGATGAGGATGGGGATGGAAAGGTAGTGCGGAATACTTGGGTATTTATTCACATACCCATACCTAGGTACTTGGAGTCGATAATGATTTAATTGTAAATTCACGATGAGATCTCGCACGAAGAGGATTTGCCCTGCTTAGTGTGTTTCTTTCCCATTCAAGCAATCCGATGGGAATAGTCCTCATACCCGATCCCATGATCCACCACCAACTTCCGCTTGTTCTCCAAGGTTCTGCATACCATGGGTGGAACGATTAGAGCTCGTATCATGAGTCAAATGGTTGGTAAGTTGAGTTCACATATTTCGCGATATATCGATATCTGATTACTGGGCCAGTGCATGATGCTGCTATATTTAGTATAGCCTGCTTACGGTAACACCAGGATGGTGCAAGTCATGTATTTTTGGGCAACATCGTTAATCTTGGACCGCACAAAGCATCCAGGAGATCCCGATCTTGCCGATCTTGCTGCGAGATAACCTAGTCGGAAGTGCATTTCGAATGTTTTCTCTGTCTCTTGCCTAGCTTAATCACGTGGCTAGCTGGGGGTCGAGCTTTTCGCTAATGAGATGTCTAATAATAGAGGGACAAGAAGTGGGACAAGAAGTGGGGGCCTTTGTAGCCCATCAAATAAGTACAGGTCCCGATTTGTATATATTGTCGCAAAATTCGTATTCACCGCATCACTGGCTCAGAACCCAAATCTTTGTGTCACCAGGTAAAAAAGATGGATCTTGCATCGAAATAGTCTAATTTAAGGGAGGTGATTGGGGGGAGGGGGGGTGCCCTTTGGCGGATCGGGCTAGTGCGCTAGGTCACGTCATATGGGAATACGGGCACCTATCAGGGCTGACGAGAAACTGGCCTGATAGCACAGGGCGTCGATGGGCATTGCTGAAGATGATGGGCCAGAGAAAGATGATGTTGTGCCGGTTTGCCCGAGAAAGTTTTCAATGATCCGAGCGATAATTGTTCAAAAGCTAGGTCATATATCTGCCACGGGCATATGCTATCTGGGCATACACCGGGAGCGCGGCAGATAAACAAAACTGGCGTCCGAGGTAGTAAACAGTAGTTGGATCAGAACAGGCCCTACCTCACGTTGTGGGTGCTTATTCACTTTGTCATCAAATACACTCCTGGGGGAGTTATATTCCCATCTAAAATTCATAAGCCCAAACTCTATACCTAGGGGTGGCTTGCAATCGAACTTTACCACATTTGAGTCAGTGATATATGATAGAGGCATAAAACACCAATATGGAAACTCATGTATGCTTCAGAATGTACTGTACCCGGGGGTCCCCAAAAGTGATGCAACGTTTGACATAACAACGCCAAAAGGCACCTGGATTCCAATATTTTAACACAACACAACGACTGAATAAGATAGATATTCTGATCATACACATGACACAGGAGTCTCTAGGATAGAATCTACATTTACTAAGTCATTAATTTGTGTTTTTTAGCCTACAAAAGGGAGAACTTCCGACCAACAAAGGTGATAAAAGGACAAGCAACAGCTATTCATAATACCTCTAGTGCCAAACTATGTTCCCCACCTTGTAAATTATTATAAATTGACTGCGCATCTTGTTGGCTAGTTTCGTTGTTGACAAATATGGATTATATGATCGTTGCATCACTTATAGGGATCCCCGGGTACATGATATCCACTGACTCATGATACCTCTCAGAAATAGTGAAATAGGAAACCTAGAACATGGCCAATCAGAACCTTTAAGCCGCATATTGCATACCTGGTATATCTATATACTTATTAGATATTTGAGCACTTTGGTGGAGAGCTGTAACGGAGCCATTTCAAACTGTCTGGTGTATGAGTACACACAGGGCCCGGTTACATACTGAGAGTTATTGTTGGAAGCCATTTGCACAGTGAGATGCAAGTACCGGCAGTGTGGTTAGCTACCAGCTGTTAGAGTAACTACATTCTGGGCACTAGGAAGAGGATCTATGCATGGGAGCAATGACTGACGAGCCTATGCATTGCCAGTGACTAGAATACTGGCCAGAGCGAAGCTCTCATTGTCCAGTGATCCTCTGTATCCTCTGAGCATTGTAAGTCCACCGATTTGTGGAAGAAACTATGCCAGGAAAGTCTACAATAAGCGAAAGCTCTACAGCAATGATTAAGCTTACATCTGAGTAGCAGCTCATTCATAGAGACTCCGGTTGTGTAGCAACCTAGACTGCAGGTGTTACAATGGCTTTGACTAAGGGTGTTTGCATTGGGTATCGGAAACACCTGCTGATGCTTGAGGAAAAGCGAAGTACTGGTGGTATTGTTTCCCGGGCCAAGAAAGGCTTCACCGGAACTTAGTAAGAAGTTAAGAGCAGAGAATAGAGGCCTTTGGAGTATAAGTACTCAGGTTCATTCTCACCCTTCAGTCCTGCTCTCTCCAGTCTTCATCAGAAAAGAAAATGAAGTTCTTATCAGTAGCAGAGCCCTTAAAGATTATTGAGTTCTAGCAATAGTATCTTTGAGTAATCTGCAACTTGATTGTCTATCTTGCATGACCATCTCTATTCTATCCTATTCTATTTCTCTTAGAAGAGACTCCCGTTACAAGAGCCTTATTGTGTTTCTGTTTGGGAAATGCCAATGATAAGCGATAGTTCTGTAGGTTTTAAACAATTTAATATTGTAGACGTGATTCCGCTCACCTGATGATTGATGATACTACTAAGTCGAGGCAGAACCGTATCCTATTTATATATATTGGAACCTATATCAAGGCCCGCTTTCTAATACTAATGAAATAACGATAATAGAATAATACAATTAGCCTGAAGATAGCCCTAATAGAAAAACGCCCCGGTATAGACCCTTTCTCCATTCTAATTTCGACACGCAACGTTGAATCTCTCAAATACCAGTAGTCGAGCTGTATCATAATAATGTCCTATACCTAATTCCTGAAGTAGAATAGCCTGCAACCGTAAACTCCACTTCTAATTTGTTCCGGTGAGTCATCCTAATAGTAAGCATGCCATCACAATAGCCTAATACTAGTATGATCGTACCACATGCTTCTCCACTACTCAATACCTTTCTATGCTTGTTCTTTGGTCACCCGAGCGTACTCGCATCACCACCCATCACTCATTTTCCTCACTGTGCTTCCCCTTTGCACAGTGTTCCGTGATTCCTATAACAGTTTCCTCCATCGGAGTATTCCTCCAGTGTGAACCTGATAACGCTCAACGGGGGGGAATAAAGCATTCAAAGACATGGGCAGCGGGTGGGCAGATACCCGGAATAAGATGTCTACACTGCACAAGACCAATAAAATCTCTTACCATATTCCTATGATATACCTTCTCATTAGTAGGTGCGTTCCCTTGCGGAGTCAGTGTCGCATGTACCATTTTGGTTATGTACAGAAATCAATTTCTGTTGTAGATTAACCTGCGTAAATAAGGAAAGATATTGACTGGATTATAATCAAGAGAAAGCAATTCAGACAGAAAATAACAAGATACAGTGCTGAACAGTAAGACAAAGTGGTATCATTCCCTTATATTCTTGACATTGGTCTTGCTTTGTGTATATAAAACCACCTGGGAGTTATATACAACATGTGATTACGCACTTCAATATCGATCAGAATGAGTCAGGGAGCAATATCAGACCCCAACCTGAAGATTAAAAACTTACAGGAACCCCCGTAAACCCCCACATTAATCATCGTCGGGAGTGGTTATGATGCTATCTCCCGATCCCCGGCAGCTCCTCACTTGGTTATTATAAAAGCGACGAGCTGGCAAATTCATCTTCATCCGAGGAGCTGGAGTAGTCTTCCGAAGAATTGGGGTACCCAACCCCTGAGGATCGAGGCAGGACTGGAGGGGATGACAGGCCCGCCGTATCTGATAGTCGAGCGCGGAATGAACGCATAACCGCATTCTTCTCCGGATGGTCCTCCCAAAGTGTTTCCATCCTATCCTCAGTAATCACTATGGCGTGGCCTCCCGCTAGGAGTTCCTCGATTATTAGCGGACCACAGTCTCGGTTCTTTGCTGTAGCAGCCGCGAGCCGTTCTGTAATAAGGAGAGGCACATCCTCGGCGGACAAGGTCTTGATCATCTCATATCCCCGCACACGTCTGGCCGTAGAAGCAATAGCCTCCTCCGTGAAGAGGGACCGAGCCTCCAGCGGACACTTTTCTAGTATGCACCCCAAAAGGGAAGGCCCGAAATCGTGGTTTTTCGTAAGGGACGCTACAACCCTCCTGGTGATCTTGGGGATGTGACGGCTCTGTAGTAGCTGAAAAAGGGCACCGCCGCGGTTCGTCCATTTCCTCAAGGCGCGCATAACTGCCCCCTCCGGCAGGTACGTATTGTCCCCGAGTAGGCCTAGGAGGTGTTCGGTGATTTGGTGACCATATGTGCAGTTTTTGGCTGCTGCATAAAACAACTCGTCCTTGATATCCGTTATGTCCCTATTATCGGCCATCGAACCGACGAAGGTTAACTGCGGTGCATATCTCACAGATGCTATGAGTGTGGCTCCAATGACTTCAAAGGTTGGGTTTTTAGCCATCAAGAGCTTCAGTTCTGTGACGGGCGATCCTTGGCTGATTGCAGTTTTAATGTGTGCATCTGTGACCGCGATATTCTGACCAAAGTAATCGAGCAGTCCCCGCACCAAATCGCCCGCATTCTCATCTCTAGACGTCAAAACCGCAGTCATGAGAGCCTCCGTCATTACCTCGGTATTTTTGACACGCTTCAGCAAACGCGAGAATTCCGACCACCTGTTGCCCGACGGGCCCAACACCGCATTGATGAGGATAGATTCCGTTACCTCGATGGAGTCACCATCGTCCCAGTTGAAGTCTAGTAGTGTTTCAAGCACATCCACCTTGTTGGAGTGCGTCACGGCGAGAACAAACGCCTCCTGCCGCATCACTCCGCGGTGGTCTGGGTGACGCAGGAGGACTTCTATCATCCTCTCAGAACTTCCCTGCAATCTTCACCAAGACGGATTCAGTGATCCGAGTATGGCCGTAGAAATCTAAAGGCCCATTCAAATTGAGGTATACGTGTATCCTTGTGGATAAGAGATAATAGAGAGCTTTCTGGGGGTTCTCCATCGTAAACGCTGCCCAAAGCCTTCAGAACGGGCAAGCTCCCCCTCTGACCAGCTACCGCCAATACCCTCTCTGACACAGCAAGCCGGCCATCACCACCAGCCAGGAGAAGGGTTAAAGCTCTTTCGTCCGTCCAGTACCCCACTGCGGCCAGGAGGATAGTCTCAGTTGGTTTGATCCTCACACCCATATCCATGAACATCCGAAGAATTGAGCAGCCTTGTGTATTGCTCGCACCCACCGCGATGACTTTCTCCGTGACCGTGGCTGTCTTGCTCCTTGGCAGAAGAACTTCCAACATCCCTTTCCAAGCATAAAAATTCCCTGCAGCGGCCTCGAGTATTTCCTTGGTGATCTCAAGCTTCTCGTCTCTCAATAGAAGAGCGGTCATTAGGCTTACATGTTTCTCCGCCGCTACCGCTCGCATCATATTCCTCATACTTCCTCCCATCGGTTTGGCACCTAGATCCAGGAGCTTCAACACTATGCGTATGTGGTTGTTGCGTACCGCGCTTTTCAGAGGTGTATTCCCATTCGCGTCAACCGCATTGAAATCCGCCCCTGCTGCAAGAAGTCGGTCCATGATACACTCATTGCCGGCTTGGGTGGCCAGGTAAAAGGAGGTCGGACCCGAGGCACACTCATAAGTTCAATCCGAGTTAATAGTCCTCCGACTGACGTTGTGGGAAGATATTGGGAAGTTCTCATCAAACTTCTTCCCGAAGCGACAGTGGGCAATTAGAAAATATGGGTCAGACGGCTTTGCCGCTACCGCCCCACACAGACCGGGCACCCGTTCCTTGAACGAAGGCGTGGACCAGATCCCCTTCGTCCTCCACTTTACGCAGTAGCGTTTGATGTTTAGGTTGCTAAATATTCGTACCCAGAATATAAACTCTACCCCAGGCTTTTCACTGGTGCCCAAAAGGTTGAGAAGTAAGGCAGCCAAATCTGGGGTTAGGCTTTCTTCATCTTTATCCAGTGATAGCTCAACATGGAGAAACCAGGTGAACACCATGTAAAGCTCGATACACTTTAGAGTAGACTTTTTCTTACTGGCGCAGGCCCGCTCCATACCGCTGCTCGATTCAAGTAGGACTAGGCCGGAGATGCAAGCCTCCGCTATTCCGGAATGGACATGGTTCTTGTTCAGCCCTGCCCCCCTCAAGGTACTCTTGTACCGAGAGATGCGCAAAGATGACACGATCGAGCTGTCTGTCCCATGTTACTAGATTGCGACATAGAGAAAACAGACAATCGACACCGTCCTCGGGTACAGCGTCAGGCCAATAAGAGAATTGAGCCCATGTATCTCTATCTAAAGGCATTTGAGTGCCAATGATCCACATTAGGGATCTGTTTGCGGGATGAAATTCTTTCGGGGTGCCTTGTTTAATTTCGTCCAAGATTTGGGAATAGGTTGATTCCAGTGTAGCAGGCAGCATTGTTAACCTTTCCTCGACGTCAGACGCAAGCTTTAATCTGCAGAGACTCTTGATCTGAAGGTCGGCCCACTGAAACCTATAGGTTCCGAAAATGTCAGAGTGCACTCGGGATCAACATGATATATCAGTACCTACATTCCTTGAGCCTTCTCTACAATAGTGTTCACTATATGTAGCTTCAAGTCGTCTGTAACCTTCCCACGGAGTAACCTCTTGTTTCGAATCGCGGTTTCAATCTCCCGGTTGACAAATCGCTCGATATCATGGCTTGTCTCCTTCGCATCAATGTAGAGATTTGGCAATCCTTCGAGTTGGAGTTTGATGTCGATATCGTCTCTGCTAGAAACAAATATCTTTACCAGACTTCCGACAGAGTCTAACAGTGTCTTAAAAACTTCAAGAAGCCGCCAACTCTCCCCCGGATCGCACTCGTCTAGGGCATCGACCACAATTGTCGTCTGTGGGTATAGGTCCAGAAGCGAAAGTATTAGACTTTGGCTTTCTTGAAACCTCAATGTGCCCGCCGCCATCCCATCTTCCAACCTCTGATTGTAGTCGGCCACAATTGCCTTTGATAGGCCCGGATATGCGATCGAAAGTTGCTTCAAGATGGCCTGCATCAGGACTTCGGGGTCTTGTCGCTGGGGATCGTTCTTGTTGTAGTAGAAGTATACCACAGGCTCTTTCCCTGCAAGTCGCGATATCAAAGTCTCGATCACCATGCAGCTATCTATATGTCTATACCAGCAACAATGTTCGGTTTTTTAACGGCAAAACGTACGTAAGTTTAGTCTTTCCCGCGCCAGCTGTACATGTAGAGTTAGAAGAAGAAGTCGGCGTCAATGAATGAAAGACTTACGAATGCCGTGAAGCCATAGGATCCCCGACGCGCTTGTAGACCGCCATTCCTGATACTTCTCATGGTCGAGGAGCCATTGTCCAGTTCCTTCTAGCAACTCGTCCTTGGCTTGTTCATGATGTCTTTTATATTCGACCTTAGAAAGCCAGTTTAGAATCGCGAGTCTTTTCTCACCTAAGGACGCGATGCAATGATTATGATGTCAGTCGCAGGTTTCAACATCTTAAGGTACAGTGAGGGGCGGAGATGGTACCCTGAATATACTCGGTAGTCTCGAAATGCAGATTTGAAACGTTTTCATAAACGTAACGGCAAAAATGTTTTAGTGTAAGAGTTTCAATTTAGTTAGGCAGTAGCGGCGGATAGAGAGGCGTTCTAGGGAGAAAATTTTGTACTTAATCGTCAACCTTCGGGTTGGCCCTCATCATAACCGGAAGGTTGCATATGAGTAATGAATGAAACAAAAAAAAAGAAATGCCGCGTCCATAAACGTTAGGAAAATACTAGTAGTCGTACCTACGTATACACAATATCCTTGTATCGGTTTTAATATTCCCCCAAGACGTCCAATGAATGGGGCAGCCGCTCAGCGGATGTTCGGGATATCAAAAGCGTCTACCAGATAGGACACCTATTCACTGCATGTCCGGCAGATAGGTAGAGTCTGCGAATGGGACAAAATAACTACAATCGACTACGATGATCTGACAACCTTTTGTGGCCTATCCCGTGTCCTTCGGAACTCACCCAAACCTCTTTCGGCGAATCTTAATATAAAGCATTTCTTCTTTCTCCGCTCTCAAGTCTATGCAGCAGCAGGGCCCTCTCATTTATTTGGTGGTAGCGCATGAGCCAAACTTAGAAACTGTATAGGACACAAAGCGATAATCTTTCTATGAGCTGTTCACATATTCATCTCAACTAAATACTTTAGAGAAGTACAAGAGCTGTTTACAGACCTTCCGTTTTCTTCCAAAGTCAAAAGATTATTGTGCGGTCCTCAGCGGTTGACTGGTATATGGTATATTTATGAGCCCCACACGCGCACGTGCGCACAGCTGCAGTAGAGGTTCAAGGTGTTGGCAAATGTTTCGCATCCGCAAGACGCTAAGAAGCGTTTAGCCTATATTTAGCCAGCGTTCCCAAAGGTTGTAACCGGTTCTTACTTTTAGCGGAGCTGAATTGAACTAAATAAAAATGGCCGACAACTAAACCGACTGAATAAGAACCGGTTTATACTATTGCAGAACGGTTCTGGGGTCTTGGCACTAGTTTGGCGGGAGCTCTACACTGTTCTGGGTTAGGGTTGGTCCTGATATGGTGTTCGCTCTTGGTATGAGGAGTCCCACCGGCATACAAAACCGGTTTAACCCAGGTGGTGAATAGGCAAAACTGAACCGAACCGTTTTCTTAAACGGTTCTAGAAAACCGGAGAACCGTTGGAAACAGTGTATAATTTAGCGAGATTGCCCTGCAACCTACAGTACTTCGAATATAACAGAGGGATGAGCAGTTAATGTAAGTTAGAGTGCTCAGTAGCGCATGTATAGATTTATACCTAGTACAAATGTATGGCACACTACCTAGTTGAGATCTTTCTATCGGGATTTCTTGTTTCCACAACCTGATACTAACAGATTTTCTTTTACGAATCCCTTCGAAGGAGTAAATACTATCATAATTACACTACCCAGCTCTGCGTTAAATGTCATAGTACTAGCTCGTCACCCGCGGCCCGCCCTTGAGCCAACCTTACCTTTTCGCTGTATTTTTCGAGCGTTTTGGTAGAAAATACTAACTACACGTGAAGCTGGCAAAGGACCAAATTCGTGAGTTCATTCCAAACACGACCAAGTCTTCACATCACCTAGGTCAGGTTGGGAAACATTACGAATCCACAATCACCCACAACAGAAATCAAAATTCTTTCATGGAAAGGTTTGTGACCTTACTCTATAGAACTTTAATATCTATCAAGGTTGAGGTTTAAGTTGGTCTGCCAGTTTATATCACCCACTTACTGCGAAAACACGGTTCCTAGCTATGATGCTGCGGAAGACTCATGCTGAGAATGGTTGTGGAGTTACAAATTTTGGCACGTACAGAATGGACGTGTCACCTTCAGCGCACTATGTAGACAGATGGTTCAACAGAGGGTGGATCAATTTAGCGCCACGATATTCCTCACAACATGGGCACAAGCACAACTATGCCTGGAGCGGGGTAAGGAGTGACCGACGACCTCTTGCAGGATATGATTGATCCCCAATACGGTTCATTGGCCAAAGCATCAGCCACAGGTGGAGATAGCCTTGATTCTCTGCGTTGGGACATGGATCTAGGAGTTTATCCCTTCGTCTGTCGCAAAATGCTGCCTAGTTAAGAAAAAGTAAATCTAGTGAGAGTTTACCATGCCTAATAGATATCGCTATCGATATATCTCTCTCATCAATTAACAGATCTCTCACACAAATTTGATTTCTCAATTCTAGGGTGAGCAGCATCGACAGACGACGGGATACACACTTTTGCCAAGTACATGGTTGCTTTCTGAATACCTACTCTATTAATATTACTTGGGGTGAAATTAAGTATACTTTCTTGACGTGATAACTGGCGGCCTCACGATTTCCTTAGGCCCATCACCCACCACAATAACTATGAGCAAATAATCACTTTGCGCAGGACTTCCACGTATTTGGTATTATCTATTGGTTGTGGCGTTATATAGGGTCTCAGGTATGGTGGGGTTAAATTATTACCACGCAATTGGGATATAATACTTTACGTACACGTACCAGTAGAGTGGCTAGTATCAATTGATCAACAACCCCACCCTTAGATATACCCCAAATTTGAAAAAAAAAAAAAATCAAATTTCGGTCTGTATGGAGGATATTGTGAAAAAGAATATCGCTCGGCCTCTCTGCACCCACACCTCTCAGAGCACGCTGAGCACGCTGAGCACGCTGAGCACAGTCGTGCTCTCCGACGTAGGCCACACTGGGAAACACCAATCTACCCTAGTCCTTGTGAACCGTGTCTGCGCCCCCCAGATCAGACCGGTCTGTTCAAGCGGAACTCTGCGGTACTCGGGATATATACTAATCCGTTGTGGGTCCTACCTAATTGGCCCGATTCATAGGAGAGCATCTTCGATGCAGCACGATATGTATGATTTGGGTGGTCGTGAGTAACTGGAGTGTTTTATTAATCGAATTCCGAGTGCGCAGTCCACCTACTAGTAGGTAGTAGTCCTCGCTGTATGTGGTACAGTGCCTAAAGTACCGTTGACTTTAGTAACCCCATTTTCTGTATGGAGAGTTCCAACTGGCTTAGGTACATAAAGCAGCATCTAAGAGGTATGGTGCGCCCATTCGTAAAGGTCACCAAAACTAGCGGAAAGTCAATCGCTGATAACTTTATGACCATGATAGATATCAAAAATACGGTAAAATAGAAGTATAGTAATAGTGATGAACTTTAGTTCTATTTCACTGAATTTTGATATCTATCATGGTCATAAAGTTATCAGCGATTGAAAATGGCTGTTTTTGTATGTAAAAAGCGCCAAGACTGAACAAAGTGGAACAGTATTATACCCATATATACCCCCCGAAAAGCAAACCTGATCAAGTTGTGGCAGTGATACAGGAAAATGGCTAGAAATGAGCCCTCTGGTTGGCCTATGAGTCCATATTGCAGCCACAATTGTTCCACATCCATTTGCCGTCGTGTCACCTTTAAGAGTGTGCGCACCATACCTACATGGAAACAGAGATACATGTAGGTACACGTGCAGGTATTACTATATATTGGTCAATAGAACCGCTCTAATAACTCTGAGTTTATAGATCTGTTTACCTACAAACCCGAGATCCCGAGCGCCACCTGCTGGTCCTTCGGGGCGAAAGCTCGGGGGATGGCCATGGTATTCGTTGTCACTCTGCTTTTTACATGCCCTGCCTATACCTACTAGGGGAGTTACTGGTCGGGATACCAGTATTAGACCCACATTTTTAGGTACGCATATGTGTCTACTATATTCCATTGACAGTACTGGGTGATATGTGTCTCAAGATTACCGACAAGCGAAATTCGAAAACGCGCACGCTGTCTTTGCAACTTGATATTCAAGCCAAGACATTGAGAGAAGAAATAATATCTCTCGTAAATTCATGCAATACTGGTCGTCTTCGGAAACGCTATGAAATTACGAGTAATCAGCTGACACGCCACAGCAGGTCACTGAAGAAAAACCCTGATCATTAATTGGTGCCATGGTTTACAGCGATGGGGAAAATTATTGTAGAAGTATGGTAAGAGTCCTATTGGCCAGGGCAGCCACCTAAACCCTGTTTTTAGACCCCTGTTTCTACAATAATTTTCCCCATCGCTGTACAACTTTTAGAGTGCGCATGCCCGAAGAGCAGGGACCCGAAAGCGGCTGGCGCTGAGGATCGATTTCACCTTCAAGGCCCCCAACGATCGCGACCCCTCAGTGGTTCGGCTAACCGGATCTACACGCAGTCCTCATTAACTGGAGTACCTACATCTGGACTACTGGCATTTGCAGGGTGAACACGGGCAATGGGTGTTGAGGGACATAAGATTTGAACATTAACACAAACACAGGACTGTAGCACATACAAATTACGTGCTAAGAGTACCGAGGACAGGAAAAGTGCTTTTTTTGGCCATGCAAGCGACATTGCCACAGCAAGAATGTTTTTAGAGAGCACTGGAGGGCCGGGCGAGACGGAGGATAACGAGGTAACAGCCCACGAACTGGAATTCCAACTAGAAAGATCTGCATCAATTTGCTCGTAAAAAATGCCAAGCCTCACGGTCGCCAGACCCTCCGTCGCGCCGGACCCTCCAGTGCTCTAACTCAACAACGAACAATGATTTTAAGAACCCGAGCAGATTAAATGATAGAGAAGGTCAACCTGGGTAGATCTATTTAATAAAATGAAAAATATATGTGCTGTTGTTCCACTACGGCGGTCTGCCCGGATGACGGGGAGATAACAACTGATCTTAATTCCTCCCGCATGATGCAGCCCCCCGACACCCCCGCAACCCACCGAAACACCTGTCGATTGATCGAAACCGGGTTCAAGTGATAATTCAGTTCTTGGGGACCGGTCTCTGGTGTGGATAGCCCGCCACACGATCCAGCACACGCCAAGATACAGATACACGCCAAGAGGGTAGGCTGAGTATTAATACAATCGGTGCGGCTACTTGCGCGCACCTCAGACATTACCTGCCCAACTATTCGCTGGCCTGTCCAAGTAGACACATACATACTGGAGAGTACTTATATATTATTTCGTATAGTAGAGCACATATGCGCGTTGATCGACAATGGTACTCTAGAAGCACAGAACCAGGGATGTGTCACGCGAGCATGTCTCCAGTGGAACAGCTGGCCCGAATTAATAAACTCTATTATATATTTTTCATTGTTTTGAATCTCGGCTTTAATAGCATCAGTATCCCTTCGCCTGGCAATCCTGGCAACGCCTCCAGTGGTTCAGTCCGACTGCAGTCCATTGCAGTCGACTGTGCCAAGACACGCAGTCCAAAAAGACGGACGGACTGCATGGACTGCATGGACTGCATGGACTGCATGGACTGCAATCGACTGCGGTTTTCCAGCCAAGCCAGTCCGTCCAAACCCTGGACGGACTGAGGACTGCGGACTGCATGAACTGCCTAAAAGAAATTGTTTATTATGATGTTTATGATAATTGAATCAACTTCAATCCTTCAGCAGCATAAGAAGTATAGGACAAGACCTTTTTAATCTTATTCCGGTTTTTTTCAACAGTAGTAAGACATATTGTCTATGAACTCCAGACCCTGAGCTACCTCAACCTAGTAAGAAAGCGACCTAGGCGACACTCTAAGAACCCTGACCCTTATAATGCAGTCTATAGTCTGACTACAGTCGGACTAGGGACTGGTCGGTTGGCGAAGCTGAATTATTATTATTATTATGCTGACCACCCTATAATAGAGGAATTAAATTTATATGGGAGATCTCAGGCTTTGTAATGGGCCGCCAGATATATGGACCGGACCGGTCCAAATATATGGACGGTGGGCCGGTCCTTGAATTTTCTTTGCAGGGCTGGGCCAGTCCTGAGTGTTTTTTGGACCGGTCAAGCAGAGTAATATATGGTCCCGTTTATTAAAATATCTCTCCACCGATTGCGAGAAAAAAAAACAACCTATTGTGAGAGAAAAACAGATTTCAAATTACCTTTTAGCACTTTCAACTTCAATAATTATCTTTGGAGGGACCATATATGCTCTATATGGGCCAGTCGGTCCGGGCCCACTCTTTGGTGGGCTGGGCTGGGCCAGTCCAAGCTCAAATACAGACCGTTCCAGCCTATTAAAAAGCCTGACGTCGTCGTCGCAAAGGTCCCCGAACAGGGATAGCAGACTGCGGCCCTGAGTGTGTGCCCGGCGACTACCCAACTTAGACTATTTCCCTGCGCAAAATGCGCATTTGTTTTCCCTCGCCAGATTCTCATATCGGCTTTACGTCCCACAGCAGGACAGTACTCCAGGGCATGCAGGTCGTATATCATATCTGATTTTCTTTCGACCGCGCAGTAGTAGCATATTGTTTGGCGCATACGTGATGTTTATGGAAGCCATTGGCAAAATAAATCTCTCGCAATCGCAACGTGTTACGCCGGAGCTTGATATCCAGGTACATACTTTCTCGTACGAGATCCTCCGGTTATGTTTCCATCCCCCGCTGCTATCCCGAATGATTTCTCATGATGTTTTTGTTCTCAGCCCAATAAATAAGAGCGGGATGGATCCAGGCACCCTTTCTGTTGTTCTAAATAGGTTATGAGCGTGGCTTGCTGGCTTGATAAAATGAATGTTTGCTATCCAGCATATGATTTCACGCACACTCATCGAATGTCTAGCCAATAATTTCCAGTTTCTTAAGAGACGGTCTTCTAAGCATTTTACAAGGTATCTCGGGCGGCAAATTCGACCCGCGGTTAATTGGGTAACCACATTTTTCGAGCTGGGTAATGTCAATATTTTGGCAAAGGGAAAGTCGCTTTAAGGGAACTTGGACGACTTTGCAGACGATTTTTAATGACTTTACAGACGACTTTACTGATGTATTTACCTGTCACGCTCCTGCTATTCATTTTGGGCGTATTACCAAGGGATAAGTTTCGGCCACCGGTGATGCTTCACATGATTGACCAAAGACATCGCCAATGGAACGAATCATGAAAGAGCATCCTACTATTATACTTGAAGCATTAAGTTAGAATACCCTACATGTATATGCCAAGCAATGGGTCCACCGTAATGAAACTATATTTCCCAACTGTTGCAAGCCCGTTGATGACAGATACCATTTCATGACCCCATCGAAGCACTCTCTTTAGGGACTCAACTATCTCGAGGTCTAAAGGAGGGGCTTCAACGGAAAACAGGAAACCCCGGAAACAGTCAGCAAAGTCGCATTTTATTGCCTCTAACATGCCTTTAACGGGGAATGTCGTCGGTGAAGTCGTATCTTATTGTCTTTAGCAGGTAAATACATCAGTAAAATCGTTTTCAACAGTTAAAACCATTTTTAAACTCGTTGGTAATGGGACAGGAATGCCTTTTACAAAAAGTATTGCGGTTATTGCATCAAATAATGTGTATCTGGCAACATTTTGTATGGGGAACGTCAAAATTGATGCATTTTCACGGCTACTGGAGTCTTTTCCACAAAGATCCTTGTGCGAAGAGGTCGCTGCTAGTTATTGTTAGCTAATGGGATAAAGTAAACTCACATAGTTGTTGTGCTTCTTAGGCCCGCAGGTGCGTCAACGATGATAACTCAGCTGTATATTGAATCTGGATAGATATTGTATAATATTTATGGTGTGAACCAATCAGAACTCGAAGCAGATTCCGGCAGTACCGCCCACTCGAATGAACTATGAGAGGCTTCTTGGCCAATCTCATTGTAGTGATAATACTGATCGTCAAGGCTGGGTTCTACCCAAATGAAAATAAAACAACGAACCGGCTACGTAGCTCTATTCAGAGTATTGCCGAGCTGAGCATTATATTGGCGGTACCAATATATGCGTTAAACCAAAGATTGGTATTTAGAACGACATTAAACTGCGCACACGCCTAAAAGCATCTCACCCTAGGTAACGAATCTTTCATTGTATACTGGACAAGCCCACATATACAACCTAAAACAGCACATAATGGACATACCGCCAAAACTCGAAAAATTGGCTATCTCCGTCCAGGGATTGCCACTTGAGTGATTGGTTGAATGGCATCGATCTGCACCAGAAGTTTCCCGTACAAGTAATTTTGATCTAGCCAATTTTTCGAGTTATGGCGGTATATCAGACCTATAGCTGGTTGAGAATTATTCAGAGGCCTCTAGGACAATTAGGCTGGGATAGAACATAAGAATTGATTAGGAAATCTTACATGGTATATATGGATAATGCACATATGTATCTGAAGGCTTTGAAGTCTGTCGGGCGTTCACCGTCTCTCGAGTGCTGCTTGAAGATTCCAAGCAGGCCTTCCAAGTACGGCAAGCAACAGCGAATCTGCGAGATCTCTATTTCTTTTAATTTAATACCTATTGGCGGCCCAAAGCCGCCTGCTCGTCAGCCACGACTATACGTGATTGATCAGCTAGGAACCAATAAAAGCCTATATTCGAGAGAACCCCACCTTCTACATAGGTGGGTTTTTTTCTTTCTCTTGCGTTTTCCAAGGGCGGGCGGGAGTATCAATATTACATACCTTCAACCTAAGTCAGATTCAATCGAAATTGGAGAGACAAGTACTCCGTTTCTTTTCTTTTTCTCTTATGGCAATGGATCATGTGTAAATAATGGAAGTGCAAATAATACTGTCTACATCCCACCCAGGCGAGTCCAGTTCGATCATTCATACTTTGACGTGGGTGTTCTTTTTCGGCCTCGTTGGAACTTTAAAACGAAGGCAATCCCCCTCACCCCTCATAATTAAGCTAACCACCTGGCCTTAGATCCCCGGGCTTTCGGTTTGTTTGACTGCAACTCTATATCACTAGCATATTTTGCCTCTATATATCACTAGCATACTTTGCCTCTTGCTCTAGCCAGCCTCTCAAGCAGCCTTATTGTCTGATATTTCTCTTGGCGGTATGTAATATTGATTGTTCAATAATACATACAAATTCAATAACCATTTACTGATGCTGGCTATAGGAAACGTGAGCACCACCGCACCCCCTCCTAGGATTTCCGCCTCTATGGCACTCCCAGCTCAAACGGCCGTCATGAGCTATGGCTCCATCCTCGGCCTCCTCTTTTCTCTCTGCATAGCATCCGCCAAGGCCAAGATCGTGAACGACTGTCATCTTATAGACAACGAGGGATCGCCCGTGGACGATAAATCCAGTTACAGTTCAAGAAATGAAACCAAAGGCTGGGTGGGTGAGCCGGATACGCGAGGCTCCATGACCATCGTCACCACCTGTCTTGTCACATTAGGCCTGTGCGTTTGGACGTCGATACATGTGAATGTTCAGATTGATCACCTACCCTTCTATCGGCTCAGACACAAGGTGACGACTTCTATCAGGGCGCTGATATTCCCTAATCTTGTGGTGGAAGAAGCCCATGATGAGTGGGCAGAGATGATACGGCTGTATGAGGGTTTGGCAAATCTACAACACATACAGAAAAACACACCGGCACTGGCACTGGGAAAGCGCACCCCCAGCCAGGAAGGTGCAAAAGCCGCCGACCCACTACCATGGTCCAAGAGGATATCCACATGGTTCATGAGATCCACCGGAAGACTCGAGAAGGAGGAAGACCCTCGCTATCCCTTCAGCAAAGAGGTTTGTTTCTTCGTCGTCATGCGCGGGCTCGTCAGGCCCGGGAGGAACAAGGGGCACATGACCCCCGAGAAAGAAAACCCCTCGCCCGCGGTCGATGCCATGATCCCCCAGGAGATGGACAAGTTGACCAAGGCCGAGAGTCGGACCAGTGTGGTTGAATCTGAGGACAGGGTGACTGGTGCCGAGAAAAGGGTGGCAGATGCCGAAAAACGGGTGGCTGATGCCAGGGCTAGGGTGGATAGTGCCAAGGATCGGGTGGCTAGAGCCAAGGATACGGTGGCTAGTGACGAAAGAAGGGTGGTTGATGCCAAGAGAGGGGTGGCCGGTGCCAAGGACAAGGTGACTGATGCCGAAGATTTCATGGCTGATGTCAAGGAATCAGTGGCTCCGGGCAAGACCAAGGTCGCTGAGGCTGATGCCAAGACCAACATCGCTACTGCAGAGAATAATGTGGCTGATGCCAAAGCTCACCTCGCTGACGCCAAAGCTCACCTCGCTGACGCCAAAGCCGCGGTCAAAATGGCCAACGTCGAGGTCGATGTGGCCAAGGCTGAGGTTAATCTGGCCAAGGCAGAGCTCAATGTGGCCAAGGCCGGTGTCAATGTGGCCAAGGCCGATGACAATACCGCGGCCGACACCAATCCCAAGCTGGCCAAGGCCAAGGCCAATGCCGAGCTGGCCAAGGCCAATACCAAGCTCACCAAGGCCAAGGCCGAGCTGGCCAAGGTCAAGCTGCCCATGTTCATAATCACCCCCGAGGACTTCTTCAATGCCTATGCCAGAAACCCAGATGCATTTCGCAAGATGGTCAAGGACAAGGAGAAGGACATCCTCGATAAAGGCAACGCAAGCAACATTGCAAAGCTCATCATCATGGCACAGGTCACCAAGCTCGTGTTGCAGATGGTTGGGCGAAAGGCCATGGGCCTGTCTGTCGCAGTGCTTGAGCTCCACATGTTTGTCCGCATCCTCATCGCTGGTCTACTCTACTGCTATTGGTGGTATAAGCAGCTAGACGTCAACGAACCTATGGAACTCGATATCGGCGACCGGTACTGGGCCCCGGACCCAATGTGGAGCTATTACCCGGAAGAGGCTCTCAAGCCTACAGGATCGGAGTCAGCCGGGTTCAAGGCTAGCGTAACGCTATTGTGGGAGAAGTTCAGGCAAACACTGAGCCCATCGCGACGGTTCAATACTCAATACCCAGGCTCGGCACCTACAGATGATGAGACCAAGATCCCCGCTGCTCGTACGCGTTGGGATGATGCCGTAACGCTATTGTGGGAGAAGTTCAGGCAAACACTGAGCCTATTGCGACGGTTCAATACTCAATACCCACGCTCGGCACCTACAGATGATCATGATGAGACCAATATCCCCGCTGCTGCTCGTACGCGTTGGGATGATGCCGTCAAACAAATTAATGCGATGCGTTTCTCATGTGAGGCTAGCAAGTTTAAACCTGCCGAGCTCCTTGTTGAGGTCCTACCCAATCCCCACCCCCGGCCCCGAGGTAAGGAAACACAGCCGAATGAAGCCGCCGCCAAGGAGTCCCAGCTGGACACGATCAGAGAGGTGCCTCCTAGAGCCGCCTCCTCCTCCCCCCCGGCCGCCCCGCCCTACCACCCCCCCCAACCCCCGCACGCCCGACCCGGCTGCAAACCTCTCCCCCCAAGCCTTGTTACGAAGGCCAACCTTGATAGCAAGAGGCGTGCCATGTGGTTCTACATCGCCTACGCAGGCTTACACGCCACTGTTTGGAGCAAGGAATCCTTTCCGTCTTGGTATGAAAAGTGGATCTGGCGAGGCGCTTGCATCGCAGTAGCGATTGTGCCTGTAATTGCTCTAGTACTTGAACACTTGGCGGGTCTGCGGGAGAAAACTCTGCGGAACAAAGAACCAAGTAGCACCTCAACCTATGACACCGAGGAGAAGGGCGGGGAGAGCGGAGTGGGTCAGCGTGGGGGATGGGGGGGAGCGGCGAGAGCGCAGGAAAAGAAGTTGAGGACGGTGTTGACATGGCTGCTGGAGTTCGTATATCTCGTTGCATCAGTTGCATTGCTAGGAGAGTCATTTTCTATCCTCCGGGCGGAGGACGCCAGGACATATGTCATTAGGTCGTGGACCGCAGAGCTACCCGTGGGCAGATGATCGCTTTTTACTTTCTTTTTTCCTTCTTGTTTTCACCTATAACTACCCCGCCAGTTGTCATGAAACCGCCGGCAGTGACTTTCTCTTCTTTCTATTATGTATGGCTTTCCAATATCAGTACGTCAATGTGCGGTTAATGATCATGAACTTATGCTTTTGTCAAAGTGGTGGAATCAAATTTTATTCAACGTGGTGTATCAATGTGATATTGAATATATAAGATGAACATTTCTTTGGGTGGTGCAATATATATGTACTCGTAGCTGGGCGCGGTCTCTAGTATAAACTGCGTCATAAACCCGGGCTGTTATAAACTGCTGCTTTTAACTGAAAACTGTTGACACAAACTCAGGCTCAATTCTAATTTTAACCATCCAAACTACCCTAACCCACCCCTAAATTCCAATTATTGCTCCAAAATTTACCTAGCCCACTCCCAAAATGGCTGTTGAGTTTATGACTATGACATCTAGGTTTTTGACAGCCAGTTCGTAACCAGTTTAAAACTGTCATAAACTCAGTTTAAAACTCCCGAGTTTCTGACAGGCCCTATATATTGGCCACACTCTGAAGTACACTCACTCGCGGGGTTTCACGGGGTATTGACGGACACTGTGTCAGTTTGTGTGTTGACGGACCAGCCAAAAGGAGACCGCCAAGCCAAGTTTTGCGTGCCATCCGTCAACACCCAGTGTCCGTGAACGATAGAACCTATACAGCGACCGGAATAATGTATGGAAAAACAGGGTGGAATTTGTAGGCGAACGATCCGTGCACCAAATAACAGTTTTTCCATGGATCATTCCTATCACTGTAGTCCTAAGGTTGCGTGGTGGATGATCACTTGGTCACAGGATAGTCATGATTGGTGGTGGTGGTTGGGTCGCTAGGATTGTCAATAGACAGCTTTCCGAGTGAGAACCAGTGTTCACAATTGCAAAATAAAAATTCTTTTCCTGTCATTCTTTGAGACCAAAAAGTGAAGCGGCGAAATGCTAGATGCCCCCTCCCTTTTTGTTATAGGAATCACGGAATGCTGTTCAAAGGGTAAGCACAATAAGGAAAACGAGTAACGAGTTGTGATGCGAGTACGGTTGGGTAAGGAAGAAACAACCATAGAAGGTTTTCGGGTAATGAGGGAGTACGTGGTTTGACCAAACTAGTATTAGGCTATTGTGACGGCATGTTTACTATTATAGTAACTCATTCAGGGTTTATGGCGGCAGGCTCTTCTACTTCGAGAAGTAGGTATAGGGGAATAGTACAATAGAGCCCAAGTACTAGTATTTGCAAGGTTTAAGATTACGTATCGTAATTAGGATGGGGAACGGAACTATGCAAGGTGCTTTTCTAGTAAGGTTATCTTCAGATTGATTGTGTTATTTTATTATCGATATCTCATTTTGTATTAGAAAGCGGGCTTTGGCATAGGTTCCAACATGCATAAATAGAAGGTAGTTCTGCCTCGACTTAGTGGTATCATCAACCATCAGGTGAGCGGAATCAGGTCCACAATATTAAATTATTTAAAACCTAGAAAACTATTGCTTAGCATCGGCATTTCCCGAAATACTATATTGTGCCATATCCACTACACTTTATACTTACCTATCGCATATCACCAACATCTCGATAAGAGAAATACTCGCTTAAACCAGTACTTTTAGGATTTTGATTGTGTTGGATAGATACCATGCTCCTAGGAGGAATAATAAGAAAGTAGTCTATTAGACACACACTTGGTACTTTATTTACCCACAAGTAGCAACAGCAGCTAACAACAATCTCACTCACATTTCATTCATTGTTCACTGAAGTAGCACAGAGTACCTTTATTGCAAATACCACAATTACGCTGGGTGTTTCCAGGAAGCAGGTGCTACTTGAATCTTTGAGTAACACAACCCAGATGTCCTTAATTACCCAGAACTCTTTTCGATTGAAGTCAAACTCAGTCAGCAGTCGTTTCGAATTGCGCATCTAGTTCCTTGGTTTATCGCTCACACATGATATATATGGCAACCACAGTCAGGATCGAGCAGCTTATTTATGTCAAGGAGTCATCAGCAATAATTACAAGAAGACTATAATATGGAGAACTCAATAGGTTTGAGAGATCAAGGTATTCTATGAACCCAAATCCAAAACAGGCAGAGGAGCTCTTGCGACATCCCAATCAGTCATCTCTTCACATCAACGAGGCGGGAAGAATGCTACAGTCAGTAGAGGAGGTGGCAATTGGACGCCCATGAAGCTTACCAATATGTGAGGCCGATCAGAGAACGGTCTAATACTCATAGGTGCCAACTCCATAGGGGATAGGACAATGGAGACACGGATCTATATATTGAGAAACACCCATTTACGGACCAATTCAATGAGAGGATTGGGAGAGAATTGAATTGTCAAGGAGCCCCCATCATGTACCAGTTGAATCGAGAGTGCAGAGAGCTTGAAGTAAGTATTCAGGACATGCCCATAATCAGGGCAATCACTGAACAGCATGTAGCGCAGCTTACTCACTAGCACAAGTATATCGACAAGGTAATCGTAGAGCTGCAAACTAAGCCTAAAATGGAGATGACTCGCTAAGACAACAATCTTGGCCAATTAAAAGCCCAGTAGTGAGCCGAAAATGCATTAACTACCATCAGCAAGCTCAGGTATTACCCAGCGCACAGCTCCTTCGTCCTGGTAGGCGTTTCTTGCCCTGAGCATATACCGAGTCTGGCACCGTCAGTATACACTGCTCGTGCCTGGCTCCACTCCAGGAGCACCTAATCCTCTGGCACTGCCAGGAAATATGGCTCACATCTGAAGGGTACTCACCAATGATCTGCTTGGCTGAACCACCATGAGATTATCTCCCCCTCTGGAGATGTTAGGATAGAGTGACCCCGCTTATAACACCTATGAAACTTTTGCTTCTTTTGATTATGTCAGTAGTACCAGTTGAGTACTTCCCGATGCTCTCACAGTTTTCTTGAATGCTCTCATGGCACGATGGATGCTCTCACGTTACGGCCAATTTTCCCACGGCACCATGAATGCTCCAGTGAATGCCCAAATGAATGCTCACTCAAGTGCTCCTGAGAGTGCTCCCAGAGCACTGACCAATGATTCCAGAGCTGAGGTATTCGTCATACCCACTCAAGGTGAGGCAACCCTCACTTTACCTTCTCTGTATTGATACGCTGTCGTCAAAGTATAGGAAGGCACCAGTCCCTCAAATGATATTTAACGTAGGTATCTGCAACGTCGCTGTACGGTTAGTAACAGGATATTGATACGAGCACTATCCTGTATACTGGTGATGACTAGTCAACCTTTGATAGAGGTGTATGTTTCTGTCGATTCGTGAAAGTCATAATTAGACTTGAGATTGAGGTCATGGTACGGCTCATTTGAAAGATCAATGTGCATATATAAGCAGCAAATATGGACTGGGAATGCACTCCTGGAGTGAGCTTGCTGGATAGCCAGACTCAGATACTGAGCGGCCAAAACCTTACTTCCTTCTTCCAATCTGCATGCATAGCAAAACCACACGAATTTTGAATTAGAGAGTCCAATTGGATCTAACGTTCCTAGAGCACTCATGAATGCCCTCAGGGCTTTGCGAGCATTCAACTAAATTGATTTCAAGTACGCAAGTCTATCCTAGTATTTAACAACCAATTATTAGTCTCCACCTCAAACAAATGGGCCATTCCCAATATACTACAAATATTAACAACCCAAATCCTCTTACTCCTCCTCCTACAAACCTTCAGAAGCCCATGTGAGCTATCAGTGATACCACGATCCTTTGCTCTGAGTAGCTCCACTATACATAGTCTATGTACTCGCCCTCCACTGTCTCGCAGGTTTAACAAAGCCTCCACACGTACTGTTAAGCATCCCCAAAACACTCCCCACTTTTCTGAAGATGGTACCGACACCCATACCCAATTCTTTCTTATTTTCCCTTTCCTAAAAGCCACATTTTCCGTACACTTAATATTGTCAACCTCGTACACTTCAGGTCTTTGGAAGATTGGTATCGGACCCTGCAAATATGTAAACATCTCCATCCGGCGCTCTAAAATGCGCTCAGAGCTTCCGGCAAAGCTCTGAGAGCATACCGCATTCTCTACATACTCTTTTGTCAGGCGATATAAAGTGGGATGAGTTATTTGCAATCCATCCACAATATTGAAAAGTATTTCCGATTTCGTGGAGGGGTTGCAAAGACGCCTTGGAGGCAAACATCCTTCTACTATGGATCGTTTATTTGAAGTTTTTTTCCTCTCTTCAATTTTAACAATCTCAATAACTCCTTTAGGTTATCTCGATGGCTACAAAGGATGCCGTCAATACTCTCAGGACCTCCAATAATGTCTTTCAGATTCAGCATTCGAATCTCTAACGCCAACCACCATCCCCAATAGTACAGAATCTTCGTTGTAGCATCAACCTTGTTGGATGCTCCGTATGCCTCTTTTATCTGAAGTACATACGGGAATTTGCTAATATCAATGGAGTAATGGGGAATGTTCCCAAGGTGCTCAGCATGTTCCCGATAATGCGATAACAGGTGCAATTTGATGAAGTTGAAGTGAGATATTTCTCATATCCCGGGAATCTCCTCCAAGCCTCGCTGAGCACTCTGGGAGCCTGAGGTGTTTAAGGCTTTTCTCCGATTTCTCGCATCCTTGATCATCTTCTTGTGTGCTCAGAATTCAAAAAAGATATCCTTGTACGTATCGAAATCCTCGAGATAGCTCTCCATATAGTTCAGTGTGCTCGTTGTATGACTTCCATACTGCACCAATCAGTGGAAGTTGATTAAAACTCTTACACATTTCAATTCGTTTGTGAAGTCTCTCCTAATAGCCACCCCCGGGTTTCTCAAAGCAGCCGCCAGTGTTCCAAGAATGACCCGTCACAGATTTCTTATCTCCTTCCCTTCCCATTAGGTGGTGGCACAATATGCATTGTTCATTACTGTTAGTCCATGGTAAGATGCAATCCAGGCCCAAGCCTTGTCAAATTCTTGCAATCGATTGTGCTTCTTCAAAAAAGCCTCATCCCACTCCATCATATGATTCAACACCCTTAGGTAGATATTGTACAGAATGTCTGGTATGTTGATATCGTATGGATTAACCCTCGGCATACCCCAGGAAGCATTGAAGAGTATCTTCGCTAATATCACGACAAGGTATTCCACCGGTCCTAGGTTTCTTAGGTTTTTCCTGAAGAGTTTTATTTTTTTCTGGTAATCCTCCTAATTACGGTAAGGCTCCGGCGAGTGCTCCCAAGACTGTGGAATTCCAGCTCGCATCTTGGCCAAGAACTAGTACTAATATTTTGTAACTTTGCATGCTCACGTTGATCAGCGATCCAACCTGACAACACTGGAAAGCATAGATGTTCATACCCGTTGGTTAATGTTATTAATTCTCCTTCCTGAGAGCACCCCTATATGCTTTGAAAGATTTCCCCAACGGCACGATGCAGCACCATTCTACTCTGATGTCATAAAGTGGAATTAGCGAGTGAGTTATTCCTGGGCTTGGGCCCGGACTGGCAGTAGCTGTAGGAGAATTAATGAATGCCCGGTAGGCTTGCTCTGGACCGATGACTTGATGTTCCTGATGGTAAGATAGATTGGCCAGGCTTTCATGTCCCCACTACAATTTGTCAAATGTGTGCCATCTGATGGGCATATAATTGGTACCACACTCGACCCCTCCGGTAGGTTATTTGGTCTAGAAAGCATTAGTGACTGCTCATAGAGTACTTGTGAGGCGTACCAGACCTGCGTCTCCCATTGTAATGGAGCTATTTCAACGGTCTGATATATGAGTACAAATAAGGCCCATATAACGGGGACTATGGGCGTAGGAACTATAAAGCCAAGGAATACAATCGAGGCGAAGACGTAGACGTAGGAGCTTCGTGGACTATGGACTATGGGGCCGAAGGGTACACCTAAGGCAAGAACGGGGACTGTGGACTATGGACTATGGATGGTTGTACCTGGTCTAGTATACCGGGTAAACCCTATGACGTAGCGCGAACCAAATAGTATTCGTAACTGTGAAGTACAGAGGTTACATAAAGAGAAAAGAGAAAAAAAGAGAAACAAGAAATCACGAGACAACGCCCCCCTTATATATCCATATCCTATCCCAATGCTGACTCATATCCTCGCATAACAGAAACAGAAAGAACATAATAGAAATCCGCTTCACTAAACCCAACCACACTGCATAATCCTTCTCCCTTGTACCCAGACAGCTCACATAGCCAACCTGCCTAGCTGCCGTTACAGACCAGTTACATGCTGAGAGTTATTGTTAGAAGCCAGTTGCACAGTGATATGAAAGTACCGGCAGTGCGGTTAGCTACCAGTTGTTAGAGCAACTACATTCTGGACACCAGGAAGGGGATCTATTCATGGGAGCAATAACTGACAAGTTTATACATTTCCAGTGACCAGAAAGCCAGCTAGAGTGAAGCTCTGATTGCCTGTTGATCCTCTTTATCCTCTGAGCATTGCAAGTCCGCCGATTTGTAGCAGAGACTATGCCAGGGAAGTCTACAATAAGCAAAAGCTCTACAGCAATGATTAAGCTTACACATAAGTGATAGCTCATTCATGCAGGACCCAGTTCTGTGGCAATGGAAGCTGCAGGTATTATAAAGGTTTTGACTCATGGCGGTTGCCTTGGGTATCGGAAATACCTGTTAACACTTAGAGAAAAACGGGGTTGTGGTGGTATTGTTTCCCAGACCGAGAAAAAGACTTCACCGGAACTTAGTAAGGAGTTAGGAGTAGAGAATAGAAGTCTTCAGAGTAGAAGTACTCAGGCTCATTCTCGCCCTTCAGTCCTGTTCTCCTCAGTTTTCATCAGAAAAAAAAAGCAAGTTCTTATCGGTAGCAGAGCCCTTAAAGATTATTGAGTTCTATGGATAGTATCTTTGAATAATCTGCAACCTGAATCTGTATCTTGCACGGTTGTCTCTATTCTGTCCTATTCTATTTCTCTCAGAACAGACCTCCCTTAAACCTATCACCATTCTCCTGTATGCATTTTCCCATACATTCTCTCGCCAGATTCATTATGCTCTACCACTGGCACGTACACCAATGACTCCTGAAAGGTCCGTTACCCTAGAAGATATCGCACAATTGTCATTGGATTCCCGTAATAGTAAGAGATTTTCTCTGCCTCAATATCCAACTGTGAATAATGCCACCTCGCCTTTCCCAATATGTAATTCATTTCCTCCAAACTCTTTATAAAACCTCACTCAGTCTTGTGGGAGCATTCGCTACTGCTTGATGGAGCATGTAGAAAGCAACTGTCGATATTTCCTTGTGAGACCTTCGACAGTATGAAATAACTTTCCATTCCAAACTCGTATGTTGAGTTGAATGGATGCCATAGGTATCGGAGATGGTTTTGTGAGCATTCGTCGTAGTCTTCCGAGCGGTAGAGACGTTCCCCAGTACCTTCATAAATTCTTGTCGCTGCCTCATGCCTATTTGCATCTTCATCTACCTCTTCCATTATAAAATATGATCAGATTCTAGATCTGAATTATTCTCAGGATCTTGATCATGATAATTGATACTGTTGCTCTCCGAACTATTCGAGTCATCATGGGCATCTGAATAGGGATCGTGAATACCTTCCGAGCTGTGGTGAGTGTCATCGGGCATTTCTTGATGATGCTCCAAGAGCAAAAACTAGTTTACCAGTCATTCATCTGCTTCAAATAAATATGTAGTTCGAAGACGTTTATCGAAGTTCACGAAGGAGCTGTACCGCTTGCTGTAAAAAGGGCAAGACCATTTCATTGAAGGCTCACGATGCTACCAAAGCACTCCCGAGTGCTGTGAACATTTGTTTTCTGCCAAGGCCGAAGAGGCTCTTTCCTGCAGGTACTGCTGCAGAGTGCTGAAATGATTTGATTAGTCAGCCAATGAGTCTCTCCCCTGCATCCCGTCAGCAAAGCTGACTTTCAGTACAAGTCTGATGTCATACATCAACCCAATACAAACACAAATACCAACACGAAAAAATACCCACCACCCCAATCAGGCGGATAGTTATGTTAGATTCTATGGCTCTGAGCATCTACACTCTCTCCCTGAGTACTCGCAGAGTCTTTTAAGATCGAGACAGTATTCTCAGTGTCAAATTCAATCTTAATATCGACTACGAGCTCAAAGAATATATTCTCTCCGAATCAGCTTACTAGAAGACAGAGCACTAACACCAAGAAGCATACAAACACCAACCCCTATACCAGAATATTATCGAGGTCACCATTGGTACTGTCCGCGCATTTACGAGTGCACCTGGAGCATTTAGATCATCAAAATCATATATTCAAGCAAACATTCAGTACGAGCACCGGTGTTCTCGGAAGCGTGACAAGCTCAAGAAAAAAGCCAATTGTACACGGTAGAAGAGCATTTCTCCCTTCCTTCAAGTTCGTGAGAAGTTCCTAACCACCTTCAAGTTCTCCTCTACCTATCACTTCAAGGTTTCAATAGCTTTCAACATTACCTGTTGAAATCTCATTCTTTTAGTTCCTTCGTTTTCAAGTGATTCAAGTTTTGCAATCTTTATAAATAAGATTGTATTTCTCTCTCCTAATCCAATTAATTTCAGAACCATACTCACTATAGTGATACATTAATATTATCAGACTCCAAACACTACTCAGAGAACTCCCGGTAGCTACAAGAATACAAATCATATTCCCAATAAGAAGCACTTGTGTGACATATACGAAGACGATAATGAAAAGACTCAACAAAAACCCAAGAAAGACAAAGCGTCCCAAAAACATAAGAAACACGGAAGTCCTTGTGGCGCAAATCGTCCCGCGAAACTGTCAAGCATATACCGGAGGAGATACAAAAAACACCCTTGAGACAGTCGCCAGTGCTTTCCAGGTTCACCCCGATCAACAATAGCCGAAAACAAAACTCCGTACCTCCAACAATTCGGACTGAACCCCTGACTCCGACAAATACTAACCTAGCTCCATCGGACACTAAAGGGATCTTTCCGAGTAACTGGGGGTAACCCTAACTGATTCTGACTCCTTTCCCGACTTTGATTCCGGACTCCTCTCTGAACCATACATAATTGACGATCAAGATCTAGCAACAGGACCAGCAACAAGCCAACTAGCAGCAGTCTCCACTTCTTCCTCAGAATGCATCAGTGCTACATCAGAAGCCCTTGTACGGATGACCATACTTAGGGTTAGTGCTACCATACTACTACCCGCTAGTGCTCCACGAAAGAACGTCGCCCGGAAGATGTTAGTACCAGGTCAAGTTCTCACTCAGTCCAAGTCTAGTGCAGTCCGCTCAACAAGTCCAGCAGCAACAGATCCAGCAACAAGCCCAGCAACAAGCCACTCAACAGGCTCAGCAGGCTCTAGTACTCCCTTACCAGCATCCATCAGTGCTCCATCGAAGGCTCTTGCACCGGAGACCCCTACCTTCAAGCCCCGACGCCCCTCTTCTTTATTTTCTAGTGCAAGCCCATCCAAACTAATGGACCACCCCTCACCAGTACGACAGAGAAGAATAAGACCCGTACTACTGCCAATTGTCCAAGAGACATCCCCGAGTATTCAAGAGATATCTTCTAGCTCGAGAGCATTGAAGATGACTCAAACAACTAACGCAAAGATAACTTTAGGTCTACTCAACCTACCTAAAGGATACACCAGCATCCGCAACGGCCTAAAGATGGAAATACAGAATGTAGATTGGGTCAATAAAAACACCCCCAGATTGATTGCGTTTAATGCCCTATTCTTTTACTTGATGAACCTACACTCGCTCAATGGAATTCTGTCAACTTGACTTAGGGTTGACTTCGATGCCCATAGACTACTAGCAAGAGCTCTCCAGTAGCTCATCGCGGATGTTGGTATAAAGTATAAGTTATCAAGGGGACATAGAGACCGTCAGTTCAAAGAGGCTCCCAGTGATAGTGATGATTAATGATGGCGGTTGTCAGGTAGCCAGAAGACAATCTCGCAAAGGAAAAGAGGGTGCAGTACCCCCGAACCTCATTTGACCTTCTATAATGGTTAACGTTATAGACTCAATGCTCTAGAGGCATTCTTTGACCTCATCCCACCAACTACTTATGACTGGAATGATCCTCTGAAAGAACCTTCATTCATTGAAATTTTGAAAAACATAACTTAGTTCGAGCTATGCAAGTTGATCCTGAAGTACACTGCATCTGGCAGAGTAGTCAGGACTATCTGAGGAGCAATTGTGAACATCCTCCTGGCAGCTGTTCCTACCGTTTGGCCGGTGCAGGTACAAATTACCGATTCAGATGAGCTCAAAGGTTGGTTGAAGAACAGCAATTCCAGGCTTCAGAGAATATTGGCGATCCGTCATTGAGTAGGTACGGGTGCTAACCTGAATGGTACGGAATCCCCCCAGTTGAACCCGGCTTTCCCTCACGTTTAGGAAAATGATTATAGCATCATCGATATTCCTGTAGATGATTCGGATTATGAGGAGAGAAAGCACCGAATAAATGCCAAGGGACTGAAGGTACATATATCTAGAACTGATACCCGTAATCAAAAACTAACTCAGACTCTTGTTAGGCACCGTGATAGACAGCAGGATGCTATCGATGATTTAGACTCCAAATACATTAGGAAGTATCCTTTGGGTGTCGGGGTTGCTGACCCAAACTTCTTAGAGGGGACGATCTGGACACCTGTCGGGATAGCAGCCAAGAGAGCTGCTGACGCTCTCATGGCTGCTGGTGCTCCTGATGTTGGAGGTGGTAGAGGTGATGGAAGTGGAGCTCGTGGTGGTGGTGGTAGTAGTGGTGGTGGTCCAGGACCTCCTCCTCCTCCTGGCGGCGCTGGTGGTGGAGGACCAAGTGGAGGCGGTGGTGATGGTGAAGGTGGTGAGCCAGCTGGAGGTGGTGGCGATGGTGGTGGTGGTGCGAATAGTGGGTATCATTAGTTTTCTTTGGTATAATCTCTAACTTCCCTTCTTGTGGAATTGCCAGTAACCTTTTAATAGTTGTTAGGATTATTTTGTGAGCACTCGCGATAGCTGCTGAAGTGTGGTACGATTTGCTGTTTTGGATTTGCCTTTGTATATCAATGGATGAATTATATTGGTTGAGATTAGATTAGATGAGATTAGATTAGTGCAGGTAGTAATTGCATTGCTTTTATTTCAAATTCGAATCAAACTCCTCGATTGGTCTCAGAGCACTCGGTACCACTTCAGAAAGTGCAGTATAATAAGTAATGATAAATGATGTGCTTGAGTGCAGAAATAATGGTAACGCCAGATGATCCCTGTCGTATGAAGATTAGCGGCGCAAATTTTCTTACCAAGAATTGATTTCTAATTGAAGATATCGCGAGTACTTCTAGAGCACTGCGGATATTTTTACCAGTCATCACAATATCTCCCACCAAGTGATCCTCCAATACAGCACCTCCTGCACCAAAGTGCCCACAACTCCCCACATAACCTGAAGAAGATGGATAGACTAATGAGTCTGTGATATCTTGCCGACCATTGACTCCACTGCCAGCCCGTACTCGAAGTGGTCAATCGACCACCGCCACCCAAATACTTTGGAAAAGTATCCTCCGTTCTTCCAAAACCCAAAGTGGGAGGAGTAGGCCTCGGAGAGTAGAATTTCATATCTCCGATAATCATACTGACAATTTTGAAGTGTAGGAGAAGCCAGGGGCAATTGAGGTACCTGAGTTGGAAGAAGTAGTTGATACTAGCCACTTAGACTATGATGAGACTTCGGAGAACGACCACAAGAGCTCTGAGGAGGATGAGGATGAACCAGAGGATGGTACACAAGCCCTCTTCCCAATCTCTACCTGGAGTGCTTATGCTGTCAGAAAGAGATTTGATACAGCTGAATCAATTACTGGTAGAGTAGTGGGCAATGCTCAGAGGAAACTAACTGGTGCGGTAGCAGAGGTCATTGCTTCTTCCGATATATCGATGCACGTGGTACAGGTTCGACTTTATCTTGCTCATTGATGCTTTCTAATATGTAAGCATTAGTGACTGATGATTCAGAGGGGAACTCGACGGGGCGTGAAAGTAATACTTAAACAAGGGAGAGCAGCACCCACTTCAGCACTTAGCCAGAATGCATCTCAGGTAGCTGTAACGGTAACTATACATTTCGGTTAGTGCTAAATTGGAATATAAAGAGGAAGTATTGTGCAGTGGGATTAGGATTTGTAATGGGGTTTCCTGTTATGTTCTTTCAGTTTCTGTTACGCGGAAGTATTAGTCATCATTGAACTAGGGTTGGATATTTAAGGGGACGTTGTCTCGTGCTGTTATCTGTCTTTTCTCTTTCCTTCTTTCTTTACGCAACCTCTGTATTCTACTTGCTCGCTAAGGCTCGCAAAGAACTCCCTGATATCAAACCTCGCTTCAAAAACACTTTATTTTTATTCCTCTCGGTTTACCCTGGTATACCATACCAGGCTGAGCCAATTCGTCCCCGATCGTACGGTCGCGTTTGTTGTTCCTAGCGAAAGAAACACCACGAAAACTGGCTTCTAGCGAACAATTCTCCAGCCTTGACCTCCCGAAAGGAAGGAAAAGAAACCTTTCCGAAACGTCACTCTACGCCGCCAGGAGAACTGGACATTCAATCATGTCGCAGCAAGCTTCGCTCCAGTCCTTTTTCACCCAATCTTCCCAGCAAGGGACAGCCCCCTCGCAGATCAGGAACACTCAGGTTCCCGACCCAATCCCATCCGGAGCTCAAGAACAGGAATTCTCCTCGACCTTTGCAACAGAATCCGACTACAACGACCCCTACCAACCGAGAATCGACTACCTCTACCCGAGCATTGTCCCCCAGGATACTCACAACCAGACGGACCTGAACTATATTACCTGGGCCATCAGACATGCCACCAGCCGAATTTGCCCACCCACCGACAGGATTGAAATCCTCGAAGAGCAAACGACCACACTCCGGAGAACAGTGGATACACTGAGGCACCAAATCGAGGCGCAGACAACTATGATCACCAGTATGCACTCGGCGATCCATCTTCTCCTCAACAAACAACCACAACCGCAACAACCGCAGCAACCACAACAACAGCAACAACAGCAACAACAGCAACAACAGCGAAAACAACAACCGCAGGGACAGAGAATGCCCCCTCCAGCGGTCCCCCAAACAGTTCCCCAAGCAGCGCCTCAGGCAGCTCCTCAGGCCCCCCCACCCGCACCCCCCCAACAAGCCCCACCCCGTGGATGGAAAGCAGGCACCTGGGCCGCCGTGGCCTCGGCCCCCGGTCCTGCCCAAGGAAATTTCCAGGTTGTTGAGAGAAGAAAGAAGTCTGCAAAGCCAAAAGCGGATCCTCTCTTCAAGCCAGAATATACCAAAATCAACAGAGAAATCATTGTCGAAACCACTGCCCCATCCGACGTCAATCCCTCCGAGATCAGGACCCTAGTCAATTCAAGAATTCAGGACGAATCCTGCCACTTTATTTCAGCAAGGAGAACACCCAAGGATAACTTTATCCTGGAAACAAAGTTTGTCACCCCAGCATCGAAGGCAATGGAATATGCCAAGGAAATCGAGGAGGCTCTCCTCACCCTACAAGTACCAGTCGCTATCATCCGGGCAAACTCCAAATGGTCAAAGTTCCTTATTCACGGAATCCCCACGACGGTCGGAGAAGGCGTCGAGGCAGGCCAACTGGTAGCATCCGAAATTAGAAGCAACTATGGAGAGAACTTCCAACTTGCCCAGGTTCCCCGCTGGATCTCCAGAGCAGAGACTCGAATGGAGAAAACCCACTCATCAATGGTCATCGCGCTCCCAGGACAGGTCACAATGGAAACACTAGGAGTTAAGTTCCTATCCCTCTTTAACCGAAGCTGCCACATCGAGGCCTTCCTCCCAACCTTCCCAGACACCCAATGCGCGAAGTGCCTCGAATACGGTCACCGCCAGGAGAAATGCAAAAACAATGGGAGATGCGGTCATTGTGCCGGAGATCACCTCACCAGCTTCCACCCATGCAATCAATGCCAAGGAGGATATAGATGCACCCACACCCCAATCAGATGTCTGAACTGCAAAGGAATCCATAAGGCCTCCGACCCAGCATGCCCCGAAAGAGTCAAACGCCGATTCCTTAACAAAGGAAAAGAAAACGCCCCACCCGTTCAAGACCCACCGGCCGCACCCGTCCAAGAGTCGATAGTTCAAGTACCAGCCACCGCCCCAGTCGGAGCCACACCCGTTCCCGAAGAAGACCAACCCATGACAAATAATGCTTAGGCCTCGAACCACCGCGCTCGCACACCAACTCAATTGTGCACGGAGCGAACTCATTACCAAGGCGGCGGTAGAAGAAGCGGAAACAGACTCTAGTATTTATTTCCTATTATTACAAGAACCATGGACCTCAGCAGAGGGATACCCACCAGAATCGAACCTCTTTTATATTTTTACAGCCAGCAATACCAATACAAAATGCGCAACATACGTCCGCAAACATGCCAACCTCAAACCAAAACACCACTACACACACGATAATTTCATAGTATCGATTACGGTAGAAATCCAGAACAAGAAAGCCCAAATCCTAAACATATACTCCCCAGGCCGAAGTGGCCCCTTCGCTCAGATAGCAAGTACAATCCAAACCCTTGATAATTGTCTAGTAATGGGAGACTTCAACTGCCACCATCAAATGTGGTACGGAGTAAATTCACATGAATACAGAAACAACATTCGAGCAGACCGCGTCAATGGTGCACGACTAAAACAGTGGATAACCCGACAGAAACTGTCCCTCCTGAACGAACCAGGCGTCTTTACGCATTTCCCCAGAGACAGAGGGAAAAGGCCCACAACCATCGACCTTACATTTGTAAAAGGCCCAATACTCGATCACAACCTACGATGGAGCACTGAACCCTACGGAGCGGGCTCAGACCATGGGAGAACCTCCGTTCACTTACACTTGGAGAAACCACCTTTTGTACCAAGACGAATGTGGCGACAAACAGACTGGAAGCTATTGGAAAACCACATGTCAAACATTTCCATCCCTGCAGAGGCATGGGAAACCAAGGATCTTACGGAACAGACTGTTGATTTCTTTCTAGAACTGGTCAGGTCAACAGTCAGTATAGTAACACCGCTCTCGAAGGAGGGGGTAAGAGCCAACTCCTGGTGGTCAGATGAAATGAAACAAATGAAGGCAAAGGTAAATGCAGCAGAAAGGAAGGCGAGGAACACAAGGAAACCCAATTACGTGGAGGAACACCGGAAGGCTTGCAGGGAATGGACAGTCATGATCCGGAAAGCAAAAGCGGACCAGCGGGAAAAGACGATGAACGAGGCGAAAGGTAGTGAAGTCTGGAGAATCCTAAACGTAGGAAGAAGAAGAGACACAATCATACCAACCATACAAGGTGAAGAAACGTTTGCGGGGAAGTGTCAAGCTCTAAGAGCCCAACTTTTCCCCTCGAAACGGACGTCCCCCGACCATCCCCCCCTAAACATTAGACCCCCCTCTTTTGACCTTAGCAACACCTTCGACATAGTCACCCCCGAAGAACTTAATAAAGCAATCGACTCCTGTCCAGCCCACTCGGCGACCGGCCCGGATGGCATTCCTTATACCTTTATTAAAGCAATAGTCAAAGCAAATACAACTATAATCCAAGACATGTTCTCCGCCATGCTCCGGCACGGCGTACACCCAGCGGAATGGAAGATAGCTAAGTGTATCCCGATCCCGAAACCCGGTAAAGCAAACTATCATGACGCAAAAGCCTACCGGCCCATTTCCCTTCTACAATGCTTCAGCAAAATCCTGGAGAAGATAGTGGCCCAAAGACTCTGCACCGCTGGAGAAATTCTAGGCACACTCTCAGCGAATCAATTTGGAGGAAGACCAACCATCTCGGCAATCGACGCCCTGCTGAGAACCTTAACGCCAATACAACAAAACCTACTACTGAAAAACAGTACCGGAGTCGCGCGGCGAGACAGACCAGCGATCCTAACCAATGATATCCAAGGAGCATTTAACTGCGTCGACCACCTACTCCTCGCGGAAATCATGCAACAACAAAAATTCCCTACCTACTTAACAGAATGGTGCAAGGAATTCAATACCGGCAGAAAACTACAGTTTCAATTTAACCATGAGCTAGAAGAACCACAGCCCTATGATTCTGGAGTGCCGCAAGGTAGCCCCATGTCCCCGGTGCTATTTATGATTTACGCCGGAGTAATCCTGGACCCAACAAGCAGTCCGAAAGAGATGGACACAACATACATCGACGATGATGCGCTGGTACAAATATCCAAAACACCAGGCTTCACAATCAAGAGAATGGAGGAACGAATGAGAGAGAGACTAATAAAAGCTGAGCCACTCCAAATTAAATACGACCCGGATAAATCCGATCTGATCTTCTTCCGGCCTACCACATCATCCATACAACAACCACGACTCCCGGTCAAAGTTAACAATATCAATATACACCCCAAGGAAAGACTGAAATATGTAGGAGTCTGGATAGATCCGACCCTCTCCTTCCGGCCCCACATTGAAGCAGCGATCGCAAAAGGCCTTAAAGCCCTCCACCAGATTCGATACACAGCCCGCTTGCCAGGCATAACGGTCAAAACAATTCATCATATCATAACACAAGGCTTCCTCCCAAGCCTACTCTACGGATCCGAGGCTTGGTGGACCGGTGCAGACCACATTATAAGATCCCTCGAACCACTATATAATGAAGCGGCCCGGATCATCACCGGCCTACCACGATGGACCAAAAGAGCTAAACTCCTCCGAGAAGCAGGCCTACCCCCCTTAGAACACCTCCTGACATATCGCTCAAGAAAGTACGGAACCAGAATACTCTGCTCCGAGGCAACCCACCCCAACAATGAATCCCTGATCGAGCTCCTCCCTTACAAAGAAGCAAATATCAAAGGAACAGGCCTACACCGAATCGCTTCCCTACTACTCCCATACCAGACCCCTGGAAATGCGAGAGATAAGTGGAACCAAAATAAACTACTACGCGACCACCTGTTGGAAGAATGGAACACACAATCAATACCGAACTACCACCACCGGGGGGAATTCCGCCCCCCTCCCAAGATAGCGAAACTCACCCTTACGGAAGCAAAAAAAGTATTTCGAATCCGGTGCCAAACCACCCGAATCGACAAACACGCAGTATATACAGACCCCGAACCATGCCAGTGTGGTATGGAAAACTCAGCGAAACACATACTCATGGAATGCCCAGCGTGGGCTCGAATCCGTACCCCCCTAATAGAGAAGATCCCCGGAGCGATGACCTGGGAAAACTGGATGTTTACAAACCTGAGAACGGACCTCATCCTACAATTTGCGAAACAATCTCAACTCTCGAAATGGTACGAGTCGGCGGAGGCGGAGGCGGACCTGGAAGAGGGGATGGAAGAAAATGACCGGGAACGGGATTAGGAAGGGGAGTTTCCTTTTTACTCTTTAAAAAATTTTTTTCTTTTTGATTTGATGGATCCAGCGCTCGAGTCCGCTGAGATATGTTATTTCTCCTTGTCGTTGGGTCTTCTGGTCGAAGTGTTGTTCTGGATTTTCCCTGTTATTGTTCGTGCTCGCTTGTGCTTGTTTTGTTCTTGTTTTGTTCTTGTTCGTTTGCGTTTGCGTTTGTTGTTTGTTGTTTTCTTTCTTTCTTTTGTTCGGTTCGGTTTGTGTTTTAGGCGGTTGGGTCGGTGTGCGATAAGTCTTGTACTTCAAAGCAATATAAGTTTCTTCTTCTTCTTCTGTATTCTACTTGCTCGCTAAGGCTCGCAAAGAACTCCCTGATATCAAACCTCGCTTCAAAAACACTTTATTTTTATTCCTCTCGGTTTACCCTGGTATACCATACCAGGCTGAGCCAATTCGTCCCCGATCGTACGGTCGCGTTTGTTGTTCCTAGCGAAAGAAACACCACGAAAACTGGCTTCTAGCGAACAATTCTCCAGCCTTGACCTCCCGAAAGGAAGGAAAAGAAACCTTTCCGAAACGTCACTCTACGCCGCCAGGAGAACTGGACATTCAATCATGTCGCAGCAAGCTTCGCTCCAGTCCTTTTTCACCCAATCTTCCCAGCAAGGGACAGCCCCCTCGCAGATCAGGAACACTCAGGTTCCCGACCCAATCCCATCCGGAGCTCAAGAACAGGAATTCTCCTCGACCTTTGCAACAGAATCCGACTACAACGACCCCTACCAACCGAGAATCGACTACCTCTACCCGAGCATTGTCCCCCAGGATACTCACAACCAGACGGACCTGAACTATATTACCTGGGCCATCAGACATGCCACCAGCCGAATTTGCCCACCCACCGACAGGATTGAAATCCTCGAAGAGCAAACGACCACACTCCGGAGAACAGTGGATACACTGAGGCACCAAATCGAGGCGCAGACAACTATGATCACCAGTATGCACTCGGCGATCCATCTTCTCCTCAACAAACAACCACAACCGCAGCAACCGCAACAACCACAACAAAACCAACAACAGCAACAACAGCAACAACAGCGGAAACAACAACCGCAGGGACAGAGAATGCCCCCTCCAGCGGTCCCTCAAACAATTCCCCAAGCAGCGCCTCAGGCAGCCCCTCAGGCCCCCCCACCCGCACCCCCCCAACAAGCCCCACCCCGTGGATGGAAAGCAGGCACCTGGGCCGCCGTGGCCTCGGCACCCGGTCCTGCTCAAGGAAGTTTCCAGGTTGTTGAGAGAAGAAAGAAGTCCGCAAAGCCAAAAGCGGACCCCCTCTTCAAGCCAGAATATACCAAAATCAACAGAGAAATCATCGTTGAAACCACTGCTCCATCCGACGTCAATCCCTCCGAGATCAGGACCCTAGTCAATGCAAGAATTCAGGACGAATCCTGCCACTTCATCTCAGCAAGGAGAACACCCAAGGATAATTTTATCCTGGAAACTAAGTTTGTCACCCCAGCAACAAAGGCAATGGAATACGCCAAAGAAATTGAGGAGGCTCTCCTCACCCTACAAGTACCAGTCGCCATCATCCGGGCAAACTCCAAATGGTCAAAGTTCCTCATTCACGGAATCCCCACAACGGTCGGAGAAGGCGCCGAGGCAGGACAACTGGTAGCATCCGAAATTAGAAGCAACTATGGGGAGAACTTCCAACTTGCCCAGGTTCCCCGCTGGATATCCAGGGCAGAAACTCGAATGGAGAAAACCCACTCATCGATGGTTATCGCGCTCCCAGGACAAATCACAATGGAAACACTAGGAGTTAAATTCCTATCTCTCTTCAACCGAAGCTGCCATATCGAGGCCTTCCTCCCAACCTTCCCGGATACTCAGTGTGCAAAGTGCCTCGAATACGGCCACCGCCAAGAGAAATGTAAGAACAATGGGAAATGCGGCCATTGCGCCGGAGATCACCTCACCAGTTTCCACCCATGCAATCAATGCCAGGGAGGATATAGATGCACCCATACCCCAATCAGATGTCTGAACTGTAAAGGAATCCATAAGGCTTCCGACCCAGCATGCCCTGAAAGAGTTAAACGCCGATTCCTCAACAAAGGAAAGGAAAACGCCCCACCCGCCCAAGACCCACCCGCCGCACCCGCCCAAGAGCCACTTTTAATAATCCAAGTACCAGCCACCGCCCCGGTCGAAGCCACACCCGTTCCCGAAGACGACCAACACATGTCGAATAATGCCTAGGCCTCGAACAACCGCGCTCGCACACCAACTTAACTGTGCACGGAGCGAACTAATCACCAAGGCGGCGGTGGAAGAAGCAGAAACAGACTCGAGCATTTATTTCCTACTATTACAAGAACCATGGACCTCAACAGAGGGATATCCACCAGAATCAAATCTCTTTTACCTTTTTACAGCCAGCAATACCAATACGAAATGCGCAACATATGTCCGCAAACATGCCAACCTGAAACCAAAACACCACTATACACATGATAACTTCATAGTATCGATTACGGTAGAAATCCAGAATAAGAAAACCCAAATCCTAAACATATACTACCCAGGCCGAAGTGGCCCCTTCGCTCAAATAGCAAGTACAATCGAAACCCTTGATAACTGTCTAGTAATGGGAGACTTCAACTGCCACCATCAGATGTGGTACGGAGTAAATTCACATGAATACGGAAACAACATTCGAGCAGACCGCGTCAATGGCGCACGGTTAAAACGATGGATAACCCGACAGAAACTGACCCTCCTGAACGAACCAGGCGTCTTTACGCATTTCCCCAGAGACAGAGGGAAAAGGCCCACAACCATCGACCTTGCATTTGTAAAAGGCCCAACACTCGACCACAACCTACGATGGAGTACTGAACCCTACGGAGCGGGCTCAGACCACGGGAGAACCTCCGTCCACTTACACCTGGAAAAACCACCTTTTGTACCAAGACGAATGTGGCGACAAACAGACTGGAAGCTACTGGAGAACCAAATGTCAAACATCTCCATCCCTGTAGAGGCATGGGAAACCAAGGAACACACGGAACAAACTGTCGATTTCTTCCTAGAACTGGTCAGGTCAACAGTCAGCATAGTAACACCACTCTCGAAGGAGGGGGTAAGAGCCAACTCCTGGTGGTCAGATGAGATGAAACAGATGAAGGCAAGGGTAAACGCAGCAGAAAGGAAGGCGAGAAATACAAGGAAATCCAATCAAGTGGAGGAACACCGGAAGGCTTGCAGAGAATGGACAGTCATGATCCGGAAAGCAAAAGCGGACCAGCCGGAAAAGACGATGAACGAGGCGAAAGGTAGTGAAGTCTGGAGAATCCTAAGCGCAGAAAAGAGACGAGACACAATCATACCAACCATACAAGGTGAAGAAACGTTTGCGGGGAAGTGTCAAGCTCTAAGAGCCCAACTTTTCCCCTCGAAACGGACGTCCCCCGACCATCCCCCCTTGAACATTAGACCCCCCTCTTTTGACCTTAGCAATACCTTCGACATAGTCACCCCCGAAGAACTTAACAAAGCAATCGACTCCTGCCCAGCGCACTCAGCGACCGGCCCGGATGGCATCCCTTATACCTTTATTAAAGCTATAGTCAAAGCAAACACAACTCTAATCCAAGACATGTTCTCCGCTATGCTCCGGCACGGTGTACATCCAGCGGAATGGAAAATAGCTAAGTGTATCCCGATCCCGAAACCCGGTAAAGCAAATTATCATGAAGCAAAAGCCTACCGGCCCATTTCCCTTCTACAATGTTTCAGCAAAATCCTGGAGAAGATAGTGGCCCAGAGACTCTGCACCGCTGGAGAAATCCTAGGCACACTCTCAGCAAACCAATTCGGAGGAAGACCAACCATCTCGGCAATCGACGCCCTCCTGAGAACCTTGACACCAATACAACAAAACCTACTACTAAAAAACAGCACCGGAATCGCCCGGCGAGATAGACCAGCGATCCTAACCAACGACATCCAAGGAGCATTCAATTGTGTCGATCACCTACTCCTCGCGGAAATCATGCACCAACAAAAATTCCCCACCTATCTGACAGAATGGTGCAAGGAATTCAACACCGGCAGAAAACTACAGTTCCAATTCAACCATGAGCTAGAAGAACCACAGCCCTATGATTCTGGAGTGCCGTAAGGTAGCCCCATGTCTCCGGTACTATTCATGATCTATGCCGGAGTAATTCTGGGCCCAACTAGCAGCCCAAAAGAGATGGACACAACTTACATCGATGACGATACGCTGGTGCAAATATCCAAAACACCAGGCTTTACAATCAAGAGAATGGAGGAACGAATGAGAGAAAGATTAATTAAAGCTGAGCCACTCCAAATCAAATACGACCCGGATAAATCCGATCTGATCTTCTTCCGGCCCACCACATCATCCACACAACAACCACGACTTCCAGTCAAAGTTAACAACATCGATATGTACCCCAAGGAGAGGCTGAAATACGTAGGAGTCTGGATAGATCCAACCCTCTCCTTCCGGCCCCATATCGAAGCAGCAATCGCAAAAGGCCTAAAAGCCCTCCACCAAATCCGAAACACCGCCCGCCTGCCAGGGATAACAGTCAAGACAGTTCATCACCTAATAACACAGGGCTTCCTTCCAAGCCTGCTCTACGGATCTGAGGCCTGGTGGACTGGCGCAGACCACATCATTAGATCACTAGAACCACTATACAACGAAGCTGCCCGGATCATCACGGGCCTACCTCGATGGACCAAGAGAGCTAAACTCCTCCGAGAAGCAGGACTACCCCCCCTAGAACACCTTCTAACATATCGCTCAAGAAAGTACGGAACCAGAATACTCTGCACCGAGGCAACCCACTGTTACAGGAAACACGAACACTGCTCCTAAGTCAAGGAATAAGGATAATACGAGTGATGGGTTGTGATGTGAGTACGGTCGGGTAACGAGGGAACCAGCATAGGAAGGTACCGAGGGGTGTGGGGGCACCGGGTGCAACCACACTAGTATTAGGCTGTTGTGAGGGCACGCTTACTATTGGGTGTCTCACCCGGAACGGAATAGAAGCGGGGCTTATGGCTGCAGGCCATTCTACTTAGGGAAGTAGCTCTAGGACAATAGCATGATACAGCTCGGTTACTGGCAATTGCGGGGTTCATGGTTACGTGTCGGAATTAGAATGGAGGAACGGAACTATGCGGGGGCGCTTTTCTATTGGGGGTTATCTTCGGGTTGATTGTCTTATTCTATTATCGTTATCTCATTAGTATTAGAAAGCGGGCCTTGGTATAGGGTCCAATATGTATAAATAGGGAAGGATTCCGCCTCGTCTTAGTGGCATCATCAGTCACTCAGCGAGCGGAATCCGGTTTACAATATTACAAGTTTAAAAGCTACAGAATTATCGCTTAGCATTGGCATTTCCCCAAACACTATATTGTTCCTCATCCACTACGCTATTATTTTATCGATCGCATATTATCAACGTCCCGATAAGACAACTACTTGCTTAGACCAATACTTGAGAGTATTTTGTTTGTGGCGGATAGTCACCGTGCGCTCAAGTAAAAGAATAAGAAAGTAGTCTATTAGAAGGACTCTTTGATACCGTATGCATCCTCGAGTAGCAACAGCAGCTATCAACAACTTTACTTGCACTACCTCTTTTGTCGTTCGCAGAGGCAGTGCCGAACACCTCTATTGCGGATACCTCGAATACGCCGGGTTTTTTGCCGAAGCAGGTACTACTTGCACGTTCGAAGAACACGACCCGGAGATCCTCAACTATCCCGAACTATTCCCCATTAAAGTCACCCTCAGTCAGCAATCCCACGGATTAGCTCACTCCGTCCCTTGGTTCGTCGTTCAACCCTGGTGCAGAAGACAGCCACAACTCAGAATCGAGCAACTTAGCGATGTCAAGGGGTCATCAGCAACAAATGGAGGAAGACTACAACATGGAGAGCTCAATCACCGTGAGAGATCGAGGTATAGTCGAGACCCAGGCGAGACAGCGCCACAGGAGGGATCTAGACATGCCGATCAGCGACCTCTTCAGATCGACTCAGCCGGCCGCATCCTATGGCCAACCCCGCTCCCGCAGGCAAGGGGACTATCGAGATTATTCCCCGTACAAAACGCCAATCAGAGAACGATCTTCTATTCCGAGGCCCTCGGTCCTCAGGGTAACGGACGACGACGAGGACACGAATATGGACGTGGAAGAACGCCGTATCGAGCACCCCTTTGGAGAAATCATCGGGCAGGAAATCGAACGGAGAGGAGCCCCAGTGGTTCAGCAGCTGAGTCGCGGACTTGGAGACCTCACTGTGAGCGTCCAAGACCTGCCCGCAATCAGGGAAATTACTCGGCAGCACGCGGCGCAGCTTGACCAGCAGCACGAAGAGCAGACCAAACTCATCCGCGAAGTGCAGATGAAGTTCAACCAGGACCAAGAAGAACGGGAGCGCCGAGATGGGTACATCCTCGCGCAAGTGCGGGCAGAGACAGCCGCAACCACTACGAACCTCGGCCAAGTCTTGGAACAGATCGCCAATACCACTAAGGCCCACCAACAGCGGCAGGAAGAGCAGGCCCAGCACATAACTATGCTGGCCGACTGGATTCAAAGGCTGCCGAAAGAAGGCCCAGCCCAAGTCCCAGACGGCGTAGCAGCTACACTGGCACAATTGGAGAGGACCATGCAGCAGCAGGTCTCCTTGGTAGATGGGTTCTCTGGGACAAGGACGGCTCTAGAAGAAATGATAGAGCAGATGAAGGAAACAGCCCGTAAAGCGGCTGCGGAAAAACCACTGGCCCCAGAGACAGGTGGCGGCGGATCAGGCCCACCTCCTAGACCACCTCCCCAACAACCAGTCGCCCCTCCAGCCGGCTCCGAATCCAGTGAAGACCTCGAAGACCCAGGCCAACAAGGGAAGCAAGGAGGTCAAGGAGCACAAGGTGGAGGTAACGGGGATGGCAACAAGGGAGGAGGTCAAGGAGCACAAGGTGGAGGTAACGGGAATGGCAATAAGGGAGGTAACGCCCCGGAAGCACCCGGATCATCCCCATCGGATTCCTCAGATTCGGAAGGCGAACGCCGCAAGCGGCTGGAACGTAAGAAACGAAGACACGAAAGGAGGCGCCAACGAGAGCAAGAACTCTCGCACACCCCTCGCGCCACCGTAGGTGATGCACCGAAAAAGGCCAACATTCCCTTCTCCGGAAAAGCCGATCAGGACGTAAGACTCTGGATCGATCAGATGGAAATTCTAATCAGTCTCCAGAAGAAGGTCCAATGGGATGATGGCACCAAGATTATGTGGGCATCCCTCGAGTTCACCGGTAGTGCGGCAAACTTTTGGCGGAATTTTACGGAGAGGTTGGCTGTGGACAGAAGTATCGGAACCTGGGAACGGTTCAAGCAAGAGCTCCGTACCCAATATGGCAACCGCACAAGTCAGGAACAGGCCAAGCAGAAGATGGACAGACTCCGGCAAACTGACCCAATCGACGACTACATCAACGAGATGCAGAACCTAGAATGGGACGCACGAGTTGGACCAGTTGTCATGAGATCCATGATCCTAACAGGAATAAACTCCTCGCTGGAACAACGGCTCTCCAATGCGATTGAGGAGCCTAATGATTTCGTGGACTGGTTAGCCTGGGTACGAAAAGTCGGACGCAAGGACCACGAGGTGAAGGCTCGGAAAGAAATCCTGCGAGGAAAGGATACGGTGAAACCCCGCGAGGAAAAAACGGAACGGCGGAAATCGCGCAACAACGCAAATCCTCGGAAAACTTTTCCCGCATCAGCCAACAACTCCAAGACCTCAGATGACTTAGGTGTCATCAAAGAAGAGAAGGAGAAATGGCAGAAGGAAGGAAAGTGTTTCCGTTGTGGTAGAGATAACCACTTCGTAAAGGATTGCGTGGCAACGAGCAAAGTCAGGTTAACGAACCTGAAGAGAAAAGAGTATCCTTCCGGGAGAAAGGACCACGGAAGGGAGGGTGATAAGAAACGGAAATTGGGGCCACAAAATGAGGCATTTAGGGCAAGGATTACGAATTTGTAGGACTAAATTGATTGGGTATTTCTATTTTTTATGCGGTGTTTCATTCTATGTTGTGTTACGGGTTTTATTTGGGAAAAAGACTTTTCTAAGGGATCGGGTTATGTTATGTTCTATCGGTTTTGCGCAATTTAAATTCTCTTTACACACATTTCGAGAAGCGGGGTTACATTCCGAAAATACCTGGTGCATAAGTGTTGTACTATGATTTTGATCAACGCTCGAATTTTCTATATAAACTCCCTCGCCCGCGCTCTGAACAAGAACTATCAACATCAACCTACTTAGACCCAAGAACAATCTACCTTACCTTACACTTTTCAAACATACGAATATGTCTTTACATCACCAAGAAACCCGCCTTGAGATTGAGATCTCTTGGAACCACCCCGCAACTAGTACCCAACATGCAGAAACAGTCAACGCACTCCTAGACAGCGGAACAGAGGACTGGGTTATGTCCTGGAACTGTGTCCATCGTCTAAAGATCCCAACTCAACCTCGACCCAAGCCTCTCATCATCAGACAGGCTGACGGCACCCCTATGCCTAACTCCGGTACTTACATCACCAAATCTCTTACCCTCCGCGTCGACAACCATCTAGACAGAGACATCGTCTGCGAGGTTGGCTCATTCGCAGGAGAAGACCTCGTCATACCACATCGATGGCTCAAGGAGCATCAACCTACCATACATTGGGGTCAGAACAAGGTCACCTTCGACAACATCAATTGTCAAGTGAAGGGATGCTTCAGGACCATGTATGATATATACGAAGAAGACCCAGAAGAGCTGGTCATCAGGCTGTTGAGGTCGTCACCCGAGACACAGATGATGATCGAGCAACACCCCTTCTGGGCAAGGGCATTGGTAGGCGAGGCTCTCGCTAGTGCTATACCGATGGAATACCAGGACTTCGTCGATGTCTTCTCTAAGGAGGGAGCCGATCGACTACCTGATCACTCTGAATGGGACCATACTATTCCCCTTATGGAAGGAAAGCAGCCTCCATGGGGACCGATCTATGCGCTCTCCCCAGTGGAACAAAAGGCACTTCGGGAGTACTTGGACGAAATGCTAGCCTCTGGCAAAATAGTCCCCTCCACCAGCCCGGCAGCAGCACCGATCCTGTTCGTGAAGAAAGCCAATGGAAAACTGAGGTTATGCGTAGACTTTCGTGGCTTAAACGCTATCACGGTCAAGAATCGCTACCCCCTTCCACTCATGACAGAGTTGGCCGATTCGACGAAAGGAGCAGAGTTCTTCACCAAGATAGACCTGAAAAATGGCTATAACTTGATTAGGATTGCTGCTGGCGAGGAATGGAAAACAGCTTTTAGAACGAAGTACGGCCACTTCGAATATAGGGTAATGCCTTTTGGCTTAACCAATGCACCGGCGTCGTTCCAGGTCATGGTCAATACCATATTCAAGGATCTTCTAGATCAAGGCGTAGTAGTCTACTTGGATGATATTCTAATATATTCAAAGACTAAGGAAGAGCATACGGCTCTTGTGAGGAAGATATTGGGGCGACTGCAACAAAACCATCTATACGGGAACCTCGAGAAAACGGAATGGTACAAACAGGAGGTAGAATTCCTGGGATTTGTACTATCAGGGAAAGGGAACCAGGTCTCGCCTAAGAAGGTGAAGGCAATCATGGAATGGTTACCACCCACCAAGGTCAAGGAACTTCAATGTTTCCTCGGATTCGCCAACTTCCTACGACGGTTCATCCACAGGTACTCCGAAGTTTGTCGACCAATGACCGACCTCTTGAAGAAGGGTTCCGTATGGCGATGGAGCAGTGAACAGCAAAATGCTTTCGACGAACTCAAGGAGAGATTTACGTCTGCCCCAATACTACGACACTATGACGAACACCGCGAAGCGATCATAGAAACTGACGCGAGTGACTGGGCTGAGGCCGCAGTACTCTCTCAGGTGTTCGAGGACGGTATTCTACACCCGGTAGCTTACCACTCTCGCAAGTTCAACGAAGCAGAGGTAAACTACGAGATCTATGACAAGGAGATGCTCGCTATAGTTTCTGCTCTCTTGACTTGGAGACATTGGCTGGAAGGAACGGACATTCCTATCCAGATACATTCGGATCGTCAGAACCTACAGTACTTCACAACGACCAAGAAGTTGTCGAGAAGACAAGCCAGGTGGGCCGAAAAGATAGCACCTTTTCGCTTCAGGATTCATTACCGACCAGGCGAAAAAAATGGCAAGCCAGATGCACTTACAAGGCGCCCAGAGTTCGCTATGGAAGGGGGAGTAATGCGCGAACAACCCGTAAAACAGTTGCTCAGCGCAGAACAATTTGTCAGGAAATCACGGACCAATGTAGAAACTGGCCCTGAAATCATTGGCAACTCCGAAGAAGAATGGACTCCGTTGGATCAGTGGTACGACATACCAGGTACTGAGCTGCCTCAGCCACTACAAGACTGGTATGAACAGGATAGACAATGGGTTCGGAGAGTGTTCCGGGATGAACCTCTCCGTGATGCAAACCTTGAAGTCTTCGGGACAGAGGAAGCTGATGCCGTAATAACGGAGCTTGCCACTGAATGGACCCCGGGATCGAATGAGGCCACCCACGATGGTCGTTGGGTAGTGCCAGGATACGCGGTCAGACAAGTCATTGAGGATCATCATGACAGACCTGTAGCGGGGCATCTAGGAAGGGATACAACCCTTGAGTTGATCGATAGGAACTACTGGTGGCCAGGAATGTCCACGGATGTAGCCAACTTCGTCAAGACTTGCGACGTGTGCCAGAGAGCCAAGCAACGTCGGAGACACTTGTCACTCCCTCAACCCCTAGAGTTAGCCACCACACCTTGGACTGATATCTCAATGGATTTCGTAGTAGAAATGCCAAAGGAGAAATCAGGATTCCGTAACGTATTGGTGGTCGTGGACCGTTTTACGAAAATGGCTCACTTCATTCCAATGACGGGAATCAACGCGGAATAGACCGCTAACGCCTTTGTCAAGGACATTTGGCGCTTTCACGGACTTCCTAGGAGCATTGTCTCTGACAGGGGAACACAGTTCGTATCGGCATTCTGGGCTGCGGTCACAGAACGACTAGGGATTCGTAGAAGACTCTCGACCTCGTTCCACCCACAGACGGATGGACAAACAGAAAAGACCAACCAGCACCTCGAGTCCTACATCCGGGCCTATACCGCCGGAACAGGAAAGAAATGGAAGGACCTACTACCGATTTGCGAGTATGCATATAATAATGCGAAACACTCGTCGACAGGACAATCGCCGTTCTACTGTAACTATGGTTTCCACCCACGAACAGATTGGCCAACGGATGCGAAAATCGGACAGCTGGATGCTAAAGGAAGTACCTACCTGGAAGACCTTCTCCTAGCTCATGAGTCAGCGAGAGACACGCTGCAGAAGACCTTTGACAGGATGGCATCAAGGCCAGGACCAGCAGTTCAGCGGTTCACAATCGGTCAAAAGGTTTTGCTGGATACTCGGAACCTCGGCGGTTACAATAAATGGTCGGATAAGTTTACAGGCCCCTTCGAGGTCACCGCGGCTGTAGGAAATAGGGCTTATAGATTGAATCTTCCGGTAGAATAGAAGGTTCATGACGTATTCCACGAGATGTTGCTGAGACCTTATCGAGAGGAACCCAACCCTGGCAGGCAACAGAACACACGAAAACGACTCGCAACACCCGAACCCCAAGAGGCACTCTTAGATGAGAACTTCAAACCGGTCACCAACACTCGGCCCCATACGCGGAGTCAAGGGTCAGTCATCGACTCGAGTCGGCCTCCGAAACGACAACGGACTAGGGAAGACTAGCTCGATACCTTTCCTACTCTATGACTTTTCCCACAGGGTTTTTATCATAGAGAGGTTTTAACGGTCGAGGGCGACGTCTAGGAATGGGGAGTAGTGTTACAGGAAACACGAACACTGCTCCTAAGTCAAGGAATAAGAATAATACGAGTGATGGGTTGTGATGTGAGTACGGTCGGGTAACGAGGGAACCAGCATAGGAAGGTACCGAGGGGTGTGGGGGCACCGGGTGCAACCACACTAGTATTAGGCTGTTGTGAGGGCACGCTTACTATTGGGTGTCTCACCCGGAACGGAATAGAAGCGGGGCTTATGGCTGCAGGCCATTCTACTTAGGGAAGTAGCTCTAGGACAATAGCATGATACAGCTCGGTTACTGGCAATTGCGGGGTTCATGGTTACGTGTCGGAATTAGAATGGAGGAACGGAACTATGCGGGGGCGCTTTTCTATTGGGGGTTATCTTCGGGTTGATTGTCTTATTCTATTATCGTTATCTCATTAGTATTAGAAAGCGGGCCTTGGTATAGGGTCCAATATGTATAAATAGGGAAGGATTCCGCCTCGTCTTAGTGGCATCATCAGTCACTCAGCGAGCGGAATCCGGTTTACAATATTACAAGTTTAAAAGCTACAGAATTATCGCTTAGCATTGGCATTTCCCCAAACACCCACCCCAACAATGAATCCCTGATCGAGCTCCTCCCATACAGAGAAGCAAATATCAAAGGGACAGGTCTACACCGAATCGCTTCCCTCCTATTCCCATATCAAACCCCCGGAAATGCGAGAGACAAGTGGAATCAAAATAAACTACTACGCGACCACCTGTTGGAAGAATGGAATACACAACCAATACCGGACTACCATCACCGGGGGGAGTTCCGCCCCCCTTCCAAGATTGCGAAACTCACCCTAACGGAGGCGAAAAAAGTTTTTCGAATCCGGTGCCAAACTACCCGAATCGATAAACACGCGGTATATACAGACCCCGAACCATGCCAGTGTGGTATGGAAAACTCAGCGAAACACACACTTATGGAATGCCCATCGTGGGCTCGAATCCGTGCCCCCCTGATAGAAAAGATCCCCGGAGCGATGACCTGGGAAAACTGGATGTTTACAAACTTGAAAACGGACCTTATCTCACAATTTGCAAAAAACTCTCAACTCTCGAAGTGGTACGAGTCGGCGGAAGCGGAGGTGGATCTAGAAGAGGGGATGGAAGAAAATGATTAGGGACGGGATTAGGAAAGGGCGGTTTCCTTTTACCTTTTTAACTTTGGTTTCACTTTGTTTTGATTGATCCAGCGCCCGAGTTCGTTGAGATATGTTTTTTCTCCTTGTCGTTGGGTTGTTTCTGGTTGAGTGTCGTTCTGGAATTTCCTTATTTCTTGTTGATGTTCGTTCGTGTTCGCTTTTGTTCTTGTTTGTTTGTTTGCGTTTGTTGTTTTCTTTCCTTTCGTTCTTTTTGTTTGGTTTGTGTTTTAGGCGGTCGGGTCGGCGTGCGATAAGTCTTGTACTTCAAAGCAATATAAGTTTCTTCTTCTTCTTCTGCATTCTACTCGCTTACCTCTGGCTCGCGATAGGATTTCTTCCCCCCCGAGATGGAGTTATACTGATTCTCGAATTGCTTCGGTCCCTGAACTTCCCTCGCTCGACACCCCCCATTCTTTGCTCGTTCGGTGCCCTCACGGGATGCGTCCACCGTTCACCCCTCGCCAAACCAGCGGCTACTCTCGAAAGCCGCCTTCGCCCCTCCTTACTTTCACTTATCGCACGAGTGATCCCACACGTCGGGTACGCACACTGTCAGTAATCTCCAGTCAGCGAGAACCTACTGCCAAAGCGCTCGACAGCCCGCGAAGTTAGCGACCTCTCGGTCGCGAAACTATCGTCAAATTTTTACCCGAGGTCCCGTGACCTTACCCCTCTTTATCGGCCTTAACCAGGCCACCCACTTTTTAACCGAGGCGGCCCGCTCCCCTCACCCCAACCCAACCGGTCTCCGAGACCACCCTCAATACAACACGGTCGGCACTTTCGATTGCGACCCCCATACATACTGAGCCTTCGGCTCAACCCTTTTGCATGTCCCCTCCAGAGGACACCACTTCAAATACGACTCGGGCACAGTCTTTAGCCGTTGCTCCAGGGACCGACGACCCCACCCATTCTTACTTGACCTACCGGTCACCACTCCTCAACTCCTCGCTGCCTGACAACCAGACGCCCGAGGACCCACTCTTACACCACCCCCCTCGCTTCCACCCTGACGCTGTTGCGGTTGGCTTCTCCTGCCTTCGTGCGCGTGGTTTCCCAGTCCTGTTAAGGTTTGTCCACAGATATGACATCGGGAACGTTGGTAATGATATCGTTTCGATTGAACACTACGTTTAGGATTGTGCTCGCTTATGTAGTTGACGGAGAAGATTGGGGTTCATTCTTACTACGGGGAGGTTTCTTTGTTGTCGCTTAGATTCTGCTTACCTGTACCACTTGTTATTTGCGCCCTCTTCGTGCATCGTTTACTTTTATTTTATGTACGTAGTTCTCGTAGCTGCGGTAGTTAGTTTTTGTACTTTGTTTTTGCTTTCGGGTTAGTCGGTGGAGGTTGTAGTCGGGTAGTTAGGTGTGCGATAAGCTTCGGCTTCTAAGCAATATAACTTTCTTCTTCTTCTTCTTCTGTATTCTACTTGCTCGCTAAGGCTCGCAAAGAACTCCCTGATAACAAACCTCGCTTTAAAAACATTTTATTTTATTCCCTTCGGTTTACCCTGATATACCATACCAGGCTGAGCCACTTCGTCCCCGATCGTACGGTCGCGTTTTGTTGTTACAAGCGAAAGAAACCTACGAAAACAGGCTTCCAGCGAAGAATTCTCCAGCCTTGACCTCCCGAAAGGAAGGAAAAGAAACCTATCCGAAACATCACTCTACACCGCCAGAAGGACCGGACATTCAGTCATGTCGCAGCAAGCTTCGCTTCAGTCCTTTTTCACCCAGTCTTTCCAGCAAGGGACAGCCTCCTCGCAGAACAGGAACACTCAGGATCCCGACCCAACCCCATCCGGAGCTTAGGAACAGGAATTCTCCTCGACCTTTGCAACAGAATCCGACTACAACGACCCCTACCAACCGAGAGTCGACTACCTCTACCCGAGCATTGTCCCCCAGGACACGCACACCCAGACGGACCTGAACTACATTACCTGGGCCATCAGACATGCCACCAGCCGGATCTGCCCGCCCTCTGACAGGATTGAAATCCTCGAAGAACAAACGACTACACTCCGGAGAACAGTGGACACACTGAGACATCAAATTGAGGCGCAGACAAGCATGATCACGAATATGCACTCGGCGATCCACGCGCTCCTCAATAAACAGCCACAACCGCAGCAACCGCAGCAACCGCAACAACAGCAACAACAGCAACAACAGCAACAACAGCGGAAACAACAACCGCAGGGACAGAGAATGCCCCCTCCAGCGGTCCCTCAAACAATTCCCCAAGCAGCGCCTCAGGCAGCTCCTCAGGCCCCCCCACCCGCACCCCCCCAACAAGCCCCACCCCGTGGATGGAAAGCAGGCACCTGGGCCGCCGTGGCCTCGGCACCCGGTCCTGCTCAAGGAAGTTTCCAGGTTGTTGAGAGAAGAAAGAAGTCCGCAAAGCCAAAAGCGGACCCCCTCTTCAAGCCAGAATATACCAAAATCAACAGAGAAATCATCGTTGAAACCACTGCTCCATCCGACGTCAATCCCTCCGAGATCAGGACCCTAGTCAATGCAAGAATTCAGGACGAATCCTGCCACTTCATCTCAGCAAGGAGAACACCCAAGGATAATTTTATCCTGGAAACTAAGTTTGTCACCCCAGCAACAAAGGCAATGGAATACGCCAAAGAAATTGAGGAGGCTCTCCTCACCCTACAAGTACCAGTCGCCATCATCCGGGCAAACTCCAAATGGTCAAAGTTCCTCATTCACGGAATCCCCACAACGGTCGGAGAAGGCGCCGAGGCAGGACAACTGGTAGCATCCGAAATTAGAAGCAACTATGGGGAGAACTTCCAACTTGCCCAGGTTCCCCGCTGGATATCCAGGGCAGAAACTCGAATGGAGAAAACCCACTCATCGATGGTTATCGCGCTCCCAGGACAAATCACAATGGAAACACTAGGAGTTAAATTCCTATCTCTCTTCAACCGAAGCTGCCATATCGAGGCCTTCCTCCCAACCTTCCCGGATACTCAGTGTGCAAAGTGCCTCGAATACGGCCACCGCCAAGAGAAATGTAAGAACAATGGGAAATGCGGCCATTGCGCCGGAGATCACCTCACCAGTTTCCACCCATGCAATCAATGCCAGGGAGGATATAGATGCACCCATACCCCAATCAGATGTCTGAACTGTAAAGGAATCCATAAGGCTTCCGACCCAGCATGCCCTGAAAGAGTTAAACGCCGATTCCTCAACAAAGGAAAGGAAAACGCCCCACCCGCCCAAGACCCACCCGCCGCACCCGCCCAAGAGCCACTTTTAATAATCCAAGTACCAGCCACCGCCCCGGTCGAAGCCACACCCGTTCCCGAAGACGACCAACACATGTCGAATAATGCCTAGGCCTCGAACAACCGCGCTCGCACACCAACTTAACTGTGCACGGAGCGAACTAATCACCAAGGCGGCGGTGGAAGAAGCAGAAACAGACTCGAGCATTTATTTCCTACTATTACAAGAACCATGGACCTCAACAGAGGGATATCCACCAGAATCAAATCTCTTTTACCTTTTTACAGCCAGCAATACCAATACGAAATGCGCAACATATGTCCGCAAACATGCCAACCTGAAACCAAAACACCACTATACACATGATAACTTCATAGTATCGATTACGGTAGAAATCCAAACCAAGAAAACCCAAATCCTAAACATATACTACCCAGGCCGAAGTGGCCCCTTCGCTCAAATAGCAAGTACAATCCAAACCCTTGATAACTGTCTAGTAATGGGAGACTTCAACTGCCACCACCAAATGTGGTACGGAGTAAATTCACATGAATATAGAAACAACATTCGAGCAGACCGCGTCAACGGCGCACGGTTAAAACGATGGATAACCCGACAGAAATTGACCCTCCTGAACGAACCAGGCGCCTTTACGCACTTCCCCAGAGACAGAGGGAAAAGGCCCACAATCATCGACCTTACATTTGTAAAAGGCCCAACACTTGACCACAATCTACGATGGAGCACTGAACCCTATGGAGCGGGCTTAGACCACGGGAAAACCTCCGTTCACTTACACTTGGAAAAACCACCCTTCGTACCAAGAAGAATGTGGTGACAAACAGACTGGAAGCTATTGGAGAACCACATGTCAAACATGTACATCCCTGCAGAGGCATGGGAAACCAAGGAACATACGGAACAAACTGTCGATTTCTTCCTAGAACTGGTCAGGTCAACAGTCAGCATAGTAACACCACTCTCGAAGGAGGGGGTAAGAGGCAACTCCTGGTGGTCAGATGAGATGAAACAAATGAAGGCAAGGGTAAACGCAGCAGAAAGGAAGGCGAGAAATACAAGGAAACCCAATCACGTGGAGGAACACCGGAAGGCTTGCAGAGAATGGACAGTCATGATCCGGAAAGCAAAAGCGGACCGGCGGGAAAAGACGATCAACGAGGCAAAAGGCAGTGAAGTCTGGAGAATCCTAAGCGCAGGAAGGAGACGAGACACAATCATACCAACCATACAAGGTGAAGAAACGTTCGCGGGGAAGTGCCAAGCTCTAAGAGCCCAACTTTTCCCCTCGAAACGGACGCCCCCCGACCATCCCCCCTTGAATATTAGACCCCCCTCCTTTGACCTTAGCAATACCTTCAACATAGTCACCCCCGAAGAACTTAACAAAGCAATCGACTCCTGTCCAGCGCACTCGGCGACCGGCCCGGATGGCATCCCTTACACCTTTATTAAAGCAATTGTCAAAGCAAATACAACTCTAATCCAAGACATGTTCTCCGCTATGCTCCGGCACGGTGTACACCCAGCGGAATGGAAAATAGCTAAGTGTATCCCGATCCCGAAACCCGGTAAAGCAAATTATCATGAAGCAAAAGCCTACCGGCCCATTTCCCTTCTACAATGTTTCAGCAAAATCCTGGAGAAGATAGTGGCCCAGAGACTCTGCACCGCTGGAGAAATCCTAGGCACACTCTCAGCAAACCAATTCGGAGGAAGACCAACCATCTCGGCAATCGACGCCCTCCTGAGAACCTTGACACCAATACAACAAAACCTACTACTAAAAAACAGCACCGGAATCGCCCGGCGAGATAGACCAGCGATCCTAACCAACGACATCCAAGGAGCATTCAATTGTGTCGATCACCTACTCCTCGCGGAAATCATGCACCAACAAAAATTCCCCACCTATCTGACAGAATGGTGCAAGGAATTCAACACCGGCAGAAAACTACAGTTCCAATTCAACCATGAGCTAGAAGAACCACAGCCCTATGATTCTGGAGTGCCGTAAGGTAGCCCCATGTCTCCGGTACTATTCATGATCTATGCCGGAGTAATTCTGGGCCCAACTAGCAGCCCAAAAGAGATGGACACAACTTACATCGATGACGATACGCTGGTGCAAATATCCAAAACACCAGGCTTTACAATCAAGAGAATGGAGGAACGAATGAGAGAAAGACTAATTAAAGCTGAGCCACTCCAAATTAAATACGACCCGGATAAATCCGATCTGATCTTCTTCCGGCCCACTACATCATCCACACAACAACCACGACTTCCAGTCAAAGTTAACAACATCAATATTTACCCCAAGGAGAGGCTGAAATACGTAGGAGTCTGGATAGATCCGACCCTCTCCTTCCGGCCCCACATCGAAGCAGCAATCGCAAAAGGCCTAAAAGCCCTCCACCAAATCTGAAACACTGCCCGCCTGCCAGGGATAACAGTCAAAACAGTTCATCACCTAATAACACAAGGCTTCCTTCCAAGCCTGCTCTACGGATCGGAGGCTTGGTGGACCGGCGCAGACCACATCATTAGATCGCTCGAACCACTATACAACGAAGCTGCCCGGATCATCACGGGCCTACCTCGATGGACCAAGAGAGCTAAACTCCTCCGAGAAGCAGGACTACCCCCCCTAGAACACCTTCTAACATATCGCTCAAGAAAGTACGGAACCAGAATACTCTGCACCGAGGCAACCCACCCCAACAATGAATCCCTGATCGAGCTCCTCCCATACAGAGAAGCGAACATCAAAGGGACAGGCCTACACCGAATCGCCTCCCTCCTACTCCCATATCAAACCCCCGGAAATGCGAGAGACAAGTGGAATCAAAATAAACTACTACGCGACCACCTGTTGGAAGAATGGAATACACAACCAATACCGGACTACCATCACCGGGGGGAGTTCCGCCCCCCTTCCAAGATTGCGAAACTCACCCTAACGGAGGCGAAAAAAGTTTTTCGAATCCGGTGCCAAACTACCCGAATCGATAAACACGCGGTATATACAGACCCCGAACCATGCCAGTGTGGTATGGAAAACTCAGCGAAACACATACTTATGGAATGCCCAGCGTGGGCTCGAATCCGCGCCCCTCTGATAGAGAAGATCCCTGGAGCGATGACCTGGGAAAACTGGATGTTTACAAACTTGAAAACGGACCTTATCCTACAATTTGCAAAGAATTCTCAACTCTCGAAATGGTACGAGTCGGCGGAGGCGGAGGCGGACCTGGAAGAGGGGATAGAAGCAAATGATTACGGACGGGATTAGGAAGGGTAGTTTCCTTTTACCTGTTATTTTTCGCTTTTGTTTTTAATTTTGTTTTTGATGGATCCAGCGCCTGAGTCCGCTGAGATATGTTATTTCTCCTTGTCGTTGGGTTTTTCTGGTTGAGTGTCGTTCCAGAATTTCCTTACTCTTGTTTGTGTTCGTTCGCGTTTGCTTTTGCTCTTGTTTGTTCGCGTTTGTTGTTTTTCCTTTCCTTCTTTCTCTTGTTCGGTTTGTGTCTTAGGCGGTTGGGTCGGCATGCGATAAGTCTTGTACTTCAAAGCAATATAAGGTTCTTCTTCTTCTGTATTCTACTCGCTCGCCTCTGGCTCGCGATAGGATTTCTTTCCCCCGAGATGGAGTTATACTGATTCTGGAATTGCTTCGGTCCCTGAATTTCCCTCGCTCAACACCCCCCATTCTTTGCTCGTTCGGTGCCCTCACGGGTCGCGTCTACCGTTCACCCCTCGCCAAAATAACGGCTACTCTCGAAAGCCGTCTACGCCCCTCCTTATTTTCACTCATCGCACGAGTGATCCCACACATCGGGTACGGACACTGTCAGTAATCTCCAGTCAGTGAGAATCTACTGCCAAAGCGCTCGACAGCCCGCGAAGTTAGCGACCTCTCGGTCGCGAAACTATCGTCAAATTTTTTACCCGAGGTCCCGTGACCTTACCCCTCTTTATCGGCCTTAACCAGGCAACCCTTTTTTACCCGAGGCGGCCCGCTCCCCTCACCCCAACCTAACCGGTCTCCGAGACCACCCCTCAACACAATACGGTCGGCACTTTCGATTGCGACCCCCACATATACTGAGTCTCCGACTCAACCCTTTTTGCATGTCCCCTCCAGAGGACACCACTTTAAACATGACTCGGGCACAGTCTTTAGCCGTTGCTCCAGGGACCGACGACCCCACAATTCGTTAACTGACCTACCGGTCACCACTCCTCAATTCCTCGCTGCTTGACAACCAGATGCCCGAGGACCCACTCTTAACCACCCCCCTCGCTTCCACCCTGACGCTGTTGCGGTTGGCTTTTCCTGCCTTCGTGCGCGTGGTTTCCCAGTCCTGTTAAGGTTCGTCCACAGATATGACACCGGGAACGTTGGTAATGATATCGTTTCGATTGAACACTATGTATAGGATTGTGCTCGCTTATGTAGTTGACGGAGAAGTTTGGGGTTCACTCTTACTACGGGGAGGTTTCTTTGTTGTCGCTTAGATTCTGCTTACCTGTAGTACTTGTTATTCTCGCCCTCTTCGTGCGCTGTTTTTGTTATTTATGTACGTAGTTCTCGTAGCTGCGGTAGTTAGTATTTTGTACTTTGTTTTTGTTTTCGGGTTAGTCGGTGGAGGTTGTAGTCGGGTAGTTAGGTGTGCGATAAGCTTCGGCTTCTAAGCAATATAAGTTTCTTCTTCTTCTTCTTCTATATTTCTTCCATGAATATTACTTTTGTTCTACGCTAATCCCTCGATACCACGTCTTCACCTCAGTTGCATTCCTTGGTACTATTGTCTCTCATTCATAGATCCACGTTACAGTAGCACTCCCTGCATCCCAGAAAGCACCCCTAGCACTCTCACATTCTAGGCCCTCTGTACCTGTTTATCCTCATGAGTATACTTCTTCTACGTGCCATATCGATTTTTGCTCGATACGCTCTCGATACAGGGAGTCGTCCCACACTTACTGGAAATATCGTTCTTCATCACCTATCGAAGTAATTGGCAAGAACTCTGTGAGTAGTCGTCAGATTTCTTCAAGCCAACTTCGCGGTCAAGGTCGATCGCAAACAGTCTACGAAATCGAGTATCTTCCCTCATCTAGCGAGGAGGATGAGAGTGCTCAGGTGCCGGAAAGCAAAAGTATTTTAATTCTGGGAAGCTAGTTTAGTTATCCGAAGGACACTTATGAAATCTTTGAGAACACTCGCAACATTCCTTCAAGCCAATTGACTCGGAGGTCTGTGGTACCTAACTCTAGGAGTGCAAATGTGCTGTCAGTACAGGTTTTTAGAATTGAGAAGGAGTGTAGTGTGTTAATCGGGGAGCATAATCGTCTACATAAGCCCTTTCCACCTGCAGCAAGACTTTTAGTACTGGTAATGAGCATGTGGGCAACTGCAAGTCATTGAGTGGGGTGTGAAGTATACATTGATAAGGTCGTTATTAAAGAGGTGAGTGCCCCCAAACGGATTACGAGTGTTTTGGAAGCATAATTGAGAAGGATAGATCAGAAGTTTGCACCTCCATATCCGTTCCTACTTGATGCATGAGGTGAAAGGGTGACTGATGGACTCTACGATACATGGGCTTGGAAATCTCGTATCGCCTGAGGTAAGGGTGGCTCAAGTGAAAAACCTTTTGATGAATGATCGTTTCTTGAGCCCCCAAGAGCATTACGAGGTATGATGGATCCCCAGAGAATACTCGGGATAGCCTCTCCCAGATTCTAGACCTACAGACTGCGCTTCCTGGATCCAGAAACTATCGATATATTGTATTTTAAATACTTCGATGGGGTAAGAATGTGAGGGGTTAAGGATCTCAAATTTCTAGAGCGGATAACCTCTACCCTTACTTGCCTAATATCGACATCGATTTGCTACGGCATTCGGGCGTGGTCAACAGGGAGTTACTTCAAGCCTGATAATTTTCAGTCGCAGAATGAGAATGTTGTGAGTAAGTATGGCCTGATGCCCTCATTGATATTCCGAGTGCTTTGGGAGCAATGGCGGTTGTTCCTAGGATTTCATAGATCGATTAGTTAACACATTGGGTTATGAGGTGTTAGATAAGTCAGAAAAGTTCTATTGGGTTCTATCGGGTTCTGTGGGTCGTTGATGTATGAGTCACTTTGGATTTGTCATCGCTCGGATTTCCTTGGGTATATTAGGAGAGTTCACCTTCGTTTCTTGTTCCTTTTTCTTTCCTTTCTTTCTTTACACAACATCTTCTGTACCTACGCTGTCTATTACTATACAATATCATTTCCCTCTTCTTTACTCAAGAAGACCACTATTTGCTGCCCTCTTGTCCCGTTGACCCTTACCGATCCTAGAGTCCCTCAGAACACCTATTTCAAGTTCTCACACTGACCTCTACTATCCCCTTCATACCCTACAGAATACTCGCTACTCCTCCCCTTGAGATAGGGCTATGCGGATTGCCGAGCTGATATCCAAACTCGAGTAGAAACATTCCACAGGATGAGCAACACTTGGAAGGGGATAAGTAAACAGAACCAGGAGGCCACCTTGGAGGTAATCAAAGATAACATTCGAGAAAAGGTATAAAACTTCTAGATCCCAGTAATACGAGTGGTATTCTAAATATTAACTCTAATAGATACGAGATAAAAAAGGGGGTAACTATTGAGGTAATACCACAGGAGGGTTTTAGCGAAGACAATGAAGTGCTGGCTGCAGGTCTTGCCGCAATCCAAGATGCTCGTAGAATACTCACAAGTACTACAGGAACTCGAATTGGTTCTGACAGTGCCCAGGACGAAGTGATTAATGCCCAACTTCATAGCATTGACACCAAAGAGAAGGGGGAGGAGGAAGAAGAGGAGCCAGAATTACCTGTAGTGGAGGATTACGAAAGGGGGGAGGAGCAGGATATATAGAACAATCGCGAGTGCTAAGGAAGATAGTGGGGGATTTTTTACTTTCCGTATATTTTATAAGAGTTGGTTGGGTATTAAATAGCATATTGTTTTAGTATTAAATGGAGGATCATGGTATTGAATAGATCAATTCTAGAAGTGCAGTCGCGAGTGCGTTGGAGGTAGTAGAGATCGTCGTGTGAGTGATGTTTTGGTAATCTCATAGGGGAATTGTGAATACCAGAGTCTGGTACAGTGCAGAGATGTATGCCTGGAGAGAATGGAGTGCCGATATATAGGAATCGGTACGTCAGCCATGAGCCAGCTTTCAAAGCACCCGATCTGGCAAAGTCAGGAGGTGTCAAGGCAATTATTCTATCCCGGTGCCTACTCTAGCAGTCAGGATATACAAGCGAGCAACTGGCATTCTCTGGCAATCCGACTGATGTCCGGATTGTGCTGAGGGTTAGGATTAGGTGTCGGAACGCATTGGGTAGACAACCGTACGCCAGAACTCACCAGGAGCACTTGCAATATCTCTGGTGAAATTGTTTACCTACCGAGTGCCCTGAGCACCCCGAATATCTGATGAAGGTTGCAGGTTTGCTGATTTGGTCTAGCCATTTTTCTTGATTGGAATATCAAGAACTACTCGAAAGCTAAGTCCGGAATATAAAACTGTGCTAGTGAGCGTATCGAGAGTCACCAGTGGTATTAAGGCAAACCCTCCGTTCATGCTGCCTTTAAGGAACCTGATAAGTCATAAATGAAAAAAAACCTTACAAAAATGAGAATCTGCGAAATAACGGCAGAGCAGGTAGCAATATAGAAAGTATATGAGGGGCTCAATGCCATAATAATGGCTAAACTAGCCAGCCTTAATTTTGACCACAACACTACACTTGTCATAAAATACAGAACCGCGAAATAAGTAAAGAGAGTGGCGATTAAGAACACTGTAGCTTGAGAGACACCTTTGTTTTGGAGGGACTGAATGATTGCTTTCATGAAGCTTGAAAATAAGATACCAGAGAGCACTATAGCCATGACAACAAAGCTATCTTGGATAAGTCGTTTCTTTCTATCACTACACAGAACTCAGCATTCCCCAAACAGTCAAAGGTTATATGTGTAAGAAGGTCCCAGTCCACCATCTTCGGTAAAAGTTAGGATGAGTATCTCTAAAGGAAGTCACAGTAGAAAGGCGACTATTGCCCAAACAAAGCCGCATCCGGTATGACTATATCTGCATAGCTTGCCAAACTGAAGTACCGAGAAAATTGACAGAAGTGATCTCAAGTATAGTTTCTCTGAAACCCAATGCTGGGTAGTTGGATGGAAGGGCCACACTGGCAGGAGCAAATCCAAATAGGGAGATTCAATCACCTATGGATGACTAGCTGAATAGCCTATTGAAAACTCAGACGAAGATGCTGGACCGCTTGTGGGCTTCTATAAAAATCCCACAGTAGAAGGCACTGAAGTACACAGTGAGAGTAGTGATGAGTTGAGAGATATAATATGTCAAATAATAGGTATAAAATGTCAAAAAGAGGCCCAGCGGGTGTAATCAGGGCATGAATTTGATTGTTCGACCAAACTCCGATCGTACTATTCAGTGAGTGTGTAAGATACGCGAGGATGAAAGCAAGAAGAGGGCAGAAAATATTAAGGTGTGTGACTCCTGACCCCGTTGAACCTGCACTGCTGACATCAGTCGCATGAGTGATCGGTGATCTTGGTACCTCTGCCGAAGCTGACGGTTCAGGAACAGCAGTCGATCAGTGTGTTGACACACTCACGATGGATTGTAAAAATACGTGGTAGGTATATAGACCAGCAATACTTGCAGATATGATCATAGGGGCTAATGACGGTATAAACAATTTGAAAGAAAAGACGACAATAAAAGGGTGCCCAGCGGATCTCATTGGTAGGATAGTAACTTTTAAGCAAGTTGATGGGAGTTAAAGATGTTTTCTCATTTGGCGCGCTATCTGGCAACATATATAAGGATAGCGCTACTGCACAGCCTTGCCAATGACTAAACAGCAAGCTACAGTCAATCTGATTACGAATAGCATGCTGCTTAGTCCGTTCCCATACAGAGTTACCCTACCGTATACCAATATGAGGTGTAGAAATGTAAACCACCCTTCCTATTACAGCTCGAGGGGTGAATATGGTATTACTCCAAAGTTTCCTAGTAATAGCCGCACTGGCTGACTTTGGAGTTTCGCGACCGTTGCTTTGTACCCCCCAGGCATGGTGCGAGTGCTGTGGGGTCGGAGGTGGAGTTTACCAAAAAAAAAAGACGTTTTCGACCCTGAGCATAACCCCAGGTACGTCAAAGAGTCAGAAGACTCCCATTTGGTACCGGGCCTGCTTTGAGAGCTGGGTGACTACAATAAAGACCTCTCTCTGAGAAAAAAAACCTTTCGACCAAAAATCCTCTTGATGTAAAATATGGCGGGTGACAGCTGGAAAGGTACCTTCGTTTCAACACCCAAAATTTGGGCTGCTAGATGGTTTTATGAATAGTTGGAACCAAGATGGGTTATGATATTCCTATAGTAGGATTAGAGGTTTTGCTATAGCTATTTTGAGTATTGCAATCAATTCTCTGAGTCTAGCCATTAAACATTGTTCTGATTTGTTGACCAAATCATTGATTCGGTCAAGTGCACCTATTATCCAACAAGGAAATGAAATGAACGAGCACTTGTTCAAGTGGTGGGGAGTTGTACCAGTGACCAAGTTGTGAGAAAGAAAAATACGTCAGATATTACTTTTGAGATCGAATGCGATAATATTCTGTTGTTATTCATGTTAAGCCAACTAAACAATAGACCTGAATGTTTTTTACTTTTGCAAGTAAATCTATTCAAAAATAAGCAATGATATCCAATATAATGAGTAGGACTGCTGTTGAAGTTGTATTACTTCTTGTACCCATTTTTCGTGGTGTGAGGTCTCAGTTACAGCAAGATTTAGGTCAAAAACAGTCAAAGGTCCCAACATATTGATAATAGTATCGTACGAAGACAATACGGCAGTGCCGCTTGTGCCAAATATTGCATACGACAGGACATTTCAGGTGATCCTCTGCCAAAGATGTCGCACGACAACCTAGGATACAATTTCGAAATGGTAAACTACAATTAATACCAGGTGATCTATGTTACCAGCACTTGGGGATGAAATTAGCAAACAATAGTATATCTAACTGAATGAACAGTGGTAATAGGGTAATGAATCATCCTCATATATCAGACTATTATGTATCAGTGAAAAACATACTGATACTGTATCAAAAAAATACTGCATCTATAACCGGGGGTTGAACCTGCATCATTGTGGATGTACAATTGAAGCTGTACCATCTATGCCATCAGAAAAGATACTACATATCTGTTCTATCAGTATATCAGGTAGGGTAATGGTAGGGAGAGGGTAGTTTACCCTTCCCCTCGATAACCCCCCAAAAGATAGCTGGACAATTTGACAAAAAATTCGCTAAGTCCCAAAACAGCAGGCTGAAGCTTATTTACCCTTGTTAAGGAAAGACCATCCTTCCTCTACATCGTACATTTCTGATAATTTACCACTAAAGAATAAAAGAACACTCCCTATATCTTATATTTCCAGGAAACTACCACTAAAGAGTAAAAAACCACCCCCTATATCTTATATTCCCGATACTTTACCACTACAGAGCAAGGACCACCCCCTACATCTTATATTTCTGATTGTTTACCACTACAGACCAGGGACCAACCCCTACATCTTATATTTCCGGTAAACTACCGCAAAAGAGCAAAAGAGTACGGCTTTACCTTACCGGGCCCATTACTGCACTCCGAAATCGCATGAATTTGGCGCTTCACACTATAAAAATTGTACCGTAGGGGACAGGTAGGCTCAGGTGATTCTTCTGCCAAAGGCAGTGTACGGAGGAGAGTGACAGCGCTTTCTCTGCCAGAGGCGGCGTACAGAGCAGTCTCGCCGTGTGACAGGTAGCAGACCTATCATAATGATTAGGTGATTTCTGCCCCCGGAAAGCACTTTAGCTTGGTTCTGTACCTCACTATCTCCATTCCCGGCGGTTTTCTGACTGCTTCGGGACCACTGGTGGTCTAGATACCGCCCAATGTGGCTATTTGTGCCCGGGAGAGCTAGACAATCATCACCGTCGTCTTGAAATCGCCGTAGGATGTACGCCAGCCCTATTTGGGTTTGCTGAGAGTTGAGTTGAACTTGCTAGCTCGTCTTCCCTGTTTTCCTCAATGGTAGGCACACGAGACTGGGATGGCTGATATAATTAGTTGTCCTCCCTATCACTATAGGCTGAGGTGCTGATTGTGGCACTGGCTGGGGCATTTGCGGCCTGACTCGGACGAACAGATAGTTGAGCAAATATCTGAGCATTCTCCATCGTCACCATCGTCCTGGTAAGTGTCAAAGGTAATTCCGGGTAGGTCCCTGAGTCAAGGGTCAATATTGTCAGACATTGTGGATGAATGTTAAAGTAGGATGGTGTAGGTACATGCCCGAGGCTGAGAGTTAACCTGGATCCTCACCGGCTCACCTTTCAAAATCATGCATCCAATCAACCTTAAACGGTTCAAACTGTTATCATAAACGATTACCCACACGTATAAATGCTCTGTACGATATGGGTACACGTACTATCGGGGAGTGTTCCTGGATAGGACGTACTGTGAAGGAATATTCCTCAAATGTATATACTATTCATGTATGGTAGGTTTTCCTAGATTGTATGACTAAAATGTACTATTCAGGAACGCGCCATCTATTGTGTAATTAAGGTTTGACGGCTGGTTTACCATGCACCTCCCGCGCAGAGAGACAGCTATCACTACCTAGTGTAGTAGCTTAAACATCTGACATATGTCGGAGTGTCTGGGGTCCGGTTCCGATCCCCGACCTGTAATGGGTCAGGGGCACGACGATATATAATTGAGGGCGTCAAGGTGTGTCATATTGTCCACACAGAATGGATAGACGCCTTGCCATAAGAGGAAGAGGGTTGTCCGATTACTGTACCATGAATTCATTCCTCTGGAGGTAAGGCGTAAGACTCCAGCTGTTTATCTATTAGCCTAACTCCTCATTGCACATGAGTGGGGTCGCGAAAAGGATAAACAGCTGGCGTAAGTCGATGCAGCTTTTTGCTACGAACCGAGTGATAGGCCACGACCCGCTCTCTGCCATCCTCCGCTCACCCCAAAGCTGTATGAGTAGCAGTGCTCGCCCAGGAGAGCACTGCCTACCCCAGGAGAGCTCTATTCGTGACAGAAGCTCTACAAATACAAGTACTCGCCCCAGGACAGCTCTGCTAGCTCCAGTATAGCCGTGTTCGCCACAGGAGCTCTCTGTTTGCCCCAGGATAGCTGTCCTCGCCCCAGGAGCTGTATTAGTCGCTGTACTCGCCCCAGGATAGCTGTGCTCGCCCAGAAAGCTCTGTGAGTTGCTGTACTCACCCTAGGGCAGATCTGCTTGCTCCAGGACGGTCCTACTCGCCCAGGAGCTCCATCAGTACCTTTACTTGCCCCAGGAGAGCTCTGTCCTAACGCCCGTAGGATTTCCGCCCCGGAACTCCGTTTTAGTCTTGCAGCCGCTCAACCCACACACTCGACCCACACACTCGACCCACACAGTCGACCTCTGCCAGCGCTTGCACCGTCGCCTGCACCGTTGCCGCCTCCGCCGCCGCCTGCAGCACCAAATCAGCAGCACCGCCGCCCCCGAGGGCGGGTGATAATCTGTGATGCAGCAAATCGGAGTGAGATTTGGAGACTGGCTAGGGTTACCTAAGGTTAGTGATTTTGTGTGACCCAGAGCTACTAGCTGCTTTGGGAGGGGTCTTCAGTGACTGACGGTAGCGACAGGACTACGTTCACAGTACCATCAGCTGCCTCTACGTCGAAGTCTAACTCTCGAGCCATCGGCGGTGCTGCTCTTGTACAGTGAGAGATTCTGGACGGAGTTGGCAATCACGGAGAGTAACCTTTGACCGAAGACTTACCCTGTTCTTACCCTCAGCTCTCTGTCTCTACCGTTTTGCCCCGAGGAGTTGAGATATTGTTCGACGCCTGCGGTGAATTACAACAATCGCTACAGTAGGAGGTTGCTGCTCCCACCGACTGCATATGTTGAATCGGAGGACTGTGTTCAGGCCGGAGCATCTGTGGGTAGGGTAACGTTGATACGGTAGGGTAACCCGACTCGCCATCATCACCGGTTGCCTCCTTTTCTACCGACAGAAGAATCGGTCAATGATAATGTGCCTATATCTCAACCAATACGCAAGCTATGCTCTCGAGAGCTATATCAGGCAGAGCCCAGAACTGCCTAGTACAAAAAAACAGGAACACCGCCGCAGACGCCGTCTACAGCGACAGTTATCAAGTAACAACCCTAGGATTAATGGGACCAATTTGCATGCTAGAGAGACACAGCGACAATCCATCCGCTCTATTTGGTCAAATGATCCCTATGATTGCCTTGGATTTACATATGCACGCACTGTTACTATCCAGCACAGCAGTCGATTGGTATCGGCAGCATTCTCTTATGATTATTGCTATGACGGTTGCCCTTAGAGAAAATGTGTGTAGAGAAGTGTAGTAATTGAGCGTGTTATTCCAACTAACTAAAGAGGGGGGAATGCCCCATATTTATACTAAAGAAAGGTAACACAAAACATAATGAATCACAGCCGTATGAGTAATAGAAAGACATGACTAATAAATACCAAGGAAAGAATGAGTCAAAACCCATGACTCATGATGACAAATGAGAATCCTCCAATACTATAAAATGTGCTGAGCGTACTATTTCAAGACTTCCCCTCGTGAACCACAGTGAATAGTAGAAGAAAATAAAACATGCTTGCCCTTATCCAATCCCTTTGTAAGTAAATCCGCCACGTTTTCATTTGTAGAGATATATTCCAACTCAAACAATTTATCCTCGTATCATTCCCGAACAAAATGAAAATGCACATCAATATGTTTAGACCTTTTATGAAAGACAAGATTTTTAACCAAGGACAAAGAACCATTATTATCACCGCGAAGAATAAAAGAAAGTTTCGGTTTCCATTCCAACTCATATATAGCATTCCTTAACCATATCAGTTGTCGACTAGTGTCCGAGAGAGCCATGTATTCTGCCTCAATAGTCGATGTGGCGACGGAGCGCTGCTTATAAGAGCGCCAGGAGATAAGAGCTTCTCCTAGCATAAAGCAGTGGCCGGTAAATGAGCGGCGATTGTCGATGTCAGAGGCATAGCTTGCGTCACTAAAGCCGATGAGTGCAGTGGGTCGCGTTTTTGCGTGGAAGAGTGACCAATCGAGGGTGCCATTGAGGTAGCGAAGGACGCGATGGACTGCAGCCAGATGAGCTTTGGTGGGACAGGAAGAAAATTGCGAGAGCATAGTGACGGTGTAGGCGAGATCCGGTCTGATACCGATTACTGCATACATTAATGAACCGATTATCGACTGATAGATTGTTGGATCGTCGATTTTCTCCGCTTCTGTTCCCTTTTGTAGGTGAACATTATTGTCGATAGGTGTTGTCACAGGTCTAGATTCATCGAAACCGTATTTGATAAGTACACTCTTAAGATAGGCTTCCTGTGATAGGATCACGCCAGTCTTAGTGTGGATCAAGTGGATCCCGAGTGTCCAGTTGGCTGTGCCAGTTTCCGTCATGTCGAATTCTGGGTGGAGTTGGAGGCTGGCACGGTTTTTGCGTTCAACGGAACAATAGAAGATAAGGATATCGTCCACGTAGATGGCGATGACAACTTCCCCTGTTTTGTGAATGAAAACACAAGGGTCGAAGTCCACTTTTCTGAATCTCATTTTGATTAGCATTTTGGAGAGACGAGCATACCATTCCCGAGATGACTGTTTGAGGCCGTAAATGCATTTGATAAGTCTGCATGCTTTGCCGGTAGTAGGGTAGCCAGGTGGAGATTTAATATAGATTTCTTCCTGAAGTTCGCCGTATAGAAAAGCACTAGTAATGTCCATCTGATCGCATTGGCCGCCGGTTTGATGGCAGCGAGCAAGAAGTAGTCTGATGGATTCGTATCGGGTGACGGGGGCGTAAGTCTGATCAAAGTCTTGACCAGGTACCTGTGATAATCCTTTTGCGACGAGTCGGGCTTTACACCGAATGGGGTTGCCATTGGGTCCGAGTTGGATTTTGTATACCCATTTGCAGTCGACCAATTTTCGGTGATCTGGTGTGTCAACCAGATTCCATGTATTATTCCTAGCGAGTGAGTCGAGTTCAACTTCCATAGCCTTTTGCCATTTTTCGGAGTCAGGACTATTGATCGCTTGGTGGTAGTTTGTTGGTTGTGCAATGGTGGTATCATGCTGAATGTTGTATCCGTATCTGACCGGAGGTTTCCATTCTCGTGGTGGGTTACATCTCGATTGATCAGTATCTGTACCAACATCATTGTGCGGGGTATGTTCAGGAGCGTTTTCTTCTTCTTCTTCTCCTTCTTCTTCAGATTCGTCGTTGGAAATTTGTTCCATAGTTTCTCGAAGCATTTGTTGGTTAAACAAGTCTTCGATGTCGGAATCTGAGAGTTTCGCAGGTGGTGTTGGTGGACGTGATAGCCGAGTGGGTCTTTGGCTTTGTCCGTAGAGTTACTAGTTCTAGTGAGGAGGGATGACCAAAGAGTATTGAACTGGGTTAGATGTTCCTTGATACCTTTGTCAGGTGTATACTGTAGGATTACAACGTTGGCGAGAAGCGAGTGGAGGGAAGATACAGTTTTCCGATCAAATCTGTCCTCGAGTTGAGTCCAGATGTAATGAGCGGTATCGGCAGGAGTGAGTGTGAGGATGACTTCAAATTCGATGTTGGATTGAAGGAAGACGACCGCGAGGTTAACTTTCTTATCCCATTCACTAATTTCTTCGGCGTTGTCTGTGGTTTCTTCTTCGTCCTCTTCTGCTAGTGTTGCTGCTGCTGCACCTTCTGCTGGTTGTTCTGCAGGTGGTGCCGCTGTAACCGTAGTGGTGAACGCAGGACGCTTACTCGTACCATTGACTAGATTCCACAAATCGTAAACTTTTAACATGCGACAAGCGAGGTCCCTCCAAACAATGTAATGGCCTTGGCCAGACAGCTTGAATGGTAAAGCGGGAATTTTTACGCTGTTGTTCGACATGTTTTAAAGTGAAACGATAGAGTGTACTTTGATAGTAAAAATGGTTTGGAGTGTTTTTAAGCGTAGATAGTCTCCGGGCTCATAACCTAGAGAAAATGTGTGTAGAGAAGTGTAGTAATTGAGCGTATTATTCCAACTAACTAAAGAGGGGGGAATGCCCCATATTTATACTAAAGAAAGGTAACACAAAACATAATGAATCATAGCCGTATGAGTAATAGAAAGACATGACTAATAAATACCAAGGAAAGAATGAGTCAAAACCCGTGACTCATGATGACAAATGAGAATCCTCCAATACTATGAAATGTGCTGAGCGTACTATTTCAAGAGCCCTTAGGGAGAGTTGAAGGTAACTACGGCAACAGACTCAACCTCATTCTCCAGATGGCAGCCTCGGATTCTCTCCTGCATTCATCGTTACCATTTTAATCTCTACCGACAGATTCCACAGACAGTACAGAGGCAATTGCTCCACAATCTAGCTAGCTATGAGGGGTACAGCTGTAACACGAGAAGCCTACGCTTTCATTCTGCGAGAAACAGGGAAAACGGCAAAGACGCCAATTCCCGGTAAATGACTCCAGAAAGACCCAGCTCAATTCAACCTGGCTACTATGCCCCCGCGATTCCCGGGGCGGAAATCATACATAATACTGTCGGTGAAAACTGAACTGATGATTTCTATTTGAGTACCAGTGATAGCAGTATAAACACCTTCTAAGAAGGATAAACTGCGAGGAATCTCATATCTGTATCCTACGTTGGGTTGCAAATTTCTCTCTGCGGATACTTTAATTCTTCCACTATTCAATTTGCCGGTGAGGTGTATTAATGATGGAGCTAGGAATTCAAAACGAGAATAGAGCTATGTAAATAAATTTGAAAACTTTCGTGTATATCAGATATAGTACCTACCATAATGGCTTGGGGTAGTATGTACCGAACTGTGTTTTGCGGGTTGCGGCCATACAAATCCACAACCCCGCACTCGCCTCACTTCGCACCGCCGCCTCCGCCACCGCCTGCACCAAATCCAGCAGCACCGCCTCCAGCACCAACTCGAGCACTAGCACCAAGTCCTGCGCCTCTGCCTGCACCACTGCCTCTGCCTGCACCACCAAATCGAGCGCTTGCACCAAATCAAGTACCGCCGCCGAGGCCGAGTGAGATTCCGTGACTGGCTAGGGTTACCTAGGGTTAGTGATTTCCTGTGACCCAGGGAGACAGGGTGCTTTGCAGAGAGTCCTCGGTGGCTGACAGGCGCGGCGGGGCTAGGTGCACGATAAGATCAGCTACGTCAAGGTTGAGGTCTAACCCTCTAACCATCGGCGGTGGTTGTTTGTACACGGTGAGAGACGGTGAGAGGCTCGTCACAGTGGCTGTTCTTGTACACCGTGAGAGACAGTGAGAGACTCGTCACGGTGGCTGTTCTTGTACAATGAGAGACCCTCGACTCTGTTGGCCCCTGAGTAGGTAACCTTTGACACAAGGGTTACCTTGATCTTGACCCTAGCCTTCGGTCTCTACCATTTCACCCCTTGGAGCCGAGAAATGACTGTACTACTATGGGTAATTAATACTAGTTAGGGCTACCGGCGGACGTTAATCTCTTCACTGGCTGCATAAGTTGGATCGGAGAACTGGTTTCGCACTGGGTGTTCTCTGGGTAGGGTAACTCTCATATGGAAACCTCCCAGATGCGGTACCACAACATTTGCCTTGCCATTTTTGATCGGATTGGCATAGGTATTTCCCCTACCAACCCGAACACTATCAACACTACTGTTACACCTTTGCCCCGATTACTAGCTGAGAGTGTCCAAGACTAGACCGTATCAACAAGGTAGGGTAACCGTGACTTCTTAGTTACCCTGCATGAACTAATACACAAGCTTTACTCATTTCTACGTCCCCGGAGCCTTCTACACAATCCGTAAGGCAACGAGGCAGAGGGTAAGGGTCCTGCCTTCGAAATGGCAGAACAACCACCGATACCACTGCTTACAGGGATGGATACCCAAGACTAAACCATGGATTTGATGGACCGGTCTGCATGCGGTAGAGATGCGATGACTACCTTTGGTACCCTTTCACTGACATGGTCATGGTGGCACTCTCGGATTCACCCTTGCACCCACCGTTGAGCTTTCCCACTGGATTGCGCCTACATTTCTGATAGAGATGGAATATCATCTCCACTACCTGCGCTCCTATCTTTATGTGAAGGGAAGGGCTATGCCCGAATTGAGGATGGCACGGTCACGGTGGCACTCTTGGATTCACTCCTGCACGCACGGTTGGGATTTGCATCAGCGGAGTACATACATTCCCGACAGAAATGAATTATTATCTACACCAGATGAGCTCCTATGTTTATGCGGAGGGTACTGCCGTGTCCAGATCGAGGCCAGGGTCCCAATGGTATTCTCGGAATTACTCTTGCATGCGCCGTTGAGTTTTTCATTCTCCGCCGGCCAATACTACCATCAATACCTTTTGGTCTGTATCTCACCCATTTGGCTAGCGACAAGTCTCCCAACTGTATCAGGCAGGACCGAAAGGTCCCTAGCCAAAATGGACAGGACTCAGCTGAAAGCGTCCACTCACAGGCACAGGTGTAGACCACCCTTTTCACCACCGTCACCGAGTCCTAACAGTACTGTACTCTTAGTAGAGAACTCGTCCACCTCACACACTCTCCGTAGCCACAATACCTGAGCTGATGCCTCGCACAATCCGTACAACACATCATTAGGGTTAGAGAGTTAGGGTTAGCTAGGGTTTGGTATAGAACGTTATCATCACCGCTACCGCGCAAAGCCTCTTCTACGCTTCATTAGGGTTAGAGAGTTAGGGTTAGCTAGGGATTAGTATAGAACGTGATAATCACCGCCACCGCGCAAATCTTCCTCTATGCGTCATTAGGGTTAGAGAGTTAGGGTTAGCTAGGGTATTGGTATAGAACATGATGATCACCGCCACCGCTCAAGTCCTCTTCTACGCGTCATTAGGGTTAGAGAGTTAGGGTTAGCTAGGGTATTGGTATAGAACGTCACCACCACCGCCACCCAACTCATTCTACCCGTTCTGGGTGGTGTGGGCCTCGGGTCAGGGCTTGATTTAGGCCCAAAGCGGTCAAAAGTCGCCAAAACGAGACAAATTACGTCGTGCGGGGAGTCCCTAATAGCGCTTAGGGTGCAAAAGACGGCGTAGGGGGACTGTCGCGGGGCGCCTCCCCACGACAAAGGCGGTGTACAACAGTTGGGCTCAAGGCCCACCTCTGCCAATGGCGGCGTATGTCAGGAAGGCTTATGCGATGTGTTTGCCAAACGCCATGTACGACAGGCAGGCGCATGCCATTCTCCTGCCAAACGCCGTGTGTGGTACAGGCTGATAGAGCTTTGACCTGCCAAAACGCGACGTATCACAGGCAAGCTCATACGATTCTTCTACCAAAGACGCCATACGGTAGAGACTGACAGAGCTTTGCTCTGTCGAAGCCAGCGTATCCCAGGCAGGCTAAGGCGATTCGTCTGCCAAAGGCGGCCTACGGTGGCCTACGGTAGGGACTGACAGAGCAAAGCTCTGTCAGTCGTGCCATGCGATAGAGACTGGCAACTATTCTTCAGCCAGCGACTCCGTGCGGTTAAGACTGACATAGCGCCTCTGCCAGTCTCGCCACACGACGGGCAGGATGCCTCGGATTGACTTTGCTAGCCCTACCGTACAAGAGCTAGAAGGCCTGGCATTGAGTTTTCTAGTCCTACCGTGCCACTGAGAGGATGCCTGGTGTTGACTCTACCAGTCTCGCGGTACGACAGGCAGCAGGCCTGGCATTGACTCTACCAGTCTCGCGGTACGACAGGCAGGAACCCTGGTATTCACTCCGCCAGTCCTAACGTACCACAAGCAGCAGGCCTGGCATTTACTCTGCCAGTCCTACCGTACCACAAGTAGGCAGAGAGAAAAGGACTCTGTCGGTCCTACCGTGCCACAGGCAGGAAGCCTGGCATTGACTCTGCCAGTCTCGCCGTGCCACAGGTAGGCAGAGACAAAGGGACTCTGCCAGTCTAACCGTCCGATAGGTAATTCTACCTATTCACTTCTGCAAAGTCCTGCCCACGACAGGTAGATGACTCTACCACCTCTGCAAAATGCTGCCGTGGGACAGGTAATTCTACCTCTTCGCTTCTGCAAAACCCTGCCCCACGACAGGTGATTTGCCTTCTTTCCCTCTGCAAAATGTAGCTGTGCGGCAGGTGATTTGACTTTTTTCCCTCTGCAAAGTGCTGCCGTGGGTCAGGTAATTTCATTTCTTCGCGTCTGCAAAATCTCGTCCCACGACAGGTGATTTGACTTTTCTGGCCCTGCAAATCGCTGCCGTGCGACATGCATCTTTCACCGCACGCTTAGATCTGTACCAAATAACCTTGTTTTTTACCTCCCGCACGATTGCTCGGCCCTCTTTTCTTTCCCATCTTGCACTCCCCTACGGTGAATACTACTACTTTTAATAGAAAAATATCTATGCTCGTACGGGTTGATTCCCATGAAATATCTGATTTCTATTTCTGCACGGCAGCTCTCATCTCTTTTTTCCACTCTACTTTCCTCCCGCACGGTAGGTTTTGTCGCTTCACACCTCAAACTACTCTCACCGCACTGGTAGATTTCCCAGATTTACCTACCGCAAGATACTCTCCTCCAAAAAAACCTTTGCATCACCAAATCTCGCTCGTTTATGTAACTTCTCATACAAACGACATGATTACATGATTCTGTGGGCAGAGATGAGTCACAAGGGTATTATTGGCGGGGTTAGATACCCAGTTGGGTCGCATCCCTTCGCTTATCCCTTCGCTTATGAAATTGCTGACCAACCGCTCCGCGGAAGGCCGTGCCAAGGCTGGTGACACACAATCTCCCAGCCCCTTCTGGAGAGAGTAAATTATTATATCAACCGATTTCACCCATCCTTGCTCTTGCAACCTACCTACTACCCGGCCATACTCTCCTCCCTGTCTCTCTCTACCCCTCTACCCATGACTTCTGATCTCCACACTTTCACCACCGAGTATTTCACTTCTCGCACCCCCTCGGAATGGGACTTCCAGTCCTACCTCGCCGGCATCAGCAAGCTCAAACCGGCCCAAACGCTTGGTGAAGTCAACTCTCGCTTCTACACTGCTCTGAAGAAAATCGCTGCCTCTGCCTCTTCGTCAAGCCAGACTCTCACAAGAGTGCAGTTCCTGATGTATGGGGTGCAACAAAGGTCAAATAAACGCGTGTGTATACCTCCATGGTTGTTTGATTTTCCTTGGCTCCTGGGAATCCATCCGGAGTTGGGTTTCCCTGCGCAGTGATTGTGGTATGCGGCCCAGAGCCAGCAGCGGCCCAGAGCCAGCAGCGGCCCAGAGCCAGCCCTTTACGGCCCAGTGCCAGCCCTTGCAGCCCAGTGCATGTAGCGGCCCAGTGCCAGCCCTTGCAGCCCAGTGCTAGACCACATCCTGCGTGTTACTGACGGGTGTGGACCTCTAGAAATGGAATCGAGAACAACGAAGGAATCGAGGGCAGGGGAATCGAGAACAGCAACCAGGTTTCGTTAATCATGGTAATGTCTCTATAGCCCATGGAGTGGGCAATATCATCGAAGGACAGCGGGTTGGCAAGGGGCAGCACATCACCGTAAGTACCGCCAGCGGAAATCCCTCGATCGATGGCACGAAGAAAGCGCGACGTGTCGAGCCCAGACGTACACCTACACCTACCCTTACCCTATCTGAATCTTCTGAGGAAGATGATGATGAGGAGGAGGACCAGTACGAAGCCGAGGACGAGGAAGAGGACCAGTACGAAGCCGAGGACGAGGAGGAGGAGGAGGAGGAGGACCGGGAACAAAGCAATATCCCTAGTGGCAGGCCTGATGGTCTTGATAGTACCAGCGATACCGATCGACTAGATGCCTTCCTCAACTCTTTCTCGGCCATGCGGGGAGCCGATAAGCAGATATTTACGTGCTCTGGACGCGTCCTCGAGAACCTCATCCACGTAGGCGTCATCGCCAATCCAGCCGCCGCCGAGGATGCCCTCGACTGGGTTATCGACCTGAAAGTCGAAAACGTCCGCGGGTGGTTCTCGCCACCTGAACTTGAGGAACTTCGCTCGTGGCTACCGCCGACTCCGAAGGTCGATCAATTCTTTACGTATGCTCGTCACCGGTATGATAAGGTACGTACGTATCTCTAGGCCTACCCCCCCAACCTCTCTCGCCGTCCACAGCTCTCTCGCCGTCCACACCCCCTCTCCGTCCACACCTCTCTCCCCACACTAACAACTACAGAAATCCAGCATCATCGCCCTCCGCGAAACCTCGGAATCAAAGCCTACCCCCCCCGACACGCCCTACGACCGCAAACTCACCTTCAACGCCACCTACGTCAACGCTGCCGTCACCTCCCTCCTCTCCACGATTGAACAGAGCGCCACCAACGAGTCCTTTGGCTCCCCGCAGAGTCACCGCGAGGGGTGGTATGGGTCCAAGATCTGGAGCATGCTATTGGACCACTGTCTGGACGACCTTGATAACCTTACCGTGTCACGCACCGATATCGCGTCGAAGGTTGGGTGTCCGGGGCGAAGGTGTGATACATATTTTTTTTATTTTACTTTCACTGCAGCCCGGGTCGAATGCTTACTCACTTGTCAAGGTTTGATGCCGTGTTCTTGGCGGGGGGTGTGGGAGTGGAGGTGGCGGAGGTGGGGGCGGTGGAGGTGTCGAGGTCTGGAGATGTGTTGGGCGTGAGGAAGAGGCGCGGGGATCAGGGCAAGTTGAGGGAGCTTATGAAAGCGATGGTGAAGGCGCTGTGGAAGATGTCGAAGTGTGCTGATGAGGCGGGAAGGAAGCTCCAGGTTGTGGGTGTGCAGCATGTTGGTGAGTTATCTCCTTCCCTTGTCCTACCCTAGTGTGGCAGCGACTGACTGACAAATGCAGGGTTCAACATACGCATATCGACCATGTGTGCCGTGAGCAGGGGCGTCTTTGTCCTGCAGCCGGGAGCGTGGAGGGCGGTCCCGCATAAGCTGGAGAACTTTGAAATGGTGTTTGACGTGCTGCAGGCGGTCGTTGTGATGAAGGGTATTGTGAAACGCACGGTGGAGGTGCTGAGGGCACATGCTAATGTGAAGGCGGAGGCGGATGGGGCTTTTGAACTTTAGATGTGTTATGAGCGTTGGGTTTTTCTTTTTTTATTTTTCATATTATTTTTTATATAATTGGGCGTTGGTTGGGGTGGGGTTTCTATCTATCTATTATATCTATTTTCTTCTATTATGTACTGGATTATGGTTTTTCTAAACGCTTGGGCATATGATTGGTCGAGTGCTAGAAACCCTAACCCCAATGGCAACCGCCAAAAATTATATTTTATCGGGAGCGGGCTGCGAACACTGGCATGCCCGGTATGAGGGGATCAATTATACTACGGGAGGTGGATCTGTAAATTAAGAAGGATGAAGTACTGGAGGTGGAAAGTAGAATATAACGATGGCTTGAATTGACTGAGAGCATCGATCAATTATTAGCCGGGAGCTGGTGCTGGAGCCGGCCATATGGTCAACTGCGGGAGCTGGCAAATATTGCAATGAGCGACTATGAGAGCTGGCTGGCTATGGGCAACTACTGGAGCTGGCTACGGGCAACCTGCTACGGGCAACACCGGCCCAGCCTTCAAGTAGTACATAGAGGTGGGAGAATCCTCAGGAGGGGGGAGACCTCGCGGTCGCGAGGTGGGCTACTACTAGTCTATTATGTACTGGATTAACGACTTCCCTAAACTCTCTGGCATCTGATTGGTCGAGAGATGCAACCCCCTAACCCTCACTGACTTCTGCATGGGAACCAGCCCACCCCACCAAAACATAATGCTGCGGAAGCTCTACAATTCACGCATCTAAAAAGGTCTATTGATTATAATGAATTTAATTCAATTTCAACTAAGAGCGCTGGGAGTAATGAGAGCTGGATGGAGTGGAAGGTGAAGGGCGGTGGAAGAGGTGAGTTAGAGGACAGCGGGTGGTAGAGGAAGGTGGCGGAGTTGGCAGAGGGGGTGGGGTGCAGGGTTTACTGTTACACATAGGTGGAAAGAGTCCAATATTAATACTGAGAATCCGAGTGATAATGTTTGAATCGAATAAAAATGAAAATTGCGATTGAAGAGGAATGGTTAGAGGAAATAGATAGTTGTATTCAAGTTGAGTGAGTGTAGTGGTATTGTTGTTTCTAAGGTAATCTAGCTTCGAAAAAAAATTATGAAGTATGTTTATCGTGGATGGACGAGTGATAGTCTGTGATCCAGCGAGAGAGTGAGATGCTGAGACTAAATTAGAAGCACGGGAAACTGATGCTATTGATTTTATATAAGACGGGAGAGCGACATTCGAAATTGACTGGAAAATTTTTATTTATTTTTAGAAATTGATTATGTATATGGGAGAAATTGCTTGCCTGGTGAATGATGAGGCTCGAGATAATGTGCGCACCAATTTGGCTAGTGTTGAGGAAGACAAAGAGTTTCTATTTATTTCTATTTCTATTTGTATTTTCTTATTGACGAGGAAAACTGTTTTTTCTCTGCCTCCGGTAAGAGGGAGGTCAATAACCTACGGGTTGCATGCGTGTATGAAGTATAAATAAAGAAATAAATAAATAATATTGCAGAATCATGAGGTATCACTCGCCCTATGGGTCTCCGGGAGTGTCTGACTACATAGCTCTCCGCCTGCAGGATGTCGACTATGCAGATACTGCAGGTAGAGATATCAACTATGCAGAAACTGCAGGTAGGTACGTCATAGGATGTCGCATGTATGATGTCGGTTCTGTGTGTCGCATGTGTGTGTCGTATAAACTAAATGTTGGTGGTGTTGGTGATGGTGCTGTTCCTGAGCGTCTCAATGTGGGGCTGATAGACAGATGGCCGCACCGCCCCCCCGCCCCCCCCCCGGGCGCTCCGGTACTACCTGAGTCTCTGCGGCTTACCCCTGAGAATGATACCTGCGGGCAATTGGCGCTAGTGGGCGCGCTAATGCTGCTTAATTATATTCTTCGGAGCGGGCATATGCGGTGAATGCCAGCGACATACATGTGCTAGTAGCTCTGGTACAGAATGGGGATCTTTCTTCCTCGCAGGCTTTGTCGCTTTGGGGGATTTTGTGAGGCATGCATTAGGACCCGTGTTTTTCTTTATTCATTTCTACATAACTGGGGTTATAGTTCTAGTCCTGTAATCTTGGACGAGCCTGCGCTCATTGGGGCTGCACATTAATATACTTGTTCACTAGGATAAATACAGGAGTCGCACTCTGGTACAAAGTTTTCGTAAAGGAACAGTGTGGCGGGGCGATTTGCTTTGGTTGGTAGTCTGGGAATAGGTACCAGACAGAGTGGACGAAAGCGATGGAGGTGGTGAGGTGATCGAGGGTCAAAACCTAGGCTGTTTCGGTGGCTTACAAGGTATATATATATATTAAAAAGGTAACAATGATAAGAAAGCAAAGGCCCTTTTTTAAAAACCTCCCAACCAAGTCCATCACGCGCCCCCTTCGCCCCCTCCCCTTCACCATACTCCACCGCTCCTGTTCCCGCATCCCCATCTCGCCCATCACGACCGCCACCTTTCTCGGCCACTCCAGCATCTCATCCTGCTCCTCCCCCACACCAGTACCAAATTTCCGTTTCCTGCTTCTTCCCCCGGCCATGCCGGACTCCGGCTCAGTCCCTGGCTCGGCCCGCGCCGCCCCCTCAAGTTCCCCCTCCCAGCGCGCCTTGATCCCCTCCTCCTCATCCTCATCCCATATCTCAACCTCCTCCTCCTCGCCCCAGCTCACCTCGTCTTCGCTCCCATCCCTATATGGCAGTACCGATCCGGGATGCACGCGAGAGGGAGGGAGAGGTTTTGATAAAGACAGTGCAGTTTAGAATCTGTGGTGGACTGGTGGTGTGTGCAAATCCAAGATTAGGGGGTGTGGCGGTCCCGGTAGGGCTGCTGATGTTGGGAAGGGCGAAGAGAGGGGGCGAATGTTGCAAGTCGAGGTGTAGAGTGCCTGGCGTTGAGGGGAGGGATTACCAATAATGGGGCTGGTTTCCTTGATTAGAGAGTAGCTGTGTGAGTTCACAGAAAGTAGAGCACTTCAACAGAATGTCCTGCGGCTATTGTTGAGTTTCTCTTCAGCCCCTCTATTCCTCATCTCCATTGTAATTTCTGAAATTGGGGTAATCTGTCTTTATTCTTAGTTCGTCAAATAATTATCTACACTCTGTAATTTACAATACATTCCATCTTACCAGTTTATCAATACAGTCGCACCTCGTTATGTCGTTAGCGTATTCTGGGAGCCAAACCCCTACGAGATAGCAAATATACGAGACAGTAAATAGTTTTTGGTGGAGAAGGGCAGTACCTATCCCGCAAATCCGTACGAGACAGCAAGAGATCCGAGATATCGAATTACGAGATAGCGAGGTGCGACTGTACGCTCCTTACGTATTCATCCTTGTTAATTCGTCACAACTACCAGGAGCCTAGCGGTAATGCGTGGATGGCGCTCCCAAAAACGCCCGCACCCCTTAGCGCCACTCCCCTCCGCCCACAGTGATCCCGCCCACAGTGATCCCGCCCACAGTGATCCCGCCGTGCTCCTCCAAGCTTGGAAAACCATAGCGCATGGAATCACCACTTCAACACATATTGCTCTCTGCATCCGATGCCGAATACAATAGCCACCGGTGTTGGTCCCCGGGCGGTTCTACATATTTGGTGGGCTGCGCTGGCACGAGTAGGCCCGGTGGTACAACCTCCCACCTGAGGACCTCTCCACCTCCAATACATACGTGTAGTAATTAACTTTGCCCTCCCACCCCGTTGACCATAGCCAGCTCCTGCAAATGTGGTAGTGATCCTGTTCATAAGGTATTTCGACTCATGCCACCTCCATTGTACTTAGCCAGCTACAATGCCATCTTCAGTCAATACCAGCTCCAGTAAATGCCACCTCAAATATCCCCGTCCTGTTAATGCTAGTGTCATTAGAGAGTATTTGACAACTGTCAATTTCAGGAATTTACAAATTGTGGGGCTCCAAAATGGGAACCGGAGATGTCAATTTTGAATTTCCGTAGGGCGGCGTGCTGTGAGATATACCAGGAGGACCACAATTACCCAGTTTTGGCACCACCGTAATTAGCATCATGGGTATGAATTTTAAGTCCCGACACCGTATTTCACAAGCTGTTTGATTTCATAACCGCTTATCAGACTCCCCCCAGAACGCTCCAGCTCCCCCCAATGCTTTCTCCTTCTCCCACCTCTTCCACCTCTTCCACCTCTTCCACCTCTTCCACCTCTTCCACATCCATCCAGCTCCCGGTAATCCCAGTGCTCCTAGTACTCCTAGTGCGTGAGCTGTAGAGCTTCTGTTGCTCAGCATTATTTTGGTGGGGCGGGCTGGTTGCCATGCAGAAGTCAGTGAGGGTTAGGGATCACAGCTCTCGACCAATCAGATGCCCAAGCGTTTAGAAAACCCTTAATCCAGTAGGTACTCATCTTGGCAATATTTAATTGCCACTTAAGATTTTGCTTGATAAGCGGCAATTTAGGTTCCGTTTGGATGCACCCCGGTTTATTGTTTGGTTGTCGGTTGAAAATAAGAGACTTTACCTGTAATAGCCTAGTGCCAAAATATTGACAAATCTTTTGGGAGATTTTTGTATTAGAGAGTATTTACCAAGTGTCAAAACCGGCAATTCACACTTCGCCACATTAAAAGGTGGCTGCCGAAATCGTCAATTTTGACCTATTTCTCGAGGTGGGGATATAGGATACGCCTGGAGATGTTTTCTATACTGCGTATAGTTCACATCCTCGGAGCGTATTTCCCAGTAAGCGTGAAGAATTATTTATCTACAGAGTTTCTCCCATCATACCTTCCTTGTGTGAGTCGTACCCAGTCTAGTATTTGTGGTTGCTATGCCAAGACTTTCTGCGAAACTTTTGCGGAGAGTCACGTGACTGCCAAGAGGTTTGGGGCTGGGGTCGAGCTCAGGTCAATTTTAGCGAGGTAGATACGAGTTGGGTGGTAGCTCGGCTTGGCGGTGCCACCCCGTTTCTTCATCGCTTCCCTCCCTCGCTTCCTCACATACCTTCTAACCAGCGCCCTCCGCTTATCACCATGGTTCTAAGCCCTCCCCTCCCCGCTCTTCAGGCAGCTAACATCTTGCAGAGTCCTCCTCTTTCCACTCAGGCCCATAACTACTTCTCCGCAAACAACGCCAAAGATTGGTCGATCCGCGACTATTTCAACCTCAACGCATCCACCCTGAAGGAGCCGGGCGGCTTCGAGTCCCTCGTTCGCACATGGACACGGTCCTTAACTTCATTCGCCACTGATTCGAAGTCATCAACCTCCAAGCGTAACATAGCCAAACAGCTACTGGAGAATTACAAAAAGAAGGTGCGTGAGAACCATTGCCCCCTCCATCATCCTCTGTTGTTCCTGTTCTGGACAAGGCAAGGTTGTCTTTCATTAGTGAACCGAGTCATAAGCCCAGTGTCGGTGCGTTGAATGTGCTTGCGAAAGCCGATCAATGTCAAGGTTACGTCCCAACCCGGCCTGGTCCCACTGGGGCACAGATGGATGATGATGACCTTCGTCGTCCGTCTGCTGTCCACGGCTCCCGCATTTTGCCTTGGCAACGCGGCTGTCGCTACCCGGTGGGGTTGTCCATGCTGATCTCAAGGTGTCTTTAGGGGGATGACTTTCGAGAAGCGAGGATGATGAGGGCGATCCTTACGAGTATGCCTACCGCACAACCGCCCATCGTCGTCCACGGCGATAACGCGTTTAGCAATGCGACCATCGTCAGCGGGGATAACGCATTTGCCAATGGTTCCGTCAATGGCGCCCCTGTCGTCCCTCTGTCGGCTGCCACCCTCATACAGTCTACTCCCACCGTACCCCAAACAAGGCAACCTACCCTCAAACGGAAGAGGAAGACGCCGCAAAACACTTCGTCCCCCCCTCTCCCCCTCCCCCCCGGAGGTGATTCCACCATGTCTAGGTTTTCCCCCGCCTCGGCTAACTGTATATATTTGTTCAATTGTTTGGCGACGCATTCAACAGCGTGCCAACCGATAAAAAATGGCACCTCCCTAGTGGTGTCTGCGTCGAGGATACCCTCTACGAATGTTTCAAGGGCGACAACGAGGAGTCTGCCGCACACTCCTGGGTCGTCGATATCAAAGATAAAAACATCAAGGCCTGCTTTACCCCGGAGGACTGGCAAGTGATCTGCGATGCGATGCCTCCACCGCCAGCCCCGGACAAGACAATGGCCCAGTCGATGTGCAGATACATGGGTGTGAGTTTTGGCGCCTCGCCCTCCTCTTACCTTGCGGGCCTACTGACTGTCCAGATTAAAACTGCGGACCGGCTCCGGGACTATCTTGACAATAACTCGCCGTTTGAACCCAACGAAGCAATTGCGATTACCCCCGACCAGTGCTGCGGGCGGAGATGGGCTGATGGCGTAATTCGAGTCTGGTTTGTCTAGCATATTGCCTGAGTGTTCATCTCTAACATCCGCAGGTCTGATCTCCTTCAAGATCCCACCGTCTTCGTCCGCAAACACAACGAAAACTGGTACACGTGCCGGTTCTGGACAGAAACAATTGATAAATGCCTCTCCACAATTGAGGGGAGCTACATGAGCCGGTACTCTCCTTCCCCTCGCACTTATTTTTTATTCTTCAACACATTGAATATTACCTCTGTCAGATGGTGAGATATTACCTGTGATAATTCACCCCTCCTGGCACACTATTCTTTTGTAGCCATCCCCCATAGAGGATAAAAAGGGTAAGACAATATATCGGGGGGTCCCAGTCCCCGCGGGTCACCTCTTGGTACAGGTAAACTATTTTTCGAAAATTGTACTGTAGGATACTACTCATATATGGACTGTTCTAGGCACAATATTTGTGTATAAATAAGACCTTGATTTCGTCTCTGTATTATAGTCAAGTAAGTCAAGCAAGTCAGTTGAGTAAATTTTTTTTTTAATTCATTAATTGCATGCATTCGCAGATTAAGAGTCAAACTCTTCCGCGTACATATATAATTATTTTCAACACATTGCACCTCCCTTTTTACAATCCATATTCCTTATTATATTAATCTCTATAAAAACACTTCAGTCTATAAAATAAATGCAAGAGAAATGTCTCCGACATCGACCTCTAGCAATGCGATCACAGGGAATCACTCGAAACCAGGCTAGTGATATAAATACCCCTCGGCCCCACTCCAAAGCGTTGAGCCGTCCACCTTCATTATTATCTTAATTCTGTATAGGATTCTTCCATCTGTGGAGGAATTCTCCGGAACAGACCTCCGATAATTCAATCATAGAATATCAATCGAAATCCACCTCGTCTTATAATATCACTCGGCCCCGCTCCCAAGCGCTACATCTCTGGTATACAGTCCACCTTCCTTGTGTCATTGGGCGTGCTTGGGTTCTCCCGTCTGTGGGCGGGTTTGGGGGTGGTGTCCCAGGTGTCCACCTCCGGTGGTATAATCATGGGCAATCACTCGTCATCCCTCTGGTCATATAAATATCCCTCCGCCCCACTCCAAAGCATTCTGTATACAGTCTACCTTCCTTATTATATTGTTTTTGTATAAAACCCTCCCGTCTGTGGAGGGATTAGGGGGAGTGTCTGCTGTCGACCTCCGGGGGCCCAATCATGGGGAATCACTCGATGTCCTGATTGTCACATAATATCCCTCGGCCCTACTTTAACGCATTGCACCTCCTGTATACAATCCGTATTCCTTATTATGTTAATCTCGTATAAAACACTTATAAAATGAGTGCCAGAGAAATGTCTCCGACATCGACCTCTAACAGTGCAATCATGTGGGATCACTCGATATCTGGCTAGTCATATCTGTTGGAATTGTGTTCCGAGCCTAGGAGCAAAGTTCTAATACTCATATAAGTGTCAGTATATATGTGAATATGTAGTCATATATAGACTGTTCTATCCGCATTTATTATTCTTTATTACTATTTATTTCCAACAATACCAATCGGCCCAATTCCCAAGAGAAATGACTCCGGCATCGACCTGCGACAGTTCAATCGCAGGGAATTACTCGACACCTGGTTAGTCATATATATAATAGCATATAGCGTGAATTCAAACCATTACAACTCCGGGATACACTCTATCTTCATTCTTGTGTTGGTTTTGTATAAAACCCTCTCATATGTAAAGACATCGCCCAACCAAGCATGACATGAACGGGACCGCGAATTGCTGTGAAGGTTCAAGATCACACGGAACTACAGAACTAAATACATTAAAGTCATTTTGAGATATCTTTTGAATATTTCTGATGATCATTACTATACTAAGAGGTTCCGAGTATATAGCTGTTAGAGGGTCACCAGGCCTTGATCGATGTCCCTCTCACAACTATACTCGCTATGATAATAAGAAATAGTCAAAAACACCAAAAGAACTCTCCTATTATACATGTATAGCTTCATAGGTATTGCATTGGTGCTCATAATGCCATGCTGTGAGGTGAGGTTGCTTTCCCGGTGATGATCTCTTTCCCGGTAAACACGTTAGTGGTATACGTTCCGCTGGGGGTGATTGCTTGGTGAATTAATTAGTTTCGTTGCTTGAGTCGAGGATTGATCGCACTCCGTTGGAGGTCTTGGCTCGAATGCTTTATCCGCTGCAGATGACTGGCTATCGGGGCAGGGATTCGCTGCGAGTGATCTCATGTGTTTTTGCTTTAGCGAGACCCACATTCATCATCCTTAAGCTCAACCTCAACCGCCGGACATAGACCCTCTATAGCAGCATTTGTGCCCTCAGAAATTACGCCAACACGGATAAATACCCCACCACCGTCATAGCCACTCCTCATCAGAACAGTTTATCCGTATTTCTCGCGATGTCTTTTCATCTACTGTTACTTTCTATAACATTTACTACTAATTAATTCATTCTTATTGGATAGTATTAGTAGTTTTCTATATGTTACCCACCTTCGTGCTGTTAGTAAGAAATACCCCCCCCCCCCAAGAGTCTTAGAACTGATCCTCCGGAAAGGGAGACGGGGGTACGCACCCTATTCTCACCTCGCGAGCCCTCAACCCACGTCGAGATATCATGCTCGCTCAAGGCCACAGGGCATCCAGTCCGCCGCAGTCATATCTGTAGATTACAAAGTCTTGGAAGCGCCGAAAATCTGCTGCCACCTAAAGCCAAATACTTATCCCCTCTGTCTCATTAAAAAGTATATATATATAACCACCTCTTACTCAGTCGGTAAATTAACGATCTGTCCCCGAGTCATCCCGCAACAGCCATGTCTAGATTTCTGAACTCTCCAACTCCTAACACCAATGCTCAGCTTGCATACCAATTCACCAAATGCTCATGCTGTTTTGAAAGGGCAAACCCGCTCCATAAACATAGGAAAGTAAGTATATCTATCATCCACGCAGACATGAATTTCATATATCTAATACCCCAAGGACGCCCAGTCCAGCAAGGAACAATAACCCCCGCGTCTGCTGATGGTATAATTTGAACCATCGCACTTGCCCATGATGAAATCTCAAGCCTCTTCCACTATTTTTGTGGTTACACAGCACGCAGGCCTAGACCCGTTAGAACGTTAGAAATCTCACACACGATCTTGCAAAAGTTGAACGGTGGCCACACTCTTGTTTTTCACAGACCGTGATACACGATAGAGAGTTTAGGCGGTGTTCTGCCCCCGTAAATAAAACTTGATTACTAACCCTAAATTTCCGGCTTAGTCCAATCCGGGTCACAGAGCAGAAAAAAGAGGTGATACAATTTCCCACCAATCAGCTTGCAACTTTTTATGTAGAATTCGAAGACTTTTAGTTTTGTACATAGAAGATAGTAAGACTAGGGGTGCGCATCTTGCACGTAGAATCAAGAATCATGTTAAAAAAAAAAAAAAATCGCGTCCGCGAGCTATTACAGTGGTTTAGAAATATGATTTCGTCAAATGCATCCCAGAAGGACCTTTCGGACCCCCCCCCCCCCCCAAGAAAAAAAACCCCGCTTAATACCCCCCAGCTTCCCCTAAAAAAATTTAGTTGATATCATCTAATTTGTCCCTCATTTGATTTTGTTGGGGTGGGTTGGTCTCGTCCCTGTTCTTCCGGGTCTGAAGTATTGTTGTTGGTGTCGTCATCGGTCCTCGCAGATCTGGGTATGTAGGGATCCGTGGGGTCCGAGGAATCGTTCATCAGAAGGTCTCGTAGCTCGCTGGAAGTGAGAGAAGTCGGAGGATCCAACGTTTCCTTCCCAGATTTCAATACACACTGGGCGTTTTCGTCAGCATACGTGTGAGTTGATAAAGGGCGGGAATATTAACCCTGAGCCGCCACAAAAAGGTCAGCAGCTTGAAATATTGGGTGGTATTTTCAAAGTTATTAGGGATCTCGCGCACTTGGTCGCCAACCAAGAGGCAAATGGACCCCTTTGCGTGTGACATACGCCAATTTTGGCAGTGCCGCCCTGTGTTGATGATCGATGATCGTCAGGGAAGCAGCCCACGGAGGCATGGATCCGGATAGTAACGAAACTTACCTGCTGTGACTATCCCGAGAACCTGTAGCACACCCGTACCTTTTGACCCGACTACGCCGCTAGACGGCTGCAACCTATACAACATGTCATGGAGTACCTTCACAACCTTTAGTGTATCATGAACCCACTTGCGGTCACTGGTAGATGAGAACTTCTTCCCATGCTCGGACGCGCCAAATTCGCGATCATTGATAGAAAGCACTCCATCCTAAAGGTGTCCGACAACCTTGCGTTTCTTGCGGTGTATATCATACGAGTCCCTCCTATCACAGGTACCCTGAGACTTCGACTCACCCCTAGTTATTTGTTAGATTATTTATTCAGTTTCAAACCGGGAGGGGGGAGGACGTACCGACTCATATAGGAACCAGGGATTGTTTCCATGCATTGGTTATAAATAGGCTCCCATAACTTGGAGATATACCAGGACTCTTGGTGGTTCCTGTTGAAACTTGAACGAGATAGCAGTTCGCACCAGGCGCGCATCGAATCCCTAAGCCATATATTTCCCTCGCGCTCGTCGGCGATGAGACGGTCACGCTCTCCGGGCGCAAAGAGCGGAGTATCGTGTATATGGGCAACAAGTCGATCCGGGCCGTCGAGTCTCTCATCCCGGTATGCTGTAATGGAATCCAGAAACCAAGCGTCCGCCACTGGTAGCGCTTGGATCAGCGCAGAAATGATCCTCCATTGTGAAGGCTTGAAACACTCCTTGACTAGTCGGTCGGATGTCATGAATGAGCCGCGCATTCGACCGTGTGATTATGAAAGTTTCGGTATAGTATATCCTCCACAAAATCAGCCTCCGTGAAGTCGTCAGCTGGGAGACGCCATTTCTTGGAACTATCCATATTCTTCCAAGCGCGCTTGAAATCCAGGAGATAGCCAGATGGTGGAGTGTCCTCTGTCTTCTTTGTGTTCCGGATGGCCGAAGGGTGGCGACGTTTGGGAGGACGGGCAAGTGGTTCGGGCGGCGCGCCGATAGAATTATTATTGAAGCTGACTTTGTGGTTGCCCTGAATGTACAATGGAGGTTCCAGAGGAGGAGGAGGAGGAGGGCGAGGGGGCTATTGTCCTAGCAACGAGACCGTCTTCACCCTAAGAAATATCAGCGCAGTTGCACGGCCCACCGCGGGCCCAAGGGACGCGACAGCCAACTGTGCCCCGGTGGGGAGAGGTTATGTGATCACCTAGGCCCAGACACCACCCCGGGTCGGCTCTATGAGCACACACATGGAAGGACAACCAGCCTTGAACAACAGAACGACCACTCAGGCCATCGGTGCTCCAGTGATACCCCACCGGATCAGCTGGAGGGTTCCAATGTGCGCGGATTCATAGACCTTGAACAACTGACAGACCACGCAGGCCACCAGTGCCGCGGGGTGGTGAGAGGCCAGACAGACAATACGCCGAGCGTGGGTGATCTAGCTACTGGGTCGCGCTGCGTCTGTGCAAATGTTCTGAGCGCAACTGTCTGCCTAATGATCCGGTGAGGTATCGCCGGATCGGCAAAAGTGCCTCGACATGACGAGGTGCAAGCCGCCTTTCAACAAGAGATCACCCGCCGGTGGCCTAGTTCAGATCAGGGGACTTGTGGAACACACCTTAAACTTGTTTAACTGCTTCTTTGCTGCTTCCCGATCAGATAAACACCTCCCATCGTCATTCGCGACCGACCTTAAACCCTGTACCCACGTATTCATCAGATAATCCCTATCGTGCTCCTCAAGGACTTTCGCGTTGTCGGGGTATCGAAAAAATCCTTCTACATTCCATCGACTCTGATTTGTGACGTTGAAATAGTGGTCAACATGTTGGGCCATTAGGTGGAGAAAAGAAAAAGGGGGAGATAGTGGGGGGGAGAATGGGGGGGAGAATGGGGGGGAGAATGGGGGGTGAAGGGGGGGGGTGGTGGTGGTTGCGGTGTGGTTCCGTGGTTGCGTACGGACACAAGCGAGTCAAATGGGGACAGGGGAACGCGGGCTTTTGCCAAGCTCTTCTTTCTTATCTGGTTGCCAAGACCCTGACTCATACCGTTGAAATCGCCAGAACTGATAAGCGGCTTATCTTATCAGATTCTGATTATTTTCGCTACACCGGGTACAATTACAGTCGTCTCTGAGTCAACAACTGTAGGGCTGCTCTCGGGTTTCCAGGTATAAAAGCAGTTGCTACTGTTCCACTTTTCTCAGTCTTCGCACTTTTTACATACCAAAACAGACATTTTCAATGGCTAATAACCTTCGAACCAGATAAGATATCAAAGGTATCTTCCGATAGAATTGGATTGTTCTTTGTATCTTTACCTATAATGCTATCGGAGAAGATTCTCAATATCATATTTTCAATATCATATTTTCTTGAAAGGTTTTTAGCCATTTCAGGGTCACCGCGTTCCATGTGTACTTTGCGGAAATCTAGATGTTAATATACTAATCCCTTCACCCACTACACCAGAATTACGCTAATACAAACCGACATCACCAACATGTCTGAAGATGTAGCCTATTGGAGTCGGAGTGACGGTGACTATCCGGGACTGACCACTTGTAAAAATATGGCATTGCGACATCGGTTATGTATGGTAATTACTCATGTATAAGGGATGACTCATAGTTGGAATAAGGAGGCTTAGCGCTAGGATTATGTAATCAGGGGATCACGTGGTACTAAGAATTATCTGTATATAAGGAGTAAGAAACTCCCATAGTTGTCGCTGGAACTCAGCGGCGCAATAGTATCTTCTTTGCACTATAAACATATTCCTCACAAAGGTCACGTGTTCAAACCCTCCTCAAGTCGTCTATTCTCCCACACTCCAATTCACAGGTTATGAGCCCGGGTTCTGCCAAATAGAATCCGCACTACACCATCGCCACCTCGCTTAACTCAACAACACTTCATACAACATCATGCCTTCAGAAGGAGAATCGTCATCCAAGGCTGCTGAGATCAAACCCTCAGAGACAACAGCTACCAGTAACATTCGTCTCAAGTTTGATGGACTCCCTAAATTACAAGGGCAATCCAACTATCAAACTTGGGCGAGTGCCTGGAGGATAACATTCGACGCTGTAGACTGGTGGGAAGCGTTGAGCATCGAGAACCCTGACGAGAATGACACCGAACTCAGCAAAACCGAGATAAAGAAGGCTCGCAAACAAATGCACAGTCTTCTCATCTCTGCTGTATGCGAAGAAATACAACCAACAGTCGTCTCCGCCGAAAATGCATTCTACGCATGGAAGGCGCTCAAAGACCTCTACGATCGTGTCTCACCCAACACCACGATCACCCTCCTCAGCCGCGTCCTAGACACGAAGATGCAAGAAGGCGGATCACTGACCGAGCATCTCGCGACCTTCGATGCGAACTGGAATACTCTCAAGTCCAGATGCCAAAGCGCAGACCACAAACTCGCTCAGGCTCTTCTACCCCTCACCAAATCCAACGAAGCCATGGCGGCATTCCTCCTAAGTTCGCTACCAAAATCGATGAGCAACGTCGTCGATAACATCCAGACCAAACAGGATGTTACCTACGAAGACGTACGCCAACGACTACAGAACCTGGACGAGGTAGCCCCTCAAACAGGGAACAAAGTACTCCATACCAGGAGTACCACAAGCGACAAGGAATGCACCTGGTGCAAGAAAAGGGGGCAGCCTTACAAAGGCCACGAGTACACGGAGTGCAGAAAGCTCAAAGAACAGAACAAGAACAGGAAAGGAAGGAGAAAGGACAACTCGGCATCGGTTGTAGTAAATGACTCTACAACCACTATCTGTATGGTACGCCACGACATCTCCCAACCCCTTACTTGGATCCTTGATTCTGGAGCGACCTCTCACGTCACACCCTTCCAAGACCAACTCATCAACATCCGACCTCACACCGGCAATGTCCGAACAGCTGATGGAACCAACCACGCTGTCACCGGAATGGGAAGCGCTAGTTTCAGCTGCCACCTTCCCGATGGAAGTAGATCTTCCATACTCCTCACCGATGTGCTGTTGGTCCCAACCTTGGGAAATGTGGGATTGGTCTCAGAAACCGTGCTCGACAAAAAGGGATTTAGAACGGAGTCAGGAGGAGGAAGCAAGTTGGTTACAAAAGAAAAGAAAGGAATAATTTGGGCAAAATTGGAGAAGGGACTTTGGAATGTACAAGTAGTTAGCAATACAGTTCGTTTGACCTCTTACGATGAATGGCATCAAGCGTTAGGCCACCCTGCGACACTAGAAAACTTGTATCACGACATTCAAAGGCTGCCTCCCAAACCAGAAAGTTTCCACTGCAGTCAATGTGCACTATCAAAAAGCGTACACAAGAAACCTGCACCAATTAGTACTAGATCCAAACGACCATTCGAACTAATCCACTCAGACCTATCTGGAAAGTTCAGTATACAGTCACAAGGGAAAGCTCAGTACTATATGTCCTTCATCGATGATTACACCCGCTTCGCATGGATATATCTCCTGAAACAGAAAGAAGACGCAAAGAAGGCCATCAAGGACTACGTTACAAGGATCGAAAAACAGTATAGCACAACAATACTGAGATTCAGAACGGATGGTGGTGGTGAATACATCAACAAGGACATAACGAACTACTTCGATTCACAAGGAATAGTTCATGAACAGACTCCCCCATACACTCCTGAATCTAATGGAGTTGCAGAACGATTCAACAGGACGGTAACCACAATGGTCAGGTGCATGATCATGGACCATCCTAAGTCGTTATGGGGAGAAGCATACGCAACAGCTGTCTACCTTAAAAACAGGCTACCTCACAGTACGCTTAAGGGAAAAACCCCCTTTGAAGCCCTGAAAGGAACTAAGCCAAGTATACAACACCTTCAACCATTCGGCAAAAAATGCTATGTCCACATCCCAGAAAACTCTAGGCCAGCAGGAAGCAAACTAGCACCCCGAGCGTATGAAGGAATCATAGTTGGATACTCAGACAGTGATAAAATATACCGTATCTGGATAGGAACACAACATAGGGTAATTGAAAGTCGGGACGTCACATTCCCCCCTCCTGAATCAGGGGAAGTCTCAGTGGAACTCGACTTCATCCCCAGCCTGAAACCAGAAACGGCAAATGCACCATCAGACGACGGATACGAATCAGAAGACAGGTCTGATCCAGAACCCGAGTCAAATGCAATCGAAGAGAACCGTACAGAAATGCCAGGATTGTTCCCGGAATCACCGGAACTGGTTAGAAAACCACCACCGGCTACACCAGACAAGGGAAAACAACCTGCCGTACCTATGGGACAACCGCGAGACCCAAGAGACAACTGGGAGAAAATTCCAGCACCAGTCGTACCATTCAAAGGCTTCAAAGGAAAACCACTTGCGTCAACGACACCCAAAGGTACACCACCACAACCTCCAAAACGATCAGATCGAATACGCCAGCGAAAAAATAGAGAAATTGAAATGGAAGTACGAAGGAAAGAGTATGATGAGAAGGTAGTAGAACAACAGAAGTTACTTACGAGTTATATCGAAGATGTGAAAGAACATGGCCCAGGAGACAAAGCCACTGAACAAGAATTAATCGATCAATTCAAAGAAGACTTCAGACGTTATCGGGCTGAGTTAGACTTGGAATATCAAGACATATCCAAACTCCCCCCGAACTACCAAATATACCTCGTAACAGAACCTTCCACCTTCAATCAAGCTATGCAGAGCGACGATCAACACCTATGGAAAAAGGCGATACAGACTGAGAAAGACGCCCTTGACAAAGCCCATACCTGGGATATTGTCAACAGACCATCCAACCGAGCAGTAGTCAAAGGAAAATGGGTATTCAAAGTGAAACACAACGCGGACGGAACAATCGAGCGGTACAAAGCAAGGTACGTTGCTAAAGGCTTCACCCAAGTACAGTACCAAGACTACGATGAGACCTTCGCCCCCGTTGCACGATATGATTCTCTACGACTCCTACTGGCACTAGCTGCACACAACGGTTGGATACCACAACAAATGGACGTCAAGTCAGCCTTCCTGTATGGTGTACTCAAGGAGGAAATCTACATGGAACTGCCTGAAGGCTACAGGCAGGACAACAAGGTTTGTAAACTTCGAAAATGCATATACGGACTAAAGCAATCACCCCGTGAATGGTATGCTTGCCTAGCAGACTCCCTTCAACGGAAAGGATTCGTCCCAGCCAAATTCGACCCATGTGTCTTCATACATAAGAACCACCATCTATACATATCGGTGTATGTAGATGACATTATGATATTCGGACCCGACTCCCCATTCAGAAAAGAAATCAGACAACTACTCAAGGCAGATTTCGAATGTACGGATCTCGGTAACTCGAAGTTCATACTGGGAATAGAAATAACGGTAACCAACAACGGTATCACACTATCACAACGCGCATACATCAACAAGATCCTGGATAAATTTGGAATGAGTAACTGCAAACCAGTTGGCACACCACTCGAACCGAACCTCAACCTCCACAAAGGTGAACCGGAAGACCAAATCGAGAAACCAACTGAGTACCAATCCATAATAGGATCACTGATGTACGCGAGTATAGCTACCAGACCTGATATCACCCATGCCGTTACCGCTCTCTCCCAGTACTCCTCATGTCCAACCGAGGACCACCTACGAGCAGCCAAGCGAACTCTCCGTTACCTCAACGGAACCAAAGACTGGAACCTGTTCTACCCGAAGGGGAATACTAGAACACTCGACGGATTCTCAGACAGTTCCTACGCTTCAGACCTAGATGACAGAAAATCGTTCTCAGGATACGTGTTCAGACTAGGGAAGTCAGCCATCAGCTGGAGAAGCCGGAAGCAGAAATCAGTCGCAGTCTCAACAACAGAAGCCGAATACATGGCCCTGTCTCTCGCAGCTCGACAACTGGTATGGATTCGTAATGCCTTGCTCGAACTCCAACAACAATACCAGTACTTCATCCACGCCGACAACACAGGTTCTATTGAACTCTGTCGGAACCCACGCATCCACGACCGGTCCAAGCACATCGACGTTCACTACCACTACACACGTGAACAACTCGAAGCCGGAACCTTCGAAATCCTCTACGTCCCTACCGAAGACAATGTCGCGGACATAATGACCAAAGGACTACCAAAACCAGCTCACCAAAAATTGTCAGAATTGATACGATGTGGCAAGTGAGGGGAAGTGTAAAAATATGGCATTGCGACATCGGTTATGTATGGTAATTACTCATGTATAAGGGATGACTCATAGTTGGAATAAGGAGGCTTAGCGCTAGGATTATGTAATCAGGGGATCACGTGGTACTAAGAATTATCTGTATATAAGGAGTAAGAAACTCCCATAGTTGTCGCTGGAACTCAGCGGCGCAATAGTATCTTCTTTGCACTATAAACATATTCCTCACAAAGGTCACGTGTTCAAACCCTCCTCAAGTCGTCTATTCTCCCACACTCCAATTCACACCACTAACTATGGAGCTAGGACAACTAACTTAGATGGTCTGTATTATCGGATTGTAGCTTGGTGTGCTGCCATGCAGATATCTACAGCCCTCTAGATATCGATATATCTACTCTACAAGCCTATATAGAAATCTACAGTCCCAAATTGATATGTACAGATATCTGTGGTCCTAGCATTGACCGCCAGTCTGCAAGGCTCAATAATCTCTCAACACACAATTTTCGAATATCAGCCCAATACGTTAATAATAGAGAGGTTTCGCATCAAAAAATTTTAAATTTGGGTAGGGTTGCCAAATACAGAAAGGAAGTGTGGTATGAGCCTGATTTTTTTGATTTGATAGGTGTATTGGCGACCAGTGGAGACTTTTTAAACTGCGGGTTGGGGTTTGTAGTTACAGAAGCCTTGTGTAACGGAGCCATTTCAACTGTCTGGTGTATGAGTACACACAAGGCCCGGTTACATGCTGAGAGTTATTGTTAGAAGCCAGTTGCGCAGTGATATGCAAGTACCGGCAGTGTGGTTAGCTACCAGCTGTTAGAGCAACTATATTCCGGGCGCTGGGAAGAGGATCTATTCATGGGAGCAAGGACTGACGAGTCTATGCCTCGCCAGTGACTAGAAGACCGGCCAGAGTGAAGCTCTGATTGCCCGGTGATCCTCTGTATCCTCTGAGCATTGTGAGTCCGCCGAAGTACAGGGACTATGCTAGGGAAGTCTACAATAAGCGAAAGCTCTACAGCAATTCTTAAGCTTACACCTGAGCAGCAGCTCATTCATGTAGGCCCTCGGTTGTGTGGCGACCAAGGCTGCAGGTGTTACAAAAGCTTTGACTAAGGGTGGTTGCCTTGGGTATCAGAAACACCTGCTGACGCTTAGAGAAAAGCGGGGTAGCGGTGGTATTGTTTCTGGTACCGAGGAAAGGCTTCACCGGAACTTAGTAAGGAGGGAGAAGCAGAGAATAGAGGCCTTCGGAGTATAAGTACTTAGGTTCATTCTCGCCCTTCAGTCCTGTTTTGTCCAGTCTTCATCAAAAAGAAATATCAAGTTCTTATCGGTACCAGAGCCCTTAAAGATTATTGAGTACTAGCGATAGTATCTTTGCATAATCTGCAACCTGATTGTCTATCTTGCACGGCCATCTCTATTCTATCCGATTCTATTTCTCTTAGAAAGGACCCCCGTTACAGAACGTTCCCAAGTCTAGAAAATTATAACTTTAAAGAGTCTTCTCTCTATTAAAGATCCATTGATGATGAGAGGCCAACCTGGGGCAAAACCGAGTGCCTCATAGGAATATGGCACATTTGCTCAAGTTCTTTTTCCGACTGACAATCTGCCTGTTGATAGTCGGGGGTACAGCAACTATTTTTTATCAAGGGAGAGGAGAGTAACTACGACACCTTGAATGAACATCTGTCCAAGTCAAATCATGCAATTTGCTGAAAGCTGTGGTCGGAATGTTAAGAACTATTGGAAACAACCGATCAGATAATAATTGTTTATTTTAACTTTATTAGAACCGATTTGAGTGTTTGTAAACCGAAGTTTTGCTTTAGTAGCTTAAGTCGCACTCCCACTCCCCAAAGATACTCTGGAGCAAAACAGGAGCATTCCGGCAGTTTGACACTCCGGAGGTTAGTGTTGGGGATTAAAACGTATTTTTTGAATTAGATTTTCCATTAGCTCCGGGACACTGCCAGAATCATTTCTATCGTGCTAAAGCATCATCTTTGAGCGTCGGTTGCAGAGATATGAAACCTCAAAGATTCGACTGCATAGGTAGGGAACTCCTGTCCTGGGTTCCCTGTGCTATCAGCCATCTTTGTACTTCTGTTCCAAGCTTGCTCAGCCCCCTATTTTTGACTTGTAAGACTTCTTACTCATTGAGATCCCTGTCCTCTATACGAATAAAGGTACGAGCCCAACTGCTCTTGTCTTCACATGTCAATGAAGAACAAACTGCTGTTACTTAAGGTCGGTGGCTTAACTGATGGAATAGGTTCTTTTGTAACAGCCTCATAGTGGCACTGTTACATTACTCCCCTCTATGGTAGACTCATATTGAGTCCACTGTAGTGTTACTGGAATATTAGTATTTGGCATAGAAGAAAAACAGTAGCTCTATTGGTGATTACGTACAAACTACATGTCTGTTTCTATCTCCATCAGAGAAAGAAATCTCTAAAATGAAATGCCTTTTAAAACAAAGAAAATGACATATTCTCCACTCTTGTCGTAGAACCTTCCGTTCCACTAGTGGAGATTTCGATGTTAGCAAGAATCTCTCTTTTTCCCTTGTCTTTTTTATGCGGGTTTCCTCACGCTTCGGTTTTCTATCGTTTCTTACATTGTTTTCAGGGAAAAATGGTATCCGAACTCTGTCAGACAGATGAAAAACCTGGGACAGGAGAGTTGGTTTTTGTTCCCAGATTTGTTCTGAGATACAGAGCTACTTACACCGTGTTTTGAGGATCCCTAAAGTTTCACCGTATTTTCCGAGATTTTTGCGGGTATTTTTGATGAGATTCTTTCAGGGGCTCATCGGCTCTTCCTTGCAGAATTTCGTCTGGTTCTCAGGAGTCTTCCGAACGATAGCCCTCCCAAACAATGCGATACTCTACAAACATTTTCTAATGCCCAGCCTGTTGCCATCGGCTATTAGCTATTTCTTGGAGAACGTGACTGTATTCTCCTTCGACCTCATCTGGAGTAGGAGTGACTTCAGTGCTTTGAGGGTATTTCAGTCCCCGATAGGACTCCAGCAGAAATATTTGGAAGTCATAATGAATGTTCCATTGAGAGGGAAGCTTCAGCCTGTAGAACGCAACAACAAGTTTCTCATCAACCTCAAAGAGACATAGTGTCTTGTAGTCAAGCTTGCTTGAGGGTGTATTGGCAACCATATTGCGTCGGTCCATCATCACTTTATCCCCATCTTCAGGTTCTGGAGCTTTCATATGCTTCTGGTCATACCATTTCTTCTGCCGGGTCTGTGCCTTAAAAGTATCAAGTCCTCATAGTTTTCCAAAGAGCTTTCCAATTCAACTTTAGTACGGCGCTGGAAACGTTGACATTGTCCAGCTTCCTTCTGCGCGAATTCCAATTGGAATCAGGCTCGAACCCATAGTTCGCATAGGACTGAGATACTTTAGTTGACTGTTGGGTTGCCGTGTTGTAGGCATACTCTGCAAGCGGGAGTAACCCTGCCCAATTGTCCTGCTGGTAGGAGCAATAGTTTCTTAAATATTGCTCCAGCATTTGATTGACCCTCTCAGTTTGCCCGTCAGCTTGAGGACGATATGCCGTAGACAGACAGAGGTTGACTCCGAGAAGCTTCATCAATGAATACCAGAACTTGCTTTCCAATCTAAAGTCCCGATCAGAAACGATTTTTTTGGATAGTCCATATAGTCGTTATATTTCTTGAAGGAATATATGCGAAAGTTCCTTGATTGTTGCCTCGGTCTTGAGAGGTATGAAGTAGGTGATTTTTGTAAAGCGTTCAACAATAAACGCGATACGGGTATAGGCTTCAGATTCTGGCAAACTAACGAAAAAGTCCATAGAAATGGAGTTGCAAGGAGTATTGGGGACCTCTAAATGTGGTAGCATCCTGTACTTTTCATGACTGGAGCTTTTATTGCTTTGACATGTATCGCAACCCCATACGTATTCTCCCATATCATTGTCCATCTTTGGGCAAAAGAACAGTGACCGAAGACGTTCTGCAGTTTTGAATTGACCAAAGTGGCTTCCTGGCTTCGAATCATGTAGGGCGCTCATGATTTTTGGTTTGAGCTCTCGGTGATTTGGGATGTAGCATCTTTTCTTCTAAAAGACATCTCTAGTAGTGGAATGTCGGACAGGATTTTCAGGTTGCCCGGGAACCGTCGCCCCACAATTCCGGGCTCCGTGGCTATGGGTCAAACAGGACCACCCGAGTGCATTCCCATCATCAGGTATGCGCGTACAGGGGGTCGTGATCGTGATTGCGGGGGCGGAGGTGGTGGTTGAGGGCCGTTGAGTAGGGTAACTCACTGTGAGTCTTGGCGACCCGTCCTGGTTCACTCCCGGCACCGCCACTCACCGGGCGGGTACAACGATCGATGACTGCATGGCACCGAACGCACCGTCTCGAGCCCAAGATCATGACGGCGCATGAAATTCAATGATGCCGCGTTTCCCCATGCTCTGCTTCGATGGAATACATAAATTTCGGATTCCGAACTGCGGGTTACCGCGTCGGGCGAATCCCACTTCTTGTCTCCGCTGTGTCTTCTTACGCCAACTCGGATTCTGACCTCCAGGTTACCGCCCGGTGTGTTTTCTAACACTAAATCGGATTTCAATCCCAAACAACGCTATGTGCAATACCTGCAACCCAATATGTGAGTGACGATCCATGACCGACATTCCATATTGTGTATTGTCGCAGTCTCTAGTAGTGGAATGTCGGACAGGATTTTCAGGTTGCCCGGGAACCGTCGCCCCACAATTCCGGGCTCCGTGGCTATGGGTCAAACAGGACCACCCGAGTCCATTCCCATCATCAGGTATGCGCGTACAGGGGGTCGTGGTCGTGATTGCGGGGGCGGAGGTGGTGGTTGGGGGCCGTTGAGTAGGGTAACTCACTGTGAGTCTTGGCGACCCGTCCTGGTTCACCTCATCACCGACACTCACAACAATCGACAACTGCATCGTACCGAGCGTGCCTTCTCTATGTGTAACGGCAACTATGTATTTCTGGCTAGGTGATAAACTGGAACGAGGGAAGGAGGTATTGTGCAGTGGAATTAGGATTTGTAATAGAGATTTCTGTTATGTTCTTTTGGTTTCTGTTACGCGAAGGTATTAGTCATCGTTGGATTATGGATGGATATATAAGGGGGCGTTGTCTCGTGTTTTTGTCTGTTTTCCTTCTTCTCTTCTTTCCTTACGCAACCTCTGTATTCTACTTGCTCGCTAAGGCTCGCAAAGAACTCCCTGATAGTTAAACCTCGCTTCAAAAACTTCTTATTTTTATTCCTCTCGGTTTACCCTGGTATACCATACCAGGTTGAGCCACTTCGTCCCCGATCGTACGGTCGCGTTTTGTTGTTCCAAGCGAAAGAAACACCAAGAAAACTGGCTTCTAGCGAAGAATTCTCCAGCCTTGACCTTCCAAAGGGAAGGAAAAGAAACCTCTCCGAAACATCACTCTACGCCGCCAGAAGAACTGGACATTCAATTATGTCGCAACAAGCCTCGCTCCAGTCCTTTTTCACCCAGTCTTCCCAGCAAGGGACAGCCCCTCCGCAGAACAGGAATACTCCGGTTCCCGATCCAACCCCATCCGGAGCTCAGGAACAAGAATTCTCCTCGACCTTTGCAACACAATCCGACTACAACGACCCATACCAACCGAGAATTGACTACCTCTACCCAAGCATCGTTCCTCTGGACACTCACACCCAGACGGACCTGAACTACATTACCTGGGCCATTAGACATGCCACCAGCCGAATCTGCCCACCCACTGACAGGATGGAAATTATCGAAGAGCAAACGACTACACTCCGGAGAACAGTGGACACATTGAGGCACCAAATCGAGGCACAAACAAATATGATCACCAGCATGCACTCGGCGATCCATCTTCTCCTCAACAAACAACCACAACCGCAACCACAGCAACCACAACAAAACCAACAACAGCAACAGCAGCAACAACAGCGAAAACCATAACAACCGCAGGGACAGAGAATGCCCCCTCCAGCGGTCCCCCAAACAGTCCCCCAAGCAGCGCCTCAGGCAGCTCCTCAGGCCCCCCCTCCTGCACCCCCCCAACAAGCCCCCCCCCGTGGATGGAAAGCAGGCACCTGGGCCGCCGTGGCCTCGGCTCCCGGCCCTGCTCAAGGAAATTTCCAGGTTGTAGAGAGAAGAAAGAAGTCCGCAAAGCCAAAAGCGGACCCTCTCTTCAAGCCAGAATATACCAAAATCAACAGAGAAATCATTGTTGAAACCACTGCCCCATCCGACGTCAATCCCTCCGAGATCAGGACCCTAGTTAATGCAAGAATTCAAGACGAATCCTGCCACTTTATTTCAGCAAGGAGAACACCCAAGGACAACTTTATCCTGGAAACAAAGTTTGTAACCCCAGCAACAAAGGCAATGGAGTATGCCAAAGAAATTGAGGAGGCTCTCCTCACCCTACAAGTACCAGTCGCCACCATTCGGGCAAACTCCAAATGGTTAAAGTTCCTTATTCACGGAATCCCTACAACGGTCGGAGAAGGCGTCGAGGCAGGACAACTGGTAGCATCCGAAATTAGAAGCAATTATGGAGATAACTTCCAACTTGCCCAAGTTCCCCGCTGGATCTCCAGAGCAGAGACCCGAATGGAGAAAACCCACTCATCAATGGTCATCGCGCTCCCAGGACAAGTCACAATGGAAACACTAGGAGTTAAGTTCCTATCCCTTTTTAACCGAAGCTGCCACATCGAGGCCTTCCTCCCAACCTTCCCAGACACCCAATGTGCGAAGTGCCTCGAATACGGTCACCGCCAGGAGAAATGCAAAAACAGTGGGAGATGCGGTCATTGTGCCGGAGATCATCTCACCAGCTTCCACCCATGCAATCAATGCCAGGGAGGATACAGATGCACCCACACCCCAATCAGATGTCTGAACTGTAAAGGAATCCATAAGGCCTCCGACCCAGCATGCCCCGAAAGAGTCAAACGCCGATTCCTTAATAAAGGAAAGGAAAACGCCCCACCCGCTCAAGACCCACCGGCCGCACCTGTCCAAGAGTCGATAGTCCAAGTACCAGCACCGCCCCAGTTGGAGCCACACCCGTTCCCGAAGATGACCAACCCATGACAAATAATGCTTAGGCCTCGAACCACCGCGCTCGCACACCAACTCAATTGTGCACGGAGCGAACTTATTACCAAGGCGGCGGTAGAAGAAGCGGAAACAGACTCTAGTATTTATTTCCTATTATTACAAGAACCATGGACCTCAGCAGAGGGATACCCACCAGAATCAAATCTCTTTTACATTTTTACAGCCAGCAATACCAATACAAAATGCGCAACATACGTCCGCAAACATGCCAACCTCAAACCAAAGCACCACTACACGCACGATAATTTCATAGTGTCGATTACGGTAGAAATCCAGAATAAGAAAACCCAAATCCTAAACATATACTCCCCAGGCCGAAGTGGCCCCTTCGCCCAAATAGCAAGTACAATCCAAACCCTTGACAATTGCCTAGTAATGGGAGACTTCAACTGCCACCATCAAATGTGGTACGGAGTAAATTCACATGAATACAGAAACAATATTCGAGCAGACCGCGTCAACGGTGCACGATTAAAACGATGGATAACCCGACAGAAACTGTCCCTCCTGAACGAACCAGGCGTCTTTACTCATTTCCCCAGAGACAGAGGGAAAAGGCCCACAACCATCGACCTTACATTTGTAAAAGGCCCAATACTCGATCACAACCTACGATGGAGCACTGAACCCTACGGAGCGGGCTCAGACCATGGGAGAACCTCCGTTCATTTACACCTGGAGAAACCACCTTTTGTACCAAGACGAATATGGCGACAAACAGACTGGAAGCTATTGGAAAACCACATGTCAAACATTTCCATCCCTGCAGAGGCATGGGAAACCAAGGAACTTACGGAACAGACTGTTGAGTTCTTTCTAGAACTGGTCAGGTCAACAGTCAGCATAGTAACACCGCTCTCGAAGGAAGGGGTAAGAGCCAACTCCTGGTGGTCAGATGAAATGAAACAAATGAAGGCAAGGGTAAATGCAGCAGAAAGGAAGGCGAGGAACACAAGGAAACCCAATCACGTGGAGGAACACCGGAAGGCTTGCAGAGAATGGACAGTCATGATCCGGAAAGCAAAAGCGGATCAGCGGGAAAAGACGATGAACGAAGCGAAAGGTAGTGAAGTCTGGAGAATCCTAAACGTAGGAAGAAGAAGAGACACAATCATACCAACCATACAAGGTGAAGAAACATTTGCGGGGAAGTGTCAAGCTCTAAGAGCCCAACTTTTCCCCTCGAAACGGACGTCCCCCGACCACCCCCCCCTAAACATTAGACCCCCTTCTTTTGACCTTAGCAACACCTTCGACATAGTCACCCCCGAAGAACTTAATAAAGCTATCGACTCCTGTCCAGCGCACTCGGCGACCGGCCCGGATGGCATTCCTTACACCTTTATTAAAGCAATAGTCAAAGCAAACACAACTCTAATCCAAGACATGTTCTCCGCCATGCTCCGGCACGGCGTACACCCAGCGGAATGGAAAATAGCTAAGTGTATCCCGATTCCGAAACCCGGTAAAGCAAACTATCATGAAGCAAAAGCCTACCGGCCCATTTCCCTTCTACAATGTTTCAGCAAAATCCTGGAGAAGATAGTGGCCCAAAGACTCTGCACCGCTGGAGAAATTCTAGGCACACTCTCAGCGAATCAATTTGGAGGAAGACCAACCATCTCGGCAATCGACGCCCTGCTGAGAACCTTAACGCCAATACAACAAAACCTACTACTGAAAAACAGTACCGGAGTCGCTCGGCGAGACAGACCAGCGATCCTAACCAATGATATCCAAGGAGCATTTAACTGCGTTGACCACCTACTCCTCGCGGAAATCATGCAACAACAAAAATTCCCCACCTACTTAACAGAATGGTGCAAGGAATTCAACACCGGCAGAAAACTACAGTTTCAATTCAACCACGAGCTAGAAGAGCCACAGCCTTACGATTCCGGAGTGCCGCAAGGTAGCCCCATGTCCCCGGTGCTATTTATGATCTATGCTGGAGTAATCCTGGACCCAACAAGCAGCCCGAAAGAGATGGACACTACTTACATCGATGACGACGCGCTGGTACAAATATCCAAAACACCAGGCTTCACAATCAAGAGAATGGAGGAACGAATGAGAGAGAGACTAATAAAAGCTGAGCCACTCCAAATTAAATACGACCCGGATAAATCCGACCTGATCTTCTTCCGGCCCACCACATCATCCACACAACAACCACGACTTCCGGTCAAAGTTAACAATATCAATATACACCCCAAGGAAAGGCTGAAATATATAGGAGTCTGGATAGATCCGACCCTCTCCTTCCGGCCCCACATCGAAGCAGCGATCGCAAAAGGCCTCAAAGCCCTCCACCAGATTCGATACACCGCCCGCCTGCCAGGAATAACGGTTAAAACAATCCATCACATTATAACACAAGGCTTCCTCCCAAGTCTACTCTACGGATCCGAGGCGTGGTGGACTGGTGCAGACCACATTATAAGATCCCTCGAACCACTATACAATGAAGCGGCCCGGGTCATCACCGGCCTACCACGATGGACCAAAAGAACTAAACTCCTCCGAGAAGCAGGCTTACCCCCCTTAGAACATCTCCTGACATATCGCTCAAGAAAGTATGGAACTAGAATACTCTGCACCGACGCAACCCACCCCAACAACGAATCTCTGATCGAGCTCCTCCCATACAGAGAAGCAAATATCAAAGGAACAGGCTTACACCGAATCGCCTCCTTACTACTCCCATACCAGAATCCCGGAAATGCGAGAGATAAGTGGAACCAAAACAAACTACTACGCGACCACCTGTTGGAAGAATGGAACACACAATCAATACCGAACTACCATCATCGGGGGGAATTCCGCCCCCCTCCCAAGATAGCGAAACTCACCCTTACGGAAGCAAAGAAAGTATTTCGGATCCGGTGCCAAACCACCCGAGTCGACAAACACGCAGTATACATAGACCCCGAACCATGCCAGTGTGGGATGGAAAACTCAGCGAAACATATACTTATGGAATGCCCAGCATGGGCTCGAATCCGCGCCCCTCTGATAGAAAAGATCCCCGGAGCGATGACCTGGGAAAACTGGATGTTTACAAACCTGAGAACGGACCTCATCTTACAATTTGCGAAACAATCTCAACTCTCGAAATGGTACGAGTCGGCGGAGGTGGAGGCGGACCTGGAAGAGGGGATGGAAGAAAATGACCGGGAACGGGATTAGGAAGGGGAGTTTCCTTTTACTCTTTAAAATTGTTTTTATTCTCTGATTTGATGGATCCAGCGCTCGAGTCCGCTGAGATATGTTATTTCTCCTTGTCGTTGGGTTTTCTGGTCGAAGTATCGTTCTGGATTTTCCCTTGTTTTTCGTGCTCGCTTGTGCTTGTTTTGTTCTTGTTCTTGTTCTTGTTTGTTTGTGTTTGCGTTTGCGTTTGCGTTTGTTGTTTTTTCTTTCTTTCTTCTGTTCGGTTCGGTTCGTGTTTTAGGCGGTTGGGTCGGTGTGCGATAAGTCTTGTACTTCAAAGCAATATAAGTTTCTTCTTCTTCTGTATTCTACCCGCTCGCCTCTGGCTCGCGGTAGGATTTCTTCCCCCCGAGATGGAGTTATACTGATTCTCGAATTGCTTCGGTCCCTGAACTTCCCTCGCTCGACACCCCCATTCTTTGCTCGTTCGGTGCCCTCACGGGATGCGTCCACCGTTCACCCCTCGCCAAAACGACGGCCACCACCAGACGGTCGTTCCCCCTCCTTACTTTCGCTCATCGCACGAGTGATCCCACACGTCGGGTACGCACACTGTCAGTAATCTCCATTCAGCGAGAACCTACTGCCAAAGCGCTCGTCAGCCCGCGAAGTTAGCGACCTTTCGGTCGCGAAACTATCGTCAAATTTTTTACCCGAGGTCCCGTGACCTTACCCCTCTTTATCGGCCTTAACCAGGCCACCTACTTTTACCCGAGGCGGCCCGCTCCCCTCACCCCAACCCAACCGGTCTCCGAGACCACCCTCAACACAACACGGTCGGCACTTTCGATTGCGACCCCCATACATACTGAGCCTTCGGCTCAACCCTTTTTGCATGTCCCCTCCAGAGGACACCACTTCAAACACGACTCGGGCACAGTCTTTAGCCGTTGCTCCAGGGACCGACGACCCCACCCACTCCTTATTTGACCAACCGGTCACCACTCCTCAATTCCTCGCTGCCTGACAACCAGAAGCCCGAGGACCCACACTCGACCCACCCCCCCTCGCTTTCACACCTGACGCTGTTGCGGTTGGCCTTTCCTGCCTTCGTGCGCGTGGTTTCCCAGTCCTGTTAAGGTTCGTCCACAGATATGACACCGGGAACGTTGGTAATGATATCGTTTCGATTGAACACTACGTTTAGGTTTGTGCTCGCTAATGCAGTTGACGGAGAAATTTGGGGTTCTTACTTTTACTACGGGGAGGTTTCTTTGTTGTCGCTTAGATTCTGCTTACCTGTACCACTTGTTATTCGCGCCCTCTTCGTGCGCTGTTTTTGTTTTATTTATGTACGCAGTTCTTGTAGCTGCGGTAGTTAGTTTTTGTACTTCGTTTTTGCTTTCGGGTTAGTCGGTGGAGGTTGTAGTCGGGTAGTTAGGTGTGCGATAAGCTTCGGCTTCTATGCAATATAAGATTCTCTCTCTCTCTCTGTATTTATTCCACGAATACTACTCTTTGTCCGCACTACGTCATAGGGCTCCAACTGGTTTATCATACCAGGTAGAGCCACCCCATAGTCCATAGTCAAAGTATACCTTTACGTCTACGTCCACGTCTACGTCACTACCTAGGTTGTATTCCTTGGCACCACAGTCTATCGCCGATAGTCCCCGTGATACTATGCTACAATCATGACAGCATTCAAAACTGAATCATGCCGTGTTTCCCCATCTTGTGGTTCGATGAAATACACGAATTTCGGATTCTGAACCCCGGGGTTACCGCATTGGGCGAATCCCACTTCGACGCTCGCAACCCTAACCGCCAACAGCCAGGTACAAACCACCACCAAATACAGATTTCTGTATTTCATTTCTGCCGAAAATTCTATTTTGCACACCTAACCGAACCAGATGGCAATGGTCGTAACCCTAACAGCCAACAGCCAGGTTTAAACCACCTCGTAATACAGATTCATGCATTTCATTTTGACCGAAAACCGTATTCTCTAAGCCTAACCAAAATCCCACTTCAACGCTCGTAACCCTAACTACCCACATCCAGGTTTCAACCACCACCAAATACACATTCAAGTATTTCATTTTGACCGAACATTGTATTTTGTACATGTAAGCAAACCAACTTTCAACGCTCGTAACTCTAACCGCCAACATCCAGGTTTCAACCTCCACCAAATACACATTGATCTGTTACATTTTGACCAAAAATTGAATTTCGTACCAATACAATAACGACCTGAAGAAAACAGATAGAAAAGTGTCACTTCAGTATTCTGTCCTACATTCTAATTCCGATACGTAACCATGAAGGTTGCAATTACCAGTCTGCAGTTTATATAGTATTATTGTTCTAGACACTACTGAGCAATATTGAATCGCTGGATAGATATGCATGTCTACTAGGACAACATGTAAAGCAAACACTAATGGTGAAATTGGTTACTACTATTTGTAATAGCTTGAGAGGTATAATATCAATCGAAACAGAAACTGCATCAGAGTTTGCAATTGAGATTTGTTGGTATGGTTTGCTATGATTCGATTTGTATGCACACTTGTTGTGACAGAATGTAAATCAGGAATACTAAATAAGATTTGTGAGAATTTTTGGCAATCGCTTGATACGTATGCATACAAATCGGAATGGCAAGTAAAGTGTATACCGATAAGAAACGCTTTCTGTATGATGGTTGAATACTAAATAGGAGTCGATACCTGTCAGGAAAATATTCGAATCAGTAATTAGCAGTGAACTTGGTTGATATCATTAATAATTGGTTCATACTTACTAGAGGTGCACCACCTCGCGACCGCGAGGTCCCCTTCTCTCCCACCTATGTGTAGTATCTAGGCACCTCCAGTAATTAGTTAATTTTGTCTTTGCCGTCTCATGTTCTGTTTTCCCGGCCATGTTACATAAATGCCTAAATCTTGCTCTGGATATCTATTTCCGATTTTCAATGCCAAGTCCAGTGCCAGCTCTAATGCCCGCTCCGGTGCGAGCTAAAATCAAGGTCAGCCCCAGTGTCAGCTTCGGTGTCGGCTCAAATCTATGCCAGCTCTAGCTGGAGCCGCCCGAATGCCATCTCTAATGCCCACTCCAATGCCAGCTCCATTAGATGCCGGCTCCAGTGCCAGCTCAGATACATGCCAGCTCCAGTGTCCGCTTCTCTGCAAGCTCCAGTGCCCGCTTCTCTGCAAGCTCCAGTGCCCCCTTCGCTTCCAGCTCCAGTACCAGCTCTGATGCCCGCTCCGGTGGCAGCTCCGGTACCCGCTCCAGTACCCGCTCTAGTGCCAGCTCCGGTGCCAGCTCTAACCCTCACTCCTGTGCCCGCTCTTGTGCCCACCCCTATTCCAGCTCATGTTCCTGCTCGTCTTCACGCTCTTGTGTTCGCTTCAGTGACCGCTCGAGTGACTACTCCAGCGTTTGCCTCAATGCCAGCTCCTGTGCCAGCTCCAATGCCAGCTCCAGTTCCAGCTCTGATATATTCCAGCTTCCTTCACCGTTCCTCCACCACACTGACACCTCCTCTTCCCCTCTTACTGGTCTTCCCTCTCCCTATTCGCACTCCCCACCAACTACTGTTCGTCTCTCTCCCCTATTCTGCTCATATTTGACTACTAAATAGCTATATTTATTATTTAATCATAAAGAGTTCCGTTGGTTGGGCTGGTCTCATAGGTAAGGTCAGGGTTAGGGTTTGGGCTTGGCAGGAAAATAGGCAGGGTAACGCCAAAAAAAGGTAGGGTAACGCACAAAAAAAGTAGGGTAACGGCTCAGAGCAGGCAGGGCAACCGCACTAATCGGGTAAGGTAACCATCTCAAAATAGGCAGGGTAACAGAACAAAATCGGGCAGGGTAACTGCACCAAACACACGAATTTGATGTGTTGTGCTTACAAAACACCCCTGTCGCTGTCAACAAATCAGATTGCAGCAATCTCAGAAGAATTATATTCCAGTACATATTAGATATGTTCTTATCAGAACAGCAAATTTAACAGTTATTGACAAACAAAACCTTTCGTATTATTTACAATCCTTTAATGGGTATGTATCAGAACAGCGAGTGTATCAGAAATTCAAATTTTCATTTGTTACAATCGTTCATGAAGGTTTGAAAGCTATGAAAATTTATTGGCACAGTAAAATACTGAAATTGATACTCAATGTATTTGATGGCTTGATTGGTATACCATGTTCTGGATCAATATTGAATAGATTGAATACTGCACTACGGTTTGCAAAATATCTTCTCCCAAAACACGAGGTTGCGGCTTTCCAATCCATTCGGAAATATATACAATGTATGATCATATTCTGAACTTGAGAGTGAACAATATTCAGCACTTATCTCTAAAACTCATTGTTTTAATTGATAACAGTCTTCATAACATGTATCCTGATATTTTGTATTTTGTAAAAGGGTAGGAATTTGACGATGTCTGCAAGATAACATCTGTTCCACCTCACCTACCTATTAACAGTATGCGCCCAAATTCCCTCAAGCCTTTAGAATTAGAATTATGAATGCTTTTGATTGAGAATGTCATATTTGAGCTGAGTGGCGATCAGTATAGCACTCAATTGCTTGAACGTTCTCAGTGTAACCCAATTCAGATCCTAAAACCTTGTCCGATTTCATAGATCGATTGAATAATATAGTAGGTTACAAAGGGTCGAATTGATCAGAAAAATTCTATGGATTTCTAGAAGTTTCCGTCGATTTTAAGGGTATGAGTTACTTGAGATTTATGATTGCTAAGCTTTCTTTATGTATATTAAGGGGCTTTGCCCTCGATTCTATTCTTTTTCCCTCTCTTTTCTTCTCTTTCTTTTGGTACGCAAAGGCTTAGGTAATCTACGCTGGCTATTGCTATTCAAGTACTACTTTCTCTTCCTTTATAAGGAGGCCATCTCACTTCTCCGACCTTCCCACCGCTAGACCTAAACTACTGTAAGTTTCTCCAACCCCTCTCGCTGATTAACCTACCAGCCCCTATGACCATGTCCCGTACCCTGTTTGACCAGCTCCCTACTATCTTTTAAAGCATCCGACACGAGAGGGATAGTGCTCGTACACTGCTCTCCGCCGTCCACAAAACCATTGGCTACCTGGAAGAGCACGTAATACAGGTCAACCTTGACCTCAATGTTGACCACACCACCTCCGCCCCCAATGTTCCTATCCCCATTTTCGCTGCTACTGCACCAACCACTGTCTCCACCTTTGGGTCTGAAACTTTCCCCGAAAAGTTTGATGGCATCCGGACCAAAATCTCCGGATTCGTTACCCAACTCCGAATGAAGCACGAAGTCAACCATAATCGGTTCCGCAATGGGACAGCAAAGGTTATCCATGCGGTCAGCTATTTGGAGGGAAGAGCTCTTGATCAGGTAATACAACTTGTTAACGCCAATCCTGCTGACTTCTTTTCCTCCATCACCTTCTTTGTCGCCCACATGAAAGGCTCATTTAGAGACCTAAATACCCAAAGTACCATCCACCGCCAACTCGTCCCCCTGAGGCAAGGCAAAGGAGACTTTGCCACCTACTACTCGCAGTTCATCAGAAACATGTCTCACTTGCATTACAATAAAGGGGTCAAGATTGACGAATTGGCGGAAAGATTGTCTGACAACTTTAGAGACGTCATGACCTATCGAACAGACAGACCCAATATGGTGGAAGCATATGCGACCATGTCAGTGACGATCGATAAAAACATGTGACTGAGGTACTACGATGAGGCACAACCGTGATTTGCTTTCGAATAGTGTAAATAAAGAGACCGAGTTTTGATGATACTCGTTCAGAAAGAATAAAAGGGAGTTTGTATGTTTGAACGTTCTCAAGTCTAGAAAATTATAACTTTAAGGGGTCTTCTCTCTATTAAAGATCCGTTGATGATGAGAGGTCAACCTAGGGCAACACCGAGTGGCTTATAAGAACATGTCGCGTTTGGTCAAGTTCTTTTTCTGACTGACAGTTTGCCTGTTGATAGTCGGGGGTACAGCAATGATTTTCTATCAGGGGAGAGGAGAGTAACTACGACACCTTGAATGAACCCCTGTCCGAGTCAAATCATGCAATTTGCTGAAAGCTGTGGTTGGAATCTTAAGAACTATTGGAAACAGCCGACCAGATAATAATTGTTTATTCTAACTTTATTAGAACCGATTTGGGTGTTTGTAAACCGAAGTTTTGCTTTAGTAGCTTGAGTCGCACTCCCACTCCCCAAAGATACTCTGGAGCAAAACAGGAGCATTCCGGCAGTTTGACACTGCGGAGGTTAGTGTTGGGGATTAAAACGTATTCTTGGAATTAGATTTTCCATTAACTCCGGGACACCTCCAGAATCATTTCTGTCGTGCTAAACCATGGTCTTTCGGCATCGGTTGGAGATATATGAAACCTGAAAGATTCGACTGCCTAGGTAGGGAACTGCCGTCCGGGGTTCCCTGTGCTATCAGCCATCTTTGTACTTCTGTTCCAGGCTTACTCGGCCCCATATTTTTGATTTGTAAGACTTCTTACTCATTGAGATCACTGTCCTCTATACCAATAAAGGTAGGAGCCTAACTGCCCTAATCTTCACGCGTCGATGAAGAACAAGCTGCTGTTACTTAGGGTCGGTGGCTTAACTGATGGAATAGGTTCTCTTGTAACAGCCTGATAGTGGCCTTGTTACATTACTCCCCTCTATTGTAGACTCGTTTTGAGTTCACTGTAGTGTTATTGGAGTATTAGTATTTGGCATAAAAGAAAAACTGTAGCTCTATTGGTGATTACGTACAAATTACATCTCTGTTTCTATTTCCATCAGAGAAAGAAAACTCTAACATGAAATGCCTTTTAAAAACAAAGAAAATGATATATTCTCCACTCTTGTCGTAGAACCTTTCGTCCCACTAGTGGAGATTTCGAGGTTAGCAAGAATCTCTCTTTTTCCCTTGTCTTTTTTACGCGGGTTTCCTCACGCTTCGGTTTTCTATCGTTTCTTGCATTGTTTTCAGGAAAAAATGGTATCCGAACTCTGTCAGACCGATGAAAAACCTGGTACAGGAGAGTTGGTTTTTGTTCCCGGATTTCTTCTGGGATACAGAGCTACTCACGCCGTGTTTTGAGGATCCATAAAGTTTCCCCGTATTTTCCGATGTTTTTGCGGGTATTTTTGATGAAATACTTTCAGGGCCTCATCGGCTCTTCCTTGCAGAATTTCATATGGTTCCCAGGAGTCTTCCGAACGATAGCCCTCCCAAACAATGCGATACTCTACAAACATTTTCGAATGCCTAGCATATTGCCATCGGCTATTAGCTATTTCTCGAAGAACGTGACTGTATTCTCCTTCGACCTCATCTGGAGTAGGAGGGACTTCAGTGCGTCGAGGGTATTTCAGTCCCCGATAGGACTCCAGCAGAAATATTTGGAAGTCATTATGAATGTTCCATTGAGAGGGAAGCTTCAGCCTGTAGAACGCAACAACAAGTTTCTCATCAACCTCAAAGAGACATAGTGTCTTGTAGTCAAGCTTGCTTGAGGGTGTATTGGCAACCATATTGCGTCAGTCCATCATCACCTTATCCCCATCTTCAGGTTCTGGAGGTTTCATATGCTTCTGGTCATACTATTTCTTCTGCCGGGCCTGTGCCTTAAAAATATCTGTCCTCATAGTTTTCCAAAGAGCTTTCCACTTGAACTTTGGTACGGGACTGGAAACATTGGCATTGTCCAGCTTCCTTCTGCGCGAATGCCAATCGGAATCAGGCTCGAACCCATAGTTCGCGTAGAACTGAGATACTTTAATGGACTATTGGGTTGCCGTTTTGTAGGCGTACTGTGCAAGCGGCAGTAACCCTGCCCAATCGTCCTACTGGTAGGATCAAAAGTTTCTGAAATATTGCTCTAGCGTTTGATTGACCCTCTCAGTTCACCTGTCAGCTTGAGGGCGATATGCCGTAGACAGACAAAGGTTGACTCCGAGAAGCTTGATCAATGAATGCCAGAACTTGCTTTCGAATCTGAAGTCCCGATCAGAAATGAATACTTCGGATAGTCCATGTAGTCGGCATATTTCTTGAAGGAATATCTGCGAAAGTTCCTTGATTGTTGCCTCGGTCTTGAGCGGTATGAAGTAGGTGATTTTTGTAAAGCGTTCAACAATAACCCCGATACGGGTATAGGCTTCAGATTCTGGCAAACTAACGAAAAAGTCCATAGAGATGGAGCTGCAAGGAGTATTGGGGACCTCTGAATATGGTAGCATCCTGTACTTTTCATGACTGGAGCTTTTATTGCTTTGACATGTATCGCAACTCCATACGTATTCTCCCATATCATTGTCCATCTTTGGGCAAAAGAACAGTGCCCGAAGATGCTCTGCAGTTTTGAATTGACCCATGTGGCTTGTGGGCTTCGAATCATGTAGGGCGCTCATGATTTTTGGTTTGAGCTCTCGGTGATTTGGGATGTAGCATCTTTTCTTCTAAAAGACATCACCGTGTCTCAAAGTTAGGTTTCGGTCTACTGTCTTACCGAAGGTGTGATCCACAGCCTCCTCCGAGGAGAATTACTTAGGGTCTGAAGCTGAATGAGGCCGGATTTTGTCCAGAAGCACCGGTGTGAGTTTGCAGACGTGAGGTGACTTTGGGCGTTAAGATTTGATCGTAACGGTTGGTGGTTGTACAGAAACCATTTTGCTAGGGCAACTTAGGACAGGATTGTTCGGTTGGGCGAGAACCGTACCCGTACAATTCCCGATTCCGTTGCTATACGTTGGCCAAAACGAATAGAATTCATCAGCATCGTCAGGTATGTGGGTAAAAGGCAACATGATTGTGATATCTGGAGTGGAGGTAGTGGGTGGGGGCTGTTGAGTGTTAGCTCGGGTAACCTATTGCTAGGGGTAGATAGGGTTAACTGGAATGACAGGCCAAATAAGGGTTACAGGCCAAATCAGGGTTAGTTAGGGTTAGTTAGGGTTAGTTAGGGCTAGTTAGGGTTAGTTAGGGTTAGTTAGGGTTAGTTAGGGTTAGTTAGGGCTAGGGTTAGTTAGGGTTAGTTAGGGTTAGTTAGGGCTAGGGTTAGTTAGGGTTAGTTAGGGTTAGTTAGGGTTAGTTAGGGTTAGTTAGGGTTAGTTAGGGTTAGTTAGGGTTAGTTAGGGTTAGTTAGTTAGGGTTAGTTAGGTTAGTTAGGGTTAGTTAGGGTTAGTTAGGGTTAGTTAGGGTTAGTTAGGGTTAGTTAGGGTTAGTTAGGGTTAGTTAGGGC